>NC_087374.1:28385303-29585303 GCF_031761385.1 Necator americanus | reverse complement strand
GTGAGCTCTCCGCAGCTTCCAGCGCACTACCGATATGATTTCAAGTATAAATGAGTTCTAAACATGATTATGAATGAATATTCCTCCATTCAAAAATGAATGGTACCCCACTTCACTACTGAAGCATGAAAATGTGGCAACATCGTTAAATGGAAGAGAACAAACCTTCACAGTCTCAATACCACCCGGAACATGCTTTCCGTTAACTACTTCCCAGCACTCGATGGCAGTTTTCCAGTTGATACGTGAAATTTCGCCCTTTATCTTTCGAAGTGCTTCCTAAAAGTTTCTCATTACAATAATTTTCGGAGGACAGCAGTAAGTAGTTGGACCGTCAGCGATCGATTTATCCACGTAATGTCGGCACCATACTGCGAGAACTGTTCCTCGCATAGTTATAGTTCTTTTATCTACTTTTTGCTTGTCACTCCATTGCCATGGAAATTCATGTACATCCAATTATCTTCTCCTCTCAAGTATTTCTGTGGAAGTTCGTGAAACTCAGGATTTTATGGAAGGTCCGAATTCAATCAGTCTATATACTCAGCCATCAAACCGTGGCAAATGGCGCTAATTCCTAAGAGATACATAAGTTGGAAAGCGCCACCACTGTGCACGTGTCGCATCTACGAGAATCAAAGAGTAAACTACTGAGGAAACAGGAACGTGCAGAAGGTTGGCCCGTTCTAACGTACCTCGCAGGTATGAAAGCGATTCCCATGCTGTATTTTAGGACAATTAGAGGAAATTGAGCGAAACTACACTCATATTCGTAATCTACACCATGAACACTGTGTTTTCCATCAGGTTTCCAAAAAACGTTGATTTTTTGATGAGGTACCATCAAGATACATGCAGGATGCAAGAAAGAGGGTGGTCCACGTGAAGTATGGCGCAAAAAAACCACCCACAACTTTGCACCAATTAATCCGAATGAGAAATATTTTTCTTTATTCAAGTGTCAGAAAATTCTACGTAAGTTCTCACACATCACATACAGAATAACCGCTTTAGCTTTCATACAAACTAATCTTTTTCAAAGGAAAAAACAGTCACCTCTCTAGCATCACTTGTGAGTCCTAGCACTTCGTAGTCGTACAGCACTGCATAGAGATTGTCTACAGAATGAAGGCGAAGAGCCTAAAAAAAAGAGGATAAAAGTTAATAAATGTATGAGAAGAAAAATGAGTGAATCGTTAAATGAATAATCAACTCCAGGAGAGTAATCGTTTAGCTATGCACCTCAACAATTCTAGATGGCTCCAATTCGAATCGCACATATCCACGTCCTCTGGATGCATTAGTACCCCACGTTGCGGCAATCTCTTCGCTGGACACACCTTCGAAGCCAGTAATAACGCTAGCGTACAACTCCACCATCTGGAAATCACCACCGATCTAGACGCCCACTTCCTTAAACTTCTCTTTTTTCTTTTAAAAAACAACGATCGAGAAAACAAATTGAAGTGAGAGTTAAATTCTCGGCGAGATGTCAAATAAAAGCAGATAGGAAATACGTTTTCTGTTCTATCTTTGATATAAATTGGTGTCCGAGCAGAACTAAACATAAACAGCTACAAATTCATCTCCGACTGAACAAAATACAATCAAACAGATCAATACCTTCAATGATTAACATCTATCAATTTGATCAACTCTCCCAAGCTCTGCGACGAATGCCGAATCCCGCACAAAAAGTCGGTTCATTTTGCCCAGAACACACCCAGAAAATACGAGCTGATTTCTTGTGTAATTGCGTAAGCGTTCGCAGTGGATCCTCGCTAGTGCGAATAGGACTAGTGGGCCACGCAATTTCGAGGACCGAGGTGAGACCTTTACTCATTTCCGCAGTGCGACTGCACAGGGTCCCATCTCGATCGTAGTCGGTATCCTCACTGCGTCATTGCGAGCGCATCTGGACAACTGCACCAGTCTTCAGCTCGTTTTGATCTCACTGTTTGTTGGATTTCCCATCTCTTGTCAGTACTGCTTAGCACAGTTAGGAGAAAACTATAGTAGAGTCAAAACGACATGAAGCACGGTACAGTCGCGTAAGCGGTTGCGCCTGAAGCGATGCAGTGGAACCTAGCGGTTAGGATCGACTGAGAGCCCCTGCTACCACAGTTCATTGCTGCGGTTCGCGATAGTCCCATCTAACCGCTAGGTTCCTCCGGTTCAAGCGTAACCGCTTACGCAACTGTACCATGCTTTATGCCGTTTTGACTCGATTATACCATAAGTGATAAAGTAAATGCTTCTTTATGACCACAGCTACATGGAACCCGAAGAAAAATAAGGTTTTCTTATAATACCCAATGAAATTCAACATGGTAACTGCCTCAGCCCTCAAATATTTCATAAAACTAAACGATCTACTACTACAAGCAACTCGAGGTATATTTTAGTGTTACTATTTTGTAACCATATTGTTATATTATCACAATTATTCCAGCAATTCATGCGCCAATTTTATTTTCAGATTTCACTTCCTTACAGTACTTACTCCAGTTGTAGCCGGGTCAAAACCTGAAGTTCGGTGCAGTTGCGTAAGCCGCTGCGTTCGAGTGAGCGGTTGGACACCACTTAGTCCCACTCATCACTGTAATCCGAGAGAAGTTAGCGATAGTTCAAGTTCGATTCCAGCTCCTCCGTGCCGCTTCGATCGCAGCTGCTTACGCAAACTGCAACTGCTTACAACTGAGTTCCAGGTGATTTGTTTCGACCATACTCCAGCTGATTCAATGTCATCGTCCGTTCGTACATCTAGCAAAAGAATGAGGGCTACGGCGGAAACGAGGTGGACGCAAACCACAAAAGAAAGGTGCAGAGTACAGGATATCGGAGGCATTATCCTAACAAATGAGAACATCTCAGAAAATTATCACAGAACTAATTAGATGACAAATGTGGAGCTTTCCTCACATTCTCGTATTCTTGTAACGAAATAACACAAATTAATCCGTATTTATAACAAATCTCTCTAGAAATTATAACCATCCTTTTTTTTTAGTACAAAGGTAATCGTCCGGGCACCAATACAAAGCTATCGGATGAAGAGATATTCGCATTTTTAACATTATAAACTAATCCAATCAAAGTCATAACATCAATGAACCCAAGCGAACCAAAAAATAAAACAAAAAATGGACACAATTCGTCTTAGTGCAACCCCTCAGTCATATCTTTTTGACCGTTGCTGTACGTACGAACCAGTTTGTAGTCATCAGCATCATTTTGACACTAACAAACAACCCCACTGCTAGCTTTTACGATGTATTATTAAACTAGTTTGGGAAACAAGCTTCGGGAAAATGGATGACAGATAGTGACTGAACCTTTTCATTTCGAAAAAGAATTAATGTTTCAAAGTACCGCATTTGGGAATCCAGATGCTCTCATTTCCTCGTACTACCGTTGTATCAATGAATGCGCATAAAATTTCGGTGGTATAAACAATGTTTTGTGTTTATACTCTAGTTCTCGCTGGATTTTCCAACTCTTCCAGCCTTTTTTCTTCTTGATGAAGTAAGTATGTACACTTGTTATGCTTCATGGCGCCAATTTCATAAGACCGTATTTCTTCAAGAACGCAGTTTTCATCAAGAATATTTTTAAAGGCCGTATATTTCTTTTCATAGGTAATCTAAGGACTTTCGACCATTAAAAAAAGTTTTTTTAATGTTTTCTAGTAAAAAAAATCCGAACGTTTCGCAGAATGTAACGCGAAGCATAAATCGATAAGAAACGAAAAACCATGTTTTGAAACAACATTTGAGAAGTCTCTTTCAAAGGGAAAATCATAGGCTACTTCATATAAAAAGATGTGTCGCTCAAAAACAATTCGTTCCATTCAAACTGATCTCAAATCTGCTACATTGAATTTGTCAATAACAAGAAAAACGCACCTTTTCACCTATAGGCTTGTTTCTGAAAATAAGTGAAGTAAAGTAAAGGTACTTAAGCAGCACTTCCCGCAACGAAGATGGCACAAGTGTTTTTCAACGATGGAAAGTTTGATCCGACTTCATGTGCCGCTTATGGTAACTTAAAGGCATCACCCCACGAATCTGAAGTGGTACGGATTTAAGGTGGAGTATTCGTATGCGGGATCGTAGATTATGGAAAGAAGGGTAATTCCGCCCATTTCTTGCTAATTGGCGTAAAAAACGACCCGGAAGATGCGGCGTGTGCACACGACTGGCGCGCTCCAATCGAACTCATTGTAGAAGATAGCGCGCCGGAACGCTCGAAGCCGTATCTTCGGAGCCGTTTTTTACGGCAATCAGGACGAAATGGCAGAATCACCCCCCACTCCTTAATCTACGATCCCGTATACGAATACTCCACCTAAAATCCGTACCACCTCAGATTCGTGGGGTGACGCCTTTAAGGCCAATACTATTTCTATCACACCAGACCTCAAACTCATCCAATCCACTTGAAATCTCTCTTTCGCATCAGAATGCACTTACTTCTAATGAGCAGACGTGTTCTGATTTTCTTTTGTAGAAAACAGTCAAAAGGTGAATGTAAATGCACCCACACTGATGGGAGCAAAACAGATGTAGGATCTAACTCGTCTGATTACAGCACAAATGACAAATATGTGGACGCTTAAAGATAGCATATCACGAAGTTGACGACGTAGATAAAGAATATGAACGTGGCCTCGCTCAATTCCCCCTAATCGTCCTGAAAAACAGCGTGGGAAACGGCGTTTGTTAATACGAAGCATGTTAAAACGCACCACTGTTATACACGTTCGAGTTCCTCGGTAGCCTATCCGTTGGTTTTACTTGGATAGACTGTTGAGAAGGTCTCGTCGAGAGATACGTGTACGACCGCGTGCTCGTTGATGCGAGAAGCATAGAGGATTCCAATGTACATCGTAGGACAAAAGCCGTTTCCCACGCCGTTCATCAGTACAATTAGGAAGAATTAACTGGGGTCACGCTCACATTCGTAATCAACACCCCGAGCTCTATCTTTGCCCGTACAAATCCCAACGTCTTCAAATTTCGTGATACGCTGTCTTTAAAGATTGTTTGATTATCATTAATGACTAGTTATTATTATTTAAATCAATAACTGTCCATTCATTTAACTTTAGTAGAAGAAATCGACTTTCAGGGCCCCTCTGCAAGTTGTAACGGTAGATCGACTGAATTTCATAATCTCTATCAGAGTAGTAAGACCTAAGGAAAGACGAGATCCATCAGCCATTGCAGACCTCTATAATCCCACATTCCTTTCACAGAGTAAGTCACCAGAAATCCATCTCCCATATATCCAGAAGATTTCTTCCTTCAGGTCTTTAGAAAAAATAACACAAATTTTCCCTTCCAGAACGGCATACCTCTTGATTTACATCACTTATCGCCTCCATGCCCACAGTGATTTTGCTTCCGATCGATTTCACGCGCCTACTTCCAACCTACCTCCTCGCTATCAACGAAGTACGTATTTGCTATGGAGCGCGAAACAACCACAAGTTGTAAAGGTAACCAAAGCGTTGCGATAAAGAGGACAAACGACCTGTATGACGGAACCCACAAAAAGAGCAAAAAAATGAACGAAACAAGTTCCTAGATCACACTTTTCCGAGTAAGGCTAGTAGAGATAGAATCGTAAGGTATGAGAACTTTTGACACATCATCTCCAAAAATCTTAGGAGAATCGGCGGATGTAGTGCAGTCGGTAAAAGGTTCCGATGTGTTTTCATGGTAGATAGATGATTCAAAGCAGCCCTCGTGCCCATCAAACCTTTCATCCTTACGGGGTCGATAAATTGGTACCAAACTTCTCTAGGAGGGTGAAATAGTGACTTGATACATCAGAATGGCGCATCCTAAGCGGATTGATTAACGCCAGACACTTTATTCTTTGTTCCTCATCTTAGCACCAGTACTTCTTTGGGAGAATTCACAATCGTCAAAAGATTGTGCTCTTCCAACTTAAACATGGGAAGGTCTCATTCCTCGCATATCTGTGTTGTATGTTACTACTAACCCATGCAATTCACTGACTTCCATGTTACTGATCCAACAAAATGTTTTGTCAATATTGGGAACTTTTTTGTTCAGCAATCTTCAAAAAGAAGTCAAAAAGACCTAATTTCGAATGAAATCTCAGAATAGCAGAGATTCTCTAACCGCTCATGTTTGCTATCATTATTAGATGTAAACAATTAGATATGGTGTTATCGCTACTCTAAATGCTAAAAAAAGAGATATCAGCATTATAATATTGAGTTAAGAGGATCTTAGCATTTCAAAGGAATGATTGTGGCCGTTGTCTTCGACTGCTACTATTACACACCATTTTCCAATAATTTTAGTGATGAATAAAAATCATTTAAAAGAGTGGAAAGATATGCCGCAAACGCGTCATCATTTACAATGCCAATTTCACCTTACGATACAAAACGACATCACGGTTTACTTAGTAAATAAATAACTTTACAGCAAAAAAAGAACCACACTATTCGAGCAACCATCTCAAAAGTTTGGTCGCTCATTTTGCGACGCAATTTCACATCTATAATCCTTATCTGGAAGTCAATAAGCTGTAAACTTGCAACGCATAGGGAAGAAAGAGTACAATAAAAACGATGACCTATGTGGATTTGCTCGAGAGAAAAAAATCAAAACTCACAAGAAATGATTGCTTTGGAGTAATAAAAAAATTGACATCAATCTCAACTCATACAATAAAACCTTTACAGATTCACAGCGATAAACGAAGAAGAAAAACAACAAAATGATCAACATTACAAACAATTATACTATGTACGACACCGTATCAGACGCTTAATTTGTTCGATTGCAAATCGAGGAAAAGCCCTTGAGAAGCATGCAAACTCTTACACACAACCACCTCGTATGTAGAATCAAATTAAACAAACACTACAAGGAATTATTAGGCACCCATTCGGCTATCATCAGAGTTCAAACTCACAAGGTATAACATGGTAGGTGCGAATGGCCGTGGTGGGAAGAAGGGAGCACAGAACAACCGGATCAACGCGAATCCAGACAAGGTAGATTGCGGGAGCCAGCTCATATCACGTGAATGAAAGAATTTACTCCAGCGTGATGCAGTCGTCATCTGTCGACTTCGTCGCGTCCTTATCCTGAACGTAATCGTCACATTGCCTTCTAAAACTTTTAACTTCATACGCAAGAATAGCAACAAAACTGTTTTTAATCAGGTTGTAAGATTAGTTATGCAAAAAAAGAAACTTCAGATAAGCAAAAAACAATAATATTCTTTGAAATTCACAAAAAAAAAACAGCAAAGCAGAAAGATAACAAAGAAAAGACTGACTGCATAGAAATAAATACGAAATGAGCCACATTTCTATTACATTTACGAGAAATAGGATAGGATATTGGTGTAGTAGGACGAAAACTACATGAAGCTCGGTACAGTTGCGCAAGCGGCTGCGCTCGAAGCTGCGCGGTAGGGCCAGCTGTTCGAATCGGCAATAAGTGAATTGCAGCAATAAGTGGTGCTAGTAAGGCCATTCGACCACAACCGCTACGCTACTCCGCGGCGCTCCGAGAGCAGCCGCATACATCACTGCGGCGAATTTCGTGTCGTTTTAACCAGACTATATTCGAACAAATTTTCTTCATAAAGTATCAAGTAACAAAAAAATCCGCAAAACATAACAAAATCAAGAATACACTGTAATTTATTTTGCTAGATTCTTCCGATAAATGTTATATTTTTGTATAAACGGTTACAAAATTTCGTGTGTTTTCATCAAACAACTTGCTCCTCACCTTGGAGGTACCATTTGAAGCGGACGCAGATTCAGCGGATGGTGGAACTAGAGCACTTTTATCCGCCATTCCTTTCGGATGGTTCGCATTCAAATGGCTTTCTAATGTTGTATAACTGCTGCATTTGAAAGAGCACACATCACAAGAGTACCTGAAAGGTCTGGACTGTAGCGCTAAAATGTAACACGGGATAGTTGTCGATAAAAAAGGTACACTGGCCCTTAACAACGAGAACTTAGGACTGACGCACCATAAAAAAAAACTTACATAATTTCTGCCGAGCACAACTTGATATGGTGGTCAGCGACTAGATGTTGTAACATGTTAAAGGCGTATTGCTGAAACCATATGATCGTATGTGATATAGTCTATGGTTATTCGTGAGAATTTCTCAAGTAGTGTACCTTTGCACATAGTTTGCATCGACCACCGTCCAACTTATTTTGAGCCTTCGTTAGTAAATCAGCAGTGACAAGGCCATGAGCCATTACCTAAGCAGGTGCAAAGTGATGTCGTAAAGAGAAAAAAAGCGAACTTCTAACTCAAATGTCTTAAAAAAATAAAAGAAATAACCAACAAGATGACGTTCAAGGCCTTCATACGTCCAAAATCTTTCGCGGCATCTGCTGCAAGCGAGAGGAGCTCCCAGTTTCACGTCGTCCAACGTCTTATCACGAAGATGCTTGTGAATTAACTGAAGAGACACGACTGGCTACGAACAGAAGCTACGAGAAAACGAAAAGATATTGCTACCTGGAGGTGTTGGAAATATCGTTCTCTATCGACCATGTTTTGGTCACAAATTTCACATATTCCTGGCCCATTGCCAGCATTTGTAGAGTTGCCTAAAGCGTGCGATCCCGCTGTAGAACTGGCGCCACCTAATGCGGCAGCACTAGAAATCCCTCCGTTTGCCAACGCAAATGCCTTCTGCATAGCAGCAGCATTCATCTAAAGAAGTCGCTTAGAACAATTTCAATGAGCTCACTTCCCCACATCCCAAAGTCAGTACAAGAAAAATTACGTACAGGACTTACCGCTGGCCCTTTCCGTAACGCTGACGCGTTAGCCAGCAATGCGTTGCGACTTGCAGCGAGATTCTTCTGATATAGTGCAGTAGCAGCAGCAAGTGAGCCAACAGTGGTAGCTGCGGCAGTAGATCCACGTTGTTGACTAGCCCGTTGGATGTGTTGTTGCATCGCTTCAAAAAAGGAGTTTAAAAAATAGGTTGCTGACTTCCTGCAGATTTCACTGTACACTGGAAATAAGATTTCCAAGATACTAGGTTACTTTGCTAGCGCGATTATGGAGAACAGCATTACTGCATTAGGGAGGAAAACGTCTACGCAGCGTGTATAACCACACAACCATTTATCATAGCTCATAAGGTCTTAGAATAGGGAATGGAACTTTCATCAACGAGAAACGTTTTCGTGGATGAAGCGCTTTCATGTTACGGGAGAACGTAATAATCCTAGATATTTGCCAAACTTTCCATTTTAGAAAAGAAAATTCTGTTTCAAGTATCTCGTACATGTTCTCGGCTACATTTACATAGCTCGTCCTCCTCAAGTAAACGGGTACGTGACCCTTTAGCCAATTTTTTCAAACTAGAAAATCGTGCTTTTCGTGAGCTATCGCTCGAAGGAGAAAATTACAAAGTAGGCGAGGAAACCAACACTCTTGTTCGATACTTGAGGAAATGCTAAAAACGTGCAAGTGAAATCGAAAACTTCCAACGCTAGTTGATAGCTAGCAATAAAGGTGCAGGAGAAAAAAAAAAACTTGGTAGCGACAGGTCTAAGTAGTTGTTTTGAGGCAAACTCAAAGGAAATAGTGCGAATGTTGCAGTGGAAATTTCCCTTTCTTACGGAATGAACATCTCACTTAATTCAATAGACGAAAAAAAGAAGCGGAATATACGAATTTCGTAACACACTTTTCATCATCATAAGACCACACGTTCGAATGAAGTCCTCCACAAACCGCTCGAAGTGAGAAATGAAGTACAGCTTCTAGCAAAAACAAATATCCCTTCCCGAATCACTTTTCAACATTTGAAATTCTTCTGTCGTAAGAGACAATACGAACTAGTGATGGTTCAGTAACTGCATTCAGTGTGCAAGTTCACTCGAGCTCCAACCGAAAACGTTGTCGAAATTTCAAAACATCCAGAAAGTTGAAGTTTCGAGTGTAATAATGACGTGCGAAACGGTCACGAAATGCAATCTTCTAGAAGGTTTCAGCGAAGATTAAGTTTCTGTTTTCTACGAACTCATAAACTCTCAGTTCCTCCCTCGCAAGACTGAAGAAAAAAGTAACAAACCTGCAATAAGGCTGTTACTATTCTGTCCTAACATGTTACGTTGTTGCATCATTGCTGCAGCCTTTAATGAAACATTTTGCAATATGGTATTATAGAAATAAGACGATAAGCACATACCTGGCGCATACGTTGCTGTTGTTGGAGCAGTTGTTGCTGCAGAGCATTTTGTTGCGCATCCCGTACTGCCGCTGTTCTTCTCAAGGCTGCCTGAGCAACAGCTTGTTGCGCCTGAGCCAACTGATTCCGTTTCTAAAATTGAAGTAATGTTTATATTACGTGGATTCATAGAAAAATGACCACTTTATTAGCGTTTGTTCGGCACCACTACATCGATAAAGATGCGATTAGCCAACAAACCTGTTGCGCCTGAGCAGCTTGCTGCTGTTGCAGAATCGTTGGATCAATAGGAGGTCGATCCCACAGCCAACGATTGATCATTAATTGGTCGTCAGGCCCCTAGAAACAATAATCCTACTAAGGTAACAGGATGCAAATAAAACACAACTCCAGTAGATTTATGTAGTGGAAAGCATTTAAGCGAACCTTTGGTCCCATTACATTTCGAACACGGCTATAATCCTTTTTGCAAGTCCGTAGATGAGTGTCCCGAAGCCCTTTGTATTGGAAGTCTTCGTCACATATTAGACATGGATATTTAGCTTGTGTTTCGTCTTTCGTCGCTATTATCATATGAGATTCACTGAAAAGTACGTAATGAGCAGCAGCTGCATGTACAGATGGTAGATCAAAAACTCACAGATAATGATTGATGAGCCGCTGCTCGTTGGTGTCGAACTCAGGGCACATGGCGCACTGGTATTTGCCATTTTTGAAATGCACCGTAGAACGATGAGCTTGTAGAACTATTCGAGACTCTGTTCTGAATCCGCACACCTAAAAATGTTAAATTTTACTGGGAGTGATTCACAGCAGCGCAGAAGAAGGTGATCTACTGACTTGACAGGACAGCAATTTCAACTTGTATGGTTCATTCCTTTTCCGCAAAGCTTCCCATACAGGCTTGAGCTGAGCTGCAACCTACAACGGAAAATTGCAAACAAATAATTCAAAAACATAATTCAGGTCAAAGAAAAAAAATAATACATTTTGCATTATTAATGAAAACAAAACTTCACTCTTTAATGACCTCACGAAACCATCACACTTATTTTCTCAGTTCAACATAGAACCGAATTCATACAAGATTCTATCCATTCTACTAAGAATTTCAGAACCTGAATAAACAGTAATTTTGCAAGAGAATCAAGCAGATTTAAAATGGAAGCGACTGTCGATTGTCTTAACGCTGCCAAAGGCTCGGTTAATGAGCTCTTCAAAACTTATCGACAACTTTTTTCCTTCAAAGGAAACAACTTTCTGTTAGTTTGGACCTCCAAATCGTTGGTGATACATTTAGTTCTGTTCTCTTTTCAATAAAATCAGAATTATTCGTATTATAGGTTGTTTTCTTTTCAATAACGTAAGAGTTCCATGCAAGAGTATTTGGTTGTTCCGAACGAAGTAAGTAGTCAGCAATTTGTGTATGTGCTAAGGAGTTTAGGAATAAATTAAGATGTTTAGCATTTCAATATTCGAAACAACTGAGAACTATAACCTACCGCTTGTTGGAGTAGTGCTAATAAGAGCACTGCAATAGTCAAGAAATAAAACTTTCATGGGACGTTATACTGCTTACGTTATTTTTCCCCAACCGCAGGTGTAAACAGAGGTTGCGAAGTTTGAGTTGAACTGAACAATGGGTTTTCTTAGCAGCGAAGAATCGAAAAATAAAAAATTGTACGTTGTTTTCATTAATTTTCTTGGAATCAAGTAGCCATTCCCTCAACACACAACTGTAATGTGAAAAAAAAATTGCTAAATAAAGCCACTTTTCAACAGGAAATGTGATTTTTTAAAACAAACTGGAAGAATACGGACACTACGTCTAGGATTTTCTGGGGATGGGTGCGGTGGCGATAAAATATCAAGTTCAATATGTTTTATCCAAAAAATGTCGCCTCAACTTTCATTTGTTGTTAGAAAATACTGCAACGAAACTCGACTGCCTTTAACGAATTGATAAGATAATGCGACAGCTAACTGCAATAAAAGTAATCCTAAACTCGGCCATTATCATGAACTGATTTGCATAGATGTTTCGGAAGTTCTGAAGATATGAATTAGACGGGGAAACAGCGGTAGAATATTACAGTGAAGCGGATCAATAGGTTATAAGATTTTCTGCATACTATACTCTCTGCATTTTCTGCATACTGAACATTCCAATGCACTGCTACAGAAGAAAAAAAAACTGGATTACACAAGACGAGGCACTTTAAAAAATTAGAGTATGTCAAACGAGCTTGGGACCAATCGTCTCCCTTTTTTTTTGTTTAAAGGACGGAAATCCACTCAGAGAAACTGATGTTTAGTTAGATAGGCTCGTGAATGCAGCGCATCTCACGGAACACCTAGTTCTCTTCACAAAACCGAATAAGTTCAGTTTCGAATCTTCTGTTGCTAAGAAGCCTCAACAGAAGGCATTGGCAGCACAACCTCCAACTTTAAACCGCTTTGATCTAGAGAGAAGGCTGCTCTCCTAACGTCAAAGAAGCTGTGTTTACATTTGCGTCACAGCCCTACATCGATTGATCGATTGTTTGAAAAAAAAACCGCTGTCAGTTCCAAAAACTGGCTTGGATAATTACAAAGAGAACCGAAACTGATTCAAATCGTCACCTGCTTGTACGTCTCTATATTTTTTGGGGTTTCTGGAAGATTACGAGCATGCACTATGTCGCAATACGTTGACTCTTGAACGAGATCTTGACCAATATCGAGCAGCAACTTCGTCATGTGGGGAGCGTTGTTATGGAGCTGAAAAAATGTATGTGGAATGTATAAAAATACAATTAACAACTAGAAGCATATCGAAAATGTCAATATTCAGTTTCAGAAATTATGTCCACCCATCACCCCGACATCCTCAAAAATAATCCCTCATTCTTTCTATTACCCTACGGTTGTACAAGTAATGCAAAGCAAAATGAGCAGAATCATTTTTCATGGTGTGAGGAAAGAAAAATGAGAGGAAAAAAAAACAAAAATCGTAAGAAATTAAGGCGCAAAGAAAGGCCATAAACGTACTTTTTAAACGCCAGCAGCACCTCTTTTTGAAAATTATACAACCTGTTTGGTTCTGACAACACACAATCTTTCTGTGATGTCTTGTGAGTTCATATGAGTAGAACAACACTACTTTTCCAAAAAGCAGGAAACAGACTCCATAGTTGATGATTTTTGTTGCCTTTGCTATTTCATGAACGAAAAGCAAATATCCAAACAGAGGAAATTGTATCAGCTATCTTCAAAAAGAAAAAAGGACGTCGTTAAGAAAAATCGCATCGAAATAATTACTTCTCAACGCTAGGACTATCGAATTCGAGATTTCAGAGGATTCAGAGGATTCGGAGATTTCAGAGGATTTGCCTAGAAATAGCAAATTTTCGACTGCCTTCTCGCACAGCAACAATGGAAGTCAGAAGAAAAATCAATGAAGAAAACTTTTTTTTCTGTTAGAAAGCTCATTAAGAATTATATAACAGGTTACATAGCCATTGACATTAAAGTAGTTGTCATTTCCAGGACGGACAAGGATGAATAAGGACAGACATGAAAATCCACCCTATCGTCTAATTAATGAAGGAGTAATCCAGCAGTTTTGGTAAATTCAAAGCTATAATTCGCAAAATTTGAGGTGTTTGGTACTTCTGGTAGGAATTGTTGGAAACGAGCACGAACCATGCTTTCTATATAGGTCGAAGTCTATATAGACAGTAGTGGAATAAATCAGTGGAACGAGAGTATGGCGGGAATGTATGAAGAACTATATTCAGTGCTGCAAAATTAAATCCTAATAGCATTGGTGCGATTCTTCGGCAAATGAAACCAACAATTTTCATCCCATCCTTATCAACCCATACACCCTCTGAACCCTAAAACTCCGATAAGAGTTTTAAAATCTTAATGTTTAAATAGACAAGCTTTTAAAACTTTCACCTTCAGATTTTGTCGCTCCCTCTTTTCCGCCTCATTTAACTTCGGTCGCTCTTCTCCGAACATCCGAGTTATAACCTTGGAAAGTGGATGATCTGGATCATGTTCAATGAGCATATCTACGGTCTGAAATAACAACATATATTGTGTAAGAAGCACTCACTTTTCTTTCACTTCACTTTCTTACAATAGTAGAAACCACTTACCAAACTCGGAGGAAAGGATATAGTGTTTGGCAAAACAAGCTGTTTATCGAGGATGAGTTTCCGAACACTAAGTGGCTCCTTCTGCACTTGAACATTTATTGCACCTAACAATGCGTCCAGAACCTTCCTATCGATATTCTTTTTGTTATCGATCGCCTAAATACATGATAAACAAAATGCGCAGGGTAAAAAAAGAAAAGCCATGAAAAATGAATATTCACGTCGGATACGTATTCCTCCAACTTATTCAACAACGCTCCAGGACTGGTAAGCTCTGCTTCTTTCTCTTTCGGCTTTTCATCTTTCGAAGGTGACTTCTCATCTTTCCCCTTCAAAAGTGTTCTATCGATTAGAGCAGTAAACAACGAGTAAGCATCGTGTGGCAAGCGAATATACTCACGTTTATTACAGCGATGTCGGAGTCGTTGGAATCACTGGTTTTTGCTTTTTTGGCAGGAGGACCATTAGTATCGTCGTCAATCTCTATGCATTCTACGTCATTTGGAGTGGAGCTACCATTTGTGGTTGTTGCTAAAACAAAGCAGGCGAAACAATAAGTCACAACCTCTTCAAAGTAGACATTCAAAAAAATAGTATAATACAGCATTATTATTGTACACATACATTTATTTATATGTATTTAATTTACTTTATATATTTTTATATTTATATTATATATTACTGGAATCAAAGCGATGTAATGGATAGAAGACCTTAACAGAGCTACAACTTCCTCATATACCGTTTCCAACATGGGCGAACTATGTTTAAACCACTTCGATTTCGAATAATGCGTAGGAGTACAAGCAAAACGTAGTCGGAAAATGATTAAAACATGATTTGAGTAATTGAAAAAGGCAAGCATTCTTATCTCAAAACCACGAAAACTGCTCAATATGCTTGATAGTTGTTAACTGTTCATGATTTAGCGACAGTAAGAATAAAGATTAAAGAAGATATGTATTGTATTGAATTAAAATCCAAAATAGTGTAGATACTTATTTCTTCACGTTGTTCAACCGACTACGTCTCATAGGTTTGCTTAGAGTAAAAACTCAGCGCAGTAACCGCGACTATAGTTCTTACTGAGCAAAATCGATAATTCTTAAAACTCCGAGATTCGTGAGGGCAGCGAGGAGTGTTTGAAAAAAAAAAAACACTCACCAGCACTGACGTCTTCTAACGTTGTTGGTGCATTGACAGTTGGAGAAGACATTGAATCACCATTCTCCTTGTCCTCTACTCCCACCATCGAGACGTCACCATCGTCATCGGCTTCTGAAGCAGCGGCCAACCGATTCTCGGCTTTCAGCTTCTAAAAACAACGATGAGCACAACAGCAAAAATTATGTGGAAATATAACGCTGGATCTCTACAGTTCACATTTTAACAGCACATATCGTTAATAATAAAGAAAGAACCTGAATTTGATCGTCATGGTCAGTGGACTTCTCAGGAGTTGGCGCTGCAGGGACGGATTCATCCATAGTTGACACCATACCCTGAGAGAAGCACCGCTTTGACAAACTCGCCTTCTGTAAGTAGTGGGAGTTGCACCTGAAATCAAGGAGCGCTGAGCTTGTGATAACTGGAATGGAGAGGCACGAAAGTATGTAACTGGTGTGTCAAACAATATCACAATCTGATTCTGGAGATGCAAATCTCTAAACGGAACTCTTTGAATCATTTTCTCTACAACAGATAGGAAGCCTGATGTTGCTTGCTTATGACTAGTGTAACAGAGGAATACAAAAATACAACAGAACGTCTTAGAAAACTGGTTATACGCTTTGTGTGTTTTAAAGCAGAATAAAAGAAGACAATTTTCTCTTTCCAATCAAAAACTCATCTTTCCGAATGTTACAACAGAATCTATTTATTTTCAATAATTAGAGCAAGCATTAGGTAAGGAAGATAGATCAGATATTCCTATGGTTCAACCAGAAAAACCTGTACGAATAGATCCGTTTACGATAACCAGTAACTACGTTCCTAGATTAAAATTCTCCAGTGTAAATGTTTTCTTGACATTCAAACGAAAATGCAGCATATTCCTCCGAAAGGTTGAAAGAGTGTTGGTTTTCACGTTCAGGAGAATAGAAAGTAATTATGCAAAGCCACCTCTTTGTTAACAATGTGAAAAAGTGACTTGAAAATAACTATACCAGTAAGCTTCAATGTTCTTCTAGAAGTAACTGAGAAAATTTTATATTGTTTACAAGTGAAATAGGCTACGGCAGGTGAGCTGTGAGTGGCCTTTGGTCGTGACGGGCCAAGAAAAAATGATGACGAACGCAAAATCGATAGCGTAATTAGGAATAAAACAGAAACTTGGTGGATGCATAGAAACCATGCAAAAACGTTGCCAACGCGCCGCATCAGTGCCCGGAGCTCTCGGCAACGAGTCGAGTGATATACAGAAGTTCGGGGATGCCGGCCTGCATCAAAAACGTCGAAATTCCACAGTAAATATGTGAATTTACATTTAGGTTGCGGCGTCGTATGCGGCTGTCGCCCGCGACGAGTGGGCGTGTCTACGCAGTGAAATTGTGAGCATTGGTGTTGTTGAGAACTGGCTGCGTCTGATACTCAGTGGAAAGCGCAAGCCGCCGCCTGCGACATCGCCCGCGACATCCACAAACATCTCAGAAGACGTCGTGCTGCTGGGAGTCGGCCGGTCCTGATGACCTCCTAGCGGCGGGAGCTCGAGCGGCGACGATGTGGGTGGCCCGTCCGTCGAAGTGTTGGAGACCACTTCTTCCACGGAGATAAGGAATGGCGATGATTCTTGCATCGGCGTAAAGAGCGGCTCGTGGGGAGTCCGTAGATGTACGACATGTGCGGCGAGAAGCTCAGAAGAAGCGCAGGACGAGGTCCGAAAAGGGGCAAGGAGGCGAGGAAAGACGCCGGCGACCTGACCACGTCTCGCGGAAACGGGGTAAATAGAATAAAAAGAGCGTATACGCAGCACAATCGATCGATAATGCGGCGCTGGCGTATAGTCTTGTTGTGTGGATTAGTGATGTCGAGTTCGAATCCGGGCGTTGACGCAAAACCGATCTGCTGTCGTAGACGTCTACAATCACCGACACCATTCGGCCATAGTTGTTCGGATCGTTTCGGTTCGAATCCATTTTTCTGAAATGGAGAAGTTCATGGGAAATCGCCTGCTCCACAGGAAAATATCCCAGCATTCTTCCACAATCTTCTATTCCCTACTATTTGACCATATAGTGCCCTCCAAGCTGAAAAAATCCACCTCCGTAAAGTTTGGGGCAACGCTTTCTCGTGCTCGCCAGCGAAATGGCTTGGTCTTTGCTCGAAAATGCAAAAGACTCCGATCTATGGGAACTAGGGGACAACACGCCTGCTTTGTTGCGCTCAACCCTACGGCAGATGGTTTCTAAACGTCTACAGCCACCCACCCGGGGACTCGACATACTGTAACAAGAACTATCGTATAATCAAAGGTGAAATCTCCATTAGAAAGCGGAATTTTGAACGACTATTAGTGTTTCTTGAATATTCCCTTGTTTAAGGACAGGAATTCTGTGCGAGACTCATTCAAATATTTACGTTTCACAGAAACTTCAAAATCTCTATCACTTAGATGCGTTACGCGTATTCCGTTGTGTATATCAGCAAAACCACGGAGTTTCCTATGGATCCTTCGCTAATTGGTTGTTTTCTGTGTAAGTACAGTACTAATATCTAATGTGTAGAAATATCTGAGTGATAGAATTTCGGGCACACTCTAGTGGAAGAAAACTCTGGCAGTTCGATTTTTCAACATTTGAAATCGTAGTCGACAATCACCCACGGTTTCTGGAATTTTCCGGAAATTTCTTGGAGTTTCATTGTTCACTTTTAGTATAACATATAAAGATAATACAAAAAATGTATAAAAAATGAGTAGGAAATAACAAATCAATCTTTAAGCGCTATTTTGGCTCCATGGCTCTACTCCAATGGCTGGAAAAATCCCCTTTTCGCTATGATTTCTAGTGCAAATTTAAAAAAAAATCCCTCTAATAAGTAAGAAAGTGTGCAGTTGTGGGGGGAATTTTAGAACTGTGGTGTATGTGTGTTAAATGTTAATCAAAAGTGATTAGTGGAAAACAAAGTGGCACAGTTTTTATTTGAACCATAAACGAATCCGTATCGTTCATGTCAATGTTTAGAACATCAGGGAATCAACATCATTCATTCATTCGAATATGTTCTTAGATGTAAATTCACTGTTTTGTTACATTCATTTGACCGATTTCAATCTTTCCGGATCATTTTCGATTTCCGGAAAATTGTTGGATTCGGTAACGAAATTCCCCCCCCCCCCCATGACGTGCGAACCCGCCTATACTTATAACAACGTAGGACTGACTGACTGGCTTATCTCACGAATTTATCGATCACCGACACAATTACGTATGTTGGCTACGCTGACGGGGAGATTTTTTTTTCTCGCCGATTTCTAATTCTCCTCTCCAGGAAGGAGAGGACAACAATTGAAAGATTTAAAGCAGTATCAATAAACCTATCAGAATATCCTATGAATTTCTCATAAACTCTTAGAAATGAAATTAAATGGTCCAGAAATCGAATTGAAAACTATTCTGACGATAAACGGTCTGAGTAGTGATTGAGTGAAAAAAATCTCGCAATGTAATCGATAAATCTCTGTGATGTTTTTGTAACAAGCAGAAATAAATCAAGGTTTACTGGCGTCGGGCTCTCAATGATGAAAAATTGATTAAATGGTGCTTATTGCAATTTTGTTGCGATGGTTTTATGGTAAATAGAAGGACAGGGAAGACAAAAAACCGAGTGTGATCCCGAAAGAAGTTCTCGCAATCCTCCAGGGATTTTGATTCACTCGGAATTACTCGGAATATTTCGGGGGGAAATCTCTTTTACTTCTTTCGGCTCATTTCCAGGCGGACAAAATTGCGCCTTTTTTTGTCATAGAGAGAGGAAGGAAAAGTAGCGACGAGCATCCTCGTCAATCGATAACAAGATAATCAATACACATTTAAGGAATAAAAAGTGGCTTAGAGAGGCTAAGGAAACTGAAAAATTATGCACAAAATTGCTACCAGTCCCAGTCACAGTCTACGAGGCAGCGAGTGGGTCTCGATGCGAATTCATCATCCTAAAATGTGAATTTTTTTAAATATATTTTCTAATCTCTTCTGCGCTTTGATCTTGACAACCGGACCATTTTCAGGACTTTGTCGTTGAGGAGACACCTATTGATTTCATCGGCTTCCGCACTAGAACGGATCTATAGTTTGAATGACATTTAGCAAGATAAATCGTAAAAATTCGAGGCTTTATGGACGAGTTTACGACTGCTCAAGTGCTTGAAGCTGTCAAATCACGTGCAAATATGTGGGCATGTTACGCGAGTACAGCGATGGAGCGCAAACTCGTCCATTGCTTTAGTCCTACTTGAATCCATACACGAAATTTAACCAAAAAATAATTAGCTCTGTGCGATATCTGTGGTCCAGATTACAATTCCTCTAAAAATTCGATGATAATTCGCACATAATTCGCACATGTCCTACAGTATCCTCGGAACTCTTTCACCTACAAAATTGCCTGATTTTTTTTTTTTTGGAAATTCGACGAAGAAAGAATTCGATCCCAATTTGTTTCTTCCAACCTCATTAACTCGTCAGAAAAACCAGTGAAGAAGAGGTTGGATTTTCCGTGTGAGACCCATTGAACTTACACTTAGAATAATGTTTTTGAAAGTTTTACTTCAAAACGTATGTTCCAGAAATTCCTTGAAATAGACGATATGATTGAGCTGTACATGGAAATTTCTGAAAATTTGTTTTTCTGCATGCATCATGCTCAGGCCTCATCTGACGTGAAGGACGATGCTGTCGTTGCTATGATAACAATCCTTCGAAAGCACACCCACAAGCACAGAGGCGAACGGATGTTGAGGAAATTCCGGATGACAGCTCTTAACAGAAAAAAGGTAAATACAGAATATTCGAAATTCACCGTTTTGACAAAATCAGTTTTATTTCTCGACATTTGCAGGAATTTTGATCATTCGATGCACATGCGATGCATCTGGGTGTTTATTTAATCCTAAGACTAGTAATCGCCCGGATCTTGTCCGCTCCGCTAAAAAAGGTTGTTCTAGTCCGTAGCTTGTATTGAACTACACGATCCGAATAAAGATCTATATCTAATCTCCCTTACATGCTGGAACCATTAAGTAATGCAGGAACATTTATTTTTGCTTTATATTTCTTGCTACAAATATTACAGTATAACTATGTACATATTAGTTGATTTTTTTTACTATTTAAAAATATCTTGATACTACGGTGATTTCGAAGTTGTACTATTTTATCTGGCTCACTAATTTTCCCTAAATTTTTAAAGAGATTTTTTTAAAATGAAAATTGGTCAACATCTCCTGACTTGGAACATCCACAAATTTGCTTCTGCAATAATTTCCGCAAGTAAACTTTTAACACCTTTTTTCCAGTCAGTAAGCTCAGGAACTAATTGAAAATCAATGTTCCTCAATTATTAATTAGCACCCATAGTCCTCCTCTGAATCACATTAAATCCAAATCAAATTAGCCATCTGCCATACCTCTGCCATCCTTAGCTCTTATTTGTGTGGTTGTTTCTAGGTTAGCCCTACTCCAACCGACATCCGAACTCGTCTTTGGGGTGATCCGTTGGAGTGGGGTCCAAAACAACCATTACGTTTATCGTAGCTTAGTTTAGTGAAAATGTGGTGCCTGGTACGCATCGCATGATTTGTGTACTTGAATTTTTTCAAATATCACTAAAGAAGATCACCGACGTTTCATAGCAGAAGCAAAATAAGTACGTGTTCTAGAAAAAAAACACTACGCGACGCTACTGCTAACTATATGAATTAGGTGAAAATTCGACGTAATTTGATACATCCTGGTCATTTTTCATTTTTATCTATTTTGAAAATCGATGGTCTCAATTGAAACTGCGAATGACAAACAGTCACCGTTAGATCCCATATTTTCGTGGTTTTTTTCTTCTACTTTTCTTTTACTTTCCATTCATTCGTTTCTAACCGTTTTCTGATAGTTTGACACTTTTACAATGATATGGGGTATTTTTATTTATTTTAAAAACACTATCTAAGACTTCATCTATCCAAGGACTTCAGAATTCTGAAGCTAACTGTCTGTAATGTTTTCTGTGGTCAAAACCAAACTAGATGATTACGATAGAATATCTGAGATTGCTGTTATTATTATTTCATGGTCAGACATCTTTGGATTGATACACAGCTTCAATTTGTATTTTTCAATCAATTAAATTTTCATTTTTTCAATGTAAATATCGAAATAATGATGAAATGCTGAGAAAATGAAATTGAGGATGTCAGATGCAGACAGATACGGGGTTACTGTTCTATCGTCCCGAGAAACTTATTCAAGTGCACTGCGAAGGCGAGCAACAACGACTGACGCAAGTACACCGATTTTCTGGATGAAACCATTTATCTGCGACCACGCGTAGATGAAGTTTATTAATTTATGTATTTATTTATTTATTAAGCTCAACGGTGTTTCAAAAGGGTGTGGCAAGAATGAATTCAAACAAACAGAAAATACACAGTAAAATAAAAGTGGCAAAAAATTATACAGTGAGCATGGATTTCTCCAGTGTATGATTCCGGGACAAAGATGATTCAGTCGTAAGTTCCTTGTTTTTACACAATAATAATGAGGTATGTCGTAAAACCACTCAGCGGCATGCCGTTTCTGATTAAAAATTTTGTAGGCTAATGATGAATTGATGAAGGAAATTATTTCATTCAACTACTTTCATCAAGTTCATAATCTCGTGATCAAACTAATAAAAAAATCTAGTTTACAACGCGGAGATTTCAGGAAAGGAGGACACAGAGGTTGCTGGCAAATATTTCGTTCTATTCAGAAACATAATTAGCTTTTTTCATTAAGAAATTTCTATTCATGACTGCACTTGTACAAGTCTAAAGACGTGAAATGAAAACGAAAAAGTGATGTGTTTCAAGCTTTTATTTTTTATGATGAGGCCTTACTTATCAAAATAGCCAATTTCCAACGGAAGCAAACGTACTCGAGTGCAACGAAATCGATTCGTGTCCCTCCATGCTAACAGATGACTACTTTCGGTTCAAAAAATACTTTTGCTCAAGTATTAGATAAAAAAGTTCCCTTTTGGAACAAATATGTACATATTCGTATTTTTAAAACAGAATTCATCCTAAATTATTGGCATTTTATCAAAATAATAGTACATATTTGGAAAATAGAAGTCCTTTTTTCCAACAAGTACATGAGAGAGGACCCTAGAATTTCGGGATGTGCCATTATTTCCAGAAATCCCCTACACTTTCTCCCAAATTTTGCGGTCGCCTCAATTGTTCTTTCTGATTCCTATAAAACTTAAAATATTAGTACTTTGTAAGTTAAAACCCAGTCTCTACAAAATAAGTAGCGCCATTGCAAAAACGCGCCACGCCCTAAGCCAAACTCATTTAAAAATGTAAAGAGAAGATAGCTAAAGTGGATATAATGGAATTTTTTTTACTTCAATATCTGCATTTCACAATTTATTGTTACAATCATTTATTTATTTATATTAATTATAATTTATTTAGTTATATTGATTGGAAATTTTAGGTAAACTCAAAGAAAAAATCCCTTAAATGCTTATTCCACGTATTTTCGGATGTGAATACATCTGAATTGTGAATCGATAGCGCCTTATTAGGCTCGCACGGCAGTCAATTTCACATATTTGTTTTTTTTTTTCGTGGAAAGATCGGCTGCTTTAGAGCGCAAAAGATTTCTTAATTAATTGAGAAAATTATCGACTAATTTGTAATATTGTTGAAGCACTCAACTTAAAGATGTGAATTCAAAAACACACGCAAAACTACATCATAGTTCTCAAATCACCAACTTAAATTAGATATTTGGTTGTATAGTTTTGTTGAGTGACTAAAAAAGTGATCTCATTTAAATTCATCATTAAAATCTCAACACGTCACAGTCTTAAATCTTGAAGGGGTCCCATCTTAGAAGGGTCGAAGTCTGTTCCAAGGCGTTGAATGGCAGCCAATTAGTGTTGTTCCAGGATTCTTTATAGATTTAGGTTGTATTCCTTTTAAGTTCTGCGTATCTGTATATCTCTGTATATCTTCTATTCTAATTTAAAAATATGAGCGTTATTCGATTCCCACCATATTCTTTTAGCCATGAAGACAACATATTTTGAATGCATTTGATTTTTTTTTTGAATAGTTCCACAGCTTTAATGACGTTTTAGCCAGCAGTTGTTTACATATGGGATTTGATGCAGACACTCGGGCATCTCGACAAAACTTCAGGGTACTTCATCAACTCGTATCTCTTTTTCTCCTTCGTGCTCAGAAAATGGCTCGTAGAAACATTTCAAAATAATTTGAAGTGCGAATCTTTTCAGGAGTCTTGAAGTATGAGTATGTATGTAGCAAAAATGCTGTTCTACATTTTAAGTTCTTCTAGGAATTTTCCCAGGAATTTTCTAAATATTTCCCACAAAATGCAAATGTTTGTAGTCTCAGCGGTTGTATTTTAACATCTTCGTTTTTAATTCTCATCTACCAATGTAGCTAAATGAACGAATCATAATTATGGATAACTACAAACGTATATTTGTTAAAGTTTAAAAGAAACGGTTTCAAAGATGAAAAAAAAAACCTTAAAGAACCACCTTAAAGAAAAGAAGTCACAAGTTAATGAGCTTTCTCATTGAAAAAGAAGAAACTGATCATTTTATTACTAACGTTTCATTATTAAGTGCTGAAATGACTTACCATTAAGAATGCGCTGTTTTTTTTTCGGAAATTATCTTTGTATTTTTTGATTCATTACGTTTCTTTAAATAACCAATTTTTTTTTAAATTTTCACGACGTTGCTCTGCTTTATTATTTAAAATCCATTTCTTTGTTTTAATTAATTATTATAATAATATTTTGAGCAATCTATTTCTCGTGAAGCATGGGCAGCTTCAGGAGCTCAGGATTCGAGTTTCTGAGCTTGTTGGATCTTTTACGCTTGATCTTTACATTTTACGATTACTGTGAGTTAAGAGGTCGCTTGAGCTTACAACGTCTAGAATAAATTTTCACGACTTCATTGTCCATGTCAGTCTCATCACAGCAGGTAAGCGTTGCTTCTATCGCCCAGTAGATTCGTTCTGGAGTCAGGCAAGTTTCGTGTTATACTGCACCTACAAACCTTCATATAGGAGATGATACCTGATGGAAAAGTACAACGCAACTTATTCTTCTCACGGTGTACAAATCTGTATGAAAAATTCATAGAAAAATTTACATTCTATCGGACTTGGACAACAGCGAGGCTCAGCTGAGCTCATATCGATTCTCCATATATTATAATATATCAGAGCGCAACGGATCAATACGCATATTATCCTGTTTGTTCGTATCGCATCTGGACAGAACGTAAATGCCGTTTATTGCACTGATTACTGTAGAGGCGTTGGACACCAACGGGGAATTTTGCGAGATTTCTTACCTACACAGTATGGTATTTTTGTAGGTCGTAGCGTATCAGTGTGTGTAAAGCACTAATATTAGTAGTTAATCCGGATCCACGATGTGTGTCAACATTCCAGAAGTTCCTCTGTCCAGTAACTTCAAAAAAAAGAAATCGTAAAAGCGGAGGATTGCGGAAATTGGTTGCACTGTCAGAGATATTAGTGACTCTGACATGTTATATTCAACAAAAACCATCTAATAAAAGCGAACCAATAAAAACTAGAAGTTTTTCTCGGGAAGCTCCGTCTCCATCCTAAAAAAGACTCTGTCCCTCTTTATGTTTTCTTGTTACGCCAACGAGGTTTAGGTGAAACTTTTTTATTGACCTGACGTTTCGACAAACTCGTCTTTTTCAAAGGCCTGAAAATGGTTCGAGGTCTTTGATACCATGCATATCCCATCAAACTCCTCCTCTCTCCTTGCCAAGCCTCGATATTGTTCCAAGTACGCCGCGCAAGACCTTCAAAAAGAAAACAACTGACCAAACTCTGTCCCTCTGTCAACCGCCCACTTTGTCTTTGTGTATCATTTATGTCATACAGGACTTATCCTACGAAGCAGCAGACCCATTGAGTCGTATTTCATTCATCACAAATTTATTTCCGTAGTTTCATCCTTTAACTTTTAGTAATTTCAACTTTTTTTTAGAGTTTAGCTCTAATAACCGATGTAAAACTCTGTCGCAAGTTTTCACCCCATAAGGTCCGCCTGAGCAACTTGGTAGGTACATAGGCATCAGCTGTTATTTTATTAGATCTTGTGTTCTCAATTAATTCAACACCAAATTTCTCCTGAAATCTAAAATTTCAATCAATATTACTCTTACCTTAGAGTAGCGTTTACGCAGATGTGTAATGCTAACCTCGAAGTAGAAACAATTTTTAGGCTGGTCTAAAACTTTAAAAAATAATAGTAATATAAATCTACAAATGAGAAGTCGGTCCTGGAAATTTTTCTCATGTTAAAGATCGCTGGAAATGATCTTTTGGAACATAAAAGAAGTCCTTTTATATGTGCACGCATACCATATAAGTACATTTATGCTTCTACCTCGTTGACGTGAAAATTTTTACCTATTGCTCCATGTACTGGTTAGGAAATTCACTTCCTCCCAGCTGTCTACAATATCTGCTAACAGATAAAGCAGGGGAATTGATTCTATTAACTCTGATTGAATAAACAGTTAAATAAACAGTTATAAAATGGTTAAATTAGCAAAGCAAATAAGAGTGCACATAATTCGACAGCAACAATGTCAGCATTCAATTCGAATATTCTAAACTTTTCAGGGTTCTACTGTCCTAAGCTGGAGCTCCTATACGATCAGCGTCATAGAACGCTCAATTGAAAGGGTAATGCTACAAGTATCTCCTTTTACGCAAGTGAAAGAAAGGATTTGAAGTTCACTCCAACGTCATCGATCGAAGATCGGAAACGCTGCTTCAGCGAAGGAAGGTATTAATTAGGTGGTCCGAGCACGTGATGCGCTCCAACGACAATCTTTGGACCGGAGCCGTAAGCGACTGGATACCACCGGATATCGAAGGCACCGCAAGAAGACGACCTGATGGTCAGACCTCTTTATGAAGTCCTTCAAGGAAAGATATGATGCTCTTCAAATCCCTAGCGGGAAGAGAAGCTACCGGGCGATCCTTGCCTGCGATCGGGACTAATGGAAGTACTAGTACTACTGGTCCCCGCTCCTGGACATATCAGTTATTTTTTTCGGTGATCAGCGGAGCATAACTGATATGTACAGGCGATTCTGCCGCAATCCTCAGGCGACTTTCCATGTACGGTCCCACTAATAGAGTCTAATGGGGATCAAAAATACAATTTTGGTATGTTCCATTGAAAAATATCTTATGTTGCGTTATTGCAAACAGTGAGCAACGGCAAAAAAAAGCCTTCATTCTCTGATCGATCGCCCGCGAAGCCACATATTAGAACATATGAGTGCTACGACATTGAGGATTTATGCATGTGCGCGGAGATTTCTCCTTTGGAATGCAGCCTGTAACCACATGGCGTGTATCCGACTCTTTCAAGCCATATAGCGAGGAACGTGTCATTTAAGCACAGCAATGATTTTGACTAATGGAAAGATCTTGTGAAAAGTTTGATGATAAAGTAATAAAAATAGTAAAAATTTATACAGATTGAAAAATTGAAGTGTGGTTCACTCCCTTATTTTGTTATTTCCCTCTGTATAGCTTAATCCTATAACCTTTTGCAATTTAGCAGTTTCTGATAACTTTGTAATTGTTCAATGTTACAAAGTTTACAAAAACACTCTGCTTTATTCTTTTTTCTTTTGGCAGAAATTTCATTTTATTTTTTCCAAAATTTTTTCTTTTAGTATAAACGTAATTGAAAACGTTTTTCTGTCAACCATGTGGGTGCTTCCATTGCAAATTACTCACGATTCCAAATTTAATTTGAAGCAAATCTAAGAGATTTGAGTACTACCGAGCTGCGTAATGGAAATCTTTTTTTAAATAAAATATTCAGTTCCATTTTTTAGAACTGCAATAATGGAATATGAGAAGATGACAAAACTGCGTGTGAAAACGCACTACTTAAGAGATATAGCCATTATTTAATACAATATACCATCTATATTGCATTATTGCCATATTTATTATATTGAGCTTTGATGATTTATAAGGAAATCCTTTCACAAAATGCAGATACAACCTTTAACCGTAGATATGTAGCTTTTGGATGGACGGAGTAGCCATTTTCCAATGTGGATGGTTCGTAATTTTCTAGCAGTAGCATGCTTTAAGGTCCATTTAAAATCCTTCATATTTTCAATGATTTATCTGCTTTCTATCAGTTATACATAGTACCGTACAATGCCCTGTTTTACACCAATTATAATCAATACGAATTTATAGCGTTGATTTTTGGAGAGCAGCACTTCCCAGCAGTCGAAAATTACATCAAAATGCAGAGTCGCATTAAATAAGCATAAATTTCAGATTTGTCCAGAATGTTTGAGAAATCGTCAACTTCTCCTTTGTTTCCATTTCATTTCCCTTCTTCATCTATAGCAAACCGTTCAGTGAGGACTTACATGCCATCGTCATTTCGCGTTCGGTATTAAATAATAAATAATTGCATAGATAATTAATTGATGTGCATTCGTTTCTGGCTCGATAATAAATCGTCGCTCTAATCTGAAGCCAGATGGTTTCACCTCTGCATGGGTTTGTCGTCGTTAATGTCTTGTGTTGATGCACTTATCGTTCGTTGTATTGATCCACGGAATACGGGATGACGAACCCAGGGAAACCCAGAAAATATCAAGCGAAACGAATACTTACAACTTCATCGCAATACTTTGTCGGTGTCAAAGTTTAAAGAGAGATTTCTGTTGAAAACCTTACTTCTTAGCCGTTACGAGTTGACGTTGATGGCCCGCGGCTTTTCTTAAAGCTCAAAGTGAAACTTTCCTACTGAAAATTTCATGAAAAACAAATTTTCCAATTTCAAAAATTTATAATTTTTCATCGTCTAACACTGAAGGGATTTAGAAAAAATTAAGAATTACATATTAGTATGTAACGATCACATTCGATGCAGCTACATTTTTTCGTTGCTGCTCTAGGCTAAGAAGTTTGGAGCCTCATCTCTTACATCGCAAAGAGGTGAGCTCAGAAAAAAATTATAAGCTAAGGGGATAGGAGCATTTACAGATTCCGTAATGTTTTAAATGAACTATTCATTTATTTATTTTATTTGTTTATTTTTATTCGAGAACGGGATGCATCAAAAGTAAATTTTGAGTGAGAAAAGTACTGTAGATAATTTTTTTGGGCTCGTATAAAATCGAATAATGAGGACTGTGCAGGAATAAGATAATCTGGCACAAAAAAAATTCACAAATATCTCTCTTCCTAACTTCACCGGAGGCAATTCTACCGTAGTCCTCGGTGATGTTGTAAAAGTGTCAAGAAGCATGTTGTGAATTTATTTTATCGTTACGCAGGGACATTGGTGTCAAGCACCAGGTGCAGAGGAAGAGGAGGACATTTGTGTAGGATGGCATCGAGTGGCGTCACGTATTGACTTACGCTGAGCTAATAGCACACAACAAATATCCAGACTGACCCGAACCCAGTAACGTTATTGAAATCGAAAGAGTGGAGTTGCTACGAAGCCAAAAATAAGAGGGGGAAAAACTGCGCTCATTAAGACGAAACATTTCTGCGAATTGTTTGACCCAGTTCTTCGAAAAAAAAATTTTTAAGGTGATAAATCGGAGAATTTTTGAAGTCTGGCTTTGAGTGTAGTTTTATTGTACGGACGAATATCAGCTCAATGGTACTGCTGAGTCCTGCTGGATGGACGGTTGGAAAATTCAAAGAGCATTCGGGATCGAACACTCTGCGCAAGGTCATTACAGTCTGGCGGCGCCAAAACCATTATCGATTGCATTCCGAGCCGCAAATTTTTGAAGAGAGGGGCGAGCCAATCCGAGAGGGACCAGTAGGGGTTTTCCGCACAAAATTCTTGACTATTCTACGCCCTTCGGTTGTTCTAAAATAATATTTTTGAAAAAAAAAACTCTAACATGCAATGAAACGGCCACGCATCTATATAAGCTATCTAGTGTTATTGAAAAGCTTTTAGAAAGGGTTCGTATGTCTGAATCTCTAAGAAATTACTATTTTCATGGAGTGGGGATTTCGTTGATGCCCGTATAATGATGGATGTAAAGCAAGTACTTGAAAAAGTCAGGAATATTGTATTTTTTTATTAGAATTTTCATAACATGGATCTAAAAATTCACTAATGATCCTGAGTACAACTGTGTGACTCAAATTAGTGGACATATCAGTAAAGCCAGCTGTGTAACTGTAAGATTATTTCGTTTTAGTATTACAGGGCTCTTACGGACTTACGAAATAATAATGTTATCGATTTAATATTGAGCTTTGATTGACAAATTTCTAATGTTAGCAAAACTAGAAATTCATGACATGCTTCCTAAGATATTTGAAAACTATGTACAATTCAACAGACAATGGTTTTCAGCTACTATTATTAGCCACTATGTTTTTCAAACAGAACAATTATACTTTAATATTATTGAAATTTTATTTGCTTTAGGAAGAGTTGCATAAACTTTATTTGCGTTATGGTGTTTTGTGATACTTCTAATATCATCATAATAAAGTCCCATCCATTTCTTTCATGCGTATAGGAATGTGTTACTTTTTACAAATTATTCCATAATTATCACTATAATAGCTTTATCTAAAATCTGAAGTTCGAAAAAACAAAGTTCTTTTGATGGTTGTTAAGAATTTTCAACGGTATACGTTCTATACGTTCTTCCAAATTTTTTCTTTTAGTTGAATGCTTTATTTTTTTCTGAAATCTGCTCGAAAAGACCACCATAGTAGGGAATTAAGAATTCACATCTCAATCACCGTAAGTAGATGTATCTGCAGTAAAATGAAAAAAATAGTAGTTTTACTACTGTACACTGCGTTGGAAAAGCTTGAGATTATCCTGAGTCTTCTTTCGTTATTATTTTTATAACCATTACTATTATTACTACATTTGTTATCATTAATTTATTATTATTCCTTAATCTTTTTTCTTCTTCTCCTTCTTCTTCTCCAACGTCCAATTAATCTGTTTTATTCCAGTAATATCCTCTAACTCATTGTCAGATCAGGATGTCAGATATTCCTATTTGGGTACTAACTTAACTTCATATTTGATCATTACTATACATATGTAGTTCAAAAAGTATGGATTGACATTTTCCTTGGTATTGTATTATATTTTAATTGCTATGTACTGGAAGAAAATTACTGCTTCGTGTTTTCGTATTCATGGAATGTCGCTGCGATATAATTGTAACGCACACCAAAGGCTGGTCCTTTTTTTCCATTTTAACTCGAATTCCTGCTCAAAACCGGGATATACTTGGAAACAGCATAGGTGATTGATGCAAAAAGTACTGAGTTTGTGCAGATCTGCAAACATCTGCAGCAGAAATTCTTCTAATGTAGAAAATCTACTGACACATTATATAAAAAAGTGTATTATATTTCTATACTTGCCAAAAATTTCTTTTTCAGTATCTTACTCCGATTTTTCTGTAAATTATATTTACTGCCCTTTCCACTCCGTGTATAGATAAACGGCAGCATTTCGAAGATTTAAAAGGAGCAGAATTTGGTAAATTTCACACCAATAGCAAATAGTATCATCTTTTCGTTATTGTTTATACATTCAATTATAAAGGTGGCTTAAGCACTAATTAATTTTTTTTTTATTTTATTTAGCACTAGCTCTTTAATTTTCACTTGTCAGTGTTAGAAATGAAAGTATCTTTCGCCACAAACTTCTTTTATTAGAGTTAGAGATAATATAAGATCCATAAGATATTGGAGATAATATAAGATTCATATGCTTCCTAAGTTTAAAAAAAGCCTTATAATAAAGCTTGCGACGTGATGTGTACTTATACTGACATTTTATAACGTTTATTTGGAGGGCAGATGTTGTCTGTAGCGTCTTCATTGATAGTAATTTTTAGGTGTGACTGTCAAATTCAATACAGTTACAGGTTTGCATTGGAAATAAAATGTTAGAGTGCTTAATGACATAAAACAGCAGAATTTTGTGAAGTAAAAAAAATGTGCGTGAAATCTAAAGCAAGGTGAGAAACCGAAAGCAAATTGTATATCTCTTTTTTCTTAGAAAAAGAAAGTGATGAACACTATCGCTTGATCCGAACGAAACAGAAGCCCAAAGAAGGCCGGAAGTCTGATCATAGCCGAGAGTTTATACTAGTAACGACAAGGACATCAGTCTGGTTTTGTTTTTATAAGACTGAAACGACAACAGTAGCTTATGATAAATTCCACAACTAATTGTGTCATGGAATTTCTTTCCTTTTTATAACATATAACCACCTAGAAAGCTGAATTTTGGAGCTATAACAAGGAAATAAATTCCATGGCACATTAGCATTAGGATTAGCACAACGTAAACTTATATGTACTTAACGGTTTCTTTTTCCAACATATCGAACGTTTTCAAGGGAACACGAACGTCTCTTACCTATAACTTTTTAAAATATTTGCTTTGTTCACAAAGCGAAATTTCAACAACCTATCGATTCCTCTATGTAACGTTCTTATTTTTTTCCCCTTTTTTTTCTGGCCCACTCAGCATTACCCTCTTTTTCGTCAATATTTCTGGTTTCATGCAGATCACTCACTATTCGCTCACATCTATCACATAGAAGTTCTCTGCCCTGAAAATAAGCTTAAGCAGAAATTAATGGGCAGTATTTTTGTAATTGATCTTTCACTTCAACCACATACACTGAATAATCCTGATTTTGTACTTGGCTCGGACTAAGGCAACGACGCCAAAAGGTGAGACGTAATTTTGTTTTCGAAAACTGGACAGTCCTGATTCTTGATTCATGGAGGTCGTCGACGTTTGTTCCGATGAGGTAAGTTTTAACGCTCCATCTTTGTCCACGTGCGGCATCCAGAAAAGAGCGGTTGGAGATCAACGAGATCTCCTAACCAGCCTTTTCAAGTAAAACCAATGATTAGGCTGTGAGGGAACCGGAGCAAGTATGGCTCGTTTTCACGTACCTCATGTGAATAAACGCTGTTCTCGCGCTGTTTTTCTTAAACGTCTGTGAGAATTGAGCCGGGCCACGTTCATATTCGTCGTCCGCACACCGAACTTTATGTTATCATTAGGTTTCTATACTACGTCAGTTTCGTGATATGCTACTTTTTACTAGGATATCTGATACAGTAAAACACAATGTTCAATCTAAATATACTAGTACTAAAATATACTACTATTTTTTTTTACTAAATACCATGTAAATAAATACAATACAAGAAAATTCAGATCTCTGGAGTAGATGTATCCTTGATGATTTCCTCGGATCTGACTAGATATGCTCTTCAGGGAGTTATCTCAATAAGTCAAATTACTGATCTAGAGCCAATGTGACTGAGCAAGTGATTTAAAGGCATCACCCCACGAATCTGAGGTGGTGCAGATTTCAGGTGGAGTATTCGTATACGGGATGGGAGACTAAGGAGAGGGGGGTGATTCCGTCCATTTGTTCCTAATTGCCGTAAAAAACGGCCCGGAAGATGCGGCGTCGCACAAGGCCGGCGCGCTCCAGTCGAACTCCTGTAGAAAATAGTGCGCCAAAACGCCTGAAGAAGTGTCTTCCGGACCGTTTTTTTACGGCAATTAGGAAGAAATGGACGGAATCATCCCCCTCTCCATAGTCTCCCATCCCGTATACGAATGCTCCACCTGAAATCCGTACCACCTCAGATTCGTGGAGTGATGCCTTTAAATCACTTGCTCAGTCACATTGGCTCTGGATCAGTAATTTCACTCAGTCTGAGGTGGTACGGGTTCAGGAGGGTAATGCCTACACGGGGTCGCAGATTGTGGAGTAGAGGGTGATTCTGTACATTTCTCCCTGTATCAGTGTAAATGGACAACCCCAGAACTGTTTCTTACGACGGTTTCTGTTCCAATACGCAACACTTGCGCTCCTCTCGCCCTTCCCTCCTGCGATTTTTCGAAAACCAAATTCGGACGAATCGCAGGAGGGGCGGGAAGTACCCTCCACTTCACAATCTACGACCCCGTGTAGGCATTACCCACCTGAAACCCGTATCACCCCAGATTCGTTGGGTGATGCCTTTAACAAGTACATTACAAATTACATGACGATTGGATAATTCACGGTAATTTTTACAAAACATGCAAAGCACCTGGTTTCAAAATCGAGTAAATATCACTACAACCAAAAACTAAATAAGCATTAATAGAATATGAAGATTTACAGAAGGCATTTTAAAACCACACGAGTAACTACGGCAGTTGCTCACAAGATTGGAGCAATCGACACTAATCGTCAGATAGTCAGGATGTAATTTCTATCCTTCGCTCTAGAACCTCTGTACATGTATCTGCTCCAACTACCCACTAATTTTGCCCTTAATCAGTTTTCATCGACGGAATTCGTCCCTCCAGCTTTACACCCTCCAAATCAAATGTCTCGCTATACGCTGCTTTCCCCGCTTTCTTTGAGAGTGACGATATTTCGGTTGGGGTCAACCCACATGTGCCTATGTGTAAACTCATAAATATCAATCTCAATATATACTAATGTTTATTCTAACTTGTATAATGTAATATTCGTATAAGCGTAAGAATTACTTTTTTTTTTCTTCCCCACCAAGAATTTTAGGAGTATCAAAACATCTGCAATCTGCAAAACTCAAGTTTTCGATTGATATACAGCGAAATCGAAAAAAATGAACAATGCAAAAATTCCAAGTTCACTCCGAACAGCTAGAATACCAATAGATCGTTTTCTTTTTAAAAACGATACCTAAAATTCCTGAATATTTGCCCTGATGGACTACTGCAGGAATATATGACTGACGTTGGTGAATGAAGCAACCACAAAAAGGCTTAGATACACGACATATATACAAGTTATTCACGGGTTGGTTTAATCGCAGAAAAATATCCTAATATCTCTCAGGGAAAAGCAGTAGGTAACAGTTTGGTAGGTTTGGGAGCCCATGACTCTGTTCTTTCTATGATTACGTATGTAACAGCACGAGGGGTTGCTGTTTCACAAGTTTTAAAAGACGCGAAAAAAAAAAACAAAACAAGCGTTTACTCGAAATAAATACCCGTGACATAAAATCTCGAGAAAAAAAATGGTACTCAATCTGAAAATGTGGAGTAGTTCCATAAGGCCCCAACAAGAAACTACCAGAGACAGAATAACTAAGTCCAGGAGATCCTTGGAATTACTGGGGTGAGCTTGAAGCTAATGAATTAACAAATAGCTCAACTTTTTTAAATCCTACTGACATATGGAAACATCAGGAGTTGAACTGTTCGAATCGGGATCATTTCCTGCCTTATAACGTAGTGTAAGCTTGTGTGCAGCACGTAGTGATTCGCGCAAATCGTCGATCTCTTGTTGAATCTCCTCCTTTGCCACATTAACATTCTGCACCGTCCGACGACATATTTGCATTACTTAAACAGAAAATAGCGTAACAGTCCGCACTATAACATCACAGAAAAATCGAGGAAAAAAAAACACTCATAAGAGATTACGGAGACTTACAAATACTCATAAATACTATTATTCAGGAATTTGAAACCGACATCTTCCTGCTACATGACTCAAACGTACAACAATAACATCAAGACTACTGCCTAAGTAAAACGCAAATAGAGAAAAACTGGAATTGTTTGATCTTCGTTTTCGAGATGGGAGTTCTTGGGAGTACTCCGTACGAAAACCGTAGATTACGACATAACACAAACAACTAGTGCTCTATTGTCCAACAAAAGCCTACAAGAAAGATTTAGTTCCGCAGTAGCCTGAGATTCCAGCCTCCAAGGCTACCACAACTATCCAGATCCAAGAGAAAGAAAAGAAAAGTTAATACCCAAGTCGATAACAACTCAAAAAGTAGTAAGAGCGCCGGGTTTGAGGATGGGAACTGAGGGACTGATTACTATTTATAACTAGAACCCAATTTCTTACTAGAACCTAGAACCTAATTTTTTTAATGTTTTGAAACATGACCAAAGAAAGTTCCAACCGGAGCAGGAAATTCACTTGACAAACTTTAAACTAAAACCATATCGTTCGAAAAAAATCAGTATGTGAGGAAAAAATCAGTATGTGAGGAAAAAAAAGTTGAGTTTTATTGGGGCATTATCTCCCAAAAAAATTTTCGAAGTTAGAGTATACTTTCCGTTTAGAAAAAAAAGATGAGTAGGCCAGCCAAGCAGTAAAAAACCAAAGTAACAAATGTGGAAACATTCATCACTTTGATCGCACACTGGCGATTTGTATTTGAATGGTAGTGCTTATAGAATGTGTAAAACAAACGCGAACAAAACCGACTTACAATCAGCGTGGAATTTCTTCCTATCGTGCTTTTTACCATCACCAGCTGTCAAAACCTTGTACATTGGTATGGTCGGCTCTTGAAACACCTGAAAAGTCTCCGTGTACGACTGAATAGCAAAGGGATACTAACTAATACTAACAATCCGCCAAATTCTACATGAACATGAAAGCATAAAATACGTTCAGAAGAAAATCAAATCAAATCCACTAAGCCATAACTCCAGTGCAGATACGTGGCAATAAATGAAATCAGGGCAAAAATGTTCTCGTTTCACAAAACTTCTTCCCATATACAAGCTTTCAAATTCGTAAGCAGGTCAGTAATCATTTGACTAGTAGATTTTAGTTAGAGGCAAACTACTGTTGTCTCTCTGCCTCAAAGTCTCTGACTTTTCTATAATATTTAGATGTGCATCAGTGCCAAAATCAACTATCCTTATATTTCGGGAAACTCCGCACAAAAATCTTCTAATGTGTTGTTAAAATCATCCTTGGTTTGAAATCTCATCGATATGAAACTCAAAAATAGTTTTAAAGAGAAAGATTTAGAGGTCTCGACACAACCATAAAATTTTTCTATGTGCAGCTAAAGCCTCCAACGATGAATATTTTAAAAGCATCACACCCAACGGCGATCATCCAACTGTGGTACAGACACAAGGAAACTATTATAAATTGCAGGACAGCACCGAGCGGTTGACTGGTAATTTGCTTTGATGGTAGGTCGAAAACCAGCGTCTATTTACCATTCAGAGGGAGAAGTTGCGGTAAGTTTGGTTAGCATCTTTCATAAGCCCACCTCTCAGACAGAAATTATTAGTTCAGACCACTGATCATCTGACTACTAAGATGTAAACTGCAATCAGTATGAAGACGAATCAAAAAATTTTGTTCTCATATATATGTTAAAATTACAGTCGCAGCTGTTTAATCCACATGTGTGTGACAAACATTGAAGTTATCTGAAGAAGTGTGATACAAACACTGCTGTGTCCCATGTGGTCTAGTGGTTAGGATTCGTGGTTTTCACCCACGCGGCCCGGGTTCGATTCCCGGCATGGGAAGAATTTTGCAAAGCATCAAGAAATGAGTTGAGTGGTATGTAGATGAATAGTCTACCATACGCTTCATCCAACATAGCACATTTACATGTTCTTTAATTCCATTTTTTAAATGAAAAAAGAACTAGACTGAAATGAGTACATTTGTGTAAAGAAACAGTTTTCTGCAACATTCCACAAAAAAAAATTGAACGATGTACGATGCGGAAACAACTTACGATGCCAGTAACTCCTTCGAGAAATATGGTTCTATTAAACCTTTTCAGTATGTTCCCAAATTTTTTGGAGAGAAAAAAAAAATAATTTGCAGTTATTTACCACTGCGGAGCACCTGGTGAACCATTTTCATGCCTTTGATAAAGACGAGTTTGTCGAAACGTCAGGCCGATGAAAAAGTTTCACCTAAACCTCGTTGGCATAACAAGAAAACATAAATACACTTCCAAATGCCGAGGTTTCAATAAGAGAGGACTTGAAAAAGGTTATGGTCCTTCTCCTAACTATAACAACTGCAGAGATCAAAAAGCAGAGGCATAGCATCTGCGCCGCATTCTCTAGTTTCTTGATCGGCGATTAACGATGTTAAAAAAACAAAAGCTGAGAAAGCCTTTCAGTCCACCTTTTTTAAGTCCATGTTTGAAAGTAGTTGCTCAGATAAAAATATGAACTATTATGAATTCAATTCCTTCCTGAATTCCTCACGAGGGGAATTTCTTTTAGTAAGGTAGGGAAGATCACTTTTTCAACACGTTAGCATATGTTGCAAATCTATCGTAGTCTAAAAAATTGGCAAGCCGATCTAAATACCGACAATTCGGTGATATTCTGAGTTTTTCTTAGCATTTCTTACTGGATATTCACCCTATCAGAAAATATGGGAACAAGATCAGCTTCATCGGACAGGAATTTGTCTCGACATTATTTTATTGACGAGGAAAATCTCGCCACCAAGTCCCATGTGGTCTAGTGGTTAGGATTCGTGGTTTTCACCCACGCGGCCCGGGTTCGATTCCCGGCATGGGAATACTTTTGCAACGGTTCTTTCAAAAGAGTACTTATAGTGCCCAAATAATTCATTGAAGATCGATACTAGAAAAGGCAGAACCGCCTCCCTTATATCAGTACGAAAGACTTGCGTAAATAACTCACAATTTCATCATAATGTTCTGCAATCACTTGAGTTGTACCGTTCGGTAGAGTGAAAACAGGTTGAAATAATCGGAGATAGTGAAACACGGTCACCTAAACGGAAAACAAGGGAAGCTGATTGTTGATAATGAACAAACTATCCAGAAAGAAAATGAAGAAACTACACAACATGAAGAAACCATCGCAAGTCCATGATGAATAGTCGAGTAATAGAAGGATCTTACCGGCTTTTCATTTACATCAGAGAAATAAATCCGCATCTGCACCTCAAATTCTCCCCATCCAGTTTCGGTAACTTCATAGGGAGGTTTGTCGCAAACTGCAACCAACTTTAGTAGAGACAACGACTTTCCAGTAGATGCGAATAAGGAATGCAAGGTGAAACAAGACCCGATGTAACAAATATTGCTACATTGTTAAAAGTCCCCGTAAATGCAATGTAAATTAAACAAAAGTATTAATTTTTCCACGGCCAGAGTTATAAGTTTTATGTTCGGAGACGTTGTTACAACAAAACGCTCACCTCTTGTGTTAACAGCGTAACTGTCATGAAGTTTGAACTGGACTTTTCGAATAAAATCCGAAGGATCGTCGTCATTAAACATCTTCAGAAATACTGTCCACTGGTGAGTGTGTTGATCCGACTCTCTTTTATAACCAAATGGTGTAGCTGTATTCCCGTAAACAATCGGTTTAATAACCCGTTTCCCTTTCATCCGTTCAACAACCTCCATAGTGTCCTGCAATGGCCGTAAAATGAAGCATCCATGTACTGAAGGATTCAAAAAAAGGGGTGGAAATTAAATGAGTTCATACAGAGATCATCCAAGAACATCAAATTGATTATTTCATCGCAGTCAGTTTTTCCAGGTAATTACTTTTCCAAAGTAATCAAAACAGCCATCGAAAGAGATCAGAGACTGTTACCGCGCATAGACTAGCAATTGATTACTCATAGCTGTTTCAATGAAGGGGTGTCCTCGACGGGCAATATATGAGTCCACATTTAGAGAATCCCGAATAAGTACAGATGGCCACGAACGAGTCAGAGTGATGCCTTATATTCTCGGCAGAGGCAACGGTGCCCTCTTCCGTCGAAGACTTCGTTGTTCTCTACGACTACGAAAAAGCGTGATCACAACCAATTGCAATAAAAAACAAGAACCATTTCAAAAAAAAGGATCTGAGAAGATCATTGGCGCTATTGATTTTCGTCCCATCTCCCTAAGAGGGTTATACTGTGTTTCTACGAAGAACACCACGTGTCGGGCCTACACAGTACGTTCGGCGATGACTGCAGAATTCAGAGAAACGGAGCTTGCAAGTTTTACAATGACCCAAAGATGAACTTCTTCTAAATTTAACGGATTTGTCTTGAGAAATCTATGGAAGCGTTCCACTGGCGGAGAAAAAGCATCACAATCCACAATCTTATATTAGCACTCAAATTTCGTGAGTCATGGATAGCATACCAATCAGGGTGAACACAAAAGTGGAAGAATGGAAAGATGTGTTGTCGGAAGCATTAACCCAAGATTTATTGAGACTCTAGTTCGTTGAATGGTGTGGATATAGGCACACGCACCGTGTAGCTCCAACAGAACACGCAGATATCGGTTTCTGTTAGTAACGAAACGATGAGTAACTAACAACTCTATGACAATATTTTCCAAATAGATAGAGTAATGAGAATGAGACTTTTCCACTCCCATAAGTTCTAAGTCTTCAAAGTAAAAAAAACAAGTTGGTTCGATGAAAATTGTGTTACATGTAGTTTCTCTACAGAATCATCGCCTATTAATACCTGATCTTCGCATTTCGCGAACTTTTTCCATTCTAATTTGTACAACGAAACTAGAAATGACCTACAAATACAATTGATGACTTATTAACATAACTACTCTTTTTCGTCCTTCACTGATAGTAGTCACCTTTAGTGGGAGCAGAACATAATGTGATCTCTGACAAAGAACTTCGGCTACAACATGATACTGTAGGTGTAGCTTTCAAAATCGGCTCAAATTTCTGCGTAATGGTTTTATTTAAAGAGAATTCACTTCAGAAGGACACTGACACTAACAATCGGACAACACCAAAACCAAACTGAACTATCTCCACTAAACAATGCATGCCAAAAGATACAGTACGTCCAAGATGATAAAATTGGCAATTTGTTGCGAAGATGATGCCACAGTTGGCGCCGAGTAGGTTCAATCCTGTGAGAGCGATATCTGTTCGATTGGTGGAGCGCAGACAGAAAAGGGCTTGTGTGTCAAATAGAGGAGGATTGGGCGCTGCAGCCGACGGGTCGCGGTCACCCGGTCGAACACATCCGATAGTACCTTGCCTACCTTCAGAACTGTATTTTTTATATCTTCGGGATCCTGAAGCAAACACTGTAGAATGGGATCTCGCGTAAGATCTCGTGGTAAGGCATCCAACTAACTATAGTAGGGTCAAACCAACGACGCAACGCAGCTTCTCACGAGGCGCTTCGGTAGAGCGTAGTGGCTAAGAGCGTGGTGAAACTCTTGATGGCACCTCCCTTCGCTGCAATTTGCGGCGTTCCCAACTCGGTTCCAACTGCTGCCTCCATCTCGCCGTTCCGAGCGCGCACCCAAATGCACCGCAACTACACTAGTGATTCATGTCGTTTCGACACGAGTATACCATAGCCGGACCTGGAAACTTAGTTCTTCTCCTTAGAAAACTTTTCTGGTTCGGCGACCGGTGATCTCTACAACTTATGCTCCCGTTGTTCGTCGATTTGCTCGAGCGGCCACCAGTAATATTTCCATTTGCAGTGGTTGTGTGTAAAGATTGCTTAATGAATTCTCTTCTCACGAGAGAGGAGAATTCACTAGGCAACCATAGAATTCTCTTCTCGCGAGAGACTCGAAGAGCATCATATCATTCTTGAAGGACTCTTGAACAAGTCTTACTATCGGGTCGACGATCTTACTGCAGTGCGTTTGGTATCCAGTCACTTACAGCTCTGGTTCAGCGATTGTCGTTGAAACGAATCACGAGTCCGAGATATCTTATATTTATATATATATATTTATTTTATATATATAATATCTATATATTTTACATTCCTCGACATATGCAACAGTGTCTCTGATCTTCGATCGATAACGTTTGACTGCAGTTCGAATCCTCTTTCTTTTTCTCTTTTGTTTCGAGAGATGATGATGGAAGCAAAAAAAAAACGAGGGAATAGGTGAGCTCGAATTCGCATGTTCCTAGTTTTCTTCATTACATCCTAGATGCTCTTGTCTCGAGGAAGATCCGGTGTCGCGCTCACTTATTCGTTGAAGATTGTATTTCGAAATCGTTCGTTTCCCTCTGGCCAGGTCAGAGGAGATCAGGTCGTTCATCATGCTCGAGATATACCTAGCTGGAGCATTCATCACTTGTTTGGGGAAAGCCGCTTAGGTGCTACAAGGAGGAGCCGAACCCTCCGCAGGTAAAGGGGATTTAGCTCACGGGGTGCAGCTCGAGTAATGAGGATTCCTTCGCCAACCGTCCAAAAGTGAAGAGGGTCAGAGCACCGGCTCCCACTCTCGCATCTATGCAAAGGCGTGTATTTGCCGAATAGGATGCCTTCCCAAGTGAGACCGTTGAATCCCCAATGCTGCAGATTTGCGAGAGAAGATTCATCGCGACCACTTGCCTCTTGCTGGCTGCGAATTCCTGTTCCGTGCCTAAGGCTCACTACTTGCGAATGTATAAAGCAATATAAGAAGTGGACGGAATGTTTCATGTCGACCAATCCCTTTAAGAGTGCCCTAATGCGTTCGACTTCATACGTTCGTAGAGGTTTTTGAACACGTATAAGAGATATACAATGAATTGTGCAGCAAGTCAATGAATCAATGCAGTGTTCCCTTCTTCTCAGAATATGATATCCATTTACCGGCCTCAGAGGGAAGAGAGGGCCGCTTGGCCTTGGGTTTAGAACCTTTGACCTGCAGAAGTTGCGGAAACATCCTCCTGAGGCGCTACATCCATCGAAAAAAATATTGGATAAGAAATGCTTCGGAAAGTGATGCATGAATTCTTACGCGCTTAACTGTGTGAAAAAAGAAAAATGAAGCGAAACACATAGAGACGAAGTGGGCAAGAAAAGCGCAAGAAAAGCAAAGAGTATAAACAACTGTGGTTATATAACCTAAGAGAACTCTAGCAAGAGAATTAAAGCAGACCAAATTGACCATGGGCTACGCATCTTATAACTAGCAGAGCTTTAGAAAAAGAGAAGTCAGAAAAAAGCATGGAAAATCAAGTACACAGATGGAGTTGACTGAAATTCGCATTCAAAACGAGCCGGAAACGTACTTGTTGGTCTTGGCGCGATTTGGGGTAAATAAAACTGAAAACGGGCGCGTCCTTTAATAGAAGTTGATGCTGGAACTATGCTTTGAAACACCCATTGATGATGCGGGATTTTGAGCTCAGATGGGGATGAACAGGCATGAGGAAGGTATGTACTGAGACCCAAATGAATGTAGATGAGCTTAGCTGAGCATTCCTCCGTCAATTTTTCCACCACTGTGCAGTGTGCGAATCGATCGATAGTTTGGCTGTGTGCCGCGTTGCAGCGTCCCGAGGCCGACTGGCACTGCAGTCACGCTGCGCTCCGCTCTTTTCCCCATTCACAAATTCTTTCCTGTGCAAATTTCTCTAGAAATTGACAGAATACTCATGTAGGAAGGTGGTCAGTTGGACTAAAGTCGTACAGTTACAGATGAAACCGAAACGGCGCTCAACCTTTTCACCAGCAAGTGTGGAGACAACGTTAAAGTCGCCGCGCCCAAAAAGGAAAAGATTCGGTATGTTTTAACACTTTCAGCAAGTGTACCCAACTTTTATGCTTTCTTTAGTTTTATCCTCGCTTTGTCCCCCAAATGCTAAGAAATTTCGCCATTTTCTACACCGATTATAGAGTAACTTCACATTTATGTCATCTTCCCTTTTTTGTGAAGAGAAATTTACCAATTGTAAAGCTTCTTCTTAATTGAAATTGCAAGGAAAGTGTATTATCTAATTTTTGCGAAGGAAAGGTGAAACGGGAGACTTCTGGGACGAATTTTGTATTTTGGATCCTTGTGTCTTGCTCCGTTGTGTGATGTGAATTTAGTAGCGGAAAGGGCCCTTATCTACATTTTGGAAGTGTACAGAGTATGACACGAACAATCCCTGTAATTTTTTTCCACAGATATGTTAATTAATTCTCCTCGACTAAGAAATTTCAAGAGCCCACATTTTGCCAAGTAGTTGTTACTGTTACTTCGGAAGGTCTCTTTCCGGTTTATCAATATTTCTTTTCGTTCATGAAGATTTTGCTCCTATGTAACAGCAACTGTTTCTATAGATTCAACATCACCACAACGTCGCAAATCTTCTAACAGCAGCGATGAAGTCAAACCTCCTCCTGAATTTATACCATTTCCGTACGAGAAACTATGTCCGAAATTCCGCGATTTGTTCGGGAAAAACGCGGAGGATTTTACTCTTGAGAAGGATGACTTGGTGAGTGTTATGTGATAGATATTTTCTCGTTTTTCTATTTAATCTACCATAAAAATTCATAAGAAAGGATAGGCAGATCACTACCTACATTCTCATACATTTTATGTGCTTTTTGCTACTATGGTATACTACACATGGCGACAATATTGTAACGGGTCTATTGTCACAATATTGTCGCCATGTGTAGTACACTCTAGTGTACACCCTCTTCCCTCATATTTGTGACAGATCCACTGTCACAAAATGAGAGGAAGTTCTTGAACCTGAAAGATAAAGAATTTTTCCATTCCATAGCACCAGAATCCTCCCAAGAATAACTACAGATGGGTGTTCTTCACGTGTCTTAGCGTGGCCGCACTAAATTCATCTAGAAAAATTCGTGTAACAGCTCTACATGATCCAGTCTCCCCTACAATGCAATTGATTACGCAATAGAACGTGGTCAACTAATCGTTCAACATTCTCGACCCAACTAGTGTAACTCAAATAAGCAGCAGAAACTCCCTCACCTATACAATCGGCAACATATTCCGCATTGTCTGCGTTCTGTTAAAACGCGTTGGCGCATCCCAAGTAGATTCATACGCCAGTGACTTTATCATTTTTTTATAGTAATGCGTTATAGTAAAGGAGGATCGTCCAGCGCCGTTTCAGATGCCTTTTTCTAGGCTACCATGGAGGATTGGGCGTGATCACATTAATACTCGTGAACTACATTCCTCCTCCGTCTGTAATGCAGAAATACTAGTCAATCTCGTGTTACGCTGGTTTTAAAGTTCAGGAATGAGTCTTGTGCAAAAGAACGCTCACTGTAGACTCCAGTTGTATGGCCAAGTCAAAACGACTTGAAGCTTGGTGCAATTAAGTAAGCGGTTGTGCACGAAACGGAGTGGTGGAGCTAGCAAGATCTAGTTATGATCGAGATGGGACTATCGCGAACTGTATCGAATAAAGGTGCTAGCGAGAGTTCTCCCTCGTTCCTTATCGCTGCGCTCCACCGCACAGCTTCGAGCGCGGTCGCTTACGCAACTGCACCGTGGTTCATGTCGTTCTTACCCGGGTATGTGTTAATTCTACATTTTCTAATATTAGAAGAAGTTGTAGTCAGCTTTACTTTAACTTTAAAAAAAATGTTTTCACTTTTGTTTTTCCTTTTTGTTGGTTTTGGTTTTGCGATGGCATATTGCAGTAACTACAGTCAATAGTTTACATAATATGGATACTTTTCCAGGTCAAAAATAGATAAGTAAATGATTGAAGTGTTATGGGTTCTTCCGAGTGATTTCCAGAGTTGTTACAATGATTATCGCTTCAACTGTAAACGATATAAGGAACGAGTGTAAACGCAAAACAACCGAGTTATCATGTGTAGCGATGCCTATTACTTCATAAAAGGAAACTCAAGTTTACATACAAGTGTTAGAAAAATTCACTTAACTGACATCTTTCGGTCAAAACTGTTTTCATAGTAAATCCATAGGCGTCTTTTCGTCTTGGTTTTCTTTTGGCTGATACTCAATTGTAGTAATTTATTAATTTGTAGCTCGTACTCCAACATGAACTAGAGAGAATGTTGGCCCATTCTGCCGATTACCTGAGGCGAGCTCACGGCGAAGTGACCTACCTCAACACTGGAGAATACCCTGTCCAAGATCTCAGAACGAGGTTTGTGTAAAGTTCTATGTGAAATTCCATTACTTAGAACGTTAGACTATGCTTCTTAATGTCCTATTTCCTGCTGCAGACCCATGCCGTCTTACAAGTTGCGCGAGACCCTTCCGTTATCACCCACAACGACCCAAGAGATGCAGGACACGTGAGTTGCTTTCAGTTCTGTCGTAGTTTCTGGTATGCTTATACGGATGGTTACAGATTATGCGGCCTTCCTGAAGATGACACCGAAGATAACGTGGACATATGGCCACCGCATCATATTCCACAACGGTTTTGGACATGGTGTAAGGTCAGTTTTATTTTGCAATGTTTGTTTTTCTCTTCATTTATCTGTTATTTTTCATTAGTGTTTGAATGTGCTCACGCCGTTTAGTCTGACTTCCTGACACCAATTGACGCCGATTATCTCAAAGACTTCAAGCTGTGCCTCATCGATAAGTACAGTGCAGAGGAATTGAAGGAGTATTATGTCAATGGTAAGGTTTCGTTCACTTTGGTTTTAGATAGTACGCTGATAACATTGTGCAGCGAAGTTACGCACATTGTCCAAGTCACAAATTAAAGATACATGGTGGACTTTCCTTTGAATGTTGAGAAATCCATAGCTATTTTTACGGAAGAGCATTTTTTTTTCTAAGATGTTGGGCTTTAATCGATTTAACTCAAAAGCTTTTGAAAGAGCCTTTTTCGACGATATTGATTATATTGTTAGTTAATAAAGCATAAAAGGATAAAGTCACTGGCTTATCAATCCACTTGTGATGCGCCAACGCGTTTTACTGGAATTCGTAATTGTTGAGGTTTTGGAGCGCGTATTGGCCTATACAATGACTTGCGGAGGCCAGCCGATGATCAAGTCAGTGTTTTTATCCTCCCAGAAAAGCCTGGTACCAATTTATCGACCCCGAAGGGATGAAAGGCTTGGTTTGCACTAGGGCGGTTTCGAACCCTCGACCGTGTGGCTACAACGGACCTCTAACCGACTGAGCCACACCCGCCCCTATAAAACATAAAATGACGTAGAATTTCTTGTAATCGTTGAATTTTCCCATGAACTCAGAACTTGATGTTAGTTGGTGTACAGACGTCTAGACAGAACTTTTTTATCTTAACATTTTTGACTCAATCGGCGGGATGGTGTTAGCCGGAAGAGGTTTCCCGTATCTTCTCAGAGGTGTCGTCTTTGAACATAGCTCTGCGCAAGCCTCTCTCGATCTACTGCAGGAGCATGCACAAAATCCACCAATTTTCACTGTTCACTGTTCTCTATCCTGCGAGACTTGACATGTCGCGTGAGCTGCCTATCGAGTGGTACGAGTAGCCCAGGTCGTGCATGTCCGGCAGTTGAGCGTAACGAAAAAAAGAGTTGCTACCAAAGGTTCCACGCTCCATCTAGATGTTTGACCTATTTCGGCTGTACTTTTTCGGTATGCCGGACAATAGCACCCTTTTGGAATATCTGGCTAACTTCCGTCATATAAATCTGCACGTTGCATAGCTGCAGCTAACTTATACTAGACTATTGCATTTAGCATAGCTAAGGGCAACCAGGCTTTTAGTGTAAGCAGAGCCACAGCGAGCTGGTAGCAATCAGACTCTCGTACGCCTCTCCATTTTGATACTTCAGTATGCAATAATATTTATTAGTATAATGTATTAATACACATTATTGCAACTATAATGATAATAACCGAAATTAGAGTAGCTAGGTATGGTAGCTAGGTATCGAACCGTTGATGAGAAAAGAGCGCTTTTGGGCTTAATATGTTGCAAAAAATTGACATCCTTTCTGCTATATCGGGTGTCGTCCAATTGATTGTGTACTAGTGGATTTCTCTATTCTAGCTTTAAGTAGAGCACAGAAACAAGATCGTTAGAGGCATTTTATCTTGGCTAACGTCTTTAACTTGAAATTGTTCCCGCTTCGGCTTGTCATATGCTTTTTTGTTTAGCTGCTTTGACTTACATTGAAAACTAATGGACTATGTTTTATCATACCACATCCTGCTGGGGTCTTCTACTTATTCATTACTCCTGCACCGACATCCATTCGCAGTATGTGCGTCCTGTTAAATCGTGCAAGTTGTGGTCCCCTCTGCTTGTTATCTAACGCGAAACACCAACCACTGTTTGGAGCTAACTTGCACAGTAATTTGTAGAGATTCGGAGCGATGCACCAAGTGGGGCAGCTTTGTCATCTCCTTCAAGAAAAGAAAGTTATCTTACAAAGACCGATAATTCTTGAACTATTAACCACGGGACGGGAATACTATACACTGGAGCGCCACTTTTGTTCTACAGCATATTTGCAAAGTTGAGTAATAAAGAGAAGGGGGACGCTACTGTTCATAACCCAGAGAACTTCACTGCAGCCGTTTCGTCTGTCTTTCCTTCCATTGCCACTTTTGGTAATTTATTTGTCATAAATCTGTAGTATACTCAGGAAACCTATGATCGAATCCTCCAATTCATTTGTTCGCATCAAGATTTCCTCTCATGATTCATAAAATAGGCCACCATTCCCATTTCCTCTGACCAATGAACTTTTTGGGTATTAGTGTTACGCCATGACAACAACTTGTCAACGGATTCAATATATATACATATACATCTATAATCGGAGCCGAATATGTTCACCGTACTGAGCATAGGTGCGATAGGGAGGAAACGAACCCTCTTCAAGTGAAGGAGGTCTCATGGGCAAGCTAAAGTGTTGAGAATCCCTTCGGTTACCATCTAAAAGTGAAAGGGGTCCGTGCTTTCGCCAATAGTCGAAAAGTAAAGGGTGTCAGAGCACCGGCTCCAGTATCGCATGTGTGGTACTGAGGGAAGGGACCCTTAGATTAGAGAAGGAAAATGACTAGAGGCAATGTAAATCAGGCAAAGAAGGGAGCGTGTGTTTTGGCAAAGGTGTCGCGATGTTGTTGAGAACAATTGGCCCTTTTCAATTTGTATCACCATAAAAGTTAAGCTTCGTTTCTATCAGAGTATCCTATTTTTAGCTTCTTTTATTGTGAGAATATGTGACGGTACGATGAATAACTCCAAATTTTAGAACCTTGGAAACATCGGAAGCGACAGCGGTCGCGCATTGCTTCTGGTGACGCAACATGCCCACGCACCAGAAGGAAATCTAGCATCGATGGTCCTTCCGCTGAAAAGAAACAGGAACACAAAAAGGAAAAGGAGGAAAAGAAGTGAGAAAAGCTTTTCTTGTCAATTACTTGAAACCTTTTTTTGCTAGTTGTTTTTGCGGCTGAGGATGACTTATCCTCTTTTTCATTCAGAGTTCCTTCAACTTCGTCACTTCGCCCAACACGGATATCCGACTCAAAGTTAGCACCACTGATCAGTGATGTGGTTTGTGCAGCGAGCAGAGAAATGCGCAAAGAGGAATTCACTACGCCTGTTCGTCGACTTTCGCTTAGGCTGCATTCTCGCGATGACGGTGAAGATGAAAGAAAAAGTATTCTCTTTTTCTTTAGAGGCATATTTCGCAGAGGCACCGGTACATTTCTCACTATTTCAAATGTTTTTGTTTAGTTTCCGTCAAAAGCGAGCCATCCGATTTGAGCAATCATGATACTAATGACGGAGTGTCAGTTGATGTAGTTCAGTCGAATGGGATTACACAGCGATCACCAATAAGTTCTCGATGTGCGTATTAAACTAGTAAATCGTTCTACCCTTTATTTGGCTGTTATGCTCCGCATTGAACAAAAAACAATGCTTCATGTTTATGTTATTCGTTCGATTTCTATTACCAATAAGAATCGAGGGTTTGCTTCAAAGAGAACTGTTTTCTCTTTTTGTCGTTGCCCTCCCGAAACTTTGCATTCTATTCCGTTCCTTTAATTATCACTTTTAACGGTTGGCTTCTTCAACGTTTACATTTTTTGGATATGATGCACTCACTTGTATCCTCCCTTGTATTTCTCTGTTAAGATTCTATTTTCGTATATATTTAATCCACAGGTATATGCTATAATCTAAATCATTTTTAGTGCATTCTCCAAGGATCAAAAAAGAATCGAGAGAAGAGATGGATGACTATTGGGACCGTCCAGGACCCAGCAACGCTCACACACTTCCTAATGGAAAATGCAATGGAGAACTCAAGAGCAGGCTGAAGCGTAATGGAGAGGTACTACTTTTTATTAACTAAAGATCATATTTTTCGGAATCTCTGCTGTTCAAGACTTATATAACAGTCAGCAAAAATTCTCTCTCTTCACAGTAGGAATCACTGCTCATCATTTGCTCTGAACGCTACGTTACTCTCCATTTATGGTTGATAAGAGGAGCATAATGTGGCTTACAATTGCCAAAGCGTATGTTTAAGGTTCATTTCGGAACAAACGAAAAGCATTGCCATTGCTGCACCACTTTTGAAATAGGTTATATAGTTTACTTATTTTTTTTTGTCACCAGTTATCGGCGTAAGACAAACAAGATACTATCAAAAAAGCCAACTAGAACGCATTTGGTCTTCAGTACCTCCTTATAAACGGGTGTGTACAGGCGCAATGGTCTTGTATCGAAGTGTAGAGCGCATTTCGCCTCCTCTACAGTGAGAGAAGCTCGCCAGAGACTCTTCTCATTGCTTTTCATGGCTCCCCATTGTTTTTTTTTTCATTTTTAGTATGATGGTGCTTAGAGAGAATTATGTAGCCTTAGCAATGTCCTTTATCATCATTTCTTTTGAGGACCCTAAGGATTTGTTTGAAAGAGAAAAGAAGAAAAAAGAAAGAAGAAATGAGCGAAAACCTTTTATCGCTTGTTCAGCAGTTTTTTTTTTCTGATTTAAGGTATCTTCTCAGTGGCTTCAGTTTGCAAAAATTGGATTTCAGCAGTTTTCCACTCTTTCTCCAAATGTGCGAGGCTAGCCATCTTTTGGGGGTTTTAGGATTTCACTACGACCACAATTACAACAAACGCTAATCATAACCACAAAAAAAATAGGCAGAAATCGAATTCCTACATACTAATCTTGGGACAAAACAAACGATAAGATTGTTGGAAGAGACTTTGCTAACACCGCAAAATCTTAATCATGCTGTATTATGCCAGTAAAAAAGGGAAGTTGTAAAGAGCAAAGAGGAGCAGATCCAGGCAGATTTTCGTGCGCTGTAGAAAGGGCTCAGCACTCGCCTCCATCGAGTACGCATCACCCCACCCCGATACAACACGCTTTACGCAGACTCTATGTTAGAAAGTTCTTAAGCTAGATGTAAACTACTGGAACTGATTGTGAGTGCAAATTGAGAATACTGCTATGGATTAGCTCTTCTATCGAATTCTTCTTCTCTTTTTTCTAGGTCGACGAGCAAGCACAACCAGGCTTAGTGCGTACATGTAATAGTCAATGGGAAACGTTTCGCACTTCATTACTAGGTTTACGTTTGCGACGGGTGTCGCGCGTATCAGTTTGTATTATGCCGATACGCTTTCTCTTTGGCTTCGTGGATATACTCAACAACTCATTTGTAAGTGCATACATATCTACGCATACGAGCCAATCATGTATCTTCTGACGTCCCTTAAAATATTGCGTTGCTTTGGCGTGTTATCGGTGTTATACAGGGTGCTTTTTTTTAATTTTCAGACAAAAGTAGAAAATGGTGTCCAATCAAATTCGCCCTCCAAAGTGTTTTCTCCATCGTCATCTGCCGTATCAAGTGTTTCTGAGGAGAACGAAATCGAACGGCATTACCGAGAAATTGGAAGTCGCATTGTCAAAATGCTCGTTGAAAGAGGTAGTCGAAAGTCGTTGAAAGTCCGTCCTAACAATGCGTTTTCTTCTAATGAAAACCTACACTTCAGGATTAATACCTTCGTCAACAGAACACGTCTATCGTGAAATTGCAACAAGTTCGGTGGAACGCGACTTAGTTGTCAGTCACGAAGGGAAAGAGGATGATGATGACTCAGACTTGGTAAATCTAAGTTCTTGCTTTTTTTCCCTTTTTTCCTCAGTAAAGGTTCTTCTCTCTCCTTGTCTCACTGTGATTATGAAATTTTGCATCTTTGTTTTAAATTTCACGCTATGGGTCGTTTGATTATAGGATGAAGTTTCGGAGGAGCTCCTCAGATGTCAAATGGAACTGCAAGAGTTAGAGCCAAGACTAAGAGGCGTAGTATCTCACTGTTGGAGCAAAGTTCGCGGAGACTTCGCTTACTGGGAGACTGCAAAGCAGTTGGATGATGCTGACACTGATGTATGTTCGGCTATCACTATTTTTTCAGTGAATCCAATTTTATTGATTCATTACGTTTCCTAACGTTATTTCAAGGATATTTCCATGTCCTAGAAATCGTGTAGAAAAAGACAAGACTTTTTCCCATGAACGTGTTGCAATGGGAATTTGAAAATGTAGAAGTTTTAGATTTTGTTCCATATTAAGTGCTATTCTACTTCCTACTGGTTGCACATTTAATTTAGCCCCATTACGTTTTTCTCTTTTGTTTTCGTTTCTGAAAAATAAGGTTAGCGCATCACGATTTTGACGTGGTGCGAAAACAACAGCGAAAGCTCATAGTTCTGGTTTGCGGAAACCAGCATGGTTCCACTCATCTTTCCCGAGTTGTCGTAAAAGAAGGCATGGGAACCGTTTTAGCTCCTGGGAGATGCGTTAGAACGCTTCTCTATGTACACGTTGCCATCCTCTCAGCACCCTATTCATTGCTTTCGCTTGAATAAGCTGGTTAAGAGTATCAATTATCTTCGACAGCTCGCACTTGGATGCGGCGCGTGCACAAGGATGGTGGGTTGCAACTGAAATGGTCTTAAAAACGATGTATTCCACTCCTTTTTTACGACGATTAAGGAAAAAATGAGTGAACCATGCTGGTTTCCGCAAACTACACTCCGAGCTCAAGGCTTTCGTTGTGGTTTTCGCACCACATCAAAATCGTGATACGCTGGTTTCAGGACCACGAGCACAGCTCTAGAGCAGTAGAACGTCTATCCTTAACTGTGATTTTTTAATCCTAAATTTTTGAAACTGGACTGATTATCGCGTAGCTACGAGAGCAGGTAACTAATCGGTTTTTATGAATTTTTGTCATATATGAGGTCAATGTCGTCGTTATGCACACTATCCAAGTTTGAAATTGTAGTTGTTTCGATTGGGTGTCAACATGTATCGTGATCTTCCTACTCGTCGTGTACCTACAAATACCGAGCTGCCTACTTTACGGGCTGCACTTCGAAGGCGCAATCGCAAAGCTCGGCAACACTATGGTTGCTCATATAAGCGGTTACGAAAGTATCGCAAAAGCAATATTAAGTAGAAATCTTGTATCTCCTAATTATTTATCACTTTGTCACATTATGTCTCTTGTACTCTATGCACTTGTAGGATTCTTCTATTTCTATTTCATTGTAGTGCTTGAGCTCCTTCCCTTTCTAAGTTATTTTTTTTAATATTGAATATTGTTCTTCCCCTACAGGTTTCTCCCGAACGAGTTTAGTTTAGTTTCTGTTTGCTCCAAAATAATTTCTTGTCATTTCTTAAGCTTACGGGCCTACCTCTTACGTGGAGACATCTTATCACGAAGGCACGCGAACTTGTCCTTGTAAACGGTACTTGAACTGGTAGTGCATCTACTCCTTTGTGGATTATTTACTGTATTTAAAGCACTGCTTCCACCATGCTTTCTTTGGGCGCGTTGAGCTTTAAAAAATTATGGAAGGAAACAACCCTTGTAATTTGCATAATACAAAACACCACTATTTTTCAGGTTCTATTTTTAAGGAAGTAAAATCGTTATGTCATGTACTAATTGTGCTATACTCAACAGTTTGATAAGTAGTAAGCGGATGCGATGAGCTTGGTTAGTGCTGTATTACTCGGTTTTCTTTCTGCATATCTTTTTTTCCACTATCTTCGCTTTGAGAATTGGATCGTTTCATCGCGTTATGGCTTTCATGCCAAGTCATTGACAGTAATCTTTGAGGAACCCAAATCTCTTTAGCCTTTAGGTAATCATTTTTGTCTATGTCCACCATGATCTCCACGCGAATATCCTTCCGTCATCGGTTTATAGGCGCCCATTGTATTGCGTAAAGTAATCTCGCATTTACCTCTTGCGCGGCGATATGGACCAGATCATACGAAAGGAAATCCCACCTTATCTTTCAATTTCGTCAAATTTCCCAATCTTTTTGATTCACTGTCATATACTAGTGTTTGTGCTACTATTCATTGTTTTATAAGTTTTAAATTTGGCTGCTGTTCTTTGTTTTTGATCATCCACCGGCTCATACTTTCGTTTTTGCCGTTGACCTCGTCATATGATATTATATTGGTATCACTTTGTTGAATGCACGTATATTAGTTTGTAATTTGGAAAGACAATGTTCCTTTTTTCTAGTTTTAAAGAGATGTACGTTGCAGTATGTGGACTGCACAGATAGGCACTGATCTCCTCTCGCAAAGTAGTTATACCCTCCCCACGTTCTGCTGTGACATCATGTTAGTGTTGTTCTACTTGTACTTGTACATATTAATAATATTTTATTATCTCTGAACATTCTTGTAATAAATTTCATTATTTTGCTTTGGTAGTTGTACAGGGTTCTTTATCCACAGCTATCTCTGAGTTGTTTTTCGTAATAGTTTTCTGAGAACTTACAGTGAAAATTGGATCAAGAGTTTCTTCAGAAAAGAAAAAAAAAGCTACAAATGGCGCAATCTCATTATCGGGGATCGCGTACGTAAATTACATCGTCTGCGGAGAGACGCTAGTTGTAATCACGGTCAAAATGACAGGAAGACCGGTGCAGCTGAGTAAGCGGCTGCGCTCGAGGAAGAGCGGCTCGCGGTGAAGCTTGGGAACGTTGGAATCGAGGTGGAGCCATTACAAGCTGCAACAATGAGTGGTGCCAGGAAGGGCCCCTTCGATCCTAACTGCCACGCTTCTCAGCACCGCTTCGAGTGCAGCCGCTTACGCAGCCTCATTGAGCTTCATTTCGTCTTGATATGACTACATATCTTCTCGTTTATTATTGTAAAAATTCATTGCGACTTTTTGGGATCTGTTCGGAGCACTCAGAATACTTCTGTCCCTCCACGTATTAAATAAGAGTCCAGTCAGACTTGAACCTTTTGCAGTTGGATGTGCGGCTGCGAAGCCATTTCTCTGCAGTTCCATTGAAGCAATGGTTGGGGTTCCGGTTGTTTTGACTCTAATATACTTATTTGGTCTTCTTGTGTAATCATCTGAGGCGATAGTTCGATTCTTCGCGGAGCTTCTTCCTCTGAACATAGCTCTGCCCATCTTTGTTGATTTATGACAAGAGTTCGTACACAGTTCATCCATCGTTGTTTCATATTCAGCAAGACTTGAAGTATCGCTGGAACTGCCCACCGACGTCATGTGTAGTCAGATCTCGATAGTGACAGTAACAGTTCATCGTCAGTTCACCGTGACGGAACGAAGAGTTGTTGCTAAGGGTTCCGTGCTCCTAGGCACTTGACCTATCCTGTTTGGGCTTCCACGGTGTGGAGACATCCAACACTACTTCTACAATATTTGAATAAGTTCGTGTATTCCACCTTAAATTCCGCCATGAAAGTGTGCAAGTCCCATACCTCTTGTTTGTCCTGAATGCAAGCTGGAATGCCTGATAGCGTCTAATGCAAGCGGCGCCATCGCAAGCAGGTAGCACTCAGATTGAATACGCAGTTACGTAAGTCTGCCCAATATAATATATTATTATACTGTAATTAATATGGGTTACGCAGTTTCAATTCTTTGAAGATGTAGGACAAAAAACATGCGCAGAAATTTATATTGAGCAGGTCGGTAGTTTACTGTTAATATTAAGACAAAAATTTACTGGGAATAAGTACATTTCCCTCGTTATAAAAATCTGCGATCTTTGTTGTATAGACCGGTCAAACCGGCATGAAGCTCGATGCAGTTGATGAGGCTGAGCTCGAAGCGCTGCGATAGACCGTAGCAGCTGTGATCTTGAGGACCCCTGCTTGCATTACTCATCGCTGCAATTCGCGGTAGCTTTACTTCGCTAGCTTCACCGTGCTGTTTCTAGCGCAGCCGCCTACTCAACTGCTCCTAACTTCATGTTTTTCGACTCGACCATACCATCCGTTCTCCCAGCAAGCAAAGAAGTGTGGAGCTTTACCAAACGAGGTTGGTTAGAGAGGGATGAAACCTCAAATCAATGCGATGCATAAGTGTTGCTACCTCGTATCATCTTCAAAAATGGACATTTTGTACCAGTAATCCCTTTTAAAAATAGCCAATATTCAAAAGAACATGCGAATGGAATATTTCAGTCATGTTTAGAGTACTCGGGGCAAGTATTCTAAATGTCAGTCAACTTCGTGGCCGAGTTTTGAAATGAATGTAGTTCTTCACATCTCGGCAATGTTTTGCATTGTTAGCATCATCTATCTGCTCAGCCTTCCTCTTCAAAGCGTTGAAACCCCAAGGTTCAGCTACTCCAACGTGATTCGAACAAATTCTTGCCTATTACAGATTGTATAAAGAGATCGATCTGATATAGGTATTTGGGAAGGATTTTCTATGACATACGGATTTTCAGTTTTCACAACGCTTGTACGGACTTAGCTTTGGGAACTACTGCTTTCTAGTAAATTGTGCTAAAGGGAACCACGAATCTAGTCCTCAGATGTATCTGCTTGCCGTGGAGACATGAGTCGAGCTCATTGTGATGCGAAATAGGTAGCAAGTTCTTCGGTAGAAGTAGGTCACTTAATGTTCTGATCGGTCTGTTAGTTGGAGCACTATGCACCTATATATAGTCGGGTCAAAACGACATGAATCACGAATGTAGTTGCGGTGCATTTGCGTACGTGCTCGAAACGGCGCGGTTAAGGCAGCAGTTCGAACTGAGGTGGGACCGTCGCAAATTGCAGCGACAAGTGGTGCCAGGAGAGGTTTCACCGTGCTCCGAGCCGCTACTCTCCACCAAAGCACCTTGAGAGAGGTCCTACTATACCGGTGATTCGAACAACACAGAGCAAGTCCCTTAAGAGCGTGCTCTAAGCGTTTAGCTGTCGTAACACGGGACACAGAATACATACAAACTAATAAAAGGATAAAGTCCATGGCGTTGGTCAATTCCTGTGGGAATGTGCCTACGCGCTCGACATCAACTCAGACTTTGCTTGAGGTTTATGAACGCGTGTGCAGTCTTACAATGACTTATGAGGGGATAGCCGATGTGCCAAATCAGTGTTTTTTTAACCTCCAAAACAAGTAGGTTTCAATTTATCGACACCGGAGGGATGAAAGGCTTGGTTTGCACTAGAGCGGATTCGAACCTCCGATCGAATGTAGCCGCAGCAGAATCTCTTATCGACTGCGCTTCACCGCCCCTAAATACAAACTAATGGTTCATAATGACAGGACTCTCAGGTCGATGGCACTCATACAGTTCTAACTCACGACAAAACAGATCTTCATGTAGTCTGTTGTAGTTGTAGTGAAAGGTTGCATTCAAAAACATTTCTGGTTTTGAACGATGGTTATACTCGCAGAAGAGTCTGCAATTGTATGTAGATACCTGAGCATCGTTACTATCGCCGTATAATAGTGAGGGAAATGATTTTCTGCAGTGTACAGTAGGCGTAAGTCGCATCTAACTTGATTGACGCGACGCGTCCTCGGTGAAGACGTGGACTGGGTTCTACAGTATACGGCAAACCTTGGCCTTCTTCTTTTTGCTTTTTATGATTTTTATTACTTTTTTAGAGTAATAGTGCACAAATAGGATTACACGGTCGTTTCTACTAGTTTTACCGTTTGATTTGTTCCTAGGACGCCTCTAGAGTGACATTTTATAGAGATTTGATTCCCGCCCTTCTTTATGTCATTGTACAAGATTGTAAAAAGCAAAAAAAGTCCGAGAAGTGTTCCACATACTGTGAAGAGAAATTAGCCCTCACTTTCAACAAGTTATCACATCGATCCGTTACAGCACGTTTTATGCTGACTGCAGCTAATGTGTAACTCGTCATCCGACGAATAGGAAATGCGTTTATTCAATAATTAAGTGCAGAGCTGAGATGTGTCACTTGTTATTATCGAATGCATCTCATTGGGCAGAGAAACTGTGGCCGCCATTCTCGTCCTTTAGTTTGTTCCCTCAAACAGATCTGATTGGGCTCTTCTTTAGAATTTGCTAGAAGGGAATACTGTTCCGGTAGCATATATTCTGTATTCGGGAACAGGGTTATTCTTTCGACAGCGTCACATCCATTATTTTAGGTTGTGGCTGACCACTGACTTTGTGGATGGACTTCCGGGTGCGAATAATACTTCTCTTCTTTTCATTTGGCTGCCCTCTTCGAGGTGAGGACTTGAGTAATGAATAACGCATCAGTTTCTATGTTGCACCTGCGTAGATTTAGTTAGTAATTTTAGTGTTTAGTTTGTTCTTTAGACGTGCTAGTTATGTTCTGAAACTCGGCGAGCAAGCAGACACAGTTGCTGTTTTTCTGAATAACATCAGAGCGCAGCTGTACTTGAGTACTTAAATCAGAAACATATCGCCATTGTGGTACTTACGAGGTTTCCATCGAATACCCAAAAGCCGCTTCCACTTAGTACTTTTCAGTCTCTTATTTCATTAATTTAAAAAGAAATTTACATGGTTTGGTTTCATCATCCCATTCATCCCACATAGGTAATTCATCATCGCATTCCATTCATTTAAAAAATACGCTCGCACCGCTGGACCATCTGCTATATTCTATATCGTAGGCGTCAATTAGTATTCGAAAATTTTCTACGGAATTCAATACCGTCCCATTCTTTTGCGTTTCAGCTGTTACCTTGCCGAAATGTTTCGATCTTTTTTGGTAAAATATAGACCGAAAAACAAATGGAAAATCCATCCGCCGTTCGTTAAACGTGCAAGCATGCATTATTTGCAGACTAGAACTTGTCCTCCACCATCGAAGTGCTGTATTCATGGAATATATTGATAACGCTTTTGGTTGTTGGCTTCGGCTTTTCAAAGTACGCTTGAGCAGCACATTCTAAAATTTATAAGGATCCACTAATTCTGCATTCGAGTACCTCTTGTGGGTCCACCTTTATTTACAGCATTTAAGAAGCTTTCCAAGTCAATTCCCACAATCTTATCATGGAGACCTATTGTTTTGCAACTAAGAGAAGAGAGAAAGGAAGTCCAATGTCAACGTCGTCTATGCTTTGGTTTAGTTTTTTGTAGTTTTTAAGGTACTCGTGTTCCTGCAATTATATCCGCATCCATCAAATGTTAGACTAGTACATGTGTAACACTCATTTTCTAGCAATTCGTACTCCTCAGTCATGCCTGGTATTCCTATTCAAGCGATTGTGAATTGAAGTTGAACTCATTGAAACTATTCAACACCATTCACCTTATTCTTTTTATTCGTGGGATATAACTAGTGTCAAATGTGTTCAACCCCCGTACGCTATTTCCCTTTACAAGTACGCTTCCTCATTTACCTTCTCCCAATCGAAGGGGCATTACACTGACCATCTGGTACCAAATATATTAGGTTAAGTAAAAAGTTCTTCGCGTTTTTCGCTTTATTTCAACGATCAAATTACTATAGCTAGGTGGAACTGGTTTAGACCAAATATACGCCGTTTTGTTCGATAACTTTTGTCCATTTTGATGGGAATTTCATAATTCCGCAACTAAATCCTACCACCAGACCAGTCTTGTGCTGCAGGGAAAGAAGGGATACTTTTACCGAATCTCGAAGTTGTGGATTTCTAAGCACGACTTTTGCCATGTAATAGACACATTCGAAAGACAACAGTTTCGTCAAAATGAAATGTAACATTGGAAGTTATCCAGAACATTTCCAAATTGTTCTGTTTCGAAACTTCCTTTCAGTCATTGAACTCTCTGAACTCCAAAAACCATGTGCTTATACAGATACTACAATTTCACTGTTCCTATTTGAGCTATAACGGTTTGAAATGGATTTTAAAGATAGTTCTCACATATTCTTGAGTTGTGATCGCAGAAGCCTGTTCATGTTTCCTTTTCTAAGTTTATTTGATTTGCTATTCTTGTAACACAATACCACTTAAGAATACTACTAACTCTAACAAAATCCCCTTTGTATTAGCTATTGTTTTACGTTGATGTATAGCATCACTAGCTTTCAGCCCTGAATTCCGTAGAAGAAATCCCTCCACCGCTGCAACAAAAATCCATCACGAAGTCGCAAATTCTCGATACAGATAAGAAATCCATCCACACTTCATCATCGTCTCCAATCATTTCTACAAGGAGAACAGCCGTCCATGTTTCTTCCAAACCTATGTCATCGCCAGTTTTACCTTCCGAACACAAGCGGACATCGGCTAACAGTATTTGTTGATACCTTTGTTCGATAGATTTTCTGTTGTTTTTACGTTGCTGTGTCCTTAGATTCTACTTGAACTTAATTTTATCTTGAATCACATCGTACGGTTCATCCAATGTGTTTTTAGGAACAGCACCTGTTAGTATTGTGGAAAGAGATGCAAATTACACAAGTATTGAGGCCGAAACTCCCAAATTATCGACGAAGGTTTTGAAGAATCCGAAGACGGTTAGTGTGTGTAATCGCCCGGAATATGTTGAATAGGGTCCACTAGTCAGCTGCGGTGTACACCGTTTTAGCTGCAGTGTAAGCTGTTTTCCCGTGTGATGCACTACGCTACCTTTTTCCCCTGCTCTGACCAATCATGTTTGTCCAACTGAACACGTCCGGTGGTAACTGTACGTGCGAGTTTGTGTTTATGTGTGAATCGTTGACGCCTTTAGAACGTCACTGCACCTTATGCTGCTGCCCCAGAATTTGAAGATCGCAACGAGCAAGATGAAGGTGGGAAAGGGGAGGAGGTTGGTTGGTTTATATTTATCCAGGTTTTTGTCTAACTGTATCTTTCTGTATTGCATAGGATTTTCACCCTCTTGTTTAGTGCTTTACGTTGAGTTCCTTTGTCGCATAGGTTTCGTAGTTCATCAACATTTTCCCATGTACTGTGAATAGTAATCTGCCTATGAAAATTTGCTTTGCAGTTCCATTCCACACAAATACCCATTAAATATTTAAGGGGAATTGCGGTCTCGTTCTAAAGGGTTCGTAAACTCAAAATAATCTTGTCATAATTATCATGTAGTGTACGCCAAAATGGATTGTGTGGATTGCAGGAAAGGACAGTAGAAAATTTAATCTGTAAAAGAACAGATTCTCTTTCTTCACATGAAAGCTCGAATCATCATCGAAGCAGATCATTTGATGACAACTAAAATTGAAATTAATCGCTCTTTTTCAACTGATCGGCTTGCGGTTTCCCATTATTTTCTGACAAAATCGTCGGATTTTCGATGCAACGTAGAACGTTTAGGTTATCAGATGTTTATGTGTTGACAGCATGAATGCCAATTAATTCATTCATTAATTAAACAGGTCTCGAGATTTTGCTTTGTCGTTCGTGTTAACAAACACCTTGCCCTTCGCCTGGAAACTATTGTGAAACAGAAAGCATGAACGCTGCTTAGCCTTAATGTTTATTGTACACACTTCATATTTCCTTATTTCCATATATCCTGATATGCTGATGTGCTATTTATGTATCCTTACTAAAAAAAAAACCTTAATGTTTGCTATTTACTTGTTGTGGTAGGATCCCGATGCACATGTCGATGAAGGTGCTAATGCAGCACCTCCAGCTGATGACGTAGCGGCAGGTGAAGGCGTGGCAAAAGAAGACACGGAACCTGTGAAAGGTAAAGACAAAGACGAAAACCAGCTTGGAGCGATGGTTGAAGACGCGAAAGGCAATGTGCCAGTTCCTTCTCTCAACAAGGTACTTAGAGCTGATTCGAAGTATAATGTTTCGTTGTATTACCGCGCATACACTTTACCAAAGTGTGCTTTACAGATTGAGACCAGAATCGATTTTGAACAGTCAGAAGATTCGCATTTTATGACGTTTATTGTTGTGGGTGGTCTTTTGGTGTTCTGTCTGTATTTGCTACATCACAACAAGAAGAAGATTTTAGGTCAGGCTTGCTTTACTATCTTTTTTTTTGCTTTTTTCTTTTTTGAAGCTCAGGTGGCATTGATAATTTTTACGCAGCGTCGCGTATGCTCGTGTGCACTGTACTTACTGTCTGTTTCGAAATTCTTCAACTGGGTGACTGTTGAAGAACTTCGATGGGTGTGAGAGTAGGAAGTAGGGTCAAATTGAATCATTTTAGGGCTTATGTTCGAAGGCAGAAGTTCTGGTCATTCACGCAGAAATGTTCGCTACCGAAGACTATCTCAACGAGACGATCACGACACCTTCAAGGAGGACGTTATCTATTGAGGTTCTGTTCTACCTCCTGAATGCGCTTGTCTATTGCGGTATTATGTCTCTGTTGTATGTTGTTCAGTTTTTTGGAAAGCAGTTGTTAACTTCCAAAATTATTTTGAGCTCATTTTGTTTGTGCTTTACATGTTTCTCGACATTTTTGTGGATTTCTTGATCACTTAATTGTTGTTCTTTTTCTTGATGACTTAGAAATTGCGGTTTATTACGGTTTTTAATTCAGAACTTTGAAAGAGGATACTTGTATATTATTCTTCCTTAGTCTTTTGTGCCTTTAGTATAAAAGTCTTCATTCACTGTGATGACCACACATTTTGCTGAGCGAGATTGTGTATAATTGTGCAATAATAAATGTCGTTGTTGTCCCGCAAAAGTGTTTGTTGTAGATAAAGAATTTGTAAACACATTTTGATATAGAAACACCAACAAATTACACGAGACCCTAGAAAATTCCTCATGAATTTGAGAGCAATTCAAGAAATTCCCAACATTTCACGAAAGAAAACTATCTAAAAATGAGTTCCTGCTTACTCTGCCAATATTGAACTGGGCAGAAGGCCTTGTCATTTATCAAAATTTCTAAAACTCTCCATTTTTGAGCAGAACCCATGTTACACCATGTTGTGGTTGTAGAACATTCTCGAAGCTTCTCTACAATATGCATATGTGGCCGGAGGCCTTCCTTAACATTAATTATCAGCATTAATCATTAAATTAGTCATGTCAATTACGCAAGAGCAACTTCAAGTTATAATCTTCCATCAGTGGCGTGGCGGCTTTGGAGCAACGGCAGCAGCCCGTAACATCAACGGCAGATTGGGCCATGGCACCACTACCATCAGGACTGTAAAGCGATAGTTCGCTCGCTTCGCAAGCGGAGACATCGACTTCGAAGACAAGCCCCAGTCGGGAGTCCCCTACACTGTCGAAGACTCCGCCATTCTCGACGCTGTCAAAGAGTATCCGGAGATTAACACCCGCTGTCTTGCTTGACGAGACTCGGGTGTAGCCATTCGACAGTCGTCAGTCGCCTCCAGGTCCTCGACTACAGAAAAGAGCTGGCTCGATGGATCTCTCACACCTTGGCGGATGGCACCCGGTTTACCCGGGTATCCATCTGTCAATCTCTCCTTCTTCGCCCGCATCGAAAGGAGTTTCTCGAAGATCTTATTACTGGAGATGAGAGTTGGGTCCTCTACGACTCTAATACGCACCGTACCGTGTGGCTCTCTCGAGGAGAAGACCCGCGACGCAAGCCAAATTGGGCCTCCACCCCAAAGTGTCTCCTTTGTTGCTTCTGGGATTCGAGAGGAATACTGTTTTATGAGTTACTTCCACAAGGCCACACCGTCACCGGATCCGTATACGCTAGTCAACTCCAGAGGCTCGCTTCTGCTGTTCGAGAAAAACGGCCGAGACGAACTTCGGTGCACCTCCACGATAACGCTAGGCTTCTGTAGCTAAGGAGATCCATGAAAAACTGGAGGATTAGGGTGGAACACGGTGCCCCATCGAACCTACTCTCCCGACTTTGGCCTCTCAGTCTACCATTAACTCCGGCCCCTCAAGGCTTTTCTAGCTAAGAAAATGTTCACCAAGTTTGAAAAAGTCGAACGGGAGGTCAGCCACTTCTTCGACTACCAGTCTTCCCAGTTCTGGGAGAAAGGGACTGCTGACCTGCCCATTAGGTGGGACACTCTTGTAGTCAATAATGGTGATTATATCATTGATTAATTTCCATTGTAAGCTGAGTAAAAAAAATAAAACAAAAAATGACAAATGGTCACAAGACGTTCTGTCCAGCCTAATACCATCATTCCATAGATAGAAGAAAAAACTATGAAAACGGCGTTCACTACTAACCAAGGTAGAAAATATAGAGCCGGACGAAAATGCTAAGGATCAACAGATTATTTTGATAATACTTTTTTTCATCAAACCGAACAATAACAATTAGCTACGTTACGAAATGTCATTCAACTTTACCTAACACAATTCTGCCCTATTATGCACGTTCCACAATCGTAGAGTGTGAAGTTGAACGTATCTCAAGAACTCTGTCTGTAGTCTTCACCTAATTTGTTCAAACACCTGAGAGCGATGGACTTTCTATTGAGGGCTGCGTATCACGGAACTGACGATGTTGGAAAACCTGGACGCAAATATAGAGTTCGAAGTGTAAATTACGAGTATGAACGTGGCCCCCACTTGAGTTGTTTCTTTCCACTTGAGTTGCCTTCAGTCGTCCTGAAAGATGGCATGGGAGACTGCATTTGTTCCCGCCAGATACGTCGCACTATAGAGCGCGTCACTTTTCTGCACGTGCTGGTTTTCTCGGCAGCCTATTCGTTGGTTTTACTTGTATAGGCTGGTGGGATAACCCCACTGGTCTTCGACCGCTTGCTCGTGAATGCAGAGAAGGGTGGAGGGCTTCCGCATGCTTCGTAGTAGCAAACATCGTTCCGGAGTCCTTTCTTAGCGCGATTACGGGGGAATCCTACACTACACTTTTCACTTCATCACTTTTGTGGCACGCTGCCTTTAATTTTCGACAAGCAGAGAGGGATCGATTCATCACTAATTGAAACTTTCAGAGTGTGCTTATGTATCATTTCTCGCTGCGCTCAATGAAGGTGCTGAATTTACTACGAATTCAGCAGAACTGTGCTCCCACAATTGCACAAGTTTCACCTCAAATTGCGCAGATGCTGACTGCTTCCAGCACACGGGATTTCAGTCGCTCATTTTTTCTCGAAGGTTGTCATGACAGAAAGTCGTTCCCGCTCCGGTTTCACTTCTGCATAAGGACAAAACAGATTGTGGAACAACTACATACATTACTCCATTAATGTCGATTCAACGTTAGGAACAGAATGGAAGTTATCTTTTTCAAAATGAAGCTTACATGATATAAAGTATACGTGTGTCTTATATGTAGCAAGAAAACATTTTGGGTACCTAGAAAAACAGAGGGAATCTTAAGAAAAACTTGTTGGCAAAGACTATAACTTTAGAAAACAGTGCTTTTCCCGGTATTCTACATGTTGTTCCACCGTTATCCGTAACTTACGTATATCTGTGTTCTCTTCAGGGTAGCATAAGCACAAAAGAGGGAAATTGAGATGAGTGGCTTATCAAATAATTTCAATCAGAAGGCGAGTGGAGAGTTGATGTCCATTTATGTCTACATGAGTTATTCAAATGAGTGCTACTGAGAGAGCTGAATCGGAGTGATTCGTAGTGTTCAATGCTTTATTACTAGCTCATAAATTACAGTTTATATTAGTTTTTGATGAGCTGCACACGAGGTTTTTAACTGATGAACCGAACTTCTATTGGCTAACGCTTTGGCAAATCGCCTTCTTCAGAGCTTGAAATGAGCGTCTCAACTCATAATCTGAGCGATTGTTCTCCACAACTCTACAGACAACCTTTCAGCCTACTTTTCAAGCAGTAACGTAGCGACTCCACTAAATCGTCATCTTGGATTGGAAAAGCCCACTGATTGGCACGAGAGCTAATGATTTGAATGTCTCATTCTGATCAGAAAAACCATCCGAGAAATGACTCGAGTTCTAACGTTATAGGGAGAAATTGATCTTTGCCATTCATTTTAGGGTTTCGGCGTGGGTCCAATTTGCCTCAGGACAAGCAGCAGGACGCAGCGCTCTAGCCTTCTGGATAGGCAACGGCATATCATATAGGTACCTGCTGGCAGTTCCCCAAGTTAGGTCAGTAATTAAAGTGGAAGCATTAAAAAAAATTGCATTTTTGCTCAAGGAATTAATCTCTACTACCTTTGTTCCTAGGCTACAGCTTGCGAACCAGAACTACCCTCGAAAAGAATTGAGATCACATAAAAGGAGAAGAAAGAGGTGAAAAAAGGAGAAAGAAAGGACAAATAAGGAAAAGAGAAAAAAGAACCGCAGAAAGAAGGTCCCGCTTTTTCTAACATTTGGAATGGAAAAGTCTGAAGCCGTAAAATATTGCCAGGTTAGCGTAATTGACCTGCTGACTTGTCGCTGCTCATCAAATCGTTCATACTGTAGCCGAGTCGTGTAGCTTGCTAGTTTAATAAGAGGCAACCCGGGATCTTACTTGCCGAACACTAGTGAAGCAGAGCATATGACCTAGATGCCGATTAAAGTTCTAATAAAGGGAGATAAAACTCCTATTGTGCACTAAATCCACAAGAAATTGTAATGATTTAAGTAAAATCCGCTAAAATGTACATCTGAATGAAATTCATTTGGAATCCTCATGTCCTTGGCAGGACTTTTTTGAAATGACCCAAATTTAAGACAGTTTAAAGGCATCACCAACCGGGGAGTATCTGAGGGTTTGCAAATCGAGTGAGCCAACGGTGAGAGGCCACAGCGTTGGTGCATTCCTCCCGCTGTTCATTTTGCGGACTGCCGTCGTCGCTCTACCTTAGAGGCGCCATTCATAAATTCATGAATGATGGGTCGAGGCTGCCCTTGTGAAATTGACATCGTGCAAAAAGTTGAAGGCAACATACCAGGAATCTAGGGTGGTACGGATTTCAGGTGGACTATTCGTATACGGGATCGTAGATTATGGAGAGATGGGTGACTCCATCCATTTCTTGCTAATTGACGTAAAAAATGGCCCGGAAGATGCAGCGTGTGCACACGGCTGGCGCGCTCCAACTGAACTCGTAGAAAATAGTGCGCCGGGACGCTCGAAGCCGTCTCTTCCGGGTCGTTTTCTACGGCAATTAGGAAGAAATGAACGGAATCACCCTTCTATCTTTAATCTACGATCCCGTATACGGATCCTCCACATTCGCACCACCTCAGATTCGTGGTATGCTGCCTTTAAGTGAACAGAGGAATAATGACTGACTGTAATCATCTATATAATTTTATTAGACTTCAACTATACAATTTGAGCATTTTGTCATACAAATTGTACAATAACAATGCGAAACTAACTCGCTCATATCCGAACTGTGTTCGAGAACTAAACTGAGCGAATAAGTGTACGTGAAAGCATGTGCTGGCGTGAAATGGATGAAGCTAAATGGCGATAATCTATCACACCAGGAAAGTCTACCGCACACACACACACATCAAGATTTGGCGGATTAAAGCAAAGTAGGCAACAAATAGTTGAAAAAGACACGCATCATGAGATATGGGAGACATCTTGAATAAATTATATAATAATTAAATTAACACTAACAATGATGGGATGAGCATCATTTCTGTTACATGGCTCTTTGCCTACAGCTTTGACTCTGGATACTGAAGTTATCAATACCGCAAGCTCCGCGTCGATTCCCGAAGTTCATGCACTCGAAGGTGATCTGGACACAGTAAAATGATTGAAAAACATGCAGTTGCTAAGAATTTATCCGGATTTATCTGCAGTCGAACGCATTCAACCGTTGAGCGTAATGTGAATTCAAATGAAACAGGGAGAAGCGGAACTATAATGGGGTCAAAATGACATGAACCACGTACGTAATTGCGTACGCGGCTTCTCTCGAGGTGGTGCTGTGGAGCATATCGGTTAGGAGCGTACTGTGCAGTTTGCGATGGTCCCATCTCGGTTCCAACTGCTGTCTCCACCGCGCCGTTTCGGATACGCAAACGCATGTCGTTTTGACCCGACTATATGTGTTAAATGCAAAAGTGTTAGTGGCTGTAGGTGCGTTGCTCTCACTCAACCTAACGGTGCATTCGACGGTGAGCGTAATTAATTCGACAGAAGTTTTTTTCACAGGATTATCTGGCTCCTCATAGAATACTTCGAAAGTGAAAACTAGCGCTGCTAGGGTCTACGACTAGTTCACAATCTAATCTTGGTACAAATAAGATCTCACCGTATGAGTGTTCGCAGGACACTGCAAGAAAAGTTGTCGCCACGATCGATCACCCATGTGAACACCAAAATTTGTTGTCACAGGGCAGTTGTCATCGCAGCATGCACGCATTTGCATGTTCGGTGTGGCTTCCCAGTAATTAAACCCTACCGTGAGCGGTTCCATTGTTATTACCTTAATACAGAATTGACTTTATCTAGAATTTAAACAAACAGTAATAAAGTATGTCTAGCATTAATCAATCCATCTCGTATGCGCCCCCACGTTCACTTCAATTCGGAATTGTTTGAGGTTTACGAACGTGTAATTGGCCTATACAATGACATGCGGAGGCTAGTCGAGCTGTTCAAGTCAGTGTTTCTATCCTCCCAGACAAGTCTGGTTCCAATTTATCGACCCCAGACGGATGAAAAGCTCTGGTGGGCACTGGAGCGGATTCGAACCACGGATCGATTGATAGTGGAACCTCTTACCGACTCCGTTAAACCCACCCCCACTATATTTATTATATTTACTATTTTTTCATTATTTTATTAATTATTTAATACCCAGGTGTGCAAGGACGAAATAGGCAAAGTAAGGTAACATTGTAATAAAAAAAAGTTGGTGGAAATGAACGCAAGCGCAAGAGCATGTTCCTAAAGGTCTTCCAGTCGTGCACAGAACGCTGAACATCGCGTGACCATAGCGCGACTATAAATTATAGCGTCCTGCCGTCACAGGAACTCCTTATAAACCTTGTGGAAAGCATGGGAGCATATTGTCGTGCATGCTCTGTCGTCAACAGTGACCACACCTATTAAGAACCACGTCCCACCTTTTGCAATGTGCAGGAGACCATCATAAATTGCGGTGACTTCAGTGTAATTATTATCTTTCGATAAAAGTTTCATTTCTGTTCGTCTAATCACGTACTTTTTTAAGTTATCTTATGGACTATGCTGTAGCAGTTTTCTCTATGAATTGTCCAAGTTTCATCGAGCTATGTTATACACACTGTGACACATCAAACGGAAGCTAGTTTCTTCCTTAAGTTTTGTTTTGCACCCGATTGTATTTATTATGATTGACACTAATATTTTGTTATCAATTTTGAATTTTAGAACAATTACTCGTGAAAAAACAACTGTTTTCGTGAACTTTTCGTCTGTAGCCACTGGCTTCGTCGCACCATTTGTACTGATTTTCTGAAATCTGTGTAATCCGCTTCCCAGAGTGATAGTAACCCAGGGGCGTGGATATCACAGACCTAGTACGACTGTTTTCCCCTTATAGGATTGACCAGGTGAGGTAGTCGTAAAGTTAGTTATCCGACCAAGATTATTTTAGGATTTCATTCTGATATTTGCAGATTATTTGCTGTTGGTGAAAGGAGATCGCAGATTTTGTCTAAATTCATCTAATTTTCGTACGAGTGCTCGCTGAGAACTGCTCTTAAAAAAGGTAATGAAGTTGAAATAATCGAAATTTATCACCTTCAAAGACATTTCCGCCATTTCTTGACCATTAAGAAGTGTGCCGGCGAACCGTTGATTAGTTGACGAGAACACAGCTAAACGGGGATTTCTCAGCGAGCGAATTCGAACTCTGACCAACCGTATCACTCTTACGAGCTCGATCAACCCGTCGGTTGGTATCGTAGTGCTTTCCGAGCCAGCTATTCCACCGTTTCATAGTAAAATAAGCATCTTGCTGCTGAATAACAACGTTTTCATTCATTCGACATAGATTATCATTTGTAAACGTACCGCTCTTTTCGTTCTTCTCCTCTTTCGTGCTATTAATGAGGACTCGAAACCGCAAAGATCGGCTGAACCATAAAATATTATTCAATACCTAAGTATGCTCATATTAATGCGTGAAAAACTTTGGAAAACTGTCAACCTTTTTCGAAATCACACTCAAATGTGACACACAGTTGTTTAGATGCAGGTCTAAAATTCGTATATATTAAATGTGACTATCAGTTGGAACTGATCTTTGTACAAAAAAAATTAGCGTTAGTCGAATTTCTAACAGCCTGGCGTTGTCATGTTTGATCGCGTCGATAAGTTTTTTCATCGCTGACGGCTGCATCGGCGAAATTCGTAGGAGATCGGAGTCCAGCGGTGGCGGCGGGGGAATGATTTCTGGAATTAAAGTCTTTGTGAATGAAACTATCTAACCATCTCAACAGCTGTCGTTGCTAAAGGTAATTTTTTAAAGCTGAGGCCAGTATTTGGTAAACGGGTTTCTAGCAAACTGCTTTTTTTTGTTGATCTAGAGTCGACCTCTGTATTCTATTGATAGGTTATTCTTGAAAGAATCTGATCTGACTAAGAAGTGAAATTAAATTATTAGCAATTGTTGTTTCTCAGAGCTATGAAACAACATGAGGAGAACGGAATCTTACAAGGGGAAAAGGCAATGAAAAATGAAAATTTTTCAACCCTTATAATTTCGTAGTTAATTTGAGAAACGAAGTTATCGAGAAGGAAATCTGTGTTATCCCGGCTAAGTCCAAGATTTGACTCACAGCAAGTCGAGAAAAGTAATAAGTAAAATAAAATAAAATAGTAAAAAAATAAAACAGTAAAAAAATAAAATGTTAAAACAAAATAGTAAAAATAGTAAGTAGTAACAATAACAATAGTATGTTATAAGATATAGAAAAATGTATAGGTGCAGATATTCCTGAATGACTTTACGTTAACCTCCAATCATCGTCAATTTCAATGTTCCCCCGACTCGCTGCATAGTCGGGTCAAAATGGTATGAAGTTTATTAGCGCCACTCATCCCTGTAGTTGGCGACGGTTCCACCACGATCCCAACCGCTGGCTTCAGTGCACCGCTTCGAACGCGGCCGTTTATGCAACCGCACCGAGCTTCATGTCGTTTTGACTCGACCACATACGTAAAGCGAAACTTTCAGCAGTAGCACGCGTATATATATATATATATATATATATATATATATATATATATATAGTTAGCAGAAGTTGAGATTAATCGATGGCAAAGATGACCAGGAAGACATTAAACATAATGAGAACCAAGCTTCATTGGGTAGAATAAGCTGAATTCTAAACTTTCGAAGAATTTTATTTAATTTTGGAGGTTGAACTTACGAAGAGTGCTGTTGATATTTCTTTTTGCGCCTTTTCCACGTGTTGTCACCATACGCGTTCGTTTCTGGGTCACCTCAAAATTATCCGATCAGTATTAGACAAAAAATATGCAATTCCGCGGCCATTAATCGTTTTTGTACCGGTAGCAGTTGTTGTTTTTTTCTTGTTGATGCAAGCCAGAGGCTGAGAAGCTGTTAAGATTCATTAGTCTCGTTACACTCTCCCTATGAAAGTGCTGGAATTTTACGGATTTCACGGATATGGATATGGAAGAAAAGAGGACTTTTGATTAGGATATTTTTTGGTGTGATGAGGCTGCCACAAGCATTATCAGAGGACAGAAACATTTATCCAAAGGAAAAAGTTCAGGAGACTTTCAGTGTCAGTCTTGATATGAAAACGAGTTCTAGATGTCGAAATGCGATCTGTTCGAAACGTTCCCACGTTCTACAGCAGAGATCACTCAGGATATCAGGTCCAGAGCGCATAAATAGTGGATCTCGCTAATAGACAATAGCTAACGTTTACTGTAAAGATGCCTCTTCCGTTTGTATAATATACTAAGAAAGTAGTATAACATAACATAAGACATCAACGCTGCAACTCCTTGAGCAATTTTCCGTGTTGCTTCATCCATTCATTCCTACTGATAATAACAAAAGTTGTCTGTCATCGATAGAAGCGGTATAGTTCACAAAGGTAATTTCATTACAGGGTTACTTAGTTGAAATATTTTGTGCAGAATCGCTTTTATTCAAGTTTTTTTTTGAGTTGCAATGAGTTAGTGAGTTATTTCATGGATGAACTATTTTTTCGCTCGGCCGCTTCCCCAGCTACCTACTTTTACACATCTTCGTACTTTTACTAAATTGGAATTGTAGTCCTCGCATTCGAAAAAAAGAATCTTGTCCAAATATTAGAGTTTTGGAGAAATTCATCATCTTCTTCAGTTAACAAGCGCCTCCAGTTTATTAGCATTGTTCAGTATCATTTCTTTTAAAAATGGCTATTTTTACCTTGGGACGTTTCTGAGGTTTTATCAGTGCAGTTTCGCCGTCAACTGAGGGCACATTTTCCCGATAATCTCCGAAGAACGACACGGATTGTGTCTTATCCGTCTGCTGAAGTAGTGTTTTCTTTTGTAAGACTTAAAAAAATCTGATCTAATACCTCAGCAATTTCTCGAAGAGCCTGCTCCAATTCGTCCATGTCACTTCTCATTACCTTCTCCTTGATCCGTGCTGCTGTAAAATCTGCTACTTTAACAGAACCAACAACGTTAAGATCAGCGTATCAAGAAACTGGTGTAGTTAGGAAATCTGTGAGAAAATATAGAGTTAAGGATGTAGATTACGAGTATGACCATGGTCTCACTCAGTTCCCATTAATCGCTCTGACGTGGGAACCGCTTTTTATCCTACGAATTGTGTTAGGACGTGCCACCCTTGTACGCGTTTTAGCTCCCTCAGTACCTTATTCAGTGGCTATCTTGGTTTCACTTTAAAAGGCTGGTGAGGAGACCTCATCGATCTTCGACCGCTCGCTCGTAGACGTGGCGCATGCGCAAAAGTGGAGCGTTTTCACGCACAATTTCAGCGAACAAGCGCACGTTTCCCTCACCGTTTTTCACGCTGCATTCAAGCTAACCTGGTTCGTTCGTGCTGACTGTGGCCATCGTGTCAGGTTTCAGCACCAGATCTAATGCTCTTGTTGTTGCACTATGAGGTGCGAAGGGAACTATTGACGGTCCTTCTGAAATACAATACTTGCAGAGAACACAAAGAAAGTATCGCGCAACGATTTGGTGGGAAGTCTTTACTTTCAATTTTTTTGCATAATTCTACAGCTATCGTCGATGTTGCCAGAAAAGATGAAGACAGAGGAAGGATAATTCCAAGAACTTTTGGGTTAATTTTAGAACGAGGGAGGTATTTAAGGGGGCAATTGACGTTACGTAACTTTGAATTCGAAAAAAGTAGATGTAGCTGTTAAGAAAGAACGAAAAACGTATTTATCAAAGTTCTACCACCAGACTACGAATAACTTTTATTTACCCGTTTTTTCGCGCAAAAGAAGAAGTAACAAATAATTATTTGGAGATTGCATTAACTTGGTAAGTAGGTGTTGTCAGGGTTTTTTTTTTTTTTGAAAAGTCCAGGAGTTTCAATTCTTGATTCAAGATGTATCATGTGGTAGTTGTAGAACATTCTCGTGGCTTCTCTGCAAAAGGCATGTTTCGCCGTGTACCCTTCCTTAAAGGCACCATACCACGAATCTGAGGTGGTAAGGATTTCAGGTGGAGTATCCGTATACGGGGTCGTAGATTATGGAGACGGTGGTAGTTCCGCTCATCTTTCTCTGCATTTCTGCAAACAGCCTCCTCCAGAATGTTGTTTTACAGGACGCCATCTATTGCAACGCTCCACCCCTTGCGCCGCCTTCGTCCTGCCATTCGTCGAAAATCCAATTCGGACTGCACCGATAGGCAGTAAGGGAGCTACGCCGCAAGGGTGGCGCGCTCCAATAGAAGGCATCGTACAAAACGGCATTCTGGAGGCGGCTGTTTGCAGAGATGCAGGGAGAGATGAGCGGAACCACCCCGGTCTCCATAATCTACGACCCCGTATAAGGATACCGCACCTGAAATCCGTACCACCCTAGATTCCTGGTATGTTGCCTTCAACTTTTTGCACGATGTCAATTTCACAAGGGCAGCCTCGACCCATCATTCATGAATCTATGAATGGCGCCTCTAAGGTAGAGCGACGACGGCAGTCCGCAAAATAAACAGCGGGAGGAATGCACCAATGCTGTGGCCTCTCACCGTTGGCTCACTCGATTTACAAGGGGAGACACCCTCAGATATTCCCCGGTTGGAATGACCACACTGTCAAAAACTCCACCATTTTTGGCGCTATCAAAAAGGATGTGGAGGTCAATACTGGCAGTCCTGCGAAGCGAGCCAGGTGTAATCAACAGTTCTCTACCGCCTCGGGGCTCTCAGCTACAGAAAAGCGGTTACTCGATGGATCCCTCATAATTCGGCGGGTGACACGCGGTACACTTGGGTATCTATCTAACATTCTCCTTTTATCCGCCCGCATCGAAAGGAGTTTGTAGAAGATTTGGTCATTTGGAGATAATAGTTGGGTGCTCTGCAATTCTAATTCACATCGCTCCGTGTTGCTTCTTGTGTGAAGGAGAAGATCCACCCACGCAACCTAAATGGGACATGCATGGAAAGGAGGCCCTCTTCTACTGCTTCTGAGAAAAGAGGGGGATATAATACGAGCTGCTCCCACAAGAGCACATGATCACCGCTGTCATCTACAACACTAAGCTAAAGAACCATCACTAGAGGGATCACAGCCGGTTAGTAGCGAGGCTACGTTGCGCATCCCTAGGTGGCTAACAGGGAGCTGATCACGGAACAGAAGCGACCTTGTACCTGCCTAGAGACGCACGTGGCTTTGGGAGATGGACTCCCTGTTTCTGCTGGGCCAGACTGACTCACGACATCTTTGCATCCCGCACGTGAGTCCAGCAAAAAGCCTGCAATCAAGTGACTGGGGGGTGCAAGGGAGGCTTGCAGGCTTTCCACTCTGGAAGGACAAACGTTCTCGCGCAAACCCGTGCGACTAGAGGCTTGCAACCTGCCCATGGGTTCCAAAATTTACTCATGTCACAGCAATAGAAAAGATTCTAATGATTTCAAATGAAAGCCTGGTACTGTAGCGCCAGGAAAGACGGGGTTGCAAGAGTCATAAAGGCTACCGAAACAGAAAACGACTAGGATGGCCATCCGTACTTATAACGCTTGCATCGGAAGCGGTCATCGAAGATCTGGTGATGCAAGCCAGGAAAATTAAGTACCACGTCATCGGACTGATCGAGACGAGACGATGCCACTCTCTCAACGCCGTATATGAAACTGGAGAAGAACTGTTCTTAGAGACATGCGACAGCAGAGGAGTTGGTGGAGTTGGCGTCCTCATAAACATGAATGTGTGTTAAGAACATCGACCCTTTCGAGCAACTTACGATCCAAATCGAACGTCCGCAGAGGAAGTATATAGAGTTGTTATATGTACTTGGAGAAATTCTATGAAGAAGATCATACCCTCTACAAGGTCATAATTACTTATTTCAACGCCAAAACTGCCTCGAGAAGCCACGGTCTACAATGGAATGAACAGGGACAGAGGCTCTCCGAGTTCATAACGATGCAATTACAGAAGACCTGTTCATTACGCTGGACGTGGGAGTCACCCGGTGGAGGGTACTGAAATTGACCACATCATCGTTAGTAAAAGGTTTTGCCTGACGGATGTCGCTGTTTTGCCAAAGTTCTATACAGGATCGGACTATCTCCTTTTCCAGGGAAGTTTTTCGTTCACCCGGAAAGACGAGAAAGGCGCAAAGTTCAGAGAGCGAGGTTCTAGAACTATCATTAACTGGAATCTCTTCGCTACGCTAGCCGGCTTTTTGGGAAGATTCCGAAATGGACAGCATCGACGAGGAATACGACTGGCTCGTTGGACACCTTCACGACTGCACAAGAAGGCTGAGAGTTTTAAAACCACCAAGAAACGCCTGACACTTGAAACTCTTGAGCTGATACGCTAGCGTGGAGCAGCACGAGCCGCAGGGAACCAAGAACTCACGTCCGAGCTCGCAAGGCTTTGCAGAGAGGCGATAAAAGACGACCTTAAAGAGAGAAGAGCAGAAGTGCTGGCTGAAGCCGCAGAGGCGAGAAGAAGCATCGAGAAGGGGAATGGAAAAAAATCATCTACGACTTCTACTCTGATCTCTTCGACAGGTATGTCAACTTGCCTCCTCACCATCTGAGGGAAGACGGACATGTCATTTTAGAGGTTCTCTCTTACGAAGTACGACATGCTATCATGTTGGTAAGAAATCGTACTGCAGCCGGTCCCGAATAAGACCAGAACACCTGAAGAACCTACCGCCAGTGCTCATCAACAGCCTGGCGAGGCTCTTTATACGTTACCTGTCGGAAATGCAAGGTTCCTAAACAGTGGAAAGCCAGTAAGATCGTGTTGTTGTATAAGAAAGGAGATTCACATGACATCGGCAACTATGCCCAATCTGCTTACTGTCCGTCTTCTACAAGCTGCTTGCAAGAGGGATCCTTAATAGAAAGTCTTGGATGAAGGACAGTCATGTGAGCAAGCATGGTTTCGAAAAGGATTTAGCACGATTGACCACATTCAGACAGTTTCGAAACTCATCGATGCATCACGAGAGTACAAGATGCCGCTTGGTCTCATCTTCATCGACTCGAAGAAGGCCTTCGTCTCAGTTGAGATGTAAGCGGTCATGGATAACGAATGCGCCCCTACTCAGTATATACAGTATCCGTCCATTTCCTCCTAATTCCCGTAAAAACGGCCCGGAAGATGCGGCGCACTCCAATCGAACTCATTGTAGAAAATAGCGCGTCGGAACGGTTGAAACCGTATCTTCCGGGTCGTTTTCTACGGCAATTAGGAAGAAATGAACTGAATCAGCCTTCTCTCAGTAATCTACGATCGTATACAAATACTCCACCGGAAATCCGTACCACTCCGGCTTCGTAGAGTGATGCCTTTAACGACAACCGTTGGACCAGAACCGCGAGTGACTAGACTCACCGCTATATTAAGCACACTACAAGTAGGCCGCCAACCCGATGGTCAGATTTCTTCACCAAGCCCTTTGAAGAAAATTATGATACTCTTCGTATTACATGCGAAAAGAGAAACTACTGGGCAACTCCGGCACGCGATCGGGACAAATGGAAGAATTACTGATGACTCTCGACCAGTTCGAAGATCAACGGAAGTCAAGCTGATCAAGGTGATCAAGGTGATCAATCTCAAGAAATTCGCGGAAGCTATTCGGGAGAAGCATGTGGGACGAGCTCCGGTGCATCTACTTTATGATGAGGTGCGACTCCATGCAATTAAGGAGACCCATCAAGAAATCGAAGAGCTAGGTAGAAATTCAACATCCTTTACTCCTTATTCTTTTAACACAACCTCCTCTGACTATCACTTATTCCGCATCCTTAAGGCTTTCTTGGTTAACGAAAGTTTCACCAAGGTCGACGACATAAGTTGGCCGATCACCGACTTCTTCGACTCCTAGCATCCCTAGTTCTGTTAGAAAGAGATCGCTGTCCTACCCATCAGTGGGAGTACTGTAGTGACTAACATTGGCGGTTATAAAGTTGATTGATTTCTATTGTATGCTGAGTATAGAAATAAGGAAGAAAAAGTTGGAGAACTGAAATAAAAAAGAAATTCTTATTATCGTAATATTTTACATGGATACTCATAATGACCACAAAAAAAAATCTGTCATCTACTTCGTTGCCACAGCAGAACCTCTTTTCTTTATTCTAGAAAGAATTGAATAGGCACTCTTTGAAAGTTCTCTACACTCCCTGTGTATGTCAATATGGAAATGTACGATACCAGCCGCAAAAGATGGCGAAATTATAAACAACTTCGGTCCAGTAGTGTTCGCACTAACCTTTAGGTTGACGTTTCTTCTTCGGGGGAGATATCATCATATCAACATCCTCGTCTAATTTCTGTTGACCGTTCACTTTGACAGTTTCTCCAACTACCTGAAATATTAGCATACTTCTCCAGTGATTTCGTAGCTACTTCCTGGTTCATAATTGATTGCAAGATGATTGATCATTAAAGGCATCACTCAACGAATCTGAGGTGGTACGGATTTCAGGTGGAGTATTCTCATACAGAATAGTAGATTATGGAGAAAGGGATGATTCCGTCCTTTTTTTCCGAATTGCCGTGAAAAAACGGTCCGGAAGATGCGGCGCGTGCACAAGGCTGGCGCGCTCCAATCGAACTCGTTGTAGAAAGTAGCGCACCGGAACGCAAGAAGCCGTGTCTTCCGGGCGGGTTTTCACGGTATTTAGGAAGAAATGGACGGAATCACCCTTCTCTCCGTTATATACGATACCGATTACGATTAGATTCGTGGGGTGATGCCTTTAAGTGAAGTAGTCAACTGCTCAGTTTGATGCTACTCAGTGTCACAGTCTAACGGAAGTGAAAAACGTGAAAACGTGAAACGTGCTGATCTTCTTTATTTTAACAACGCATCAACATATTCATTGATGACCTTTGGTCTTTGCAGATGACATGGATATACCTTTTCAGGATTCTTAGTACGTAAACACAGGTGCGTTTTCTGCGCTTCGCAAGATAATTTTGAACGGCGTCTTTCCTTCTAATCAACAAATTTTTCTTCCATACAGTTACCGGTTCAAATAAAAATTGAAAGAGTGTCAGATATTTCTCCTATGCACCGATGAACTCCACGTTTTTCTCACATAGTAAAAATTTTTGCTTGCCTTCTTTAGATTTCGATCCTCCATCGAAGAACTTGCCTTTGCAGGGGCGGCTATCTTGTGAGAGGTCCATCTACGAGTCGCCAATCTCTGGAAAAAACTAGGGCACTAAAAATGGCACGAAGTTACGGGGTTTATTACTATTATTTATTTATTATTAAATTTATTATTGTTTGTTATTGTTCATTTAATACATATTATTGTTTATAAATAAAAATAATCGTTAATAAATAATAATCGTTAGTAGTTAAAAATAATCGTTAGTAAATAGTCGACTTCACATCGGCTTTATTTTCTGCATATATGACGTCGACGTGCATTAAATTTGAGGTCTGGAATATCAAGGTTAGGGGAGGTGGAAGTGCGAAGCATAAAAGCGGTACGAAGTGCAGTGCGGACCTCGCCGTCGCTCTGGTTTAAGTAGGTATCACTGCTTGTGGTAATACTATGATTTTAATGATTACATTTTCTGTCGGAATTTCTAACACAGTTACCTTCATCTTGGTCGCAATCCTATTATTCTTCCCCATTGGAAGGCTGAGGATTTTGTGTGTACCTAGAATTACTCCTTAACTTTTATCAAAGCATAACAAACGTTACTAACTTGTACTGCCTCTCTCACTCCTTCTGTGAAGTATTCGCTTCGGATTTCCGAACTGCGGGCGGTCGATCGGTGTACGTAATCGCATCGTTTCCACTGCGGAAGGAACCAAACTGCTGAGAATTTCTAGTTCGCTTTGAAGTTTTTCCAGGTGAGTTTCGGGAACCAGCAGTAATGTCGTCCTTTTGGTATTCGATTCTTTGAGATGGAATGGTCTACGTGAGGTGTGCTTGAACTGCGATGGTACAGCGGTGGTGTAAGTGAGTTGGCCGATAGCAGCGGCTGTAGCTAGAGGAGCGATCGGTAGCCGAAGTACACCCTTCTCCCTGATCACTGGACTCGCGTGCACATTTGAACTGGGCTGTTTTATTATCTGGAACGTATAAGAGTTAAAGTTCAATGGCTAGAGATTAGTTGGAATACATCAGCACTAATTTTTTTTTCCGTATTCTTGATTTGGTTTACTGTTAATAAGGCGAGCATCGCCGACTGGTCTACGAATTATGTGTCGGAAATCTCATCCTCAGTGCTCAAATTAGTGGGAACCACAATTTCACTCAGAACAATCCCTACCCGGAGGATTGCGTTGGAAAGTGTGGCTTTTTTGATCAACAATATTTCGCATCCAAAGTTAATCCTTTGCCGTTTTCCTGTTTTGGGATAGATGGAAAACTCGATTTTGTGGTTGAGATTTATATTAAACTGATGCTTCATCTGGATGATTTTTTCATACGAACTATTGAAACTACAAAATTACCAAATAACGTTGAATTTCTCGATTTAATACTCTAAAGCAAAGTTGTGTAGCGCAGCAGGTAGGAGGCTCCGCTGTAACTGCACGATCGATCGGTTCGAAACCGCCCTAGTGCCAACCAAGTTATTCGCCCCTCAGAGGTCGACAAATTAGTAGGAGACTTGTTTGGGAGGACAAAAACTCTGAGACATTGGCTAGCCCTTTCCAGTCATTGTAAGGCAACACCTGGATTCATGAACCTCGGACGACTCTGAAAGGAAGTCGAACGCTAAGGCACATCCCCATAGGAACCGAAAAATGCTGTGGGCTTCTTTTGACTTCCTTTATCCTTTAATACTCTAAATTCGCATTCGCCATCGGTTCACCGTGGTCAATTTTTGAACCTACTCCTTATGCTCCCTCATTTTAAGATTAAAGTAAGAGGTTTTCTTGTTCTCTTGTTGAAGTTGAGTGTTGAGTTAAGTTCCCTTGTTGAAGCTTCTCGTCTGCGATTCGAAGAGCAACCGAACAATCTCCTTCTTCTGATACCTTCCTTCTGATATAGTACTAACACTGCCTACGTCCACGATGTTGAAATACGTGAGACAGCGAGTGCGAAACTGAAAAACATCGTCAATCTAGCTGCTGTCGCTGGGGGAAAGGTTGCTTGATGGTGGTAAACGAATAACGGTTTTTTAAGACATCTATGGGAATTAATGTAGATGGACAACAAAAGGAACTCCAAAAAGAGTGTTGTGTTCGGAAAGATGCACTTATAGGCATCAACCCACGAATCTGAGGTGGTACGGATTTCAGGTGGAGTATTCGTATAAGGGATCGTAGATTATGCAGAGAAGGGTGATTCCGTCGATTTCTTCCTAGTTGTCATAAAAAACGGCCTGGAAGAGACGGCTTCGAGCGTTCCAGCGCACAACGAGTTCGATTGGAGCGCGCCGGCCCTGGCACGCGCCGAATCTTCCGGGCCGTTTTTTACGGCATTTAGGAAGAAATGGACTCCCTCTCCATAATCTGCTATGCCGTACACGAATACTCCACCTGAAATCCGTACCACCTCAGATTCGTGGAGTGATGCTTCTAAGCTGAGCCACCAGTATGCCCTTTATGAAAGGTCTGCGGTCGACTAGCATCGGCAACGTTCTATCTTCCTGGTATCCCTCCTGATAAAGTTCGACTGCATGATATGCGTTGAAGATCGGGCCACGTATTAGGATAGCTAATGTATACTTTGGTGGGAGGTACCCGCCTCGTGTAAGTAGCGTGGGGAGGTCAGCGCGGTGTAGCTTCGGTTTTAATAAAATGGTAAGGAATCATCTCCTGGGATAAGTGAAATTTTTGCATTCAGGGTAAAAGAGTTGAGCAGGGATATTCTTCAATCAACAGTAATGACTCTTCGCTTTATCAGAGAATAGAGGAATTTTGATGTCATTTCTATGCAAAAAAAGAAAAACACAAATGGAAATAGGGGTAAACTTTGTGCCGAGTAAGGTGCAGGAGCAGCTGGATAACGACGCTCACAGGAAATATCATGTAGCACAACATTGTAGGAAAAGGTGGTGTTCATACTTCTGCAGAATTTGGTGTTTCTAAATTTCCTAGCTTTTTTGGAATCTAGCTGAGAAAAATGGTAAACTTTTCCCTTGCGCGTCAAAGCATCTGTGACTTTTAACAAAGTTCAATAACTCAGCTCATACCTTATAGAGAACAACACAACTTGAAACTATGCTGTTGTTCGACCTTGCTCTGTAAAATGCGCGCTCAATTCCCCCTATGATTTTTTCTTGCGCCAACTTTTAAATGTTTTTTTCTAGCCTACCAAAATGCGCACCAGTATTATACTTATTTCCAATCAGGATCATTGCGTTAATCGCTGAAATCTCCAAATCGCGCGTAATAGTTGTAAATCCTAGGGTTTAGGGTCTGTCACAATGACGATCTTCAAGAGGAAGTCGTTGCGGTGTACTGGCAACACAACTTGAAAAGATGTTGGTACCTTCCACGTCCCAGTCCTATCATCGAAAGTAGCCACAGAAAATCGTCTCCGCTTTTTTGGTTATATGCTGAGGAGACCAGCAGATCGTCTTGTTCAATGTGTTCTGAAGAGTTTGTAAGGCCCTAACTGAACGAGACCACCTGGTCGAAAGCGGAAGTTGTGGACAGAGGTGGTGAAAGAGGTGACGATACTCCGCGTGGAGAGGCAGTTCAGGAGAGAAGTAAGGTTTCGCAAGATATGGAATAGCGACGAATTGGTTGCATGCTCTCGGAGAACATCGAGAACGTTTGGCAGAGCTATGCTCGAGGACGACACACCAAAATGCCGGGAATCGCATCAGCCGATTAAATCAGCCCGCCGATTAAGTCAATTCAAGTAAGCCAATTTTTATTTGCTACAGTAGCGACTATACTGTAGGGAATGAGAGAAAGGAGGGAGGGAGAAGAAGAGGAAGATCTTTTTTTTTGTCAGGATAGTATCCCAACTACACACTCGACACAGAAAAATTGCTTCGACTTAAACTCACAATTGCCCATATTTTTCTATTCTGTGTGCTTTTTTAACGGTACCCTGTAGCCTATTGCTATCCACTTCCTTTATTTTCTTACGTTTCTTATTTTTACACAATCTTTACCGGGAATTGCTCTTCGATAGATCAGCGGCGTAATAATGGAAAATTGGCACAGCTTGTAAACACCTCATTAATTTTTTTTAGTACCTACCTTTCTATTGCTCCTGAAACGTTGCACTTTCCATCCCCTAGGTGGTTTCGTCGATGAAGGCATCGTAGATTTCTCCACAAAAGTTGGTTTTGACGTCCACCAGAATCCCAATTCAGGCTTGCCGCGAGCAGGAGCGGATGCTGGTTTTATTTTCTGCTTCTTAGTAGGAACCATCGGTTGGACAGGTTTTAAAGACTCCACTTTATTCAGATCATGAAGCTGCTCAAGTGGAAGTGAAGTCGTCGAGAAAGCAGGTGTCTGCTCGCTGTGTTCGAACACTTCTGATTCTGCAGAAATCATCGTTGATGAATCATCGTCGAGAGTGATATTTTCGCCTGTCAACGAAGTACTGTCAATTTGTTCTTCTGGTGGAGCAGTTTGTTTAGGAATTTCCATTTCTTCCATAAACTGGTTAGCTCCAGGCGCTTCCTGAACTGGTAGTTCAGCTGCAGGTTTCGCTAGCTTTTGTGCATCAAAGGTAATTTTTTTAGACAACAGCTGTGGAGTTCTCTCCGAAACGTCTTTCATTTCCAAACTCGAATGTGGTGATTCTAGATTTTTTGTTAATATGGAAGCAACGGAAGGTAAGGCTCTGTGCACCGAGTGAGACGTAAAAAGCATATGTTGCGGTCGCGCGCTTGATCTTGTCTTTGTTGTTGTTCGTTCCAAATATTGATCTGGTAACTCCGACGATATGTTGAATTCTACATCTTCTTGGATTAACTGCGGATTTTCCGGCAGCTCTTTAAGTCGTATGGGTAGAACTGAGGGAATAATGGGTATCAGAAGTTCAATCGACGATTGTTGCTGTCGTGCCGATTTTCCTACGTTCCTTCTACTTGATACATGAATTTCTTCAGGACGTTCAGCATGCTTTGAAGATACTCTGGACACCACCACACCTTGAACTGTTTGCGTCTCTAAAGTTCCCCTAGAGATTTTATTTGACCGTGAAGTTAGCGGTGTGAACTGCTGTTCTACCGTTGATTCTTGCACACTGTTCACCTCCAACGAGTGACTCAACTCTTGTGACTCAGGCTTTTGTTGTGAGAAGAGATCCTCTGACGTAATGTTGTCATTTAGGAATTCTGGGAAGATTCTGTCGCTTGTGATCGTTGTTACTGACTCCGTCGTTGTATGTTCTTGAAATGGATATTTTGTATCGGTAAGTTCCGATGTCTGCGATTGAGTAATGACATCCCCAAAATCATCTAGGGAATCATGGAAAAGTATTTGAGGATTACTTTGTGTCACATCAAATTTTAATGGTGAAGAAGTTTCAGCAATTGAAGCTGCATGTGATCCATTTGACCTTTTGATCGTGATTTTTGGCTCCGTTATGGAGAACAGTTCGTTACCGGCTGAAGCATTTGGTGGCGGATTCGTCGATGTTGTCAAATTGTCCGCCATAGAAGTGGTAGTTGTTACTGTTTCTACATTTGCCATAGTATTCGAGGTTGTTGATGAGGTAAAATCAGAAGATAAAGTAACTGGCTTGAAAACCTTCATAGTAGGTATATTCAACGTGTGTTCCTGCTCTTCTGAGTTAACCTCTGCTTGACCAGCATAATCTTCTAGCGAGTAGATGGGTTCTGGCACGGTAGTGTCTTCCTCACCACTTGGAGAGGTCGAGTGCTCCAAACTGGACGAAGTTCCAGGCGGTGTCGTCTCTATGAATTGAGAGTTTGCCAATAGGATTCTTCTCTTCGAATTCACCAATGGAGCCCTTGTAATCCTCACGAAATACCGAATTTTTAGCGGTGTATCAGTCGTGTTTTCGATACTAAACGATGGATTTATTTCGGTAGTATTTGATAGAATTGTCGAATCCAAATCTTTCTCAGAGGGGATCGCGACTGTAGCATGAGGATCTGGAGTTTCAGTTACGTTACTGTAGATTACGGTGTGGGTATGCGCTCGTTCTGCGCTAGTTCCGTGAAGAGTAGTGGAAGTGGGTGACAGAAGAATGGACGATGTCTGGGTGGGATCTGTTTCCTGGGGGGTAGCTTCGTCGAAATATTCAGTTTCATTAGGTGTGGTGGAAAAAGGAGACGGAAAAATCGAGGGCGTATGTCTTGTGATTTGGGTTGTGACTTCTTCACGGCTTGTGCTTATCTCTTCAGAAGTGGTAGATGGTCCGTAGCTCCGAGGCGCAGTTTGCGTTATGTCCACAAACGATTTCATCTCGTCCAAGTCTAAGAATTTCGGGCCAGCGGTCACTTTTTCGGCACTGAAAATAATCTTGGTATAGAGAAGATGAAATGTGATGGAAGAAAAAGACTTGAGTGACTTCTTGCTCTCACAAACAAATGCAATCAGTCAAGATGCTACGAATAAGTGGAACTATTTTCTGTAGACTAAATTATTTTCGTATAAGAAAAATGACTAACAAATTACGCACTTTCTTCGAAATCTTTTTTAATCTCAAGAAACCTTTAGCGGGTTCCAAAATCTAAAACCAGAAAAAAACGATGTCAAGGTAGTGTGGTATGTTATGCTGCATGTTTTACGGGATTATATTGCGATTTAATTCTGGTGTGCACAACTGAAGACGAAATATGGTCAAAACCACATGAAGCACGGACAGTTGCGTAAGCGGTTGCGCTTGAAGCGGCGCGGTGGAGCGAAGCGGTTGGGGTCGTGTAAGGATCCTCGCTACCGCCATCCGTCTCTGCAGTTCCCGTGGTCCCACCTCGATTCCAACCGCAGTCTCCACCGTAACGCTTCGAGCGCAACCGCTTACGCAACTGACCGTGGTTCATGTCGTTTTGGTCCGACTATATATAAAGTAGAATGACATACCAACAACAAGTCAGCGAACAGTTACGGTAAATAATGGTGTTCTTCGCTACAACATGGCACAGAGGCTCTGGACGCCTTCACACGAGGATAAATTAGCGGGAGACTGGAAGAAGGATGATGCGTGATGGGTGTAGCCCAATAGTTCGGCATTGGCTCACAGGGTCGTTCCACGTGCATGGGAAGCGTTCAAATCCACAGGCATTGTGCTGCCCAAAGGAGAGGAGATGATCGATCTCCTCTCCTTGGAGCCACGTTGAAAAGCAGGTGACTGCTAAGTTGAACTACGATCATGTTCGACAATGTTCTTGGGTGCGTTACGCATCGAATTGCCGCAGTAGAAGTGGGTCCCTTCTTGTTCTGCAGTGCCGCGATCATCTGCTGCTGTATTTGACCGTGGTTATCGACCTCCTCTTCTCCGGGCTGCACAACGTCTGTGCTTCGGAACACCTACCATAGACGTCCAACAATGCTTTGAGCGATACCAAACTCATCACACTGCGTCCTTCTTCCAGATTTACAAACTACTATGCCATAAACGAATACTCCACCTGAAATCCGAACCACCTCAGATTCGTGAGGTGATGTCTTTAACTGGCTGGAATTCTGCCTTGATATGCTTTTTTTAAAAGTTGGTCCCTATGGCTGGTCCACTTTTTTTTCTAGTGGTGGTTAGCAGTTGAGGAACAGCAGAATTAATGAGCACTTCCTTTTTTTCCTAGGCGAACGGGTAGAGATTCCTCTACCCGTTCGCCCAGGTCTTTTGACAGACTCGTCTGTTCCGGGTCACGTTGGCCACCCAAGCACTGATAACTGTTGTCCTACTGTAGCGTCCTGGGTTTAGCAACAGGATCTAAGATGAACTTTTTCACCTTCTGGAACAGGAAAATGAACCCTCCACGTAATGTGCTAAAAAGGACCAACGTCGCAGTATAAAACTTAGGCGAAATTCTAATGAGCTCTGTTCTTTCTTGTTTCTGTTCAGTGCAACATCTATGTTCAAATAAACAAATGACGCAAAATCTTTGTTTCGGACATTATTATTTTTATTATTCCCTGATTATCTTTTACTTTCTACCCAACCCTGCAAAAATTTCGTTTCACTTCTTTCCATCCGTTTAGAACAAGGAAAAGATTCGACTTAACCTGAAGAAGTGGAAAGAATCTAAAAGAATACTTTTCTCTGCAATAAGAACAAAATCCATTCAGAATCTTTTCTCACGTTTCTTGTTTTTTCTTCCATTCTTCTGCTTCTTCTTCTCTGAAATTCAAGGAAGAATTCAAGCAGAAAAAAAGGATCGAAAAAAGAAAGGAGTATTACTTTTTCCTTGAATGAAAAAAAAAATCACTTACACGTAGTTTCCCATTTCTTGCAGTTCATTGGAAAGGTTGAACATGCTGGACGATTCGCTGTAATTGTTTAGGAAGAAGTCAAATGTAGGAATATGTTCGATTTCGTATTCAAGAGATCATAGAATTTACATCGAAATTATTTTCTCAATTACCTCATTCGCTTACTTTATACTAGGTTATTAACTTTTCTTCATTCTGCGATTCTATTCTGAGTTTTATAAGCTCTGGTACGATTGTATATTTTCTATCGAGCACGATCAGTTAAAAATTGGACCATGACCCCACATAAATGATTTTGAAACTCACTTTGAGTATTCTTCATCCGTTGATGATTCCCATGATGTTGTTGAGGTGAGCGGTGAGATAGACGCGATTCTGAAGCAAGTCATGTCGTTTTCCCGCTAACAATCGGATTTGGACATTAATGGACCCTCACGTAACCTTTTTGAGTACAGAAACAAAAATCATTGGAAAATCTTCGGGGAACGGTGGTCGGAAAATCAGAAAAGTCCAGAACTTTTAAATCTCTCCATTTTCATTATTCTTTCATAGCAATCTTTCTTTCATGCATAGAAAGCAATAACTATTTGTCAATTCTTCTTTCTTTTCCGATGCAGAGGCTTTTAGAAAACATTCGGAGATATGTTCATATGATTGTTAATATTTTTAATAAACGAAGCCTCAGTCAAGTACCCATACAAGAGTGAAAAAAAAACAACTGTGAACAAACTGTGACGCTTTTTTTCATTCTCGAGTACTGCACATATTTCCCATGAAATTCTGTGCAAAAGTGTGAAATTAACTCTATGTCATATTAGCATGTAAATGTTTAGTTACTGATATAAGTGGTCTTCATTAAAAGTGCATAAACTTAACTATGCTTGAGCACCACAACGTTCAATTTTATCTAGATAGCAAAAGTTGAATTAGCTTGATAGATAGCGGCCGCGTGGTAGTCAAAGTCACATTGGAGCAGCTTATTATTTTACTTCATTCTTTGCCAGCCACTTCACATCGCAACGATGATGGGAATGAGGAGAAAATGTGCGATAACTAATGTGTATTCTCATACGTAGAAAAACCTACAAACACTATAGAGTCGACTGTAACGTAGTGGATCCTTCTAGAAGAAATCGTGATGTGCTTTACTTTACTTTTACTTTTTGTTACTTTACGTTCTGCTTTTATCAGTATTTCACCATTTCTCAGTATTTATCTTAGTGGCGGGTGGGTGTAGTGTAGGTTCCGCTTCCTGCAATCGATCGATCGGAGGTTCGAATCCGCTCCAGTGCTCACCAAGTCTTTCAGCCCTCCGGGGTCGATAAATTGGTACCGGACTTGTCTGGGAGGATAAAAACACTGACTAGACACATCGGCTAGCCACGGCAAGTCATTGTATAGGCCAGATACACGTTCGTAAACCTCAAACGATTCTGAATTGAAGTGAAGGTGGGGGCGCATCCCAAGTGGATTGATTACCGCCAGGAACTTTAACCTTTATCCTTTATCCTTGTCTTAGTGGCTAGTCTTCGATTCCATCATAAATATATTACAATGCAGACTTTTACGTGAATCCATTGCATCCAACAAAAGAAAAAATAAATAAAACCAACGAGTTCCTATGAAAAGGTCCGTTCCAATGTACTATTTAATTGCCAACGCTTTCTAATCTTTGGAATACAAAATTATCACAAAACGTTAATTATCCTAGATGTTGTCGTGAAGTTCAGTCCCTCTTTTCTTATTCTAACGAAATTACTTCATTACAAGCTCACTATCCTCATTCTTTCTTATTTTGAGGTGTCTAGGTTCAGAAGTTCGCTCAAAAAAACCTCAAAAGTGTGGTAAAAACTAGGAAGGAGACTGGAAGAAGTGGATTGTGTTGTGATTCACTCAGGATCGTGCATTGTGGGATCAAAAATTACTCAATAAAGGGAATAGGAATCAAAAAGAATAGGTTCATTGGAAAAGAGAGCAAAATAGGATCAACTCTACGGCGAATAATGTCGATTACCTGGCTGGATGTTTACGGATCGCAGGAACAGCTTCAGAAGAATCAGTTATATCCAACATATTTTTGTCATCGAAGAATTCCTGAAATATGTGAGTGTCTGGGTGTGTGAGGAGATTAAAATCCGAACAAAGTGCCCAATATGACCGCGGTGCTCGCTCGGTGTTACGTTCCGATTACTCTTCCGGAACACTTCCGTCAATGGTGGCTGGTGGTCATAGGGTTCAGGTGAACAGTTAGCTGTTTACGAACAGGTTCAGCGCATAATCGTTTTCGGTGTTACGCGCGGCCATTAAGCCCGAGACACTTTCTCATTCCGTCAACTTAATCCCACAAAAGAAACTCACATCTCCGTCGTCCAAACCAGAAGAATTGCTCAGACTTATCACAGTTTCTGGAATAGTGTGATCTATACACGTAGAATCTTCCACGGACAATTATCATAAGAATTTACCAGTGGTCCGAAGAATTTTTAACATATCTGTTTCTTCATCTGTATTATTTTTCCCAAGTGTCACCTGTAATTAAGCGGCTAGATGTTACACTCATTTATTTATTTATTTTAAAACACAGTGGAAAAGACTAGCGACATCAATAGAATGGTGATTTTTTTCATCAAACTTTCTTACCTTCTTTTTTCTCTGTCTCTGAATTATTTCAATTTTTCTCTTATGTCCTACTTAGCAAAGATGTTCATTTTTAAAGAAATGCAACCGCAAATATTTTTGTGAGTGATTCATGAGTCACTCTTTCTCCTTCTTATGAAATATATGAGTGATGATGGAGACAATAAGAATTGGAATGAAGGAAAAAAGGAAGCTAGTCATGAGAAGGACGAGTTTTAAAACATACTACATCCTCATAGACGCAAATGAGGATATAGGGACACGAACTGGAAGATGATTAAAGGAGTTGACAGTAAACAACTGAATACTTTTAAAAAGTTCCTCGACAAACTTTTTTGATGGATTACAAAGCGACTTTTTAAGGTAATTAAGATCATTAGGTTAATTAAGATTAAGATTAAGAAGATTAAGATTAAGATAATTAAGATGACTAGGATTAATTCGCAAGAGAACAAAGGGATGGAGAAGTAGAAATAAGTGGGGGTTGGAACAAATGCAAATTATTTCCAGTAATTCGAGAACCTGGCCATAAGAAGTTTTTCGACGAGAGAGTATAATAGTTTTTCTTTTGGGTATGGTTGTTGCCCTAATCTCACAGTTTTGCATATGCACTTCAGTAATATTCTCCGGTAGTGTTCAATCCAAGGTAAAAAAAGGATAAAACCTTTAGTTATTCAATATTCGTAGAGGTACTGTGGATAAGAAACCATTAGAAAATCAAAGATTGAAAGGAAAAAAATATGAAGAGAAATTAAAAAATTAACAATGTATTTATGATGATATGTAATTAGTTTCGATGGTACAGTCATGTCGACATCACTATCTTTAGCACGATTCAATGATCAATTTTTCGAAATACTTTCTTCATTTCTTCTCTTGAGGATCATAAGATTATTCAACACAAAGAGAAGATTGATTTTGATTTGGAACCTTATATATTTTTTTTTCAAGAAAGAAGATTTTCAAAGATAACGGCGAAATACGAATGAACTTTTGGATTTTTAAATTCTTAAAGAAGAGAGCGTTGTGCAGAGAATTGTGACAGGTTAATTTACTTTTAGTCAACAACATTGAAGAAAAAATGCACCTGTGCAAAAGTGGTAGAGGTCGGAACATCAACTGCATTGTTCGTTCCGGTGAAAAACGTCAACAGCCCTGAAACCTAAGAGATTACTTCGAACTGAGGCATAAACAACAGGAAAATAACCGACCAACGGCGAAACAGCACGGGAACCACATGTGGTGCCGTTTAAACGAAGATAAGCACGGGGAAAAAATGGCAGAATCACGTCGTAACGCTTTGTGATCAGCCCTTTCGCGGCTTTTCTTCAGCTCACAAACAGACCGGACACAATGACCACTGATGATGGTGACGATACTGCTCGCGATGTAGAGCTAAGGAAAAAAAATGATCACGATCTAACGAGTTCGGATCGAGTCGTTAGCATAAGAAACGACAGCGGGAGGGAAAGATCGCATAGATTATGCGACATAAATGGTACGAGAACGTCACAAGAAGAAAACATCGAAATCCACCAATAATCCAATTCCAATGACATTTCGTCACAGTGTTGCAGAAGAAGGAGAAGCAGAGAAAAGAGAGATTCGATGGAAACCGGGAATTAGAGTAATTTTTCGTCGGATCGCATGAAGCAAAAAAATCTTACTGAAGATAGTTGAAATGTATCTTCCCTTGATAGCTAGAACCCCTAAAGGAAGATCTTTCTAAGAAAACTTGAGAACAATACTAAAGATCACTACGGACGGATATCAGTGATGACTGCTTGAATCCCTTGAGAAGAGGAATCATAAAAAAAATCAAATGCAAATGAAGACAAAAAGTGACTTTGAAAAACAGAAAATCAATATTTTAGATGAGCAGCTACAGAAAAATGAAAAAAATGTGACTACAGTACGCTACTGGGCCTTTATAACCATTATCTTGTAGGTACAGTACGACGTCATATACAGTACATACCATATATATCTATTTCAGACATTTCTTTCACTGAAAATTCCCTCCAGAATATTTCCATTTGAACCGAGAAAACTTCTCGGTTCAAATTGTGCACAATATAAAATAATAAAATATTTTTGTTGAATTTAAAACTCTTTTAAAAACCTACAGCTCATAATTTTTGTAGAACTCGACTGGGTTTTTTCTTGAAGTCAAGCATATTTCATAGCGTAATTTTTGTTCACATTATGTGTTTTGCTGTGATACCATGGAAAAAAACATGGAGACAGTGACTTAAGCAAAAATACGTATACAATCAGACTACTTTTTTAACGTTATCTATACTGACCGGTTTCGTGGTTAGTGCAGGATGACTGTAACCGCACTTTTTTTTTCTCAACGCAAATCTCGCGTCGTGATCGTTCACATGCTTCATTTAGCGTTGCAATGTGGTAGCACAAACCGAGGCTATGGTGTGTAACGCCGTCAATGAATGGATATGGCTGGATTCCGTAGTATGGTGAAGCTTCTTCACCCACCGAGAGTTCTGTCATGTGTCAAGATTAAATTTTCTACGTGAATCTTATTTAGTCATATGTCTAGCAGTGGTTATGGGTTCCGCCGTAGCTCCACACAGCCGATGGCTTGAAATTGCTCCAAAAAAATCGAATCTTCTCGATCAACGATTTGAAAATGCTCCGAAAAAACTGAATCTTTTCATTATTTCTTAGGATTGATAACATACCCGTCTAGGCAGCATTGAACCAATGCCTTGGTTCATAGTGTGGATTCCATTAGCTCTACGGACTAGGCTACAGAAGCGTTCATGAAAACCTCAAAAAATGAAAAAAGTCAATGAAAGTCGAACGCATTTGCGACTTCCAATGGAATTGATGAGTTGATCATACTTTTCACTCTCTATCGTTTTTTATTGTTCTCAATCCTTCACGATTGAGTGCCACACGACCTACAACCGATGGACCGCTTCAGAGAAGCCAGCAGAAGCGTTAAGCCAATACTTGATACGGGAAGAAGAGTGAATTTACCTGTGTTATGTTGTTCTGGTGGTGAGATCGTAATCTTGGATGGAAACATTACAAAATTATGCAGATTCTTAAATTGAAGGATACACCTTATGGAATACAGGATACACCACCAGGATAAAAATGCATCGTCTAGGTTGAGGCGAAACGATCCATCCTTCAATTTTAGCCTCTATCTCGTTTATTTTTGACTTTTTTAAGCCTATTACTACAATAAAAAGTACAAGTCTCGAAGAATGAGAGGTCTCAAAAAAAAACGGTATGGAACCAAAACCTTGTTCTAGGCGATGCATATCAACTTGGAAATATGGCTTTTAAATTAACATATACCTCGGAACACATACTTTATTTTCATTTTTTTTTATTCTTTTGTCATCTTTTAAGTCAATTTTTTATCGCTTGACATTTCTTATTTTTATTTATTTTGATTCCATTAACACCCTGATTTGAATGAAGAGTTCCCTCTAAAATCAAGTTATTCCTTTGTTCTGGCTGTTGTTACAACATTTTTGTGGATTTATAGACGTACACAATTTATAGGCCCATATGGCGCCAACGAGACTGCTAAGCACTGACGTTTATTAGTTTTTAAGTTCTTCATCTGTTCTGTAGAAGGAAGCGGCAAAATCCTGCCCTCAACTACGATGTTCTTCCCGAGGAATATGATCCTACCAAGTGCTAAAAGCAATACGAAGTGTGAGATCATGTCAATTCTGGGTAGTTTTCGGCATGGAAAGATCTCATACATCCGTTCTTAGTTGTAGAAGCATGGATGGTCACATTGAGATTAGCAGAAAACGTGAAATGCTTTTAGATCCTGTTAATTTTCCTGTCAACATATCTTCCTTTTTAGTTTTCTGTTGCTTAGAAAACAGACAGCCAGACAAATCCGTCCTTAATTAATCCGTAAAGCACTTTGACCAACGCAAAGTCGGAAGCATCAAGGAATCAAATGAATGCACTGACGTTGATGTTTCGATCCGTTGCATTAATCCGCATAGGATATGGATTATCTCAAGTTCCAGGCCTCCACTGACCAAATTTGAAAGAAAAAATCTTTAAAAAAAAGCTTGCTAAAAATTCAGAAAAACTTCGGGCAGAGCAGTAGGATCGTAGTTGTAACCAGAACAGTTATAATTCAATCAATAAAAGGATGAAGAATAAAATCACTGTCGTATCAATCCAATTGGGATGCACCAACGCGTTTTACTGGAATTCGTAATCGTTGAGGTTTTTGGAACCCGTGTTGGTCAATACAATGACTTGCACGGGCTAGCCGATGATCAACTCAGTGTTTTATCCTCCCAGACAAGTCTGGTACCAATTTATCCTCCTCCCTAGTGCAAACCAAGCCTTTCATCCCTCTCGACCTCGGAATCGGAGCTTGGCTTGCACTAGTGCGGTTTTGCGGAAATGTGGATAGTATTCGTTGAACACCACATAAACGAAATAATGTGAGTTTCATGTTGTTGCAAAAAGATTACCCAAAAACAGCGCATCGCGAAATTGACATACTGTGGAAATCTGATGGAAAACATGGAGTTCGGAGTATAGACTACGAAAATAACTGTGCTCCCGCTCAATTCCCCTTGATCCTCCTGAAAAACGGCTACAGAACCACTTTACTTACTACGAGTTACATTAGAACTTATCACCTGTGTATACGCCCAGCTTCCCACAGCAGCCTACTCATTGCTTCTACAATTATAGCCACCTTAGGAGAATTCACCGATTTTCAACCTTTCGCGTATGGATGCGGCGCGTGCACAAGGGTGGTGCATTCTAACAGAAGTCGTAGGAAGGAACGCTGTTTCCCACGCCGCTTTCTAAGATGATTAGAGAAAAATGGCGAGGCTATGCTGATATTTGTAATCTACATCACAACTTTATATTTTCCCAGAGATTTTTCAACTACGTTCGTTCCGTAATAATCTCCCAAAAAGGGAAAATCGGCTTAGGTAGAAATTGAAAATTAACCTAAATCAGTACAGCCAATTTAAAGAAGGTGCAAAAGACTTGATGCTCTTCTACCTTCCAAACCTCCATTCAGAATTGCAGAAATTTGCCTGAGCTTAAAGGCAGCATACCACGAATCTGACGCTGTGAGAGAAACCGCTGGACATGCCAGAAATGGGGTTGGAGGTTGAGGAATCAAGGGTGGTTCCGCTCATCCACGCGCCGCATCCAGCTGCGCAGCGGTCGAGAGCCAGTGAATTCTCCTGGACTGCCAATTCAAATGAAACCTATACAAATAAATATACATAGAAGAGCGTTCTAACTTCCCTCTTAGGAACTGAAGCCGTTTCTTTTACAACAACTATGGAGAGGTGGGCGGAACCACCCCTGATCCTTATTCATCTGCAACCTCTCTAGCTTTTCCAGCGGGTTTCCTCATCACGTTAGATTCGTGGAATGCTGCCTTTAATTATGATTAGTTGTGAATCATTGTTCTACTGGCGTAAGTTTACAAACACACTGGGGGTGAGATCTTCTATAGAAGCTAGTTTGGAAATAGTTTGCCGCTGTGAAAATACGTTGGTTTGAGAAGAACAAATATGATAAACAAATAACATAAGGAGAATCAAACGGCTGCATTCCAACTCGTCTACAACTGGACGTCATTCCTGATCCGTGATTCAATCTAGTATTAGAGCTAAGCTTGCTGGAAAAGAACCTATGTTAAAGCAGTCAAATCAGGAAACACAATAACAAGTTCCATAATTCAATGCTGAAAAATGTTGAATTGGACAAGATTCAAACTGTGCAATGGCGGTGTACTAAACGACAGGAATTAAATATAAACAATAAATATTCGCTATAAATGGTCTCATTTCAAGGAAAAAGATCTACGTATAGTAAAATATATAAAATATATATAAATATATAAAATAATAGATGAAGAGAAAGGTGAAGATGGACGTGAAGATGTAGATTTCACTCAATGAAAAAGAGGAAAGCGAAGTTCTTGAGTTCAGAACGAATCCAAGAACTCGTCATTCACAAATCCAAGATGACCGTACCCTAGAATCAGAACGATTGTATGCTGAGTAAAAATATAATCATTCATTCTTTTATCTGCGTGCTAACTGGAAATAAATAACGACTGCAAAGACAAGACTTCCACCAAGATGAAGAGATCTCATTCAAGAAATGTAGATAGAGTGTGATATAAAGGGTGGCGAAAAATTACGCGCGCCATGAGAATGTTATTTTATTTTTTTCCCCACAAACATAGAAATGTCTTATAAGACATAAACCAAATAATTTTATAATTACGGAGAATTTTCGAAGTGGCTGCCATCAGCTTTGGTAAACGCGTTATTTCCTTCTTTCATCGAATCGATGGTGCTAGAGACCATGAAGTGACGGGATAAAACCAATAAATAAAAAAAAAACCCTCGAACAGAAAAGTCTAGTGGGTTTGAGATCCGGGTTGTTTGTAGGCCACAAATCCTTCGCCAAAAAGAGCCGACTAAATTTACAAAAAAAATCCTCACATTCATATCAGAAACTTCTAAGATCTTCCTGGCGAGGCGTCACATTCGGAAAATAGTAACTTAGAAGTTTTTTAGAGAACGAAATCTCCACGAGTAACATTAAAAACACAAAAATGACAAGAGTTGAACCATAGGTACCGTAGTTTGGGAGAATTTGCTGCCCACTGGGCTATTCATAAATCTCATCTGCTCACACAAAAAAAAAAACAAAATAAACATTAACAGGAAGTGCTAGGATACATATATACAAATCGGAAAGAAGATAACAAGGCAATATATCACAATACTCACAAGAAGATACTGCTTCTGTTAGAAGTCTACCAAAGAAGTTTTAGAAGAATTCTATCACTATCCTTATTGTTCTTTCCCTGTCCACCAATTATGCCTTGTGATACGCCCAGGAAGAATACTCGACGAAAAAAAAAAACAGTAGTGGCGCGTCCACGTCTGTTAGAGCGACATTCCACACTTTTTCCCCTATCGTTAATGGATTCATCCTATGCTGGATGATAAGGTGGATATTGCACGTTTAAAGAAATTATTCGGCTTCAGCAGAAAAACTTCGTTATTCGATTAGAAACGATGAGTTCTAACATTCCACTAATCAAAGAAGGCAGCTGTTATTTGCCCTACAGCACGAACTGATTGGATTCTGCCTGAATCATTGCATTTTCAGAACAGAGGTTGTTCTTGCCCTTTCTGGATAGCTGTAGGACTATGAGAGCCTGGAAGATAGACAGATATGGAATCGACGCAGGAACTTTCCAAGTGAATGAGACAAAATACTCCTTTGGTTTGGGAAACGAAGAGGGAGCGAGTCTATGTTCAGCCGAGAAAAAAAAAAGATGCGTTGCAACAGACACATAGCGTTTAACGGTGGAAAAGTTTGGTGTTGTGAATGTATTATATAACAGATGTTTGCCTCCTGGAACAGCTTTTTTCCCTCGAAGAATTTGGCACAATCGATTTATGTACCGAAAAAAAAACAATGGTAGAAAGACAAACGGGAAATACTCGTTTACCTCGTAGGGATAAGCTCTGAACAACCTTTAGCGTATACACTCCGTTAAAAAGATCTGTTGAACCTTCCTTTCTCGATTTACAGCGAGATTTCCTACAGAATCTACCTATTCGACGTCTCTCCATAGTCTAGGAAGGTTGATACAGCGTTAACTACTTGACAACAGCAACTGACCCGAGTACCCGCTCAGACTCACAGTGTCCGGCAGTTTCCTGCAGCAACGAAACGGAGAGTTGTTACCAAAGATTCCATGCTCCTTTTGGGTGTTTGACGTGTTTATGTTGCGCTGTGAAGTTTTACGACGCAAGAGCACCTTTTGCAATATCTAGGCTTTGTTGAAGGAAAATGAGACACTGCGAGTCCATCATTTTTGTAGAGTCCTTTATTCCAAAGTTGCATAAATCCGTGCAAACACCTACTTTGATAAAAGGATAAAGGATAAAGTCACTGGCGTATCAATCCACCTGGGATGCGCCAACGCGTTTAACTGGAATTCGTAATCTTTGAGGTTTCGGAACGCGTGTTTGCCTATACAATGACTTGCGGGGGCCAGCCGAAAATCAAGTCAGCGTTTTTATCCTCAAGTCTCAGACAAGTCTGGTACCAATTTATCGAACCCGGAGGAAAGAAAGGTTTGGTTTGCACTGGGGCGGTTTCGAACCCTCGACCGTGTGGCTATAACGGACCTCTAACCGACTGCGCCACACACGTCCAGCTGCTTCGGTAGTAGTTAGCATTTCACGGAATCTGACGTAGCACATTTATCTTTATCAATATAATGATGACGTTCAAGTCATTTCTAGTCAGTGTTCTATTTTATTTGCTGACTAGGAAAAAATAATTTGTCTAGTACTTCAAAATATGTCTTCAAATTGCGGGGGCATCAAAGGCATATAGATGTAAAATCAATTTTGAATATTCTCTAGATGTTTAAAAACTATGACAAAATTACCACAAGAAGAAATCGATGAAATTTTCCATCATAGCGGATTTTTTCTGAAAATAGAGCAAATGAAGCCTAGCTAAAAAAAGGAAATTTTGAATCTATGGTTGAACGAGAACTGCTTCTGGTTCAAATTGTTATCGATGACTGAAGGCAAGCAAGGAAAGCGTCACAAGAAGTCTGAAGTCCGACGTTAGCCGGGCCTTCAGACTGGTACATAATAATAGTTACGTCTATGCATTTTCTTTATGTTAAGAAAGTGAGTGGGAACTCGCGCATGTTACGGATAATCATTTCATTGCTGAGAAACATCTTGCCTAAGTCAAAGACACGGAATTCGATCATCATGAAGCTAGATGAGACACAAAAAAATCAAATGAGACCGATATTGAGACGACAGTAACAAATTCATAGAAAGTGTTTGTAGTTAAAGACAGGATAAAGGATAATGTTTCTGGCGTTAATCAATCTGCTTCGGATGCACCCCCACGTTCACTTCAATTCAGAATCGTCTGAGGTTTACGAACGTGCAACTGGCCTATACAAGACAAGTCTGGTACCAATTTATCGACCCCGGAGGGATGAAAGACTTGGTGAGCACTAGGGCGAATTCGAACCTCCGATCGATCGTGCAGGGAGCGGAACCTCTAACCGCTACACAACACCCGCCCCCGTTAAAGACAGGGTATTATGAAACTGATGATGTTTGGGTTTCTGTGGCAAGTGCACAGTTCGGCATGTAGATTATGATTATGAGCGTGGTCCCGCTCAATTCTCCCCAGTGGTCTGGAAATCAGAAAAAAGAAGAGAATTTCTAGTTTCTACGATGTACGTTACGCCCCACTTGTGTAGGTTTACATGCACGATTCTCTCAGCACCCTATTCAGTGGTTTTACCTAAATAGGTTGATTAGAAAACCTCACTGATCCCCGACCGCCAGTTCGTAGATGCGGCGCGTGTACGAAGGTGGAGCTAACGTTTTCACGTTCTCTGTAGGAACTAACTCCATTTTCCACGTGGTTTTCCAGGACCATTGCGGGGGATTGAGCGAGGCTACGTTCATACCTGTAATTTACACTCGAAGCTCAATATTTGCCCACGGATACTCCAACATAGTCAGTTTCGTGTTACGCAGCCTTTAGGAGAACACTAATTCCAAGACGATGCGGGTGTGTCAGAATAAATTGTCTACTGTACTTGTGTGGTAATCCATGATCAAGCGAACTGAAAAAGACCTAGACTCGACTGTAGTCCTGCCATTGCTCTACAGACGGTTTCGTTCGTTTTCAGCGGCGACCTTTTAGCTGAACTGACTGTCATAATACAAACAAGCTTCCAGGTATAGGAAATCGAGCGTCTCCCACGACGGAACGCTGGTGCATCTGTGCCTATGACGGGTTGGTAGTGTGCAGGATTGATAATGATTTGAGATAAGTTCTCAATGGCAAAAATAGCCATAGTTTGGCGCCTTCACCTTTTGTTGTGTATAAAATCAAGATACGTGAACTTAGTACAAATCATAACAAGCGCGAATTTGTAATAATTCATATGAGTGATTTTATCGCAGGTACGTCTTTTATTTATTTATTTATTTATTACGCTCAAAGGCGTGCCCAGAGTAAGAGGCAAGGAATGAACACAAATAAACAATGGGAAATCTAGCAACGAGAAGAGTAGAATGAGAATAAGCAGAGAGTGGAATTAAAGGAACTATAAAACAAAGTCTTTTAAGACGTTTATGTGGCTCACTACAAAATCTGCGTCAAAAACAGATAAGGTCAGAAATTCCTTTTAGAAACAGAAACAGATCCGAATACGTCTTTACTCGCTAAAGACATCCAGTAAGGAGTAGCCGGAAGTTTATGCTAAATAACAGCGCCCACCGACAACGTAGAGATTGGTACAGTTCTAGAGGTTCGTGGGCTTCGATTATTAATAGGGTATGTTAGCTGCAATGGGGCTACTTCTTAAGTCGTTTCGGTAATTGAAATAGATGAAATAGGGATAGTTTCGTCATGTTAAATCTTTATATTAATGAGATAACCAACGGAAGAAGGAAGAAATTAAATTACGCATTTACCAGTTGTCACCCAGTAAGTCACTGCATGCAATCTTATGAGATTCCAACTGCATCAAACTAAACTCGTTACGATTCCCTACTCATTCCTTGAAATCGTCAGCAAAAAAATTCATGACACTATGTGTGACAGGCAGAAAATTTTTGAAATTTATAATGTCTTTTTTTGGAATACGATGGTTATTGCAGACTTTCTGACATTATCTTCTCTTCTAAAGTTATGGGGAACTTCGGAGTGCAGTTCCCTCTTCACGACGGAAGGAGCACGTTAGAAAGAGAGGGTACACTTTGGCAAAAAATTGCGCTATGTCTGTACCGTTCCATTGCTTTGGAAATGAATCTACAGTTAAAGTCTTCGCGGTTAAAATTTGGTTTGGCACTGAACTAAAGTTTCATGCCAAATAGAGTCGGAGCCAAAACAGCACGAAGCTCGTAGTGATTGTGTTGGAAGCGATACGGAGGAACGTAGTGGTTAGAATCGAGGTGGGACCGTCGCGAGCTGTAACGATGAGTGGTGCTAGGAAGGGTCCGCTTGGTTTTAACCGCAAAGCGCCTCCACTCTCAGCACAGCCGCTTACGCAACTGCACCGAGCGTAATATTGTTATGACAGAGTCTTCACTGCACTGATTCTTCCCACGCTTGATTTTGCCCGTTATTTCCCGTCCAATCATTACGGTTCTACATTGGTCCGTGCTCACATTTGTTTGCACGACCGTAATGCGCTCGCAACATATAACACACTTTTTCTGCTGCCACATATCCTCGCCGCGCTCTGCTATGCTTAATCACAACCTGGGCTGAGAAGTAGATACCAGAGCTTAAATGTAAAGTAATTGCTCGCAAACACTCCACAATTCAGCCTCAACCTCTAGTATAGGCTTCTTTTGCGCACCCTGTTTTTAAATACACATGACAACATTTGTATAGAATGTGGTGGGAACAAAGTGTTTTTGTAACGGTCATTAGTCGATGATTAAAGGTATCACCCCACAAATCTGAGGTGGTACGGATTTCAAGTGAAATATTCGTATACGGAATAGTAGATTATGGAGAGGATTGTGATTCCGTTCATTTCTTTCTAACTGCCGTAAAAAACGTAAATTGTCTGCAAAGAGGAAGATGCGGCGCTTGCACAAGGCTGGCGCGCTCCAGTCGAACTCCTTGTAGAAAATAGTGCACCGGAAAGCTCGAAGCCGTATCTTCCGGGCCGTTTTTTACGGCAATTAGGAAGAAATGGACGGAATCACCCCTTCTCCATAATCTACGATCCCGTATACGAATACACCTGAAATCCGTATCAACTCAGATTCGTGGAGTGATGCCTTTAAAACAGGATAAGCGTGCGTCCGTGTTACGGCCCATTTTCCGTCCCAAAGGATTTCATTTTTAGTTGCTATTATAGAGCTGCGGACACTAGAAGATCGTTAGTGTATGATTGTTTTGTTGGAAGAGCCGAGTAGGGAACGGCGACTAAGCGCGAATTCCGCTAGAGGTTCAATATTAATCGAATTCACTTTGTTCCTGCGCGTGACACATTATGTAAGTTTTCGTTCATTAATTATTAAAATGCTATGTCCTTATCTATATTTTCCTGTCAATAAATGTTGTTTAAGCGATAGGTAACAATTTTATTATTATTTCAGCGACACTTGGTTCAGGCTCCACACCCTGAATATGTTCGCCATTATTTTGTTGGAGTAGTTCAAAGTGCGTACAAAGTGTGAGCATCATGCAGAGGAGGTATGTGAATAGCTAAAGAGTCAGTTCGAAATAGAGAGTCAGGTTTGTCATGCACATATAGGTACCTCTGACTGCATAAGGGTTCCAAAATTATTCTGTTCCATTTTTGAAGCATAAGTAATTGTACATATATGATCTGCAAAAAAGCTCTTTTATTACAGCTTTAATTTTCTGTACATACACATGAAACACTAATAGCTAGTACTATAAATTAATTAAGATAGTGTTAGAAATTTTGCTGTATTAGCCTCCCCTTCTCTTTCTCTTTATTAATGTCGCTGATGATCTTGTCGTAGTTAGCATTGTTTTGATGATCCAATTCAGTCTGGCCCGGTTTCAAAGGTCGCCCTAAGATCGCTATCAGAAGTCTTGCACATTTAACTGAAGAACTCAATTCAATGAAAAAAATTGAAGGAATTTTGGGCGATATGCTAGTGAGAGTGGTGGAAACTATCCAAGAGCGGCTCCAAATGCATGTCAGTATTCAAGAAGTATACGTATACGAAAGGCTTAGCTCTCAGCTTCTCACCGTCTTCATGCCAAAAATCGATGTGTATTTTGAGATGGAGTGGTGATCTCAGTCTCAAATATCTTCGCTGGCAGTTCGTTGCATCAACTCTATGTGGTGATTTTGCAGGGAAAACGTAAAAGAGGTGATAAAATCGATGGGCATCCAACTTCCGAATCACAAAAGATGTTGAAAAATTGACTTTGGAAGGTAGATAGCTCTTTAGAGTGTTTAAAATTGTAATCTGCGTACGTTAAACCGTGTTTGTGAACTTTTTCCCGTCCTTATGCCAGAAATAGATCGATGCTGACAATAACTCGATAACTGCCTGGAAGCATTGTCGAAATCATTAAGACATTTGCAGTCAATATTCTGGAGTACTGTAAATGGAAAGAAGAATTATATAAAAAAATCATTGCTAAAGGAGCTCATAAGTGAGGCATGATTAAGCTGGCTACTTATTTTTTTTACTCTGAAGAAAACAGACGTTTTTAAGCTAGGAAACGCCTTTTCTCTGAAGCCTCACGTAAGAGTCAGAAGAACCTCACTAACTAATGCACTCTACTAACCTTTCATGGTACATCCATGAAAGATTACGATGTTCCTACATGAATTAATCGTTCAACTACACTGGGTCGGATTTTTTGTTTTCTTACTACAGGGACTCAGACACAATCCCTTCACTATCCGCTCATTCATTTGCGAAGGCCAAACCTACCCAGAAAGGAGATTAGTACTGATAAGTAATACAAGCGGAAAATGGTATGAGGAGTTACTTTTCCGTGACCACATTATTAGTTCAGTTAGGATCAAAACAAGGAGTGCCAACGACTAGCAGCAAACCTACTAAATCTTAGGAATACCCTTCCCTACGCATGGGCAGGACCACCCTTCGTTTGGATGTATATCAAAAGCCATTTCTCTAAACCCTCAAAACTACTATAACTGCTTTGGGTTTACAAAAAGCAAAATAATAACCGCTCAATACACCATTAATAACTTTGATAATGAGAAGAAATGATCAGCATCTAGTGATTATTACTCTATATGCAAACTATTTAACTCCAGAAATAAAATTCGAATATGCGGGCGGGAAAGATTGCCAATGGCAAAGTAATACGGTAGCTCTCCCGCGTCCGCCGCAGTATGTAAGGGTTGACTCCTGCAGTCGACTTCCAGTTTCTTTTTTTTTCTTGCTTTGCGTGTTTTGCGTTGTATTGTCGCATTCTCGTATTCGAGCGCCCAAACCGCATATCACTTACCACTTGAAGCCAAGAACCACTAACCGCATAACCATCTTGACATGGCCCGATCGATTACAGTTGTCATCTGTTGTGTCTTGTATATTTTATGTTGTTGCTTTGTATTGGTGCATCGAGGAAGAACCGCATTGTGATATTTGTGTACCACCTAATGCCACTTACCATTTGTGTTGTGGCCAAAGGAAAAGGGTGCAGCTCCGAGGCACTTGAAGGGGGAGCCGAAGCGGGAAAGGGACCTTGGAGCGATCCTGCAGTCTTCGCGGGGGTTAGGCCGCCATACAGTGGGTAGCCCAGTGAGCACCTCTAGATACCGGCAGTCGGCTCTGGGTCCTGCCCATCGATGCTTACAGCTCCTCCTCGGAGCGGATGGGGGACACGATACTCACAAAACTCACTACACTAATTGTGATACAAAAATGTAGTTGCTGTAAGGGATGATTTACAAATATAATAAACTAATTTCTAGTATGGTTTTCAATTACAATGAAGCAATTAAAATCTAGATATATGATTTGATTTGAAAAAACCAAGTGAAGAACCACGTATCTGTACAAATATTCTACCTTACATACCAACCTTATATTGATGAATTTCATAAACACAACAAGAGGAGATTTGAGATTAGTAAAAGAGACCAATTTAAGGTATTTTCTTTAAAAAAAAAGGTTCTAAGTACAGGAATAAAATAGGAACAAAAAAAGTCAGCATAATTAATACTTATAACAAAGTTAGTGAAAATATTGTTGAAATTTTCAAAAGAAAAAATAAAAGAAAAACTTGAATAGAGTTTGAAATACTTTCGAACAGAATTCAGAAAAAGAATTATAACGATAATAGAAACATCATAAAGCACAATAACACAAGTAGAGTTTATGACAATTTTTCCCAAGGTAATAAAATTCAATAATATTAAAGCGCAATCTAGAAGTCTTTTCAGCTGACTTTACAGATGTGTTCACTAGTTTAAGACATGCACTTATACTCAAGATTGTTACTGAATTTTTGAACCTATTATATGAAGATTCTAACAAATTCTCTTGAAATTTGAAAGAACCAAAGTATTTCATGCTAATAAAACCTCTTACCAAAATCACAAATGTTATCGTATTATTGATATTATATATAACATTGATGATCTCTTAAAAACAGCTATACATTTTCGAATAAGTGGTATGTAAACAAAAATAAGGTGTTCCTCAAGGAGGTAATTTCAGCACTTTACTAGCGGGTATCATTCCAGCTAATATGGAATCAAACTATTCAAAATCTTTCACCGAAAGAAGATGTGATGTTTTTATACCCTACCTAATGTTTGCTCAAACATAGAATTTTTCACCAGCAAACGTATAGGAACAAAAAACCAATTTTCCAGCAATAACTATTCCCAAAACTTAATTTTTGCTAGTGTTTTCAAATGTTTATATAAAAACAAAGCTATTGTTCATGAATATTCACTAGTAGATAAAATTGAGCTTATTTGTAAATTTTTAAGTGATATAACTAATGGGCGAGTGCAGCGCAGTCGGTAGATTGTTTGTTGTAGCTATACTGCTAAAACATTGTTCGAGCTCGTCTCGGTACGAACTTGTCATTCAGCTGCTCTACTGGTATTCACTTTTTGGTAGGAAAGGAACACTGACTTGTCACAATCATTGACCATATGACTCATTGAGGACGTAGAGACTGCATTCCTGGACCTCCCTCTATTTATCCGCACAAAATTGCATAACTTAAATGGACTGATTTGCTTCTAAGCTCTATCTATACCTACTGGTCTCTGCAATCAATAATTAGCAAACCTATGTGTTCTGCTTTTGCCTCGAACGGTAGTTGACGAGCCCCATTGTTAATTTTCAAAACCTTTGGTTTAGTTGCGCAACTGAGCATCGCAAATGCTAAAGTGTGAATTTGCGCTCATGCTTTCTATTCTTTTTGTTCTTAGTTTTCTATGTTTTCTTGTTTTCTGTTTTCATATCCATTTGATTTTGTTTTCGCTCTAATGTTCTTCTTTTCTTTCCTTCTCTGCTGACTATCCTCAGGCGAGGCTAATCTAAAGTGAATCGTTTAGGTAGAGGCAAAACGACCCACCTTCTCAATTTTGAACTCCATCGTCTTTCCTTGTAATGTTTTAATGCTTAATAAAAGCGCGACGTTTCTATCGTGGCACAAATATAACGCAAATGATCATCAGGTGATTTCCTACTATTGAGAGCAACGCCATGCGGGACTTATGCGGCCACCAACACGAAGGAGGTGTTGAGCGAGGGAATCGCTACCACCAGCAAGTTGTCCGGCAGAAAAAACCAACTCAACATCAATGGAAAATCCTCTTTTGGTTTTGTGAGGATCGTTCTGTTGCGAGCCGCTAAACGGCAACCGGACGGTCCGAGAAAAGCCAACAAGACGTACCGCCGTTCACTTCATCCGCGACAACGCGTGGCAACATATCACTCTAGCCAATCCCCGCCAATTGAGGCCTTGGATTGAAAAGTATCCAGCTTATTTCTTAGATCTCGTTCCATCTTACTCCACTTCTCCCGAGTCCTAAAGGATTTTCTGAGGCAGATCTGTCTTTTCACTGACCTAAAACTCGCTGTTGAGTTGCTCTCTGGGTCTCAGTCTTCTAGTTTCTTAACCCAGAGAATTGCAGCTCACTCGAAATGTAGAGAACTGAGACACTCGTGGCTAATACATCTACGGATAGTTATCAATGCGTGATTGAGAAACTATGAAATTGTGAATGGTATGCGTCTGTGAAAGCTAAGTACACAACTTATCATATTTATTTTCAGCATCGCTGACTACCACCATGGACCAAGTTTGTTCATTTCCTTGGGAGTGGAAAAAATCAAACTATCAGAAGAGAGTAAGATGCCTCTTGCAGGGTTCCATCTCGCCCCTCATTGCCTTGTTCCTCATCACAGGTCACTCCAATGCTTTTGAACAAGTTGCTTGGTGCTGCTTGGTTCCCCGTTCAAATGTTTTTTCTTTCAATAGTCTAGTTGCATACCTTTGGTTCTCCGCATGTGTTGCGAACGCATGAAGGGCATAGCCAGCTTTAAAGGCATCACCCCGCGAATCTGAGGTGGTGCAGATTTCAGGTGGAGTATTCGTGTACAGGATGGGAGGCTACGGAGAGGGAGGTGATTCCATCCATTTCTTCCTAATTGCCGTAAAAAACGGCCCGGAAGATACGGCTTCATTCGTTTTGGCGCACCATTTTGTACAAAAGGTTCGATTGGAGCGCGCCAGTCTTGTGCGGCGCCGCATCTCCCGGGCCGTTTTCTACGGCAATTAGGAAGAAATGGACAAAATCACCTCCCTCTCCGTAGTCTCCCATCCCGTATACGAATACTCCACTTGAAATCTGCACCACCTCAGATTCGTGGGGTGATGCTTTTAAGAATAGTTGGACCGTTACGCAAGGGTGCGATACTTGACCGTAAGTCAGTCAACAGTACAACGCAATATGGAGATTGCGAATTTTTTACTAGTCGTATAAGTACAGTCGTAAGTATAAGTTGTACTGTTTATTGTAGTAATTGTACAAGTAGTGTATTGTCGTACCAGTTGCTCTAGCGTTAAGAACTAATTTTATTTGATCGATTACGTCGTCATTTTTCAATCGCATTTGATCGCGAAGTTCTTTAATCATGTTGTTGGCTAGTAACAAAGATAGTCAGAGGTAGTTATTCGTACTTTGCATTACTTGTATAAGTTACAAGAATGAGTTTTTTTTAATTAAAAAATAGAATTAATACAAAACTGAGTAAAAACGACGTGACTTGTAGTGAAATTGTTAATTTGGTTGCGCTCGCGATAAGATTTTCTCTATCTCGACGTAGTGTGGGTTGGGAGCGAAATGAACTCATACAACACTTTGCTGAAAGCAGCCGTGTTACTTCACAACTCAGGTCGTTTTGACCCGACTGTTATAACAATCAAATGGCGGGAATATTTGAAAGTTTGCCTTACTATTTTCTATAACGGTCAAAGACTTAGCTGACAAGTTTAGAGAACATTTAAAACTATATAAAACTATATTTTCTTATTTTGCCAATGAGGATTTGGCATAAATTTTATTCATTTTCTGACGAGTTTGTCGAAACTTCAGTCCAATAAAAAAGTTTTACCTAAACCTCTTTGGCATAACAAGAAAACATAAATACACCATCAAATGCCGAGGTTTCAAGAAGAGAGGACTTGGAGATTATTCACTTTACTGACGTTTCAACAGTTTCGTCTTAATCGGAAACCTATATTTCGCCTGAGACACCAGGTATTCACGTCCCATTTAAAGAGACTACAACAAATAATTAAACAAAAAACTAGAAATCAGCGACGACCACTATTTTTAACAACTGCTTTGATCTTTAAAAGAAAGTTTTTAGATTACAACAAAACTCCGTGAGATACAGCGTTTATAAGCAGTGGCGTAACTACGAAAAGTTTTTTTTTTGATCGATGAATAATATATTTCGCAAAATTATCATGTTATAGTGCAGAATCGGGAACCAGGATCTATGAGAGAGCGACAATTGTCATTACCTTCATTCATGAACCTGGATTGAATCAAAACAAATAACAGTTAGATAACCAGGGACCTTTTTCTGGACAGCATCGCGAGGTTAAATTATAACATAGCTTATAAATGTAAGCATAGCATATAAATTTTAGTTCTGGACAAATGCGAGGCATGGGAGCCAGCTGCCTAAATTTGAATAGTAGTACAAAAATTGCTAGAACTAAGTCAGTGTTACAGTTTTTTCAAGGAAGAATCCAAATAACATAATTAAGAAGTGGTGTTAGTAGTGTGGTGGGCTGATATCTGAGTAAATTTTGGTTCGATCCTTCACTGGCGTTGCCTTTTTACATTTCTCCATTTTTCGTGTTTTTCTTTCGTGTCTTGTGACCAGTACTGTATCTCTACGGTATACAACTCCTTGATGCATGTAACGTGGTGAGAATGCGGCTCAATCACCAATGTTCGCAAGAACGTCGCGAGAATATACCAAGGTATCCTTTCCACTTCGTGGAGCAGAACCATCGAGATAAAAACGAAGGTGGTAAACAACATCACGGGTATATTGTCCAGTACCTAGAAGCGAGGAATGAAAGAACTTGAAGATTTGGAGTAGAAGATGCAAACGTTAAAAATTGAGGATGAACAAAAATCAGAGAAGAACGGGAAAAAGAGCAAGTACGAAAGAGAATTCTTTAATATTCTGGAGATCATGTGTCACCGGAAGAGAGGTTAGTTATTTTTGTACTTTCTGTAGTGCACCATCAACAATCCCAGGTTTGTTGAGGTGGAATCAGCTGGTAGCGCAACAGTGTCCCTCACAACGTCGGACTTTCACGGAGGATTCCAAGTCAAATGATTACTTTCGAGTAAAAACGGTGAAGTACTTCTGATTTCTTTCAATCCGACGAAGAATCATACGCTCAGCTCATGAATGAGAACAGGAAAATACGGTGTGGTTGTGTGATTGCGCAGTAACCGCAGTGCAATCGTAACGCTACAAACAAGATAAGAGGAGCAGATGGCAGTTACGGCAAGGAACGGAAATACTCCAACCCCTCATTTTTCTGCAATATTTAATGCAGTGTAACTTAATTGTGGTATTAATATTGTAACAGTGGAACTGTGGATACTGCAAGAACGAAATGGAGAAGGGATTATACAAAAACTACCATAGAGAACTAGTTTAGTTTTTTTGTAAATGATTCTAGAAAAATTACATCAAATTTAGTCACACAATGTAAGCGTTTACGAGTCCCGAAAAAAATTCAGGGCGAGTGGAAATAAACGAAGAAAAATTTCTATAGGCGATGGTACTTATGTCTGTTAGTACGATGTTAGCATTTGATTTGCACGGAATAAGAGCAAAGCAAATGTGGTTTAGGTGGAAAAAGTGGGTTAGTTGTAGCGGACACATTGCCGTCGATCGCTAAACATGCATACTACATAATATATGTATGTGAAACTTAAGGATAACTCTAGCAAATAGTTCACCGTAGCATTTTTATAAGGACCCAACAGTGAAAGTTCCTCAGTTTCGCCATTAAATGAATTACATAGCAGATATAGCATGGAATCGCTTATGTATGATGCTATGAATGTTTCAGTTAAGACTGGAAGATGACGTCTGATGCTAATATGCTTTGGATCCTGTTTGATTAGATCGCGTTAATTTGTCTAGTGTTTACGTCTATTTTAAAGAAAAACATTTCACGTCATAAGTCGAAAGTCGTCCATCATTCAACAAAAAATCTGTATACATTGGCATTTGCAGGAAAGAGCGGTCAAAAACACGTGTCCATAACATCTCATGCACCTTCCTCACCCCGTGTGTACTTCCGCTGCTGAAATCGCTGCCCAACGATGAAATGAGTTACTTTAGTTTAGGCCAACAAGAATGTTCTGGAAAAATCCGTTCTTCCTATTGTAGTAGACGAGTTTTTTCCCATTAGAGAAGTAAGTCTTATAAGAGAGACATTGAAAATCTAGTAGAAAATCCAGCTGAAAAAGGATTGCAGAAAAAAAAAGACGTGGATGTTCTAGATTGAAAAATGTTCTATATCTTAGGTTTAAAAAATCAAAAATTCAGAGTACCGGATTCTTTGTGGAATAAACCGACACTAACGTTTTAACCTGGTTAGCTGAAAATAATCTACATCAATCTACAACGGTAGCGACCCCTATGTTCTTCAACTTCCAGAGAAACATTATTTTAGAATACAAAGACTTTGCTTCGAAAATGATAAAAACTAGCAGGAAATGAGAAATGGTTTTTGAAAAAGATTGAAGGTTTAAAATTGAAAAAATCATCATGGCGCAGAGGTGGTTACGAAGGTACCTTCCCGCATTTTTCTTGTAAAAGTTAACTATTAGTTCGCATGTTCAACCAGACAGTAAATCGCTTCGTTAACACTTTTCTAAAGTATATCAATTGCGAAGGAACAAAATACTGTACTACATAGATTTGAACTGGTCCGCATGCGAAAACAACTGCAATCTGAATCCGTATTTCTTGTCGTCTGCTAGTTATTCTCCGAGTAATGTGTATGACTTGTGGGAGCACCGAAGTATGCAAATTGTGTACAACGTGTACTAAGATACAACGAAATTTAACGGATGCATTGCTTTCGTTACATTTCGTTGTTTCCTGATACTGAACACAACGGTATTGGACCTACATAGACTCTCTAGCTTACAGGAATTGAGAAGAAAAAACATCATTTTAAAAAACATCGATTTCAATCCAAAGATATCAGAAGCAGCTAAGCAGTTTTGAAATATTCATCGGTTTTTCCATTCCTCTACAGTTTTTTTACAGTCTTTAGACCAATTCATTGCCTTAACGACAATACTTTTTTTACACTTGGGATCGACCAACACTAACGAGACCTTTGCTTCTTTCAGAGCCGATAAACTAATTATAACAAATATTATAGGTATAATGAAGCGATTGGGGTGGGTATGGCGTAATCGGTTAGAAATCCGTTTTAGCTGCACGGCCGATGGTTCAAAATAGCTGTAATGCCAACCAAACCTTTCATTCCTTCGGGGTCACTAAATCGGTACCAGACTTGCTTGGGAGGATAAAAACAGTGTCTTGATTATCGGGTAGCCCCGCAAGACATTGTATGGGCCAACAACAGTTCCAAAACGATTCAACGATTATGAATTGTAATAAAACGCATCGGCGCATCCCAAATGGACTGGTACGCCAGTGATTTTTATTTTTAATAAAACAATCAAGAATGATAAATGTGTTTCTCACATTCTCTGTCACAGAAGAATTTACTGCACCATAACGACCTTATTTAAGAGGCTACTCGAAAAACTATGGTATTCTCCACATCTATGGAAAAAAATAAACATATTTCCAAGTATGACCCGTAGATGGTTCCTAACATAAAATTGCATGTGGGCAACGTTGTGGTTAGGTAGAAAGCAGGGATATTTTTATGCTTAAGGATGAACACCTGCTAACTTCTGAAATAATTTTATATATTTCATACTTTTCAGAGGATAAGTGTAACGCGGACGGTAAGAATTTCGGTTGCGCTGTCGATAGCTCGAAACCGCCTTAGAGTCAAACAAACCTTTCATCTCTCTTGGATCCCTGAAATGGTATCAAATTTGCCCAAAAGGGTAAGGACTACTGACTTGATATATTGACTAGCTTGCGCAGGTCATTGTGTAGACTTATCTTTATAAAGCTAAAACGATTTTGAATTAGATTGGAATGTGTTGCGGGTTTCAAAGGAATTTATCAGCGTCAGGAGCAATATCTTCATTGCACTGGTATGGAAATGTTTCTATCAAGCGGAGAACAACTACAGATTTCAAAATGTAGTGGAATGTCCTTTAGTAAGCTCTTTTTCACTTCTTTTTTCTCTCTCTCTTTTTCTTTCTCTTCCTCTTTCTTTCTCCCCTCTTTCTTTCATTCATTCATTCATTTTTTTATCCTTCACAAAGGAAATAACACATGGTAAAACCGAGGGACAAAGACCTATTTTGACCTAAGATTGGTCATAGGATACAGGAAAGAGAAATGAAATCTATAAAACAGATAGAAATGTCTATGACGAACTCTCAAATTTAAAACAAAATAAAAGACAACAACATCAGATCCTCGAAAGTGAGGAAGGTGAAGGGATGCTTCCGTAGTCATCAGTTCTATCTCTTCTCAATGAACAGCGCTAATAAGTTTATATGAGGAAACTAAATTCCGTATGTAAGAACTGATCCGAAGACTGGACACCAAGATTGCCTTTAGCTTTTTATACATAATTCGATTTCCCAGAGAATCTTAGGATTTAGTCGAAGCGTCGTCGGAGTAAATGATTCTCACAGAAAGTTGAAACGTGTTCGATAGTGGCGGGGAAAGGGAATTGAAAGATACAGTACATATATGCATAGCAGAAATCTGCGATTTACCAAACAAGCGCTTAGAAATTGGCCGGACGTTCTCGTTCTCGAATAAACAAACAAAAATTTCTATCTGTGAATGAACTTTTGACTTTTGTACTTATAACACGCGTAAAAATAAATACTTGTAACAATAATAACACCTATGTACATATAACAATAATAAATGAATGAAGAACTAGGCAGAATTACCTGAAATATAAGAGAAAAATCCAGAAAGTATACAAATATAGTAGAAAAATCCTAGTAGAAAATCTATGAAATATAGAATCTAACATTAAACTAAACGGGTGCTGAACAGCTGAGAAATTCTAAGGATTATTCCGGATGAGTCGTTCATTTGAGGTTCCGAATAATATTTTAAAAAATGCGGATGCGGAACATCACGATCCATTCGTGACATCCTACAGAGACGTTGTGAGAAACACATGCAAGAAAACAGAAAACACGGCGTCGGGAAACACCGCCCACTTAAAATAGATTAATTTGAGAATAGACGCAATTCAACGGTTCCGTATACATTTGGACCGATCGAATCAAGTTATTCTTTCACATTTAATTTCAGAAGAAAAAAGGTTTCTCTCCAGAACTTCCGGATGAAGTGATAGAAATTGAAAAAAGAATCCAAAAATTGATTCGTTTTCGCACTACCAACTTCCGAACATACTTTGGTAACAGCAGTTGTTGGAAATAAGCACCTTTCAGAGATTTCAGAGAACGGAACGCAGAATTAACTCCTTTCGTTTCTTATTGGGCTTTAGACACCATTGAGTTACAGAAAAAATGTACTGTCGACACCCTCATTTTTTTTCTTGAAAATCAATCCTTAACTAATTTCGCAAAGCCATCAGAGGATACACGATGTATAAGATGTATCAATTCCTTGGAAATTTTATGAGGTTTAACTAGAACATTCTTTTTTTGGTATATTCCTATTATTTTGTGGTATTTTTTTCAAAATACACATAATAAGGAGGAAAAGCAGCTTAAAATCAGCACAACCACGCTTTCGCTTGTTCCCCTCCACGTTAGCCTAAATGGAGGAGGAAGGAGAGCGAAATGGATCGGTTGATCGCCCTTATTTCTGTAGGTGATCGAAAATACTGCATTGTCAGTCAATTATGAGTTATGAGTTAAATTTTGTGAAGAAAAATTTGACCACCTGCGTTCTCCACGCGAAAGGAGGACTTCTGCACGTGATCCGGGGAAAAGGAAATACTGGAGCTCCTGCTTGAACAAATCGATGAACAACGGAAGTGAAGGTGATCAGCATGATCGAAATCAAGTAGGCCTCACGCTCGTAGCCGCTCTCTTTAATTTCCCTCATTGAAAAATCACAAGAAGAAATAAAAGGAGAAGAATGGGGAATGAGTAGCGGTAGCGTCTTAAAGATGCACTGGTCAGCTCCTCATGCATTTCTTTAAAGAAATGAGAATTTTCACGGTGGCAAGTATAGACTGGCGATAGCCACCGCGTTCGCTGCCGTGAGGTGGCCGCTTGTGACCTCCTACCTCAAGATCTCCGTCACCTCTCATTGAAGGGACCAAATAATTCGTAGAACAGTGATAGTGACATGGAGCAAAACAAGTTCACATGAATAAAAGATGATCTGTGCACCCACTGACCAGATTTAGGTTTCAACCGATTGATCCAAATCGAAGATTGAAAATACAGAGAAGATTAACAGAAAAAAGGCAGAGCTCCTCGAGAAAACGACAATTCAAGGAAGTTCTACAGACAGATTGAGATAAAGGATAAGTTGGATAAATGATTTTGTCAATCCTGAGATGTTTGTTTATGTCTAAAAAGGAAAATCGAGCAAGTAGGAAACGCTGCGACCTGATGAGCGTAGGAAATGATTCACTGTAGACCTCGAAAGTGAATAACGTCGAAGCGAGTTAAGCGCAACGTTTGTGGGTGTTTTCCGAAGGCACTATGAGGTTTCACAAAAACGTTTTCGTGATCAAACACCAATCAATTTGAGCGATCTACACGACCGCAGTAGTGGGTGGCCGTCTGGCTACATCCTTAAAATACCTTGTGCCCTTGGGTTGTGTGATATTATTTATGAGCGAGACTACTCACTGGGAATTCAGGATTCTCTAGTGTTATGTAGTTCTATAATAGTATTCAGAGGAATACACAAGATCATAGCGTGCATCTTGTATCAATACGACAAAATTTGGAAGTCACTGTCTTATTTTTTGAATTATTTATGAATAAGAAAATATTAGATGAGATCCAAAAAAGAAAGAAAAAGATGCTAGAAGAAGGAAATAAAAATTTATAGAGTCGCCCTTCTGGGTCGCACGTCGAGCAAGTGAAGGTCCCATCGCGGGCGCAATATTACTTTGTTATATCATGTTATTGCTAGGTAATAAATGTTATACTTGAATACAGTGTGGTTGGGACCGAAACGAAATGATAGTGAACGAATAATCCATTATTGTAGGTGAATGAATGTTTATTTATGACATACTGAAGAAATTGCGTGAGAAAGGAGATTTGACATTTATCCTCAGCTCTGGATATTTGGTCATAACGTTCAAACGCACAAAAATTTGTTAGTTCGTGTCTCATGTTGGGAAATTTTGGAAAAAAAGGATATGTGTTATGACATTCTCAAACCACAAACATCAATACCACGTTTAGGTGAGGTTTTGAAAATCATCAGCGGGACGTGGAGAAAAAAGAAAATAGAGTTTAAAAAAAATGCACGACGTAAGGGAAATTTAATGAATTTCCATTAAAATTTAAATCGGATTCCAAAATTTGAACGCGTTCATCCCAAGATGTTTTGGCGGTGAACCTTTCTGGAGGTTTTCTCTGTTCCACTTGAATAATTGGTGGAAAAATAGCAAAGAAAATGAAGTTGAATTCGAATTCGAATAGCAGTATATAAATATAAGGCTACCCAATCAAATTTAATAAGCAATTTAACTACTAATCGATAGAAAAGATGGTTGAAGACCGTTAAAAAAGATACGGATGGTGGCAATTATCAACCGGATAAGAGGTGCAGAGTAAAACTGGAGTCGTGTAACTTTTTCGTAGTTTTAACCTCGAAACGAGTTGTGAAACTAGTCGCACTTCTAATTTCATTCAGGTAGAGGGCTCATTCGAAGCGGGTAGCTCTAATCGGCACCTTTTATCATGAAAGATCCATGTGAAACCGGATCGAATACAAATCCGTAACGTCGCTAACCGTGCAGGAGTTCTCCTAATTCAGGACAATGTGTGTCATATTTTCAAAACGATCCACAATTACAATTAATCACATGTAAAACTGATAGGGATGAGATAAAGATACGATTCTAGGAAAAAACAAAAACAGTCGCTAACGACTCTGTCTAACGCTTAGTGGTAAAGATCTGCCATCACAAACTACGTTAACTCCTCGAGTCACATCTTCTATAAATTTTTTGGTGAAAAAGTCTTTGTTGCGTTATTTCGCAGGCGCGCAAGCTAACGACAGTAGCAAAGGCTAGGATAAGTATGAAGGTAGGAAGTTAGTGCTTATGTAGGTAACTGATCTCCGTCATCGTAAGCCTGGGACCTACTATACTTATACGCGTAACAAAATTTACGAGACATGGCTACTCCTCGTCAGGTTTATCGACAAGTGGATACTCACAACACAGTAATACTCCCACTTTTTTCAATTCTAAATGAATTATTATATCAATTAGTCAAGCATCGTTGCACTGGTTGCGATCGCTGCGCTTATAACTGTGACTATAAACCCAACAAAAACCACATATATTTCAAGTAGAACTGGAAATACGCTGTGACATGTTCAGATCAGATGGTTGTACTATTTAATTATTTGTATGCACATCAAACGAGTAATTAAGAATCTTACTAGAATAACTGGAATGAATAAACGATTTAGAATGTTCTTCTAGGTAATGAGACATTAAATCTTCTGATATCATAATTGTATAAGTACAGAATTAGTAGAGTACAGTAGTAAATGACGGTCGTAACACGATCACCAACTGGACGAAACCCATCGCAACGATCACATTCCTCCCATATCAACTCGAAAAAATTAGAGAGGCCCAGAGTAATAGTTATTATAGAAGAACAAGCAATGGTCAGACCAGAGCCAGAAACTCAGTTCTAGCTCCAGTAGGTACTGCCCACTAAATTTATATCTACATTTACATTGTTATATATTTATTTGTATCTTTCCCTTACATTTCTTGTCAAAGTACATAGGTTCGCTGCGTTCTCTGGTTTCATCTAGAATAGTTTGAAACACAGATTTCTTTTTTTCTTTTCGTAGATTACAAGATTTCACGTAATCCTGGAATTGATGAAGTTTTCTAGCCGAAAATGGAAGAGTAAAGAAAAAAGAGGTAGGCAAATAAATACCAGAAGACAAAATTAATGGAACATTCTTATTTGCTCACAAAAATTTGATTTTTCACTAATTTAGTTCCACCTTAACAATAGTTACTCGAGGCTAAAGAATTATTTGCAAGGTTACAGTGCATAACTTGTAGCAGCACCTTCACAGTAATTCAGTAGCAATGCCTTAAGGCATGTTGAGGAGTGAATAAAGCGAATAAATTTATTTTTGAACCTTAGTATAGTATTTTTGAAGAAATACTTATTTTACTTATTAACAATATGTATCCTGAGATACGGAGGACAAACAAAGAACATTTTTCTACTCTTTAAACGATTAAGGGCTCTTCATGAACACGACCCCACCATGAACCGTTTCGGCGAGGTCACTTCTACGAAAAAAACATCTAGAAAACATCGAAGATTTGTGACAGAGCAATGGATAATGTGGAACAACAAATGGGACCTTCTAAGCAGAGAAAAGAAGCGAGAAGAAAAAAATAACAACCATGAGTCGATAGCAAACTATGAGCAAGGAGATCGCACACGATTATTCGAATGCGACGCACAAATGGAATGAGGGAAAACGTTAAGATCCATTCGTATAAAAAAGATAAAATGAAAGTCCGCGTTTCGAAAAATTCTTTTCAGAGCTTCATTTTTTTCCTGCAGTTGGTTAGTTTTTGTAACAAACCACAGCAGAAAAATCCTTTCAAATCAAGCTTAAAAAAGAAGATTATCATTTAAGAGAAGAAAATCAATTCAAATTTATCTGAACAGGTTGGACTGGGAAGCGATTCAGCGTTTTGTGAGGGTGATTTTTGTAGTCGCAGAAAGGAAGAAAAAACAAAAAAAAAAAGAAAAGAAAAATCTATTTGACTGTCCAAGAAGAATTAAAGCGAATCGGAGCGGCTGTTAAGCTGTCTAATAAAAGGAGTTTTGGAAAGGATAAAAGGATTTACTTACTAGAGTAGTAATTACTAACTGAATATAAGTTATAGCACGTAAGTGTGCTTAAGCTTAGGCACTTGGCATATGGGCAACATACATCCGGAATCTCGTAACGGGACTATTTGTTCTGCTATTGGGCCCGATTCAGTTTAATAACGATATAATTATGCATATATATTTATATATTTATGAAGAAGAGCAGACAGGAGTTTCGCAATTTCTTGCTCCGATTTTTTTTATCATTTGTTGGTTAAATCGAAGGCATCTAATTGAAAAATTATGTAAAAGTGCAATTCCGTTTAGAAAAAAGACAAAAAGAAAATATGTATGCAAGTTTAGATTTATTGAAAGCAGCGTGAATAAAAATTTAGAACTTTTTCAGTTCTGGATTTGTTTGTGTTATTTCTGCCTTCTATTGTTGTTGCTTTTCTGCCATACATATTCTACCCTTTCTACACGAATTTCTTAGTCTTAGACATGGATAAAGGTGAAAGTTGTTCCGAATGTCCAAGAAAGATTGCAGAAAAGATTATCAAAGCCGTGATCTCGGATACAGAGAAGGAAAATTTGATTCGTTGTCCTCCATATTGTTTATCCAAGTACTATAGGTAGAATTAATAAATGTTAAACAAGAAGCGTGAGTCATTTTGGAAAATCCTAGAAGTTCCCGACCAAACAAAAACTATCGAAAGAGCTGAGCTAAGAAAATGTTTAATTTTTGTCCTTCAGTACATAAACGACATATTACAACAGTTCCATAGTGTTGTTCTCTTATTTTGTAGCCAGTGGAGTAAGTGCTGGACTAAGGACGGCAGACTTCAAACTTCCTGTTGTGTTCGCTTTCAATAATCAAGAAGAAATTCGAAACAGGACATTTCCCGTAATTTCCAACCAACTACTTAAAATTTTTCTCCTCTATCAAAGATTTTTTTGCTCTTCTTCTCATAATACATTGAAGGAGGATTCCGTTAATATCTCCTCGTAGTTTTCCTGCGAAAAATTTCAGTGTTAAATTTAGAGAATATTCAAGTATGGTATTATATCTATATTCCTTCGATACGCTTCAATTTGAAAGCATTCAACACTGACATAGAACGACAAAGGTCCTACGGCAGCCATATCACCTGAACCGATAGCTATTATTTGAGCAGCTGTCAGCATCTGCGTATGCAACTTCCGAAGAAAGGATCTGACGGATATCATGAAGGTAACGAATGCAGATGAGCAGACATGCGGCAGCGCAAATCATAGTGGAACACTACGAATGCAATTGTCACGGCTATGAAAACATTCACAACGTTTCATTTACTTTTTGACAAAACCGTTAATTGTTGCGCGGTGCTGATGCCTTAGAAGCCCTGCTAATTCCAATTCTTAGTGCCGATGCACCAGTCGTTCTGTGCTTTTGTTCTATACTTCTATGCGATCTATTCGTGACAGAATAAGCTCGATATTATAAAACATGATACTTTCATGACATTAGCTAGCTGGAATCCCTCTGCTTTAAAGGCAGCATAGCACGAATCTGACGTAGTGAGGGAAATATCTGGACAAATTAGAGGTGGGATCGTAGGATCGAGTATTGTAGGATGCGGAATCAAAGGTGGTTCCGTTCATCTCCCTAAACGTTGTAGAAAAAACGGCGTGAAAGACTCTGTTTTTCAGGATCATTTCAGTTGAAATGGCTACCCTTGTATACGCCCCGCATCTACCTGCGCAGCGGCCGAAACCCAGCAAGTTCTCCTCGACTGACTATTCAAGTGAAACCTATGAATAGGTTACTGAGGGGACCACAACGTATACATGGAGGAACATTCTAACGTTCTTCGTAGGAACGAAAGCGGTTGTCACGCCGTTTTTCAGGACCATGAGGGAGTGGTGGGCGCAACCACCATGATCCCGCAACCTACAACCCCATATCTAGCTATTGCCACGGATTCCCTTACTGCGTCAGATTCGTGGTATGCTGCCTTTAAGGAGTTTATTCTTTTCAGATTTTCGCTATAAATGATCTTTATTCTATTTTAGTGGTGGGATGGCCATTCAAGGATGATAGCAGAATTTGGTGACCGCTTTTCGCTTCATGTTCCCCCACCAATTCGCACAGGGCCCCCTCACAGACTTGATGGTTCTCGCTTAAGTTGGTTATCCAAATAAGGGCAGCTGCTGCTCCTCCTACTGCGTTTTGTACTTGAGAGAAGGATTTTGCGTGGGGATTCTTAGCTCCTGTACCAGGAGTATGAGCTGTCTCAGATGTGCAAGAAAGTCCAACCTTGCCCTATAAATTTTAGGCGAAATCATAGACCTCTTACCTTTCTTGTTCTCGTTTATCGTACACCTATAGTTGTTTTCGAGTGAATAAATAATTATATGACATGATTCGGATTTTGAGATCCTCAGAAAATGAATCAAAAACAATGTCCTGACGATAATTGCTCGCGCAACATTATCACACTGTAGCTTCGCCGGGAACGTCAGTAATGTAAGATCCTTGTCTTTTGTCCTCTTCAACAACGTTGCAGATCGTGAACGACTTTCATATCAATCATTTTAAAAAAATCTATGCGCTATCAGAAATTATGGAAATTTGACGAAGAAAGAATTTTTTTAGAACGGATTAATAGTGCCGACATTAGTGGAGACTATGTGAATCGATTGGCGAATTCTTTCTTGTTCGGGAAACGGTATCTGTGAAATGATTCTGTTGATAATACTGCGGACTTTCTATGTTCATGGGATCCTTACAGGCTGATAATGAGCCTAACGGAGTGATCTTTTGCAACTACTGCGATCACTTCTGATTATAATGATCTAAAGTGGAAAAGAATCTAATTCCTCTCGCATTTCGGTGATTTTTATTTGGGTCGGGTTTTTTTCTTTTTTCTTTTTTCTTTTTTTCTGGAGGAGAAGTCAAAATTTTCAAATATTTAATTCATATTCTAATCGAAAAAGTCAGATGTATTGCCTTTATTCAAAATGTTTCTTCTCTTTCGCTCGTCATCCATAGAAATAGGAGTTTGTGTGATCTTTGATTTCGTGGAAAATATAAGAACAGAAGAAATCAAGCTTGCTACATGATGTATTGGAATTACTTTCATTCTCTGAGCGAAATAAGCTTGACAGAGTGGTGAAAAGGATGAAATATGAAGTACAGTACTTACATGTTAAAGATTTTTTTCTTGCCGATGTGAGTGTTGTTATCAAGAACAAATCTAATCGGATTCTTTTCTTTTTATTTTCAGGCATTAAAAAGGGTCTAGTAACTATTTCATTACGTATGTTCTGATGTCTTGTTACGGTCCAGATACCTCACACAAAGATGGAAGTGGATAAGAATGGATGAGGAAGAATAAAGATTAACTTAAGGTAAGTAGGAAGTGGTCAGCTTTGTGGATGCGATTACTCGGTGTCTTGATGACTGTCTTCTTTTTATTGATTTGAAGAGAGATCCCCAGACTAGTCCCTTTTGCCCCCTCGATTTTCGTCTACAAAAACCCTTTCGCATAAAGGGGATTGTTTTTAGGCGAATTTTCTTACATTCCAGTTTGAATGAGATATCCAGATCCTGAGTAGGAGAATGTTATGCCATACCGCGAAAAGAAACATTTTAATACTAATAATAATAATAATAATAGTAATAATAAGTAACATATAACACTTAACCGTCAATTTTCTTCACGTGCATCTTTGAATTTGAAGAAAAAAAATATAAATAAAGTCTCAACCCAGCATTACAGTCTCAATTCGTATATGAGTAATGAGTATATTTTGACACTTGCTCAAAGAGGTTTTACTTCTGACAAAGATGTTTAAATAAACAGAGCTTGTGGATGTTTGTTAAATAAGGGGATCAGTTAGTTTCCAGAGATTTGGTTGGAATGGTTGAGTGTAACGGGGGGTTAAAGGTTTTTCGCTGTGTCTGTGTGGTCGATGGTTTGAGAACGCTATGGGCCATTGAAGTCCCACGTGCATTTCGAGCACCATCAACTGGTGCCAAAGCTTTCAGGAGGATAAAAACACTAACTTAAGACATTGTTTCGGGATCGTAGGTCATTGCAGAAGCCCACCTACGTTCATAAATCTCCACGAAGCTGAAATGAAGTCCAAAGCGTTGCGCATCCCAAATGGATTCACTAAAACCAAGAGTTTTATCATTTTTATACTTCGTTTTATCCATAGTCTCTAAAAATGGATCTGTGGGAACCTATGCCTAAGGTTATGACCATCGCTAAGATCGTTTGAACTGTGTAGTAGTGAAGATCATACTCATCACTGTGGTGTGATTCTGCGAAAAAAACACACAATTCTCAATCTTCACGTGACCGTGATACATAGTTACGTCATTTCAGAGTGTCAAAACTATGTTGACAACATTTGCCAACAATTAGAAAGAGAGAGAGAGTTAGGAATCAGAATAAAAAAAGAAAAAACAAATTGTAAGAAGCACTGCAGACATTCAAAGCAAATTAAGAAAATGTACTAGGAGTAGCTGCAATTCCCTTTTCCACGGCAAGTGACAGTGACACAAAGGGATTATTTTTTATTGAAAGTCTTTGAGGGTCTTCGAGGGTCTTTGAGGGTCTATTGAATTATTGTTGCTTAGAATATTCGAATTCATGACAAAAACCTAGTAAATTAATTCGGCAGTCAACTGATGGTACAAAAATAAGCAAAAATGACATTTTTTCTGATTACTTTTCATTTCTAACTATTTACCAGCAAATAAACGAAGTATAAAAGGTTGCAAGAAAACTGAAAAGTTGTATTTGGCTGTTTACACAACTGTCTTGAATTTGAGTGAAGGCAAATGCAGATTTTGACCCGTTCCATTTAAATGTTCTCGAACGAACACATAACCGTTACCTGGTTCATCGATCAAAACCGATACACAACGACTTCTTCGAAGTTTCTGATATGAATATGGTCATCTTGAAAAAAAGGCACCCAAATAGCGAAGGATCAGGTGGTAGACGTAAGAAAAAACGCAAATCCAATAAAAAAAAAGAAAACCGGAAATCGCAATTTGCCAGCGAACTGAACAAGATCTTGCGCTGGTTTGTAGCAAGATCATCAATAAAAACTTTTTTTATGTAGATACATTTTTCGAAGACTATCTAACACTGTCACTGTGTTTGGGTGTTAAAAAAGGTGATATCCGCTTTTCCCATCATTTTCGACTTCTGAGAAGGCAGAATGTCACAGATTGTCACATTTCTTCAGAGATATTCAGTATTACCAGTTAAAGACAACCGTAAAAACCAACATATACTTCGGGAATTATAAGAATCCCAAGAAAAGCAAGAAAAATACAAGAAGGACATGACAGCGATAGAAAGAAAATAGTTTGTTGCGAAGAAGATCAAAATAACCGACACTTTCACGATGATCAAAAAGATCAAAGAAAGCGATGGTTTGTTTCACTGAAGAAATGAAGCAAACTATCTTGAGAAGTTTTTGGATCACATTTCGAAGTGGTGTCGAATGGAATGAAAAAAGCAGCAAGGAAGGCGTTGAGACCAAGCAGGCTGACCAGTTCTCCAGCTACGCGATTGAATGCTAAAAATTCCACCTCCTAATACTCTTTGCACTTCTTGCACTATGAAAAGATTGGATGGGGAATGCTGAGAATCAACTTCCACCAATGTCCCCAAGAGCGGCAGGCCGAGCATGGTAGTCCTAGGAGTTCAGCTACGGTTAATTTTACCAGTTCATAGCTGCCACATCCAAAATCACAAATTTTGCATTCAGCAGGAGAACTTACTTCTATAGAATTAGAATTAGAATTATTAACGAATCATATGAATCTGGTTTCGGCAAAAAGAAATTTGAAAGCTGAATATCAGTTAGATCTTCGTTTTGCTGCAATTCAGGGGACAGTCTGCGGATGTTTTAGAACATCAAAAGTGCTCTTCTCTTCATCAACGTAGCAGTGAGAGTCAGAGCTCTTAACGGTTTGATGTACCTTTTAAAAATACACCATTCTGTCTTTTACTACGATAAACCGTTTCTATGTGAGGTCCGATCTATAGTGCCCTATGTACGGTACTGGAAAAACTCGTACAGGTTAATTGTTACTATGAAATTGCAAAAAGAATTTCCGCAAGTTTTTTAAAATTTATTACTGCAGTCATCGTCTCATAAAGACCACGAAATCTGCCAATTCCTCACAGAGCGTGGGACAGGAACCAAGTGCTTTTAAAATGGCTATTACACGAGCATTTGCAGAATGTCCGTGTTATAATCCATTCCCTTTCTCCTAGCATTTCACTTTCAGGAGCCGTGGACACTACAGCAACGAGAATTCACGTGCGATTGCTTTGTTAGAAGTGGTGAGTCGGTAACAGGAGTTCAGCGTGAATTCCGCCAGGAAATATTAACTGAATTGACTTTGCGCTCGCGCGTGACACAATCTTCCGTTGAGTTAATAATCCTTGTGTATTGAATCAATTGAACGAAGCGATCCGTCAGCAAATCACTCAAATTAACAGAGACCTGCCGGAAAGAGTGGAGGCGCTGATCTCCTTCACAGACTTTGAAAACGCATGAACGGAAACGGAAATCACATGCCAGATGTAATTTTCCGTTCATTGATTGCTAAAATGTCATGTTCTCAGCTATGCTGTTTTGTCAATAAATTTTGTTTGAAGCAAAAACTAACGATTTATTACTATTCAAAAAACATTCGTTCTTCTGTACGAGAATGAGGTCAGACACACCCTAATGAATGAAGGTTCCTCGATCTCCCAACTCTTATTTGAAAAGCAGGGAATAAGTTTGCACATTAGTGGCGCTTTTTACAGCTTAACAAGTTAGGAAGAATGTACACCTTACCCGGTGATTTAATTCTTTTCCCGCCTAAATAAGAAACCAGGAAAACTAGTTGAATTGCTTGTGGTAGTGATGCCGCTCGCAAAGGGCACATCGCGAATCGTCTACGTCTCACTGTGATTCACAAGGATCTCCGTATCTTCGCTTGAGTGACAGGTCCACAAAATTTTTTCGACCGAGATTGTCGCAGCAGGGAACAATAGAACATGAGGCGCAAGTCTCAACAGTCCACTTGAATTCCGTTGAAAAAAAAAATAAAATAGCAATATCAGCATAGCAGAAGAACTTTGGTACTCAAACCAGGAGTTTCACACAAAAAAGAAGAATGAAGCGACGACTCAGGAGTATTCTGATTTCTAGTAAGTAAGTTAAGTCCTAGTAAGTTTAGCAGGTTAGACTAACGAAAATGCGAAATTTGAAAAGAATGCAAAGGGAACAGTCATTCAACGAAAACACATCCGCGATAACGGTCGCTTTCCTTAAACGCCTCCAAAATGGAAGTAGGCGGGATCATCCTCAGTTAATTTACAGTCGGACTAAATAATTAGCCAAATTTCTGGTCATTCCTTGCAATGATTTCTTTGTGTTCATCTGCCGGTTTCCAAACATTTTCGTTAAAACCGAAATACCGCCTTTTTCGAGCGTGAGCATCGTAATTGCGTCTAATTTATCGTCGCAACAATGCTAATGGCTTCTACTATCCGTAAGAAACATGTGGATCCCGTAACAAGCCAAAATCTTCAAAATCGCCACTGAAAATTGAAGTTGGATTCCATTCGTTTTCACTCAGTTACCAGCATTCCATTCCATTTCCATTCAATTACCAGCTAACGCCGTGAACAAACGAACGAATTCCCTATCCCACTAGGTGTGAATATCCAATGAACATAGAGAAAAGAAAAAGAACGATATCTTCATGAAACTCTCACAGTGTTCCGCAAAAGATCTTTCGAAAATAATCCGAAGTATTCATGTTCATCTTAGTCCGAAAAAGCACTAATCTCGACTCGACACGACCCCTACAAAAATCTTATCCAAACCCATCCCAGGCCGTTTAACGGTTGTGTTTGAAGCATAGGATGCTTTGAAACTGGAAGAAAAACACCTATTTCAACAGCCGAATTAGTGGAATTACGATCAATAGTGTGGAGAATACTTATAGTATTACTTTTGTGGTGATAAAATACCAACACTTTGATGTGCATTGTAATCTTCATGGTTCCAATTCAATGAAAGCTTTGGATAGAATAGAAGTGTATATACAAGTTAGAATTCAATAGATCTACGTTTTGCCTTCATTTCGGTACAGAGGATTGAATAGTTTTGAATAAAGGTAACAAAAAAGTGGTTTCTAAATACAGCTTCAGTGAGAAGGGGAGCATAATCACACAGTTATATGAATAGGTAAATGAAGTCATGAAGTCACACATAGACGAAGTGCTAACATCTTTGAAAAATTCTTGAAGTTCCTTATTTTATGTTGTTTGGGATATTTAGAAACTGTACGTATATTATTAACTAAATACTCTAAAGTAGCATGAATATTAATGACTTACCTTGATTTAAACGGCGGCCGGGTGCTACGGCTTAGCGCGTCCATCCGCATCTTCGTTGGGATGTGTCGTGCTAAAACATATCCCAGCCCATCCTGTACGACCTAGCGCTAGAGCTCGCTGGAATCCATCCATCCTTCTCTATTCTATTAACGGCAGAACTTTACTTCTCGACTAATCTGCCTGTCAACGCCGAGTCTCCTCAGATCTTCCTTTACCACCGAAGTCCTGAACTTTTCTTTATAATAATGAGACCTTTTCCAGTCCGAGTATGGGAGCATCTTCAGTATAACTTGGAAAAGACAATTAAACTATCTCCTCAAAATGTGACCTAAAAACTATGATGGTTTTCTCGACGAATTCGAAAACGCGGGCAAGATGTTGATTTTTTCCACGTTTCATCCGCCGGCTCACCATATCCACTTCCGAGTAAGGTTCTCCTTTATGACACATCATCAACCAAAAGTAGCCTAACAACCGTCTGAACAGCTTTCTCTCTGTGTAGTCAAGCCTCTTTATCGCCGTCGAAGGCGTTGTCTAAGTCTCCGAACCGTACATACAGTGGGGCGAATTGCGGATGGGCGGCTTGACTTCGTTGGCGATGGAGGTTGACCACAAGCGATCTGTCACTGAGTCATGGCTTTAGCGCATCTTTGCCTAGAATCTCTTTCGTAACTGCCGTCGTTTTTCAGCATGCATCCCAAATAACAGAACTCGTCTACAAATTTAAATGCTTACATTTATCAGGTCGGAAACGCAGTCCGTAGGCTAATTTCGATACAAGGTTGACAACATGTTGTAACCTCGCGCTGCTTTAAGCGAATATCACTGTATACTCGAGATCGACTAAGGACGTGCGACTAAGGACGCATGGTACTAAAACGACAATTGGCGGGATAACGCTCAACCTTTCTTCGCATGATATCATTGACGGCAAAGATGAACAGAAAGAGTACCGCCACAGACCCCTGTCTCCCTCCAGCTTCCACATCGAGTGAGGTGAAGTACATCCAACTGGTGTTCGAACTGCAGCAGTCGTTCTTCTATTCATGTCGTTCATTAGGCAAACGAATTTTCCTGCAATCCCACCGGCACAAAACGTCTTGAGAAGACGACCTCTGCGAGGAAAATCGAAAACGGCTTAGAAGTTCAAAAAAGCTAACTGTAGAGGATTCGAACATCGCTGCCACACTTTAGTCACTCTCTTCACAATAAACGCCTGATCAATCGTCGATCGACCATGGCGAAAGCAGGCTTGCTCGTCACATGTGGGTTCTTCGTGATGTTTGATTACCCGATCCAAAACGATGCGAATCAATCCGCTTGGGATCCCCCTCACGTTCACTTCAATTCAAAATCGTTTAAGGTTTACAAACGCGTAGCTGGCCTATACAATGACTTGCGATGGCTAGCCGATGTGTCAAGTCAGCGCTTTTATCCTCCTAAACAAGTCTGGTATCAATTTATCGATCCCGGAGAGATGAAAGGCTTGGTGCGCATTATGTCGGATCCAAACCTCCGAACGACCGTGCAGAAAGCGGAACACCGCTACACTACACCCGCCTGTCATATCCTGAGTATCCGCATCTGTCAGCAGCGATATTCTTCGGTTTTTCCTGGGTTCCGTCACGGATATCTTCTTGAATTAGGATAGCGTATCTCCACGAGTCAGGCACCCTTTCGTCAATCTATACCCTAATCTTCGTCATATCACGAGTCCCATAAGCTGGATGAGATTTCAGCATTTCTGCGCCAATTCTATCGTCTCCACCAGATGTTCTATTCTTCATTCTTTTTGGATACAGACCAGAACCTTCAACTCGGTCGGCGGTTCTTCGTTGACGGCGGTGTGGCCGTTGGAAGCATATGAATTACTTCTGAAGACTTCATGTTTCTTGTAATCAATTGTCACCAATACGAGTCATTTTTTCTTCTGTTTCGATTAACAATCGAAGTGCACTTAACTATACCCAATGACTGACAGAGGTTTAAAAGATCCAAACGACTAGATTCGTGGAAAATCATATAAAATATTTAATAAATTTATTTTCAAGTAAAAAAGAAATATTGTGTGAAGATGTAGAATGGATTTATGTGTGAAAAAGCATTAACCTTGTACTGAAATCAGAGCTTGAGGCAACCAAAGCATAATACCAATTCCATAAATTTCCTTTCAATCCAAAAACACTACAAAAATATCTGATAGAAAGTATTAGAGTTGTATTGATTTTTGATGAGCTGTACAGGAAGCTGTCAACTGATTTTATTGGCTGAGAATTTGGCAAATCGCCTTACTGAGAGAATGAAATAGGCGGTTCAATTCACAATACAAACGACGAAAAGTCACTACAGATAAACAGACAAACTTTCAGTCTTCTTTTCAACCATTTATGTAATGGGTACACTTGATGCTAGCCTTTGAAATAATTCAAATCAAATGGCGCGACTTCCCTTTTAATTGAGAGACATTTTTTGTTGCGATTCATCATAAAGTTTTTGGCGCGTACCCAAAATGTCTCTAGCAATTTTGGAACCGGCGTTTCAGAATAGTGCGCCAAGATTCGAGCCCAAATTTCGAAATCAGTTGCTTCATGTTTTTATGCTCTATGGGTACCCCAAGGTGACTACCGATTCGCTTGATTTATTCTTGCCATTCACAAGCTATTTAGTCAGAATGTATAGCGGTCGATCTGTTTCACTAATATATCCGTCGCTAATAATCCTGCAAGAAATCAGGTAGATTAAAACGGATCTCTTGCAATCTCTTGGCATGATTGTGAGACAAATAACACAGTTTGCTGTGTTTTGTTGTGGTGTGCCTGCGAGGTTTTTAGATGGAACCTTTATTTGCCTGACCTTTCGGCTTTTCTCCGTCTTCAGAGGCCTAAATAGAGGGTGACTGGCGCAATGCTACATTTATCCCGTCAAGTGCCACACCACTCTTGGTTAGTGTTCCGACAATTGTTCAGGGTAACGAAAACAGAAACCTTTCTACATTGAAAATGGTTTTACGTGTTGCTCCACCGGATGTGGCGCGGCTGGTTGCACGCACTTGTCAATATTTTTTGTCAGTATTTGTTAGTATTTTTTGTAGTGTTTTTGGATTGAAAGGTAGTATTTACGAAGCTTTCATGATTTGGTAGCCTGCGCTCTGATTTCAGTACAAGGTTAACTCTTTTTCACAAATATATTTGATTCCACATCTTCACACAATATTTCTTTTTTTTTACTTGAAAATGAATTTATCAAATAATTCATATGATTTTCCAGAGTTTTTTCTAGTCGTTTGGATCTTTAAACCTATGTCAGTCATTGGGTATAGTTAAGTGCATTGCGGTTGTTAATCGAAACAGAAGAAAAAATGACTCGTATTGGTTACAATTGATTACTAGAAACATGAAGGCTTCAGAAGTGATTCATGTGCTTCGGGCACCAAATCCCGCCTTCCATTTTGTAATTAAAGAGAACTACAGAACCTTGAAAGCAAAAGTGGTTCACGAAAGAGGATACGACTCCAACAATTCTATGTTGAAGCTCCTTCTCTCCTTTTTTTGTTTCTTAGCAATGTTGATTCAATTCGGTGATTCGGTGATTCAACAATAGAGGAAAGATGTTCAAGGACTTGGTAATGAAGAAACAAACGGATAATTACTTAGCTGCTCTGAATCTGTAGTGTTTTATCAAACACACAGAGAATTTAACTTGTTAGCATTATTTTGTGGCGTTTTTTATTTCCCTGTAGCTTTACTGGACAGACGTCAACATGTGTTCCCCAATTTCTTCTCTTCATTCGAATTAAATGGAAATTTGGAATGCAGGCGTAACATATAGTATGATGCAAATTCATTTTCTATAGACTGACACAGTTGAAAGCAGTACTTTAAACAAAGCAACAAATTTCAACTACTCCATTTCTGTCAGAACTCAATTTTTAGTATTGAGCTTCAAACAAAATAAACCGCCTCAAATTTGTAGTTTCCGTCGATTCTTTGGTCTTTCATTATTACTTTGCCATGAACGTTGAAGACAGTAATAAAACTTTCAGGATCAGACCCAGTCACTTCTTTTGACTTGATCGCTACAATTAGTTCATCTTCAGTATCGGGGATGAAGTCGAAAGCGGAGAAACCACGTTCGGGATGTTCCACCGTTCGGTTTCCAATATAAACAACGTCAACGGATTCAAGATCTTCAGGACCCATGATCAGGAGATTAGTTCCCCTAAAAATCATCATCTCGTCCCTTCTGAAGTAGTTAGAGAAAACATCTCACTTTGTTTCATCTTCCTCCTCAACGAACGGTGTTTTCGATGCTTTTCGAGGAAGGAAGTACCACATTTCACGCGCCTTTGACCACTGTACTGCTTCATGGGTTAGATAACCAGGCGCAGGAAATTGTGCTGTGTTACGTATTGTATTGTAAACGTTCTTCCAATAATGGCTGGTGACCTTAAGTAAACGGAAATTGGAAAACGCGCGGAAATGAAATCGAAGTAACGAACTTCAACAATCCTGTCTTTATGCTGGTCATAAATTGTTCCTGTTTCCTTACCTTCCCTGTCTTTGTAATTGTTTTGATCCACATTGCATCGTCATTCGCTACTTCGCCTCTGCTATTTAGGTACTCCTGGAAATCTTCGAAGTTTACTGTATATGCACATTCCGAAAATGTGGTTGTCAGTAAACAGGAACTGCTAGCTACCGTTCCATGACCTCCGGCGTAGAGGAGATCATCTTTGATCGTCAACCATTCTGCTTTCATTCCTTTTGTGGTGTTTCCTGGTCCGGAATTGAGGAAAACCCATGGGATTGCCTGAAGTTTTCATTCCAGGAGGAGCCGTCACCGATTTATTAACTCTTCACTCAGGAATAACATTGATATTTGTAGCAATGTAATTTTGCAGGAGTTCTTTTGCACTATTATTACTCCAGTAGTAAATCTACCCCATCGGACCTCATATTCGTTGAACCAGGAAAAATTTCCTTACCTTATCTTTTTTAATCTCATACAGTAATCCAGTTTTGTCGTCCGGTGAAATGAGGTGTCCGTTAAATTCCGACAAATCTGACAACTCCAATCCCCTTCCTTTCAAGTTGAATTCCCTAAACAATAGTGAAATTGAAAAAACATGAGATAAACGCAGTAATTTCCAGGTTTACTAACGTAGTAATATTTGCGTCGCTTCCTTCGATCCAATTCAGGCTAACTTCCATCTTATTGGCACTCAATGTGAGATTTGCCTTTCTTGAAATTGCACGCCATTTCCACTCCTCTGCTCTTGAATGTGCATCCATATCGGTGATGAGTAGAAGATTGTATGTTGTCGAACCGTCAGCATTTTTAGTTCTGGTTATTACACGAGGACTAATCTGAAGATGTGCATGACAAATATGTGAAATTGAATTGCTCTTTGTACTTGAAAAATAGTCTATTCACGCCACTGATGTGCTGATAATTTGGAATGACATTGCTGACAATGAACTGGGTTCCTCCTAGTCACAAGTCGTTACTTACTAAGTACTGAATTGAAATAATGAATGAAAATTAAAGTACGTTTACGATACTAACCGGTTGGTTTCGTTGGCCTCTTGTCAGAGTGGCTGAAAATAATGATACAGTGGAATTCTACTTATTTTACAGATTGACACATGTTAGGAAACCTACGTGGTTCCTTCTGTGCAATTGTAATTGAGAACAGAGCTACCTGAAAAAAAAACTGTTATTTTTATAATGTACTTCTCTTCACTGGTCAACACAGTGTTCTTGGTAATAGCTGCCCCACAAAAATCTTGACAAACACTTTCGTTACTTTATGCATATAGAAGATTATAGATGAAAGAAAGTAGAGAAAACGATAGGAGACCAACCGTGACGAGAACTACCAGGTTGTTCATGACGAACACAGTTTCATAAATGCCTTGAAAGCTGCTAGAAGTCCTTTTTAATACTCGCATGTTTAATTATGAGAAGCTGGGAAAACATTTAAGTTAGCTTGTAATGAAGAAATCGCCTACTGTGTGCACTTTTTCGGCAGTGGTAGCTCCGGCACCTGTAGAAACATCCTGACTGGTGGTCGCTTTATGCAGTGCACTACAACATAAGTCTATATCACCTTGATCACCTTGACTCCCGTTGATCTTCGAACTGGTCGAGCGGGCGCCAGTAATTCTTCCATTTGTCCCGATCGCGTGCCAGAGTAGCCCAGTGGTTCCTCCTTTCGCGTGGGACACGAAGAGCATCATATTTTTCTTCCAAGGACTTCGTGAAGAAATCTGACCATCGGGTCGGCGGTCTTCCTGTAGTGCGCTTAATATCGCGGGGAACCCAGTCGCTCACGGCTTTGGTCGAACTGTTGTCATCAAAACGCATCACGTGTCCGGCCCACCTTATTTTACTTTCCTTGGCAAACGCGGCGGCGTCTCTAATCTTCAATCGCTGACGTAGGAGAGAAGTTCGAATCCCGTCCCTCACTTGCGTGAAACGGGATACTCCTAGCATCACTCTCTCAATTGCGCGTTCAATGACGCTCACCGCGTTTTCTTCCTGCTTGCGAAATGCCCAGGTTTCCGAAGCATAGGTCAAAGCAGGAAGTACGGTGGTGTTGAAGAGGTGAGCACGGAGCCGGGTGTTCCTGGTCTTCTTCACTACATCCTCGATGCTCTTGTACGCTCCCCAAGCCGCTCGTCTGCTCCTGCCCAGCTCGGGGGTCAGGTCGTTCATCATGTTCAGTTCCCTACCCAGATAAACGTAGCTGGTGCATTCGGATATGTTCGTTCCGTTGAGCGTGAATGGGGCATCCGAGACCCATCCGTTCCGCATGAACATCGTCTTTTGTAGATTCAGCTGAAGACCGATGCATTCGCATGTTTCGTCGAATTCGGTCAGCATTCGTTCCGCCTGGCTGATGCTAGGTGTTACCAGAACGATGTCATCAGCAAAGCGCAAATGGTGTAGCTGCCGACCATCAACCTTCACTCCCCTGTCGTCCCATTCCAACTTTCGCATTGCGTTCTCGAGGGTGGCTGTGAATGTTTTGGGTGAAATTGTATCACCCTGTCGGACCCCCCTCTTCACGTCAATGATGATGTTCTTGTAGAATGGCGAAATTCCGGTCGTGAAGTTACTGTACAACTCTCGAAGTACCTTTATGTATTGAGTAGGGACGCCTTGGTTGTCCAAGGCTTCCACGACCGCTTCCGTCTCAACCGAGTCGAAAGCCTTCTTTAAGTCGATGAAGGTGAGACAGAGCGGCATCTTGTACTCTCGTGATACCTCGATGAGTTTCGAAACAGTGTGAATGTAGTCAATCGTGCTGAATCCTTTTCGAAACCCTGCTTGCTCGCATGGCTGTCCTTCATCCAAGACTTTTTCAATCCTATTAAGGATTACTCTTGTAAAGAGCTTGTAGATGACGGACAGTAGGCAGATTGGGCGATAGTTGCCGATATCATGTGGATCTCCCTTTTTATACAACAACACGGTCTTGCTGGTCTTCCACTGTTTAGGAACCTTGCATTCCGACAGATAACGTGTAAAGAGCCTCGCCAGGGTGTTGATGAGTACTGGCGGAAGGCTCTTCAGGTGTTCTGGTCTTATTCTGTCGGAACCGGGTGCCGTATGATTTCTTACCGACATGATAGCATGCCGTATTTCGGACCGGAGAACCTCTGGAATGACTTGTCCATCTTCCCTCAGATGGTGAGGAGGCAAGTGGACACGGCTGTCGAAGAGATCAGAGTAGAAGTCGTAGATGATTTTCTCCATCCCCTTTCTCGATGCAATGGCTTCCCTTTGGGTTCCGGAGAGCAGTCATCCTCGTCTTGCGACTGGCGAAGTCTCGATGGGCATAACGGATGCTTTTCCCCGCCTCTGCAGCTTCAGCCAGCACTTCTGCTCTTCTCTCTTTAAGGTCTCCCTTTATCGCCTCTCGGCAAAGCCTTGCGAGCTCGGACGTGAGTTCTTGGTTCCCTGCGGCTCGTACTGCTCCACGCTGGCGTATCAGCTCAAGAGTTTCAAGAGACAGGCGCCTCCTGGTGGTTTTAAAACTCTCAGCCTTCTTCGCGCAGTCGTGAAGGTGTTCGACAAGCCGGTCATATTCCTCGTCGATGTTGTCCATTGCAGAATCTTCCCAAAAGCCGGCTAGCGTAGCGAAGAGATCCCAGTTGATGGTAGTTCTGGGATTTCTCTCTCTGAACTTGGCGGCTTTCTCTGCTCTCCTTGTGAAGGAAAATCTTCCTCGGAGGAGGCGATGGTCCGATCCCGTATAGAACTTTGGTACAACACCGACGTCCGTCAGGCAGAACCTTTTATTGACGATGATGTGGTCTATTTCATTACGGTACCCTCCACCGGGTGACTCCCACGTCCAGCGTAAAGAAGAGGGCTTCTGAAATTTCGAGTTCCCATGGATGGTCTTAGTCGTCATGATGAACTCGGAGAGCCTCTCTCCCTGGTCATTCCATTGTAGGCCGTGGGTCCCGATGTGAAGTTCCTCCGGCGTTCTTCTTGGGCCAACCTTAGCGTTGAAATTGCCAACTATGACCTTGTAGAAGGCATGATCTTCTTGGTAGAACTTCTCCAGGTCCATATAGAAAGCTTCGACTTCTTCTTCTTCGTAGCTTGATGTTGGAGCGTAAACGACGAAGATAGTCAAAGCTGGTATTGGGCCACATCTTCTCATCCGCAGACGTCCGATTCGGGTCGTAAGTTGTTCAAAAGAGTCGATGTTCTTTGCCATACTCGTGTTGACGAGGACGCCAACTCCACCAACACCTCTACTGTCGCATGTTCCTAAGAACACTTCTTTTCCAGTTTCATATACGGCGTTGAGAGGGTGACGTCGTCTCGTCTCGGTCAGTCCGATGACGTCGTACTTGATCTTCTTGGCTTGCATCATCAGATCTTCGATGGCCGCTTCCGATGCAAGCGTACGTGCGTTATAAGTACAGATCGCCATCCTAGTCCTTTTCCGTTTTGGTAGCCTACATGACTCCTGCAACCCCGTCCTACCTGGCGCTACCGTACCAGGCTTTCCTCCGGAATCAGGAGACTCTTTTCTATTACTGTGTTTTGCTTAAAAATTTTAAAACCCATGGGCAGGTTGCAAGCTAGTCCCATGAGTTTCTGGGAGAACTTTCGTTCTCCCAGTGTGGACATGTGGAGCTTATTTGTTGGAGGCGACTCCAAACCGCCTCCCTTGCACCTCCCAGTCACTTGATTGTAGGCTTTTGGCCGGACCGACGTGCGGGATACAAGGATGTCATGAGTCAGTCCTGGCTCAGCAGAAACAGGGAGTCCATCCCCTGAATCCACCTGCGTCTCTGGGTAAGCGCAAGGTCGCTTTTGGTCCGCGATTAGCCCCCTATCCGCCACCCGGGGACGCGCCACGTAGCTTCGCGACTGTGATCCGGCTGTGATCCCTCTAGTGAGGGAGATCCGTGGAAGTCTATATATAGTTGAATAAATTTTGTATTTCTCTTGTGTCGGTCATATATCTGAGGAGAACAGAAGAACTCTAGGATAGAGAGCCACTGACTTTGTTAGTTACGGTTTTTGATTAAAACCTACTACTCCGCACGCCCTGGGCGCCAGTAACTCTTCCATTTGTCCCGATCCCTTGCCAGAGTAGCCCAGTGGTTCCTCCTTTCGCGTGGGACGCGAAGAGCATCATAACTTTCATAGAATGACTTCGTGAAGAAATCTGACTTTCGGGTCAGCAGTCTTCCTGTAGCGACTGGGTTCGTGAGCGACTGGGTTCCCCGCGCTTAATATCGCGGGGAACCCAGTCGCTCACGGTTCTGGTCCAACGGTTGTCGTTAAAGCGCATCACGTGCCCGCCCCACCTTATTTTATTTTCTTTGGCGAACGCGGCGGCGTCTCTGATCTTCGATCGCTGACGTAGGAGAGAAGTTCGAATCCCGTCCCCCACTTGCGTGAAAGAGGATACTCCTAGCATCACTTTCTCAATTGCGCGTTCAGTGACGCTCACCGCGTTTTCTTCCTACTTGCGAGGTGTCCAAGTTTCTGAAGCATAGGTCAAAACGCGAAGTACGGTGGTGTTCAAGAGGTGAGCACGGAGCCGGGTGTTCCTGGTCTTCTTCACTACATCCTCGATGCTCTTGTACGCTCCCCAAGCCGCTCGTCTGCTCCTGCCCAGCTCGGGGGTCAGGTCGTTCATCATGTTCAGTTCCCTACCCAGATAAACGTAGCTGGTGCATTCGGATATGTTCGTTCCGTTGAGCGTGAATGGGGCATCCGAGACCCATCCGTTCCGCATGAACATCGTCTTTTGTAGATTCAGCTGAAGACCGATGCATTCGCATGTTTCGTCGAATTCGGTCAGCATTCGTTCCGCCTGGCTGATGCTAGGTGTTACCAGAACGATGTCATCAGCAAAGCGCAAATGGTGTAGCTGCCGACCATCAACCTTCACTCCCCTGTCGTCCCATTCCAACTTTCGCATTGCGTTCTCGAGGGTGGCTGTGAATGTTTTGGGTGAAATTGTATCACCCTGTCGGACCCCCCCTCTTCACGTCAATGATGATGTTCTTGTAGAATGGCGAAATTCCGGTCGTGAAGTTACTGTACAACTCTCGAAGTACCTTTATGTATTGAGTAGGGACGCCTTGGTTGTCCAAGGCTTCCACGACCGCTTCCGTCTCAACCGAGTCGAAAGCCTTCTTTAAGTCGATGAAGGTGAGACAGAGCGGCATCTTGTACTCTCGTGATACCTCGATGAGTTTCGAAACAGTGTGAATGTAGTCAATCGTGCTGAATCCTTTTCGAAACCCTGCTTGCTCGCATGGCTGTCCTTCATCCAAGACTTTTTCAATCCTATTAAGGATTACTCTTGTAAAGAGCTTGTAGATGACGGACAGTAGGCAGATTGGGCGATAGTTGCCGATATCATGTGGATCTCCCCTTTTTATACAACAACACGGTCTTGCTGGTCTTCCACTGTTTAGGAACCTTGCATTCCGACAGATAACGTGTAAAGAGCCTCGCCAGGGTGTTGATGAGTACTGGCGGAAGGCTCTTCAGGTGTTCTGGTCTTATTCTGTCGGAACCGGGTGCCGTATGATTTCTTACCGACATGATAGCATGCCGTATTTCGGACCGGAGAACCTCTGGAATGACTTGTCCATCTTCCCTCAGATGGTGAGGAGGCAAGTGGACACGGCTGTCGAAGAGATCAGAGTAGAAGTCGTAGATGATTTTCTCCATCCCCTTTCTCGATGCAATGGCTTCCCTTTGGGTTCCGGAGAGCAGTCATCCTCGTCTTGCGACTGGCGAAGTCTCGATGGGCATAACGGATGCTTTTCCCCGCCTCTGCAGCTTCAGCCAGCACTTCTGCTCTTCTCTCTTTAAGGTCTCCCTTTATCGCCTCTCGGCAAAGCCTTGCGAGCTCGGACGTGAGTTCTTGGTTCCCTGCGGCTCGTACTGCTCCACGCTGGCGTATCAGCTCAAGAGTTTCAAGAGACAGGCGCCTCCTGGTGGTTTTAAAACTCTCAGCCTTCTTCGCGCAGTCGTGAAGGTGTTCGACAAGCCGGTCATATTCCTCGTCGATGTTGTCCATTGCAGAATCTTCCCAAAAGCCGGCTAGCGTAGCGAAGAGATCCCAGTTGATGGTAGTTCTGGGATTTCTCTCTCTGAACTTGGCGGCTTTCTCTGCTCTCCTTGTGAAGGAAAATCTTCCTCGGAGGAGGCGATGGTCCGATCCCGTATAGAACTTTGGTACAACACCGACGTCCGTCAGGCAGAACCTTTTATTGACGATGATGTGGTCTATTTCATTACGGTACCCTCCACCGGGTGACTCCCACGTCCAGCGTAAAGAAGAGGGCTTCTGAAATTTCGAGTTCCCATGGATGGTCTTAGTCGTCATGATGAACTCGGAGAGCCTCTCTCCCTGGTCATTCCATTGTAGGCCGTGGGTCCCGATGTGAAGTTCCTCCGGCGTTCTTCTTGGGCCAACCTTAGCGTTGAAATTGCCAACTATGACCTTGTAGAAGGCATGATCTTCTTGGTAGAACTTCTCCAGGTCCATATAGAAAGCTTCGACTTCTTCTTCTTCGTAGCTTGATGTTGGAGCGTAAACGACGAAGATAGTCAAAGCTGGTATTGGGCCACATCTTCTCATCCGCAGACGTCCGATTCGGGTCGTAAGTTGTTCAAAAGAGTCGATGTTCTTTGCCATACTCGTGTTGACGAGGACGCCAACTCCACCAACACCTCTACTGTCGCATGTTCCTAAGAACACTTCTTTTCCAGTTTCATATACGGCGTTGAGAGGGTGACGTCGTCTCGTCTCGGTCAGTCCGATGACGTCGTACTTGATCTTCTTGGCTTGCATCATCAGATCTTCGATGGCCGCTTCCGATGCAAGCGTACGTGCGTTATAAGTACAGATCGCCATCCTAGTCCTTTTCCGTTTTGGTAGCCTACATGACTCCTGCAACCCCGTCCTACCTGGCGCTACCGTACCAGGCTTTCCTCCGGAATCAGGAGACTCTTTTCTATTACTGTGTTTTGCTTAAAAATTTTAAAACCCATGGGCAGGTTGCAAGCTAGTCCCATGAGTTTCTGGGAGAACTTTCGTTCTCCCAGTGTGGACATGTGGAGCTTATTTGTTGGAGGCGACTCCAAACCGCCTCCCTTGCACCTCCCAGTCACTTGATTGTAGGCTTTTGGCCGGACCGACGTGCGGGATACAAGGATGTCATGAGTCAGTCCTGGCTCAGCAGAAACAGGGAGTCCATCCCCTGAATCCACCTGCGTCTCTGGGTAAGCGCAAGGTCGCTTTTGGTCCGCGATTAGCCCCCTATCCGCCACCCGGGGACGCGCCACGTAGCTTCGCGACTGTGATCCGGCTGTGATCCCTCTAGTGAGGGAGATCCGTGGAAGTCTATATATAGTTGAATAAATTTTGTATTTCTCTTGTGTCGGTCATATATCTGAGGAGAACAGAAGAACTCTAGGATAGAGAGCCACTGACTTTGTTAGTTACGGTTTTTGATTAAAACCTACTACTCCGCACGCCCTGGGCGCCAGTAACTCTTCCATTTGTCCCGATCCCTTGCCAGAGTAGCCCAGTGGTTCCTCCTTTCGCGTGGGACGCGAAGAGCATCATAACTTTCATAGAATGACTTCGTGAAGAAATCTGACTTTCGGGTCAGCAGTCTTCCTGTAGCGACTGGGTTCGTGAGCGACTGGGTTCCCCGCGCTTAATATCGCGGGGAACCCAGTCGCTCACGGTTCTGGTCCAACGGTTGTCGTTAAAGCGCATCACGTGCCCGCCCCACCTTATTTTATTTTCTTTGGCGAACGCGGCGGCGTCTCTGATCTTCGATCGCTGACGTAGGAGAGAAGTTCGAATCCCGTCCCCCACTTGCGTGAAAGAGGATACTCCTAGCATCACTTTCTCAATTGCGCGTTCAGTGACGCTCACCGCGTTTTCTTCCTACTTGCGAGGTGTCCAAGTTTCTGAAGCATAGGTCAAAACGCGAAGTACGGTGGTGTTCAAGAGGTGAGCACGGAGCCGGGTGTTTCTAGTCTTCTTCACTACATCCACGATGCTCTTGTACGCTCCCCAAGCCGCTCATCTTCTCCTGCCCAGCTCGGGGGTCAGGTCGTTCATCATGTTCAATTCCCGACCCAAATAAATGTAGCTGGTGCATTCGGATATGTTTGTTCCGTTGAGCGTGAATGGGGTATTCGAGGCCCACCCATCCTGCATCGTCTTTTGTAGATTCAGCTGAAGACCGATGCATCCACATGTTTTCGGTCATCATTCGTTCCGTTTGGCTGATGCTACGTGTTATCAGTACGATATCAGCAAAGCGCAAATGGTGTAGCTGCCAACCATTAACCTTCACTCCCATGTCGTCCCTTCCAACTTTCGCATTGCGCTCTCGAGAGTGGCTGTGAATATTTTGGGTGAGATTGTATCACCCTCGTCCCTCTTCACGTCAATGATGATATTCTATATGTAGTTGAATAAATTTTGTATTTCTCTTGTGACGGTCATATATCTAAGGACAACAGAAGAACTCTAGGATAGAGAGCCACTGACTTTGTTAGTTACGGTTTTTGATTAAAACCTACTGCTCCGCCGTGCGTCTTCTCGAAATTACTAATTGGTTAGTTTTGGATTGCGCTAGATTTTGCTTCAGTTCGATTCACATAACCGCTGCTAAAAAATGTTTCAAATATTTGAAAACAACTACAAATATGGTAGAATATATCAATTTCTCTCGCTGCTTCCGATTTATTGGTAAAAACTCCGAAATATTATGAAGGTTACGAGAAAAATTTCAGAAACCGGCGGAGTATTTTCTTGAATACAGGCTGAATTACAACTATTGTTCTTACTATAATTACAGATGACTCAGCCATTTATGGGGCATTTGTAGCCCCCACAGGTCTAATTGTAGATCAGCTAGCAGCGGTAACGTGAATCGAATTGAAGCAAGTATTAGCGAGGAACGGTAGGTTTTAATCAAAAACTGTAACTGACAAAGCCATCAGTGGCTCTCTATCCTAGAGTTCTTCTGTTGTCCTCAGATATATGACCGACACAAGAGAAATACAAAATTTATTCAACTATATATAGACTTATGTTGTAGTGTACTGCATAAAGCGACCACCAGTCAGGATGTTTCTACAGGTGCCGGAGCTACCACTGCCGAAAAAGTGCACACAGTAGGCGATTTCTTCATTACAAGCGAACTTAAATGTTTTCCCAGCTTCTCATAATTAAACATGCGAGTATTAAAAAGGACTTCTAGCAGCTTTCAAGGCATTTAAGAAGCTGTGTTCGTCATGAACAACCTGGTAGTTCTCGTCACGGTTGGTCTTCTATCGTTTTCTCTACTTTCTTTCATCTATAATCCTCTATATGAATAAAGTAACGAACGTGTTTGTCAAGATTTTTGTGGCACTGCTATTACCAGGAAGACTGTGTTGACCAACGAAGAGAAGTACATTATAAATACTATAAAAATAATGGTTTTTTTCAGGCAGCTCTGTTCTCGATTACAGTTGCACAGAAGGAACCACGTAGGTTACCCAACATGTGTCAATCTGTAAAATACGTAGAATTCCACTGTATTACTATTTTCAGCCACTCTGACAAGGGGCCAACGAAACCAACCGGCTAGTATCGTAAACGTACTTTAATTTTCATTCATTATTTCAATTCAGTACTCAGTAAGTAACGACTTGTGACTAGAAGGAACACGGTTCATTATCAGCAATGTCATTCCAAATTATCAGCACATCTGTGGCCTGAATATTTATTTTTATTATTATTTTTATTATTTTTATTATTATTTTATTTCATTTAGACTATTTTTCAAGTAGGATTATCAGCACACCTGTGGCGTGAATAGACCATTTTTGAAGCAATTCAATTTCAAATATTTGTCATGCACATCTTCAGATTAGTCCTCGTGTAATAACAAGAACTCAAAATGATGACGGTTCGACAACATACAATCTTCTACTCATCACCGATATGGATGCACATTCAAGAGCAGAGGAGTGGAAATGGCGTGCAATTTCAAGAAAAGCAAAGCTCACACTAAGTGCAAATAAGAAGGAAATTAAGCTGGATTGGATCGAAGGAAGCGATGTTAATCTTACTACGTTAGTATACCTAGAAATTACTACGTGTACCTAATGTTTTATTAATTTCACAATTGTTTAGGGGATTCAACTTCAAAGGAAGGGGAATGGAGTTGTCAGATTTATCGGAATTTAACGGACACCTCATTTCACCGGACGACAAAACTGGATTACTGTATGAGATTAAAAAAGATAAGGTAAGGAGATTTTTCCTGGTTCAACAAATATGAGGTCCGATGGGGTAGATTTACTACTGGAGTAATAATAGTGCAAAAGAACTCCCGTAAAATTACATTGCTACAAATATCAATGTTATTCCCGAGTGAAGAGTTAATAAATCGGCGACAGCTCCTCCTGATATGAAAACTTCAGGCAATCCCGTGGGTTTTCCTCAATTCCGGACCAGGAAACACCACAAAAGGGATGAAAGCAGAATGGTTGACGATCAAAGATAATCTCCTCTACGCCGGAGGTCATGGCACGGTAGCTAGCAGTTCCTATTTACTGAAAACCACATTTTCGAAATGTGCATATACAGTAAACTTCGAAGATTTCCAGGAGTACCTAAATAGCAGAGGCGAAGTAGCGAATGACGATGCAATGTGGATCAAAACAATTACAAAGACAGGGAAGGTAAGGAAACAGGAACAATTTATGACCAGCATAAAGACAGGATTGTTGAAGTTCGTGACTTCGATTTCACTTTCGCGCGTTTTCCAATTTCCGTTTACTTAAGGTCACCAGCCATTATTGGAAGAACGTTTACAATACAATACGTAACACAGCACAATTTCCTGCGCCTGGTTATCTAACCCATGAAGCAGTACAGTGGTCAAAGGCGCGTGAAATGTGGTACTTCCTTCCTCGAAAAGCATCGAAAACACCGTTCGTTGAGGAGGAAGATGAAACAAAGTGAGATGTTTTCTCTAACTACTTCAGAAGGGACGAGATGATGATTTTTAGGGGAACTAATCTCCTGATCATGGGTCCTGAAGATCTTGAATCCGTTGACGTTGTTTATATTGGAAACCGAACGGTGGAACATCCCGAACGTGGTTTCTCCGCTTTCGACTTCATCCCCGATACTGAAGATGAACTAATTTTAGCGATCAAGTCAAAAGAAGTGACCGGTTCTGAACCTGAAAGCTTCATTACTGTTTTTAACGTTCATGGCAAAGTACTAATGGAAGATCAACAAATCGCCGGAAACTACAAATTTGAGGCGGTTTATTTTGTATGAAGCTCAAACACTAAGCACTGACTTTTGATAGAGACGGAGTAGCTGAAATTTGTTGCTTTGTTTAAAGTGCTGCTTTCAACTGTGTTAGTCTAGAAAATGAATTTGCATTATCGTGTATGTTAGGTCTGCATTTCAAAATCGCATTTACTTCGAATAAAGAGAAGAAATGGGAAAAACACATGTTGACGTCCGTCCAGTGAAAGTACAGCGACTAGAAAATGCCACAAAATAATGCTAGCATGTTAAATTCTCTGTGTGTTTGACAAAACACTGCAGATTCAGAGCAGCTAACTAATTATCCGTTTGTTTCTTCATTACTATGTCCTTGAACATTTTTCCTTGATCGTTGAATCACCGGTTAAAGATAGCTAAGAAACGAAAAAAAGGAGAGAAGGAGCTCCAACATAGAATTGTTGAAGTTGTATCGTCTTTCGTGATCCACTTTTGCTTTCAAGGTTCTGTAGTTCTCTTTAATCACAAAATGGGAGGTGGGATTTGGTACCTGAAGCACATGGATTACTTCTGAAGACTTCATGTTTCTCGCAATCAATTGTCACCAATACAAGTCATTTTTTCTTCTGTTTCGATTAACAACCGCAATGCACTTAACTATACCCAATGACTGACATAGGTTTAAAGATCCAAACGACTAGAAAAAACTCTGGAAAATCATATGAATTATTTAATAAATTTATTTTCAAGTAAAAAAAAGAAATATTGTGTGAGGTTGTGGAATGAAATATATTTGTGAAAAAGAGTTAACCTTGTACTGAAATCAGATCGCAGGCTACCAAAGCATGAAAGCTTCGTAAATACTACCTTTCAATCCAAAAACACTACAAAAAATATCTGATAAAATGTATTAAAGTTGTATTGATTTCTGATGAGCTGTACAAGAAGCTGTCAATTGATTTTATTGGCTGAGAATTTGGGAAATCGCCTTATTGAAAGAACGAAATAGGCGGTTCAATTCACAATCCAAATGAAAACTCTCCACAAGTAAACAAACAAACTTTCAGCCTTCTTTTTAACTATTTGTGTAGCGGGTGCACTTAATGCTCGCCTTTGAAATAATTCAAATCGGAAGAGTGATCCGAGATATGTATGGCGCGACTTCTCTCTTAATTAAGAGCCATTTTTTCCTGCGATTCATCATAAGGTTTTTGGCATCTGCAGCAATTTCGGAAATAGCGTTTCAGAATGGTGCGTCAAGATTTGAGCTCAAATTTCAAAATCAGTTGCGTCATGTTTTTATGCTCTATGGGTGCCTTAAGGTGGCTGCCGATTCGCTTGATTTATTCTTGCCATTCACAAGCTATTTTTTTACGAATGTATAGCGGTCGAGGTATTTCACTAACATATCCGTCGCTAAGATTCTTGCAAGAAATCAGGTAGATTAAAACGTATCTCATGGAATCTCTTGGTACACTTGTGGGACAAATGACACAGTTTCCTGTTGTACATTTACTATCGTACAAGCGATTCCGACTGTTTAATTTGTTTGGTCGTATTTCCACAACCGAATCTGCTCTCAAGGCCGGAAATCTGCCTTAAACTATTTTAGAAGTACTATTGGATCCAGTGAATCCAGATAAAGTGTCAACGAAGTGAGAGACCTTTAATTTTACTTTCAAAATATCTATTTTGATGAAATATTCATTCTGAAGTCTTAGCTGAGGGCGTAGAACATGCCTCTGGCGTAGAATGTCAGACCAAAAATGTAAAATGAAGTGAAGTATAAAGCTTTGACTTGCAACCTCTGATGTTTTCTGCAGGTGTTTTTGAAGATATTTCCGAAAGAAGATCCAGTAGTAGGGAGAGAAGCTGCAAAAGAGATTTCTAGAGCGTAGATGTCGAAGCATTCAGCTGTGAAGTGGATGCATTGTTGACATTTCAACTGCTAGGATCTGATGAAGGGTAGATTGCGCCACACTTTTGTGAGGAGATAAAACATTGACTTGATACATCGGTTAGGCTGCCCCGCAGAGCTCATTGCCGCGCCGGCAGGGCCGCCCGCACGGCTCTGTGCTTGATGGTTATTGAGCGTTCGCAATCGTGCTCTCAATAACCACTAAACAGCAAGTACCCCGAGTAGCCCGCCAGCGTGGCTGTGAACTCTGCGAGCAGCCTTATTCCTCGCAAGTCATTTCATGGACGGGTCAAGACGGCCTGAAATCTCGCGCAGTTACATAAGCTGCACGCTTGAAGCGGCGCAGTGGAGTCAATGGTTGCGACAAGATTCAAGGTGGGACCATCGCTGCCACGTTTGAACTGCAGGTTCCACCTCGATCCTTCAATCGCTGGCCTCAGGTGCGCACGGAACTGCACCATGTTTCGTGAAGAATTGGCCCAATAGTGTAGGCAAACACGCTTTTCGAATTGAAATTGGACGCACTGGAGCATACCAAGCGGCTTGATTAATGCCGAACACCTTATTTTTTATCCTTTAGGGTGGAACATGAGCACAGATCAGCCTCCTGTTGCGCCCTCATTTCTTCTGAAAACTGTTCTATTGATGACAATTCGTTCGATATGCAGATGTTATCTCGGGCAATAGCTTTTCTTTTTCTGAAAAAAGATACTATGCACACTTCATGACGCCTAGGAAAAAACAAGAAAATGACGTGTCATTCACTTTTTTGGGGATCAGGTGATTACCCCGTCCAGAAAGGCAAATGTCATTCCACCTTCTAGGGGAGTTGAATCGAAGATTGAACTGCCTCTGTGCCGAATTTTCAACAATACTGGACAAAAACGACTGCATGCTCTCACACTGAGGATGAATTAAATGAGCATTAGCATTATGAGCAATGCCTTGGCACGTACATGAGGAACAACAGCCCTACCATGAGCGACAACCTACCGAGGACCCATTATCCATTCTTTGCTGGCACGTATCCGCACATCCTCGCTGTTTACACGCGATCTTTTCGACTTTAGATCAAACGAGTTGGATGAATACACGAATTCAAGCATTTTCGTTACGCTTGCGGATAGCTGGCTAATAGCTTCATCAAAACAGTACACTTTACAAAAATCCTCCACCATCCAGACTTGACAGTGATTTCCGAATTAAGATAAGCACATTCCTCACATACCAACCATGCAATGTCGCCACAAATGTAGAAATTGATTTTACTTCTCAACTGTGACTGTGATTTTTTTTCACTCCTCTCTTGTTTTATGATCTTCTTTATCAAGAGAGTGCCAAGTGTTACAGCACCTTACTCCAGTAATAATGTTTCTTCCTTCAGAGATAAATATATTGATTCCTCTATGTCGTAACAAGACAAGTTCCCTTGAGTTGATATTTTTGTACCAGCACTTCCTGAGATCATCAACGATCACCGCTTCTGAGTTCACAAATTTATTTGTTACCGCCAGCGTCAAGCGTGTGATGGGATTTTTCCACCGGGGGAGGGGGGTTGGGTCGTAAAGGGAGTGTGCGCTGGCCAGTTTTAAATTGAGGATAGCATGATAACCGGCACGAAAGTAATCAAACTAGTAATTAAATAATTACATACATTACAAAATGTATGAAAAAAAACAAAATATGCAGAATAATACTAAATGAATACATAAATTGCAAATATTATATTTAGTTTCAGGCGTAGGACAGTAAAATGGAAGCATCAACATGTCATTTTGACAATGCCCAGTGTATTAACAATGTAATAATGAGACCACGCAGGTTCGACACCCATTGTTTTGTGCACATTGTTATGTCTGGGAGATTGCGAATAATTTCGTCGTAAGAGAACCAAAAGAAAAAGTTCAGGTAGTTTTTAAGAGAAGAATGTTTGCTCTAAAAAACAGCCACATCGCTGTTTTTCCCACCTCCCAGTATGACATTTTTCCCATCTTTGTCTCATGAAAAATTTGGAAAAACGGCAAGGCCCTGGGAGTAGAGTGACACGGCAAATCAGAAAATACTATTTGATACAGAAAATCCTCGCCTACAACAAAATGGAAGATGATTTGATTCACACTATGTCACTCTGAGTTATCTCTTGAATTTTATTCAAAGTCACACACTTCAGTGCATGAGCAAAAACTGGGATTTTGGCGATTTTTTTCCATTGCAAAAAAAAAATGAGACGGCGTTTTAAAAGAAATCACCCATATATTTGAATGGAGAGTCTAAGAAAATCCCCATGTGCAAAACTTTTACTTTCCGGATCGTCTGCTTTTTCAAAAGTTAGATGGAACAAATCCAGAAAAGTTGGAAGATTTTAAATTTCTTCTTCTTCTCCCAAAAACTACCTGAACTTTTCTTTTGGTCCTCTTATGACGAAGTTATTCGCGATCTCCCAGACCTAACAATGTGCACAGAATCTGAGCCCTTTTAGTCATTAAATCTTGTTAGATTCACTTTTTGCTACGTAAACTACGTAAAATTAAATTCTTCATTTTTGAGAAGTTGTAGATTTCTTTGGCTTTTGTTCGTTCCTGTGTGAATAAGCAGCAATCGAGAACTGTCGCAGGAACGCTGGAGCAGCAGAAGAAGAGGGAGTGGGGGGTGGGGGGAGATCGTATTCCAGAGGGTTGTCTCCCATCACCACGCCTGACTCTGGTTACCTGGACTTCAGACTTTCTGTGGTGTTGCATATGTAACCCTTCATTAAATTTTTTTTTCCATTTTATAACTATCTAGCGCTGAATCCCCAATCCAACGCCGTGAAACCCTTTGTAGCTTTCTGGCGCCGGTGCACCAACCCGACACATGGTATCCGCGTTATCGCACTTCATGGCTTTCTAGCGTCGTCGCACCAATCCGATGCCGTGGGACCATCTATGGTCGCCAACGTATGAATGTGTCGTATTGGGTCATGTCTCACTGCGCTCTGCAATTTCGTTATATATATACACAAACACACACACAATCAAGCAAACTCACACGTGACAGAATAAGTCCGTCATTCTATAGCATGATCATGGTATTAATTGAATTTGTGGCCAGGGACTCAGTCAGTGAGGTTTCTAGTGGTGCCATCGTATCTTGATTGTGACATTCAATATTCCGTTCAAATCATGATCATGCCATATAATAAAGTGCTTATTCTATTCTGTCACTTGTTTGAGTGTGTGTATGTGTGTAACGAAATTCCAAAAAGCATTTCGACGGGTCCCACGGCATGCGTGGGCACCAGATAGCTATAGAACGGGGTGAGACGGGTCCTACGTTATCAGATTCCTGCACCGACATCGTAAAGCTATAAAATAGGGCGGGTCGAGTCCAGTGGTGTGTAGTTGGTTTGCCATAGTGCAATAGTATCGCACGATTAACATATGTTGATTGGTAAGGAGTAAATGAGAATCACAGCCATACATACTACCCGTGTCGCGTTTCACCTTCGAATGAAATGAAAAATGAATAATTCATTTATGAATATGAGACCGTCTATTTTCTTGTACATCTGTGTCAGGTTGGTTACTTGCCTTCTTCAGAAAGTGGAAACACGAATTCAAACGGCTGCTTCAACAGTGGCCAACAGTTTACACGATCTGACGAGAGCGTTATCTTTATCGATACGATGATGTCGTTCACGCCATTTTATGCTAAAGCATCATTTCTATGATAACTGTTGGCGGAAAACAAAGAAAAATCCATACTTTGAATAAAGCTTTCAAATTGTGTCCACATCATATTGCTATCGAAGGAGTATTTGAAGCTGAAATTTGAATGTTCTCTAAATGTAGAACTGATGTGGTTATTAAAAAAAAATTAAAATTAGCTAAACTTCCTAAATATATTTTTTAAAAAAAGAGGCGTTGTTAGAAAAACAGAATTCTAATTTTACAGGAAATGCCACTACTACTGATTTTCATTGATCAGTGAGGGCGAGCGAAGCGAACACCACAGAAAGTCTGAACTCCGGCTATAGCCGGACGTTCAGGTTAGCTTAGCAATAAAAGGAATAAGTTGAGTTTTCAATCTACAATACTGATGACTTCATGATTTTCATACTTGTTTTAAATTAGTGATTAGTGTCGTTGGTACTTTGAAACTCAGAGGTCCTGTGCCCTTTTCGGTAGACAATAGGGTGTATGCAAATGAGAATTGAATTAACTGGTTTACTCTATAGGGTCTATTTAAGAGAAAATATTCCGTAGAACCTATACTTTGAATGACGTCTTCGGTGCTATTTACTCTTCAAAGACCTCTTTTCGAAGATTGTAAGATTTTTCCTTCAGAAATGTAGTGGAGATCTCATAAATTCAATGAATGGTTGCAAATGATAGAGGTGGACTCGTTTCGCTCTTTGACTCTACCAACAATCTGATTGTCTCCGTCTGAGCTGCTACACTCGCATGTGACATTGGAGAAGAACTGTTCCTAGGAACATCCTACAGTGGAGCATTAAGGGACTTGGCCGGGTTTCTCCCGTCATTAGGAGTGTTGGAATGGCGGACGTTTTATCGATGACAAATATCAATGACATATATGGATTAACATCAACTTTGAACTTCAAATTATCTTTCATTATTTTCGTTGCTTACGCTGGAACATCAAGCTCCGAAGAAGAACCTAGAGAAGTTTTACAGAGAGGATCAAACCTTCCTCAAGGTTATTGTGGTCGTGAACACCTGAAGAAGTTGACATGGGAAGCAGGGACCACAATGGAACGAGCAGCGGAAGAAGCTTCTCGAGTTCATCATAACGACTAAGACCATTCATGGTGTAGGCTACGACAATCATAATAAACCAGTTTGAAAGTCCGGCTAAAGCCGGTCTTCAGAATTCCTCTTGTCCCCGCTTTGCTTCCCTTCAGTTATAGATACAAATCCAAAGGAAGTGCACTTCCCATTAATTTCTACCAGAGAATTATTTTTTTTTCCAAACGAAGCTTTTTCTTAGCTTTTTCTAGGGAAAATACATCGTTTTCTTGTAATCATTTTGCTAAGCGTTTGAATATCCTACATTCCGAGGATATTCAAATTTGATTACATCCGTAATCCTTCGACACCGTAGCAACTCGAAAACATATATTGAAGAATTAGACTATGTTTTTGTCCTTCTACTTAGCAAATAACATAGAATACAAACGTGAATTGAGATGAACACCATCATCGTTCTACTAAAGATAAGTGTGCTACGTCAAATCACGTAAACAGCTAACTACTTTTTATGAAGCTGTGTGCATACATGCATCTAGTTTTTGAAAGAAGGATTCGGCAAACATGGTGAGATCAACCATAGGCGAGTCTATTTACGGCATAGATTAGGATGCAGTTTTCACGACCGCAGAACGGTTAACAGTGTCTCATTTACCTTACATCACTATCGCTTAGGACTATTGAGCAGTGGTGGTCAGTGGTATTGAGCACAATATCCTGTTGATTCTAATTTCTGGCACTACTCCGACGCCATGGTACCCGTACGTAATTTTATCGCTTTGTGGTGCCAGCGCAGTTATTTGACGGCACTAGACCCGTTTCTGGAATCTGGTTGCAGATTTCCATACGGAGTCAGACCATTGTCTTCTTCAGACATTTTTCTTCTTGAGTAAAAGAGAGGAAACCGCAAGAAAGCGAAGTTTCGGGATCATCATGAGCTGAAATTTTTGCGCTTTACTACCCGATTTCGGAAAGGATACCACAACAGACACCAGCAGCGACAAATATGATCGTCTCGTAAAATATCTTCATGGGTATACGAGTGAAACCATGAGACTCCTCGAGAAACATTCGAGGTAATACAACAGTGTGAAGTCGCACGAGGCAACCACGAAAGAAAAGATCAAAAATGACTTGACTTAAGCTAGGGATGAGCTAGGTGTTCCGAGATAGGAACCAGAAAGTTGTGCGCACGAGTTGGATAGCTCACGATTATTTGGAATTTTATACCTAAGACAGTAAACGGTGGTTCATTGCTAATATTTATCAAATAGGAGCAATGAAGCTAAGAGCACAGAATAATTGCCGGCCTGCTCCGGCTAGTACAAAAGCAACATGTCTACAAGTGCGCTGCCTCCTTGCCATATGGTCGGCAAAGAGAGAGCAGTATAGCAACAAACATTACAAATTATCAATTATCGTGTTCCGAGATCGGAACACTAAGAACTTTTGCCTGCAATGCTTGGGAATTCACCAACAGTACGGCTAAGATGATTGCCCTATGGAACCGAAATGGAAGAACCAATGCGATGCCTGAGGCGTGACTGCTCATGCATACCACTCTTACCTCGAGCAATATATGCAGTGTAGCCTAATGCTCGAGGAATAAAGCGTTCAGGAATTAAAAAGGATTACATTTAGGGTTTTTTTTTTGGGTGGGGGGAGGGGCACTCAAAACTGCTCGAGGAGTAATGCTTAGGTTTCAGGGTTCCGATTGACTCCGCAAATTCAATTCCAGTGATGACCTGTCGATTGATGAACTACTGAGTTCTCACATACTTTCGCAAATGGTCAAAGGGGAAGACATTTGACAGTTAAGACAGTCTCTGCGCTCCATGGACGTTTCTTACGCCTCAGAGTACAGGTCGATAAGAGCAGCTTTGAAAGTCTCCCTAGTCCCTTCACTCTACTTACTGAAGATGCCTAAGCCGTAGATCTAAGATCCTGGAAATGATCTAACGCTTCCTCATGCTCACTGTTTGTCAACCCATGAAATCGGGCCGCATTCCATTTACTCCGATCATTCGCAAGTTTGGTTCAGTGGTTCTTCTTTTCATGAAGGACACAAACAGTTTCAATTTCTTTTCGAAGGACAGATGGAAGTATTACTGGTAAGTATGCCTGCATAAGGAGATCAAAGAGCGGCAGGAGTACAATTTGATCAGCGTGGAACATTTGTGTACACGGACTTTCATGATAAAGAAGTCCTGAGAGGAATTTTTCGAGCTGTGATCTTATTTTCTGAACTACTCCTCTACTACTTAACTACTAGTTTTTGCATTGGAGCACGACAGTACGTGAGGCCTGTTTTGTTGAACATTTCCGAAATTGCTTTATTTTACAAAGCTTGGATTGACGGTGTATTGTGATGTTCAGGTCGCGCTATTGTCGTCATGTTGGACTTCCTCAGAAAAAATATTGGGATGGAAATCCCTCTGTTTCTATATATGCTTACCAGTTTCCTGAAATTTCCTGTATTCCAAAATTTAATGTATGAGAAAGTTTGTCTTGCTCGACACAATCAGGTTAGCATAAACATTGCAGTTCTCCTTGTTAAATGTGCTCAGCCATCAACTTGTTGTAAAACGGATATCCTTATTAGTTTTAGGATTTCACTTTTTGCTCAAACGTAACAGCATATCACAACGACAAAACTATTCAAGCTGATGCAAATCATTTCTATTTTCTGTCTTCTGTCGTGCTAGTGCTTCCATCGTTGTTCTCAACTCTTGCGCTAGGAGCAGGTGGGGAAAGGACTAAGTTTTTTTTTACTCATCACCATTTTTCTATAATTCGCACATGCATTTTATGCTCCTAGCAAAGATTGTGGGGACTTGTGCTCATGTTCCCTTTTCATCCTTTTCTGATGCTAAGGTTTTTGTTGATTTTTTCTAAGGTATTTGAAGGTAGGTAAAAAATCATAATATTTCGCCAGGAACACAAAATAGATAGGTACGAGTTGGAAGTACTTGGTGTGCAAATAGAAACAAACTTTCATTTTCATGAAAGAAGTTGTTTTAAGTTTCGGATGTGTGGAGTATCAAAGTGCCCCTGATGATACCTTTCCTTGGTTTGATTATGTGTACAACAAACTACATCATTCAAACGGCATATATGGGATTATCCGTATTCTTGCTGTTGATTAGTGACGCTGTATTTGGTATATGTGGTGGATTTATTTCCGTGATATGTGAGTATCTTCAAACAATTTCCGCACAGAAATGCGGTAGGCTCGAAAAGTGATGAATTTCGGTGTAGTTGCGTAAGCGACACGGTAGAGCGTAATGGTTGAGATCAACGATGGGGTGTTCTTGCTCGCTTCACTCGGAGTGCTACGATGAATAGTGCTAGCGAGGGTACCCCCCCCTATGCTCAGGAGAATGTCCATCTAACTCAGTTTAAACTCTCCTTTGAGAATTTGTTGTGGAATTTGATAACTAACATAACTGATAATAGAGTTTTTGAAGTAATTGGGACTGGAGAAAACCTATGATAAGTACCTAAACACTTTGATGCACATTAGTAATAAGTTCATAATTACAAAAAGGCGAATAACACGAATACTGAGAAAAAAGTAAGCAAGTTTCTTTACTTGGACATACTTCGTAATAGCGTACCAGATACAAAAGAATGCTAATTAAATCGAATCCACTTCAAACTGATGAGCATATAGTTGGATCAAAACGATGTAAAGCGTTGTACAGTTGCGTGGGACCCTCGCTAGCACCACTCATCGCTGCAGTTCGCGATGGTCCCATCTGGTTACCTCCACCGCTGCTGTTCGAGCGCAGCCGCTTGCTCAACGTTTCAATCCAACTATAACATTTGATGTTTCATTTGAGCAGAACTGCATCTATTTTGTTCACTACTAAGTCATGTCGTGTCTTCTGCTTTTCCCAGATTTCCTCGTAAACAATATCTAACTGGAACTTATTCATATGATGATCTCAAATCGATTGGTACCTCATGGTTCAGGAAACAGTTGGAGTGCGTAATCGATTGGCATTTGCAGCTTCCTCTTTCCTTTTTCCAACTGCAGCGCAGTTGAAAATCCGTCATTAAATTGCTTCGCGGACGTGATTGCACATAGCAGCACGAATGTGGGTACATATAGTTGGGTCAAAACGACATGAAGCACGGACCGCTACGTAATTGACCGCGCTCGGAAGCGGTGCGGTCGAGACAGCGGTTGGAATCGAGGTGGGACCATGGTGAACTGCCGAGGTGAGTGGCGGCAGTGAGGGTCCTTACACGACCCCAACCGCTACGCTCCACCGCTCCGCTTCGAGCGCAGCCGCTTGCGTTGATGTCCGTGCTTCATGTCGTATTGACCCGACTATAGTGTCGTGGTCATCCGAACATGCTACCCACATTCCGATGATTATGATATCATTTACCGATTTTCACGGTCAATTTTTACCATGTTGCCGTTTTCGAGTGAAACCGCAGCACTATGTTTGAGACTATACTTTCAGCTACTACCCTCAGCTATGGAGTAAAAACAACCTCAACTTCCCGTCGTAGTGTCAGAATTGCTGGAATGGAAGGTGCTATAGGTCTTGGTGGTACCATTGGGTACGCCACTTCGGGGATCATTAGAGAGTAAGTAACGGCTCTTGAACAGTTTTTTTTTCTTACCAGATTTCGTGACGCTACAGTCCCACACTTATAATGTATTAGCTACTGTTTGCGATAAAACCTATATGCGCAAGTAGCATTTCAAACTAAACGTCTTTTTGCTGAGCTTGATGAGTTTCTGCTGATCCTACTTGCACTCGGGAATGTTCTTTCATTATTTCAGAGCTTTAGGGTACTCGTACACTTTCTTGTTAATGCTTGTTTTGCAAGTGATTGCCTTCTTTTACATTCTCATATTCGCAAAAGACGTCGAAAAATTTGCTTCTCAAGATGAGGATCGCTCACGAGGTAATAGCACTTTATATGCTATTGTGTATGAGCTTAGATAACCTCTCCTATTTTACATTTATCGCAGAATGCAGCGAATCAGCACAAATTACGTATTTTCTTTCAGGACCTCTTTCACGTATTGTTGAGAAGTCGCTTACAGTTATCGCTGATTACTGGAGACTCCTGACGACGGAGCGAAAATTTCGCCTCATGCTTGTGATGAATTTGCTTGCACTTGGAGTGGAGTTGCTCATATTTGCTGGTGTGTGTACATTATAACAACAACAAGTGTCATAAACCACCTGAGTTTAGGTTTAATGGACATTCAATATTCTTACTTGCGGTTCAAATTAGGTTGGGGAGATAAACAGTACGGATGGTTCAGTGGTTTACAATACGGAGTAACTACTGCATCTGTAAGGCTTTACTAGACTTGATTATAGGATTTTCATTTCGAAGTTCCCATCGCAGAATACGATGTAACCATTTTGACTTATAAATATAAAGTGCGTCGCTCTAGGTGCTAATTCTGTATCCATTTTTGTACATACGAGGGATGAGTGACGGTATTCTTGGATGTCTTGGCTTAACAGCTAAGATGATTTCTCTTATAATGCTTGCCTTCGTTTTAAACTCTGCCATGGCTTTCTCAGTTATAGGTTAGTAATTCTGGACAATTTAGCTACGCATGCTTTTCAGAACTCGCTAAATTAGATCTTTTACCAATTTAGTGTTCACGTCGCTTAATCGTTTCGTTGCAACTGGTTTCCGCTCTTTCATCTCGGGTCTTATTCAGACAAATGAACAAGGTACTTACAAATAGGAATTTCATTTGTTACTACTATATTAGATCTTCAGAGCTTGCAGTGCCCCTTTTTTTTAGGGAAGATGTTCTCTCTTATTGCATTGTTAGAAGGTGTAACTGGCCTTCTAGCGAGTGCAATTTACAACAACCTTTATCCAAAAACTTTGTCATTCTTTCCTGGACTATTCCACCTTTTAAGTGCCGCTCTCCTGATCATTCCACTCACCATTCTTGGGTAACATTATTTTGTTAGCTTCAGTCACATCTCTTGTCATCGGATTATTTCAGTATATCGGACCTACGAGTCAAAGCTTCTTCAGAGTTAGAAAACGACAACGAATCTACAACGGCGGGAACGCTGAACTAAGAAATTTGCTATTAAACATCGTCATGATGTTATAGTTGTTGCTTATATTCATTTTGTTGAATAGAACACTAGGAAGAGAATCCTTATAAAAATTATCAGCAGACTGCTTATACTCGCACATTTATTGTTGTCATATCATGGGAACGCCTTCATTTCCTGTTGTTTTGTAAGTACTAAAGATTTGTAGCTTTTATCTGGAACAATCATTGACATGGTATGTTTTGCCAAAGGTGATGTATATTGAACTAGCACGCTATACAAACGAAACATAACTGATGGAAATACCCATGTAAATGTGAAATCAAGGACATCGTCCCACCTTTGCCGGAAATGTAACATGCAAGCTGTTTCAATACAGGTGAAAAACTTGACCAATGCTTAGGGATAGTGATGCGCAAGAGTAAAGGCGTTACTTCACCACAACCATTGACTAGAATTTTGTTGCTGTTGCTGACCATTCTGTTGTTGAGGCTGCTGCATTTGGCCGTAGGGAGGTAAGCTCATTGGTCGATTTAAATCCGTAGGTGTACTCATCCCAAATGGATCCGAATGGTTATGAGGAGACCTGAAAACAGATGCCCTTTGTTACGTTTCAATGAAACAACGTATTATATACTCGTTTATTTTCCCCATTTATGGAGGCTGACAAATGGTAGGGTGGTTACGATAGCTACGGGACTTGTTGGACTGAGTAGTAGACGAGCCATGAGTATTTCCACGCTAAGAATTGCATTACTCCATTCCTATTTATACTATCGAAAAAAGTTTACTGGCACTGAAAGAGATAGAGATAGGCTAGCGCATCAAAAAATGCGAGACATGGAACAGTGGCATGTAGTAGATGTAGAAAGAGCGAGATAAAACATCGAAAATATTAGCTGCAAGTAAGCCCTGGGGGTAGATTGAGAGAATAAATTGAGGAAACAAAAGTTTAACTCTTTTCCTTCCAATTATGTGCTCGTATGGTGATCAATCAACCAGTCATGTTCACTCTTCAATTTAGGCGTACTCCCAGCTTGCGCAGCTCAGAAGCTTCTTTGTACAATGGTGAGAACGGCGGAGTAGACCGAGCTGTTAGACCACCAACTAAATCCACCCTTAACTAGAAAACAGTTAGTCGATTATCTTATCCTATTGCTCTTCTACGCGCAATGTTTTGCAGATTCTATACGACTCTGCAGTATTTCTCACGTAATGGTTCTGAACTTTTTGTAGTCGATTAAGTTATCTACTGTCTGCATTTCATTCATTCAATCATCACACCTAGAGCATAAAAAAGATGCTCCAACATGCTGAAGCTCTGAAATTTTCGCGCATAACCTGGAAGTGATTTATTCTGGTTAAAATACTATCTCGTCGCGTGAATGGGCGAGTTGTTCCATAGTTAAACAAGGAACACCCACTAATATCAAACAATATAAGAGAAGTGATGAACTTAATAACAAACCTCGGCACAGGAACTGGTGTTATCAATGATGGTGTATCATTTAATCCCGTTAAATTGTTCTTCTGCATGAGCGGGGAGTCGGCACCTCTCAAGTGAACGTTCCTCATCGACATTGAACCAGGCGAAAGGGCTCGTTGGGGAGGGGCTGGGTTCGCTTCTGAGTAAGGGCGTTGCAGTGGAGAAAATCCCCCGATTGGCTGAGAAGTCCCTGCTTGTCCTACGATTGTTCCTGATATTTGCTGTTGAGAATTTTGAGGGGAGTATTGTTGTTCGCTCTAAATAAGGCAATAATTAAGCTGGATATTGAAAATCCAGCAAAACTGAAAAGAAATGAAAATGACCACAGACTTGGAAACTCTGCGATTCTGCCCACTGAGACACCGACTCATTCGCAGGTATAGGACGGAACATGGCTTCTGGAGGTGCAGTTCTATCCTGCAACTGTGGAAGGGATGAAAAAAGGAAATGGAGAGAAGAAATTCACTTCTGAGTATAGCTCAGCATACTTGAGCAGCAAGTGCAGCCAGCTGTTTTGCGCGGCGATAACGACGCCTCTGTGATTTGTTCGCTGTAGTGCCATTATGATGTTTGAGTATATGTTCCTGTAATAAAGCTTATAAGATACAGATTTACCTCATACCCTGAATACGGTGATTTTGATTTAGTACAAAAAAAGATTGAAACTTATATGTTCTTAGATGCGAGACTTTTTGGTACATATCAAATATTTTTTGTTATTCTCGAATAAATGTAAGGATCAATATTATTAACGAGATCCGATAACTATGCTCCTATCCACTTTTAAGCATAAATAAATAATAAAATTGAAAGGTTGGTTCATCGAGACACGCACATACTACAATCTGCTTATTTTTCCCATAAATAAAAAGAAATGAAGGGATAAAACCATAAAAAAGATCTTTCGTTAACCTCTCAGTAATAGGTTTGATTACTTGAATGGCAGAATGCATTCAATGCAAACTATCAGCACCTTAAGTTTGTCCCGTCGGCTGGACGCATAGTCGCAAGCATCACACTTAAATGGCTTGTCCTCAAGGTGAATACGTTCGTGCCGTACAAGATGAGATTTTTCAATGAAGCCTCTGCCGCAGATCTGAACGAAGTAACTCAAGGAGATAGCACACGTCATGAAGAACAAAAGGAAACAAAAAAAAAACCGACCTTGCACATATGAGCTCTGACAGCCATATGGGTCCGAAGATGTGCTGCCAATTGACTTTTCTTTGGTGATGAGTAATCACAGCCTTCTGAAAGACGTTGACTTGGTGGAAATAATTATTTGTAGGAAAATCCTCCGAGGAATTTTCCCAGATGAATCGGATTGGAGGGAAGTGGAAGTTGAAAAGAAGTGAAATCACTTGCCAATATGACAGTAGAACATATCACCCGTGTGCTGCCTTCGATGAGTCGTCATGTGATCAGAATTAGCAGTAGCAAATCCACAATCTTCACATACGAAAGACCTGACAACAATGAAATTCGAAAAAAAGTTAGCAGCAGAAGAAGCTATTCTATTTGGTGTATAGATTTGTAGATATACCACACCATAGCAGCCTTACTGTCCACATACTTTTATGCCTAAATTACTACAAGAAAGGGGATAGGTGGTAGAGAGGACAATATAAAAGTTCTAGACAAACAGTTTTTGTTTTCAAGTAACAACAATACTAAACACATTGGAACTGAATAATTGTCTTACACCTTACCTCGGCTCATCATGCGACGAAAAGTGCATTTCCAACGCTGTATGGGTGTTGAATCCACGGCCACATTCTTCACAATGTAGAGGTCGCTCATCAAGACTACTGTGCATACGTTCGTGAGCCCAGAGCTGGGTACGGGATCGAGCCCGAAAACCACATTCAAGGCATTTGAAGAACCTTTCAGTAGCTAGAAACAAATGAAATGATATCAGCATGCAAGAATTCTTCTGAGTCAGCAAAAGCACATACTATGTGATAAGCGATGAGCCAGGAGCTCCTGAAGGTTATCTTTAGATACGAACGGGCACTGGTCGCATGTATACGGAGCTTGAGTCTAAAAAACGTCGATATGGGAAAACTTCAGGCCAAAGTTCGTAATGGAAGCTATCTGACCCAGTGTTCTCTGCAGTGCTCATAGAACGTTTTGTTCCACGTTGATTCGAACTCACATAATTGACAGAGATATCCCGTATTGCGATTATGCTGACGAGCACGATGTTTCTCAACTTCCTGAAAAAAGTCATCTTTGCGCTCTTTATCCGCCCATAAAAGAAGACGATATTCACAATCTCTGTCTATACAGTACAAAAAATAGGTACGCGCTGAATTAATATACGCCATACTTCAACTGAAGTGGTCGCAAATTTGCAAAATTTGCAAGCATGAAGTCCCCCATCCACGTGGACGTCTTCTCCATCTTCTACTTCTTCTGGGTCAATGACATCTTCCTGTGTATACGTTACTGCCCCAGTAAGCGATGAAGTAGCATACACACCATCGACGTCATCATCGTCCACCATAGGTAAAACTAAGAACAAAATGATCTTTGAAATGCAACAAAATCTAGTAAATGCGTAGACCAACTTTCATTTTCGTCAGTTCTTTTCGGGGGTCGTCCTCGTTTTCTTACAGCGGAATTGCCTACAGATTTCCGTAATACTTTGCTCCTACTAAATTCAGATTATTAAGTGCAAATGGATGTGGGAAGTGAGAGGATTAAATAGACAGTCGAACCAAACATACCCTTTTTTATTGATATCTGCTAAAGGAACGCCTCCAAGGTTGATCTTTAGCCGTACCCTTGGTTTTTCAACGCCATCTTCGGTGAACGTAGTTTCCAGCTAAAGTCAATTCTATGAACGAGGAAAATAAACAGAGAAACAAGAATTAGAGAGGGGTTCTGAGTACTAACAAACAGATTAAAAAATCACATTTGATTCGTTCTCAGTTTTTTTTTCTAATATCTCTTTATCTATCTTCGAATTCGTTTGTAGTCTTAATCAAAAGTACTTTGAAGAACGCCCTCATCCTTTTTTTTGCGAAAAATCCGTTGGGTGGGTTGTGTTGAAGATATAACATAAAGAATTTGAAAAAAAAAACCTACAACTGTGCTGGTGCTGGGTTGGCCTTCTACTGGTGTTTCGTCTTCCTCTTCATCATCCATATGTTCAAAACTGAAACTGGGAAACTAAAGTGATATTTTCTAAAAACGTCAAACAAAAACATGGTGAACATCCTCTTATGATCAGTGAGAGATTATTAAGCAGAGTTGAGATAGAGATAGCTGTCAAAAGGTATTTTTTATATTTGAGGTAATAAATTGTGAGAAACGGTACCTAGAATCGTTCTCGTAATCCTCGTCGCCTGCTGCGCCAAGTGCCGCATTGGCTTCAAGAAGAGCTGCAGCTGCTGCTTCACCTCCTAACTGCTGTGCAAGCGATAGGAACTGTTGCTCATATTTAGGCATTGGAATAGCATTGGCATGCCTAAACAGAAATTAATTCATTCAACAAAAGTACCGAAAGCACAAATGCTACTTCCGTCGGTACCTATTTTTTCTCCGGACAATCGCAAAGTGCACCGCAATACAAAGCAAAGGACTGAGAGATTGTGTTTCAGGCAGAGAAAGACAGAAAAGCCGTGGGCACATCGCAATCGTCCGGAAAAAATAAATACCAGCAACTGATCACTAAGAGGATGGGAACTAACATCGCTCCAAGAAGGATATATCGACAGTTTTGACTCTTAGTTAACAGGGGAGAGTAGTCGAGAACAAATTCGAGGGCATTATCCGATACATCCAATACTCGACAACGTTCAAGCAGCGGTCGAAATGAGGATTCTCTGCTGGGAACATCTTCACCGACCCATCGTACGATCAGTCTGACAAATGCATTTTATAACACAATTTTTTCATATCGCAAAGAAAATTCGCAAACACGTTATCAGAAATTTCAACGGCAGTATTCGTGGTAAAATGATATAATTATCATTGGTATTGGACGACAGTAACCGTCCAGAAAGGCTTACTTCAAATAAACATCAGGACTGATGACATCCTGATATTTCGGATCTTCGAGAATTTTGAGTAATTGCGGCATAGGATACTTCAAAATGTCAACAGATTCGAGAAGGCAACGATTAATATTAACATCAAAATACTCAGAAGCAGCCTGGAATAGAAGAATTGTTCTGCGTTAAATAATAGCTACGAAGTACCAAATACTGTAACTTCATATCAATAAAGAGAAGACACAAACAGACCTTTAATAGTGATGGCAGATTATACTTGGTAGCGAGTTGTCGCACTGACAGTGAGTTTGCAGCGTCCAAGTACCTATCGAGGTACTCAGCACAGTAATTCTTTAGTTTCGTCACCTAAAATTTTGATTATCGTTGTCTTTCAGGAGACAAGATATGCGAGATCTTCAAAAGTTAGTAAAACAGCTTACTAGAAAATTATTTGCTAAACGAAGCAATTCCGCCACAGTTGTGCGGTCAATAACAACACAACCACTGTACATGTAGTTGAGCAATAATTCAAACGCTTTCGGATGTTGACAGTTTACAACCACCTGAACAACAACCGCATATGTATGGTTGAGGATGGGCTAAAGTGACTCGCACCTGTTCTTTTGTCACTTTTGTGGATTTTAGAATGGAGTCAAAGTACGGACTACATGATGCTAAGATATTGCGATGGGCGGAGAATTGTCGATCTTTAACTACGATGCACACATCGCAAAACCGACCTGTCTCTCTTTGATATCGCATACGTTCCAGAACTGAAAAACCTTCTTTTCATTGAAAAGTACCCTATTCTAATTCGTAAGACAAAAGTCTCTGAAAAATGTTAGCATACAAACAGATATCATTTCACAACACTTGAATAGAAACTAAACTACTGCACTCGAATGAAAAATCTCGTTATATAATATAATACATATAAGAGCTGCTAAACAAGTAAGGAACCTTGTCCTCTTGATGATTTATAGTTTAGCCGAATTTCAAATACATCCAGCTGAAGCGAAGTATATATATATATATATATATATATATATATATATATATATATATATATTCAAAAAAGATATATTCAGAATATATGAGAAGGCCATTACGGTTGATGAGGTTATTAGAGACGGCAAAAACAGGAGATTGACGCTGTTGGGATCTCTCTAGGAAGAGATAGGGTTAGGATTGTTAGCATGATCACGTTCGCGTGGGAAACGGCCTTAATTTCGTTCTTAATTTCGTTTTTCCCTGCGAAAAATGCTAGACCGCTACCTTTTTATATTGGTGAGTATTTGGATCCATCAGTAGTCTACTCATTGGTTTTACTTGAACAGACTGCTGAGGAAACCCAATTGATTGTTGTCCGCTCATGGATGTGGCGCCTGTCCAAAGGTTTCGTTTTCTAATGCATCTCATGCTAAAAACCGAACGGTGAAGCTCTTTTTCGCGTCTTTTTTTCAGTACTATTAGGGAGACTACAAGTATGGGCGTTATCACTCTCATACGTGTAGTTTACACCGCGAAGTCTATCTCGTGCTGGTGACATGCTGTCCTTAGTGCGCTCATAGAGAAGCGTAACAATTACGACCGACAGCATTCAACGTCTTGAGTTTTACAAATATCGACTGTATCGTTAACTGTCGTTACGATTCTTGTCGATGGAAGAGACGCCCGTCTTCGACGAAGTGTGCCATATTTGGATGTCACCAATAACTAACGACACTTAGTCGTCGAAGGGGCGATGGAAACTTGAGGAACTGTGAATTATCTTATACTAACCAACACATAATGGTCGCTGTAACGCAGTAGTCACGTAATAGATAATCATCACTATATTAGAACAGTAGATGGTTCGCCATTACTCAAAGCCAACCAAGTTTCCAAATCTCTGAGGTAAGCAAATTGATGGCAGACACGATTAAAAGAATGAGGAGAGTGATCTGGTATATGAGTTGACCTCTGCTAACCACCGTATACCTCGCACGAGCTAATACTGTTAATTAATCCCTTCGATTCAAAACTAAACAGGCACGCCATGTAGCATTCCAAAAGATTGATCAACGCTGAGCATTGTTAGCTTGATACGCAATAATACTGGACCATTTTCTGTTCAATTCATTTTTGATTTTTGTATACAGAGTTTTATAAACAGCAGTTCTCGTAAATTCTTCTGGCTTTAGCTTTTTAGGTTCTTGGTTTTCTAGATCAATGTGAAGGACGGACTTCACTGAATTTTTTATATTCAATGTAATTTTCGAAGCTTAGAAGTGTAAAACAAAGTGCTAAATCTATACCTAGTCTCATATCTGCAATTTCCGACATAGCTGCAGAACTACAACATTATCTTTTCCTCACTCTTTTAAATCATCTTTGAAGAAATAAAATAATAAATCGATACCTCCACCTCAATGCTTACATACAGACTTTCCTATATCTATTATGTTATGACGGAAGGAGGTCTAGATGTAAACCTAGGTACCAATCAACACATCTAGCTATTTTCAGGAATAATTATTACTATAGGTACTTATTCTATCACCATATGGGAGCACTTCGTCCTACATACTTCAAAGAGAAAAAAGTTTCAAAAAGGAGAGCATTTGCGTACCAACACTTCCATGTTGATCTGTGAACGACATCGGATTTAGACCGGTTCCTTCCGAGCTCGCTACTAGAGCTGCCATAGCCTCCTTCCCCAGTTATTCGAACAATACCAACCCGATATGTCCTATAAAAAATAGATTGCCTTTTTGGAGCAGTTTCTTGCCAAAATACGGTAAAAATGGAAATAAGAGCAACACTAACACTGCTCTATAGAACAATCCACATGGATCAAAACAACAAAACAAGGAAACAGCTGGACTCCCAGTGGCTTTTTTGCGTTAATTCAAGTGTTCTACGCGATTGCGACCTCTGCATGGAAGAGTCATATAAGCGTTTGATCAACCCACTATAACAATTTGTTTATTGGTTTAGTATGCCTAGCTATTTCCATGCATGAGGTGCCTAATACAGTCAAGTACTTTCAATCACAGAATCCTTGACAGTAACATCAACAGAGTTTTTGTATGCATAACAGTAAAATATCACATTCATGAACATATGAACGTCTGGGGAAAAAAGAGATGGTAGTACCACTGCTTCCATGCTTAGCTCTAGATTGGATTTAGACAGGTTCCTTTCCTTTCTGAGTTTGCTGCTAGAGCTGCATTCACCCGCACCAGCCATTCAAAACCAGTAAACTGATCCGCTAAGACAGTTTTTCATACTTCAATTTAAACGTTGTAATTAGGCTTTGGACGGTTTGTGTGGCTTCATACTCATAACGACATAAAGTCATTCTTCAGCTAAGGAAAATGAGTGGTTCTTTTACTGTAGCAATTAAAAACGGAGGAGCACGTTCAAGCACTGGTCTGATCATGTTTTGCTTTTTCCTTGAAGTTGAGTAATAAGTGAACTGGCCCAGTTCAAATTTAGGGATCAGAGTTTGCACTATTCCATTCCGCGAGAAGACGGAAACAAGGAGAACAATATAGTGAATCTCACCATCGTACATCAATATGTAACTCCATCTCACAGTTTATTATGGCACAAGGAAAAAAGAAAATAAAAAACATGAGTAACAACTACACGGAAATATATTACCCAACGTTTAACAAGAATCGACAACAGTATTCCAAGTTAACAGTTAATGAAAATGGGTTTACAACATCACAGGAAATCAATTACAGCAGTCTCAACAGAAGAATTATACAGTGAGCAGCACAACTTACGATATCTCTGCAATAAAGTACAGGAAGTCTAGCAGATTTCGCTTCACTTGCGTCTCTTTGCTTCCCTAGGGAGCATTGGGCGAGTTCTCTTCTTTGCAATTTCTGTGAATACAAGAAATATTGCGCTTATTTATGAAGATAATATAAGAGGATTACAATCCTTAGGCATCGCAACTTCATTTTGCGAAAATGAAATTGAAATGATATTTTGAATCATAAACTAATCATACGAATAGAAAATCGAAATTAGGGTAGCGAGGATAAACTTTTGGAAAAGAAAGAAAATCATACCTTTCGGTGAACGCGCAGGTAAAACCTTGATTTTGCGCCTTGTGGTTCGTTGATCTACTTGTTGTGTCTTATTTGCCTGAAATCAAACAATTATTTATTTACATGACATAGCCGGAGAAAAACGGAACACCTATGAAAACATTTTCTTTCGTGCACTACTTAAAGGCGGCTAGGGGGCTGTAGGGGAAGACCGCAAAATGTTCGGCTGCGGTTGCACGATCGATTGTTCGAAGCCGATCTGGAGCTAACCAACCTTTTAGGATAGATAAGTTGGTCTTGTTTGCCAGGATGAAAAGACTGACTTCACACGTTGACTAGCACCTGTAAGTTACTGTAGAGCCTGGCTTTTTCCCGTTCACAAACCTCAAACGATTCTGAATTGAAGTTGAACGCGTAGGCGCATCCCAAAGGGATTGATCGAGGACGTGCATTATATGTCTATTTAAAGTTGTTTAGCTATCTTTAGGGATGGAGACTAAATTATCACACTCAATGCGTACTTCCGTCACCTGTACCCGCTCACTAGCGCAACCCAAACGAAAATGAAGGGCAGAATGCCTGCTGCTATTAAAATTCACGAGAGGTTCAATGTTCGAGGGAAACATGGAATCATTGGCATCCGTCTCGTAATATTTAACTGCCGCTTGCTGTCATGTGAACTTGAACTAGCCGCGCTGTTCAGACTTTGGCGGTATCTGTATCCACCTTTTCCTACATTGCAGTAAACACGCATCAGGGATCGCCCCATCATTAGTACCAACAATCACACTACCTACTGGTACGATGCTGATGAAAGGAAAGTAGTTCGGCTTTGCATGTGAGGAGACAAAAACCACGTACAATTCGTCGCGAGAAGCGTCAGAAGAGGTCGCGTCTTAAGCTGAAACGTGATTTTGAGAACGAGTGGACGTCAAGAAAGGAGTTTGAAAAGGCGTGGGAGGACAAGAACCCGAGAAAAGCATATGCTCTGCTAAGGCAGTAGAGCGGCAAGATTAAGAGGTGTCCTGTCTGCCCTAAACACTGCTAAATGAGTCGCTGTCAGGGAGGGAACCTTGCCCATCTGAAGAGAACATTCCAACGCCTTGGTGAATCGGCAAGCACCGTCAGTCCCTCAACTCGTGAAAATGCCGACATACACTCCAGTCAGCAAAAAAATCACCGCTGAAGTCGGAGGTTCCGGTCTGTATTCAAGAAATGAAGAGTGGAAAATCTGGCGAAGACGATGGAATTAGCGGAGAAGTGCTGAAATCTCTTCCTCCTTCTGCGATTCGACGATGCGACGAACACCAAAGGAGGGTGCTTGCCTACAATGGAGATACACTCATAATTCCTCTCCGCAAGAAAATGTCCGTGACGGAACCCAGGAACTACCGGGCAATATCACTGCTGCATGTAACGTACAAGGTTTTGGAGCGGATCATCCTGGATCGGTTAATCAAACATCGCGAATAAACCACCCACAACGAACCAACCGGCTTTTGCCCTGGTCGATCGACATCTGATCAGCTATTTTTTGTGAAGAGAGTGACGGAAGTGTGGCAGCGATCTTTGAAGCTTCTACAGTTAGCTTTTCTGGACCTCAAAGCCGCTTCCGATTCTCCCCACCGAGGCGGAGTTCTGGGAAAATTCATAGACCTAATAAATGATTACAATGTAATAATAACAATAAACCTAATACGACATGAATAGAAGAGCACCATCTGGATGACTACACCGTTAGAAGTGGAAAATAGAGGGAGACAAGGGACCGTGGCGGGATCATTTCTGTTCAACTTTACCGTCGATGACATAGTGTGAAAGCAGTTGAACAGTGTCCCGCTGATGTTTTTTGGCACTGTCTGCACGTCCCTTGGTGAATGTCGGGTACGCCGAAGATGTAATAATATGCGCGAAGCTACAATTTGTTAATAACATCGTTTCCAAATTAGCTGTAACCTACGGACTGCGACTCCTCCTTGATAAATGCAAGCAGATGTGGGTCTCCCGAGCCGGAATCAGGGTTGGATGGACAGTCTATTTAACACGTGGATGAGTTCTGTTATTTAGACTGTATGTTGAAAAACGCCCTTGAACGCCTCGTCTGCACCAGGAATGGTCATAGTTTTAGAACCACCAAAAGATGCGCTGCCTGAAACTCTTGAGCTAATACGCCAGCATTTAGCACCACGAGCCACGAGCAACCAAAAACTCACGTGCGAGCCCGCAAGGTTTTGCAAAGATGCGATAAGAGAGGAACTTAAAGAGAGAAGAGCAGAAATGTTAGCTGTTACCTGTCGGAATGCAAAATTCCTGAACAGTGGAAGACCAGCAAGACTGTGTTTATATATAAGAAGGGTCCACATGACATCGGCAACTATCGCGCAATCTGCTTTCTGCTCATCATCTACAAGCTCTTCACAAGAGTTATCCTTAACAGGCTTGAAAAAGTGATAGACGAAGAGCAGCACCGCGGGGAACCAGGGTTTCGAAAAGGATTCAGCAGGATAGGCCACGTCCATATTGTTTCAAAACTCATTGAGGTACTACGAGAGAAGAGATGTCACTATGTCTAGTCTTCATTGAACTAAAAAAGGCATTCGGGTCAGTTGAGACAGAAGCTACAATCTAGGTGCTCCTACTCAGTACATAAAGATATTTCAAGAGCTGTACAGTAAGTTCATCACCGGAACTTTGCCATTCTACAAGCATACCATCATCTACATTGAGAAGGGTCCGAGAGAGTGATCTCACCTAAAGTGTCCACTATCGAGAAGTGTCCACTATCAAACAGTGCGAAACCTGGAAAGGAAATGGATGGAACGGAACGATATGGGAGTGAAGGTTGATGGCCGGCAGATACACCATTTGCGCTTTGCTGATGACATCGTTCTGATAACATCTAGCACCAGCCAGACGGAACGAATGGTGACCAAAATCCGACGAAGAATGTAGATGCGTGTAAAAGACGCAAAACGGTTTCAGATGACCCTTTTATGCTCAACGGAAGGAACATATCGGAATCCCTCAGCTACCTTTAGCTAGTTCGGAAAATGAATATGAGGAACGACTTGATCCCCGAAGCAGGAGGAAACGAGCGGCGTGGAAAGCGCACAAAATCGTCGATGATGTAGAAAAGAAGACCAGAAAGACCAGGCTCTTAAATACCACCGTACTTCCTGCTTTGACCTACGCTTCTAGGCACTTCTTAGAAGTGGGAAGTGCTTAGGTTTCTTAAGCGGAATGAAATTGCGGTGTGCGTCATTGAATGCTCAATTGAAAGAGGATGGGCGAGATTCCAAATTCTATCCTATGTCAGCGATCGAAGATTGGGGACGCCATCGCATTCGTCAAGGAAAGCAAAATCAAAATGCGGGCGGACACGTGATGCGCTTCAAAGAAAATCGTTGGACCAGAGCCGTGAGCGAATGGTTTTTACGCGATTTTATGTGGGACCGCAGGAAAACTGTCGACCAGATGGTCCGTCTTCTTCACAAAGTCCTTCGAAGAAAAATTCGATGCTCTTTATGTCTCACGTGAAAGCGTGAAAGGACAAACCACTGAGCATTGCGCACAATACATCAAACCTTTAAAAGGAAATGTAAAATGATTTCTGCACAGAGTATTAACGTACGATGAGAAAAGTTCTGAAAACATACATTCTTTCCTTTCGGACGTTGTGCACGTCTTCCTTCGCTTCTCTTGTTGAGTGGTGGTGTTATAGGCAGCTCTTCTTCAACTGGTGGTAAATTCTCAAATACATGAAACGCTTGTATGAGAATAAGCGACACGGCACGTTGATAAGAGTCCCTTCGCCAACCTTACACACGAAATTCTCAGGAAATTCGTCTAGGCCTTCTGTGTCTTGGATACTGCAGGACGACAATGATCGTAACGGGTAAGGATAAACCGTCGGTAGCGAAGAGGTGATTGATGATGACTTAAATGAACAAAAATTCCACAAATGAACCAGAAATTCCAGAAAAAAACTTCTTAACCTGGCTAGAGAAACAGCAGTATGATCCAAATCCAAGAGATCCCTATGAAAAAGCAGAGCATTACATTCCTTTCTCTGAGGTTATGGAGTAAAAAATTTAGGAAGGTATAATATAATGGCTTACGTCTTCCGAGAGCAGTTGTGATGTGTTTGCACTCCATGTTGAAAATGTGTCTTCTGGAGAGAGACGGTTGCCGCTATTCTAGAAGAAAATGCAGACAAACTACAACTGTACTTAGAATCAAAACAAATGTTTCTTTCTATCTCAACGTGTTGCTACAGCAGGTGAATGGAGGATTCTTCGAAAATGGTACTAAGAACCTTTTCACAGCTTCTGTCATTCCTTGTTGGTATTGTGCACTGAAATTTACTAAATTAAAATAGTAAATAGAAATTAAAATAACATTAATGGTGTATTATACATAGGTGCGATAGGGAGGATGCGGGCCCTCCTCAAGCGAAATGGGTCTTGCTCATGGGGTGCAACTCATTTGATGAGAATCCCTTCGCCAACCGTCCAAAAGTGAAGCGGGTCTTTTCGTCAACCGTTCAAAAGTGAATGATGCACCTTTAAAAACCGTCCAAAAAAGGAGGATTTCGGAACACTTTGTATATCAAGCATGGGATATACAAAACTTTACACTTCTGCCCATTTTTGCATGCCGAAGTTCATGAGTTATGAGAGGAAAGACTGAGTCAAGGTTACATTCACAAGTGCGTAATATAGCATGAATGTAGTATCAATTGAACCCAGGAATTACCAAAATATAAAAAAATTTCACTAGCGTTGGGTTACGTAGCCAACGTCACGCGAGTGCACGACGCAATTGGACCTCCCTAAGTTTTCACATATACATACCGAAACATCTACAATTTCATATTCTCGAACTTCCTCGTAGCGCTTGATAGCCAGCGACAAATTTTCAAGGCAAAGTTTCTCCAGCTCTGGAAATATCTTTTATAAAACACCGGGAATCGTCCGGTTCTTTACAATAAATAAATGAACAAAAAATAAAACCTTGTTCGTGAACAGAGGGAACCTGCATCTTTCCACAAAAAATCGACAATATTCTCTTGCCGACTTTGGTGACTTCTGGAAGCACGCAGTTCATGTCTCCACTAATTCTTGTTTCCTTTTATTAAACAAACGCTTTTTTTTGGTAAAAGCAAAGTTGCACAAAAGAAAACAGATAAAGGATCAGAGACAAAAAATATAAACACAAGAATTGAACTTAGTTGACAGCTTTGCATATAACGCGGACGGCCTCCACAACATTTTTTTTTTCAGTCCTTTTCTTATGAAACGCCCGTGTCTCCTATTTCTCAATTTTGGCTCAGGTCCTTGCTAGTCGCGAATAAACGCTAATACTTGTGCCTCTATTAACGCTTCACACTTCAGTCCAGTCAAGCACATAGAGTACCAGCAAATGCAGGACTTCCTAATTTTAGGTCATATATCTTATAAGGCAAAAAAATACAGCTATTGCAATATTTATTTGTTGCAAACGCCATTACTAGCCAATTTTAAGATTTAAAGTACATATTTTCAATGTGGGGCCGCATGTACGAGTCTGATTACTATCTGCGCGTGGTGGCCCTGCTTTAACTAAACGCAATCAGGCGTTCGAGTGTACGCATTGGGAACGTACGAGCTATATAACCTGCACTGTTATATGGCGAAAGCTTCCCATACATTGCAAAAAGGTGCTGTCGTCCAGCACACGGCCAAAGCCCATAACCTGAAAGGTCAACTGCCTGAAGGGAGCATGGAATCTTTGGCAACAACCATTCGTTACGCTGAACTGCCGAACTATCGAGTGAACTCCAACAAGCCGCTCTATCCAGACTTCTGCGATATCTCTGTGTGCCTTTTGCTGCACTACAGGAAACATGCATGAGGGATCGGTCATCAGCATCGAAAATTACACCATATACTGCGGCGATGCTGATGAGAACAAAGTAGGTGGCTGCGCGATAGCTGTGAGGAACGATTACAAGAACCTGGTGGAGGAGTTTGGCTCAACGTCGTCTAGATGCGTCTTTCTACGTCTGCGGGATCGCAGAAGGCGTAAACTCTGGATCGTAAGTGCTCACGCACCTACGGAAACCGCGGAGGACAACAGTAAAGACGCCTTCTATGATGAATTCAATGCGTTTATGTCTAAAATACCAAGCCGGCAGGTGGTCATTGTCGGAATCGACGCAAATGCGAAGATGGGACTCGAACAGCAATCCGATGTGCTAGGAAAATAGTACTATGCAGCGAAGCGCACGTCGGACAACGGTGACCGTCTGGTCGACTTGTGCGAACAGACGAGCCTCATCATCGCTTCCACGTTTAAGAAGAATCATCGACGCCATCAGCTCACGTGGCAGGGGTAAACCTTTTTAACGCCTAAAAAGCAGCGCAGGCGGAAGATGAGGACTCTTAAGCTTCAGCTCGACTACGTTCTGGCGAGGAACATTCCTCAGTCAGATATCCGAAAATCTAGAGATGTTTGGGATGTCGCGTTCGACTCTGACCACCGTTCAATTCTTCTCAGCTTCAGAATACAGTTCCACAAGAGAAACCGAGGAGTTCCTCTTCAACCGAAAATCGACATGGCAGGTTTGAAAGACGATGAATGCAGAACAAAATTCCGCCAACGTGTGTCTATCGTGGTATCGTTCCGTGTGGAGCACCGGACCAGGAAGAAGCTGAGCGATGCGGATTCTTTCACAAAGTGCATCCAGGACGCTGCAAGGGAAATGCTCCCGGTTCTATTGCCGTGGAAGAAGTTTGCTTTTGCACCTGCGGAAACAAAACCCACATACAATTCTGTATGAGTCGCGCGCAGCGCTGGTGACTTCAACCAGGAAAAGCGTCTCAGAAGGAAGCTGCGTCGTCAACTGCAACAAGACCGCGATAACGAGTGGACGTCAAGAGCGATGGAGTTTGGGAAGGCGTGGAAGGACAAGAACCCGCGGAAAGCCTATGCTCTACTAAAACAGTATAGCGGCAAAATGAAAAGATGTTCCCCTGTCCTCAACACTGCCAATGGGGTAGCTCTCGGTGAAGCAACCCTTCCAATTTGGAACGAACACTTCAAGACCTTGCTGAACCGGCTAGCACCGTCAGCTCCTGAACTCGAACACGTTTATAGACCGACATATGCGGTTAACGAGGAGCCACCGACTGCGTCGGAGGTCCTGGTCTGTATTCAAAAAATGAAGAATGGAAAATCTGGTGGAGAAGACGGGATTAGCGCAGAAATGCTAAAATATCTTCCTCCGTCTGGGATTCGTGAAATGACAAGGATCATCCGTTCAATATGGATAGACGAAAGGATACCTGATTCATGGAGACACGCTATCATAATTCCCCTCCACAAGACGTTATCCGTCACGGACCTCAGGAATTATCGAGGAATCTCTTTGCTGCGTGTTACGTACAAGGTACTGGAGCGCATTATCCTGGACTGACTCATTAAACGTCGCGAAGAAACAACGCGCGACGAGCAAGCTGGCTTTCGTCCTGGCCGATCTACGATTGACCAGGTGTTCATCGTCAGGAGAGTGATCGAAATCTGGCAGCGGTATTCGAAGCCAATGCAACTAGCGTTTCTGGACTTTGAAGCCGCGTTCGACTCTCCTCACCGAGGCCTCTTCTCAACGCGCGCCGCCGATGGAGTACCACGAAAGTTCGTTCCTTGGTTGATGACATGAATCAACGAACAACTGCTGCAGTTCGAACACCAGCTGGATGTACAACACCGTTTGAAATGGTAACTGGAGTAAGACAAGGGGCAATGGCAGGACCTTTCCTGTTCAATTTCGCAATCGACGACATTATGCGAAGAACCGGCCAGTGTCCTATCAACATTGTCTTAGCACCATCAGGGTGCCCCTTGACTGACCTCGAGTACGATATTGTTATATTCGCGGAAAGCAGTACGAAACTTCAGCATGTTGTCAACCTTGTATCGAAGCTGGCTGCAACCTATGGACTACGTCTACGCTCTGATAAATGCAAGCAGATGTGGATTTCTTCGAGACCACGAACGGGAATCAGGGTGGACGGACAACCGATAGAACTCGTCGATGATTTCTGTTACCTAGGCTGTACGCTGAAGAACAATGGCAGCTACGAGAGAGGTGTTCAGCAAAGATGCGCTAAGGCCACTTCTGCATTTAACTCCTTAACGAAATGCCTGTGGTCGACCCCCATCACCAACGAAGTCAAGCTGCGAGTCTACCCATCCGCAATTCGCCCCATCATGATGTACGGATCGGAGACTTGGGCAGCACCATCAACAGTTATGGAGAGGCTTGACTGCACGGAACGAAAGCTGCTTAGACAGCTACTTGGCTAGTTTTGGCCTAGGGTATGTCACAATGAAGATCTTTACGCAGAAATTGATGTGGTATACCGGCGGATGACAAGTGGAAGACACCACCATCTTGTACCGCCATCGAAAGTGGCTAAAGTAAATCGTCTTCGCTTCTTTGGTCATATATTGAGGAGACCGGCAGATCGCCTTGTTCAACGAGTTCTCAGGAGTTCGTCGGGTTCGAGCTGGAAGAAACCACCTGGACGAAAACGGAAGTTCTGGACTGAGGTGGTGAAAGAGGACTTGAGGACACTCGGCGTGGATAGGCAGTTCAGGCGAGACGTAAGGTTTCGCAGAATATGGAACAGCGACGAATGGATTGATTCTGTGCAAGCTCTCGCAGACGATCGAGAAGGTTGGGCAGAGCTGTGTTCAAGGACGGCACACCTCGGCGAAGATGCGGGTAATCGCGTCAGGCGATGACATCAGCCCGCCGATTAAGTTAAGTAAGTCAAGTCATTTTCAATGTCGCATGTAGGGCGGCAATGGAGTGCAAAGTGGCAGGGTTAGTGTTGCAGTCCTGCACCTCTAGCTAGCACAGATCATCCTGTTGAAGTCATTGGGTGTGATGGGATCAGATGAGCAGCAAATATACAGCATACTCCCGCCAAGAAACTTCAATCTTCGTCGTTGATAATAAACAAACATTGGACTTTCTACCGAAAAAAAGGTTTCTAATTGGCTTGATCACCTTGACTTCCGTTGATCTTCGAACTGGTCGAGCGGGCGCCAGTAATTCTTCCATTTGTCCCGATCGCGTGCCAGAGTAGCCCAGTGGTTCCTCCTTTCGCGTGAGACACGAAGAGCATCACATTTTTCTTTCAAGGACTTCGTAAAGAAATCTGACCATCGGGTCGGCGGTCTTCCTGTCTTCCTGTTGTAGTGCGCTTGATATCGCGGGGAACCCAGTCGCTCACGGCTCTGGTCTGGTCCAGCGGTTGTCGGTTGCATTACGTGTCCGACCCACCTTATTTTACTTTCCTTGGCAAACGCGGCGACGTTTCTGATCTTCGATCGCTGACGTAGGAGAGATTTTCGAATCCCTGGTGCATTCAGATATGCTCGTTCCGTTGAGCGTGAATGGGGCCGAGATCCATCCGTTCGGCATGAACATCGTCTTTTGTAGATTCAGCTGAAGACCGATGCATCCGCATGTTTCGTCGAATTCGGTCAGCATTCGTTACGCTTGGCTGATGCTAGGTGTTATCAGTACGATGTCATCAGCAAAGCGCAAATGGTGTAGCTGCCGACCATCAACCTTCACCCCCATGTCGTCCCATTCCAACTTTCGCATTGCGTTCTCGAGGGTGGCTGTGAATATTTTGGGTGAAATTGTATCACCCTGTCGGACCCCCCTCTTCACGTCAATGATGAGGTTCATGTAGAATGGCGAAATTCCTGTCGTGAAGTTACTGTACAACTCTCAAAGTACCTTTATGTACTGAGTGAGTTCTAATTGGCTAAAGGAAACACTGTAGCATCGAACTCGTTCTCTACACCTGCACAACTGTAGTTCTTACTAGAGAAGTTATTCCCGTGTTTTTATTTTTGTCTCATAGAACACAAAAAACATCTGGTCTGAGTTGAGGCGATGCCCTCAAGTGTTTTGTTCGTACTCTTAAATTGCGAATTGTGAAGTACCGAAGAGAGGCACGCATCACGAAGCTGACGATGTTGGGGCCATTGTGGGCAAATATAGAGTCCAAGATGCAGATTATGAGTATGAGTGTGATCCCACTCAATTCCACCTAGTCATGCTGAAAAACTCTGTGGGAACGGCGTTTGTTTCTATGAGCTACGTGAAAACGCATCACTCCCTATGCAAGCACCGCTTTTCTCAGCGTTCGCCTGTTTTACTTGAATAGGCTGCTAAGGAGACTTCATTGATTTCACTTGCTGGACGCTGTGCGTGCACAGGGATGGAGCGCTTACACGTGAGTCGTAAAGACAAACGCCGTTTCCCATGTCTTTTAACAATTAAAGGAAGAGAGGGTTGCGGAGATCGAGCGGGGGGGGGCTGAAGCCTGCTCCTCGAACATTATAATTGCCTATAAAGTGCCAAACATCGTTAGTTTGGTGATACGCTGCCTTTAAAGACCTGGTGAAGCAGGGTTGGTAAGAGGTTCGCTAGGCTGCGACTGCAGTCGATGATTGGAAATCGCCTTTTAACCCTCCAAGCTCTTACGGCACCAAACCTGTTTCGGAGCACAAAAACACTAAAGTGACACTTCGGCTAGCCTCAAAAGTCATTGTATAGGCTCACGTTCACCTTTCACCAAATCTTTACAAAGTTATGGAACTTACTTGGGATTCGTAACGCGGGAACAACAGAAAGCTTTTCAAATGCTGTATCCAGACCCCTCATAATCTGAAATGAAACAACTCAAATGACTGAACTTCTAGTGATGTGTATCGGCGCCGATAATGTTCAATCGAGTGAACGCGATTAGGACGTAGCAAAGTGAAGAGGAAGCAAATGCAAAGCAGAGATAGTGCGAAAGCGATGGCGTCACGCTTGCACTCGGTCCCACGAATATTATTGTTTCTATTGGCAGGTAAATATATCGGGGAATATCGGGGCAGGTAAATAGCCGTTGCGGTGTATATATGTATGTAGGTGAACTTGAGTATAATTTCGTGGACTCTCCCTACATTCTGAATACCTCAATAATGAGCGCATAGCGCAGAAAAGGTAGCCATCTTTGTCCCGATCATGACTTGTGGGTCGAATCTGTTCTCTTTTCTCATAATCTACAACCCAAAGCACAAGCGCAAAGGATAAAGCACACAGCTTTGATCGTTCCTTTTCCAATACGCTTAGATATCTACTACTTAGCTATAACTATCGTTCTCTAGCTAGAATGGAAGTCTGTATCTACATATCAGGTCGTTTTGACCCGGCTGCACATTTTTTCAAAATTCAAAACCGTTTATTACTTTATTGATGATTTGTGGAGAAATAACTAACCTCGTCTTGAGTGACAAATTCTTCGCAACCAGCAATGACTCTGTCGACGGTGTCCGAAATGTTTTTCGAACGACGAGTACGCGACAAGGACGAACGGACCGGACGAATAACACCAAAGCACGCACGTTCTTCTTCTGGGAAAAGTTACAGTAAGTGTAGAGTGGAACCAAACGAATTGACGTTGGTGTATTTGCGTAAGCAGCTGCGCTCGAAGGTGGAGGGTGGAGACAGCAGTGAGACCGCTAAATCCACTGGGATTACAGAACTAGCGAAAGTCTCATCTCGATCGCAATCGCTGGATCCACCCTCCACTTTCGCCGTTCCCAGCGGAAGCGCTTTCGCAACTGCACAAGACCTGCGGTCGTTTTCAACATTTCAGCAGACTGTGCCAAATAAGAAATAGTGCTGTAGGAGGTGGCATTTTTATTAGCAAGTGTGAAACATGACTCACTCATGAGCCACCTCGTTTATGATGCCTCTCTGCTGAAACACAAAAAATGTGCTGGCAGACGTAATTCTCCCAACCTACGCTAATATAACGTATCTACGGCAAATGAAAGGTCAGCAAGTCAAAAGCAATTTACCACGAAGTTCACAATGTTGGGATCTCTCCACGAAAAGCTAGGGATACGTGTCTATGAGTGATGATGATGATTGAGTATGTGCGTAGTCAAGCTCATTTCTCTCTAATTGTTCTGAAAAGCTGTATTCGTGTTCGAATTTTCCAATGAAGCACCTTGTAATGCTCCATTCCTGTGCAGCTTATTCATTCGTTCTGCTTGAATAGACTGCTGAGTGAACCTGAACCACTTTCATCCGCTCGCTCACAGTTGTGGCGCGTGTGATTAGTGGGTGCAGAAGTGTAGTGTGTTGTGTCATACCTCGTAGGAAAATTCGAACTCGAGATCCGTTTCTCAAGGGTGATTAGAGGAAGTGAGTATAATCACGCCAATATTCGTGATCCATCAACCGAGCCCCTTCTTTTCTTATCAATATGCTATTACTCTTATTAGTAACGCTGTGGAATACATTGATTACACAAAAAGATAGACATATGTCATCTTGTACAGATGATTGGGGTGTGATGATTGAGGTCCGGCCTCCCCGTGTTCGACTATGTTGACCGTGATTAAAGTCAGGTTTGTTCACTCGGAAACGCAACAGAATGGCGCTAACACTCCGGTCAATACAACCTTAGTTGCGGTGCAATTGCCTAAGCAGCTCGCTGTGGGGCAATCGCAAGTTTCGATTAGACCGCTGAGCTCAATTTCCCTTAATCCTGAAAAACTGCGCAGGCACAGATGCGATAGTGGGAGCCAGTGTTCGACCCCTTCGTTTTTCTTATTTGGGCGGTTGGCGAAGGGACCTCCTTCACTTTTGGACGGTTGATGAAAGGATTCTCATCACTTCACCTGCACCCCATGAGCTAGACTCCCTTGAGCTGAGGAGGGTCCGGCTCCTCCATATCGCAAATATGGGCCGGGGAAACGTTTGTTCGTGCGAGGTACGTTAGGAGGCTGTACACACTTGTACAAGCTCTCTGTCAGCAACCTATTTATTGGTCTTACTAACAGACTGTAGAACAGACCTCATTGTCTTCAAACCGCTCGTTCGTGGATGTGGCGCGTGCACAACGGTACTGCGTTTTTGACGGACCTCGTAGGAACATGCGCCGTTTCTCAAGACTATTGTGGGAAATGGAATGGGGATACGTTCATACTCAGAATCTACACCCCCTCCCCTGCTCTGCATTTCTCTACGGAGAACCCGACATTGTCACTTTCGTAATACGTTGCCTTTGAAAGTTGGTCTCGCTGAACCGGTTTGAAAGCAATTAGTACAAGAAGTCAAGTTGTTTCGACTAGAACTGCTATAGCAAAGTCAATGGCGAATGAATAGTTGAGAGAAGCGTGAATGTATTATTCTAGAAGCATCTTTGAGGAAAGCTCCTACCAGTAGCTGGGTCCACTAGATCCATTTTTCAGACGAGAAATAAAACGCTCAGAAGTTATCTTGACGATATATCTTCAATAAGCAGTTGGATTACCTGAATAAAACGAAGCATCTGAAGAGCAACATAAAATATACTACCAATATATAAAAACGTCATGAAGTCTGATGAAGCTTATGTAATCGGGAGTGCTTGAAGCGGCGCGGTGAAGCTAGCAGTTGGGATCGAGGTGGGATCGTCGCGACTCGCAGCGATGGGTGGTGTTAGCAAAGGTTCCACAACGTTCCTGACAGCTACGCTCCACACACCGCTTCGAGTGTAGCCCCTTACGCAACTGCACCAGGCTTCAGATTGCTTTGGCTCGATTAAAGATGAATACATAGTAAAACCGCTCCAACCACAAGAACGAAAATAGCAAAATCCTAACACTGAAAACTGTTGGTCGTTGGTTTATATTGAACTAGTTCCTACATCACTGGCAAAGATTTTTCATGTGCATGCGTTGGAAACGCGTAGTGCGTTCAAAACGACATAAAGCACGTTGCAGCTGCGCTCAAAGCGGCGCGGTGTAGAGAGCGGAATCGAGCGAATCGAAGTGGGATCACCGAGAACTGCAGCAATGAACGATCGTAGCAAGAGTCTTCTCCCGATTCTAACAGCCACGCTCCATCGTGCCGCTTCAAGCCCAACTGCTTAAGCAACTGCACACTGCTTCATGTCATTTTGACCCCCCACCCTATACCTCTGTGATCATCATTTGCCCTTATTTACAGTAGGTTAGAACGACTCGATGCGACACTCCCTCTTCGGTAAGGGCGTGCACTAAGCTCTTTCTGCAATATTCAATAGTTCATGTATCATTATAGAAAAGTAGTAGGAACCCACAAAAAGGAAATACTTCTGTATAATGTAGAAAGAGCTCAGTCCATGCCTTCACCAAGGACGTGTCACGTCGTTGCGTTATAACACGTTTTATGCCGTCTATTTACGTAAAGCAATCAAAAAGAACCTAAAAGGATATCTATATAAAGCACTGTTCACGTTTTATAAGTTCCACTACATTTCCCCGAGGCTCATTGTTGAAGGATGAGGGGCGTAAGCCTGTGTTAAATTTTGCGGTCGCAACGTGCTTACTGCAGCTTTGCCTCTTCAATTGGCATCCACTTCACAGAAGGCGTACTTTCTTTTCCCAGTCTCCAATCTGTCAAGTTATAAAATTTGAAAAACTGCTTAGGTGGTCACATTTGCGGGAGCAGCTTCACCCAGCTCTGACGCCCAATGGCAGAGCTAAGCGATTCTGCGACCATGCTACTCCAAGCGCAGCTGCCCAGCACAGGTCAGACGCTTTGACTTTACTGAATAATGGTATGGTAGTTGATACTGAATGTGTTCTACCAGGTGAGCACGATGCACCTCCTATTAGAATAAGAGGGAAAGAAGAGGGAGTGGTTCAAGCGAGTGGCAGAAAAAGAGTTTTCGTTGCGCACCATGTTGGAAGCGTTCAAAGGCGAGTATAACAAGATGTCCATTGGATCCCATCCAAACCTTTACTCCCTGCAGTGCAATCTCAAGGGATTTTACGTCCTTACATTTTCGTGAAAGGTACATAAGTCGCGGTCCAATGGTTGTATGTGCAAGTTCTAAAATAGCTTCCATGTTGAGCCGTGCTCGAGTGGACTTGGTAAAAGAGTGCAAATACGTTCACAGAAAAAATGTCGTCAAAGACGTCTTCCGCAATTCGAAATTCGTCAAATTGGTCAAGCCGTATTGCATCGCTTCGGCCTATGTCATTCACACTCAAATCATTGGCTACCGCTTGCAACTACAACAGTATTTTACAACGAAAGTTGGAGCGCTATAAGCTCTTCTAAAAATTATCTATAAACATAAGTCAAAAACTTGCGGAGCCTACTTTATACGCATGTATAAGTAATTCCGAGAATGAGTGTTATTGGAAAAACAGCATATTTGCGTATTATGCATTCGTTCGGCTGCTTAATAACAGCAAACGTTAGAACTAATATTTTATTACGAATAACTTCACCGTCAACGCTGATATTAATGATATACAGATTTTTCACATGCGTGAGAAAAAATGGAAAAAGTACAAAAATCTAGAAATAAGTTACGAAATTAGGAACTTTGTCAAAAAAAAAAAAATCCAATCTAGCGAGGTTGCAACAAGTCGTCCATATGACAGGAGTCTCTGTCTTAAAGTCATTTGAAAGATTTCTGGAACCATCTGATGATGTTAATAGTTGCATCTGCATCCGCATCCACTTCATCAATTGGATGAGCTGATTCAGGGTAACATAGAACTCTGCAAACAAATTCACTGGTCCAAAAATTACCGTTAACCACTAAATAGTTTCCAAATAATTGCTCTATTTCAAAAGTTCCAAAAGCCAAAAAAGACAGAATAAGCAAGACATAACGAATTCAAAAGATATCCGGATTTTCAACCGTGAAGTACTATTTTAAATGCAATGAATGCAATGTGCATAAACATACTTGCAGGGAATACTACGAGTAAGAAGATTTCGAATAAAAGCACGGAAATGTGGAACAACGCGTAGATCTTTTTCACCAATGAGGAGGAGGTAAGGAGTAACTGCCTAAATTTAATCACGAGTGATATTGAACCAAACACTCTTGCTCATTGAAAGATTTCACAATAACGTTTATGAATACCTTGTCAACATGTGCGATCGGCGAGCATTCAAACATCTGATTCCGTTCCTCTTCCGTTAGAGATCTGGTCCAGTCACCTTCTTTACCTGTTCCTTCTACAACAGTCCTAAATACAAACGGGAAAATCTCCAGACGATATGAAGAGAGAATTAGTGGGTTGCTGAAAGTCGAGCGAAAAGAATGAAATAAGGCAAATAAGGTGAATTAAATACATGAATAGGCAACTATAGTTGTGTTACATTCGTTGGAGAAGACTGGTCCAAATTGATAGAAAGAGCTATAGAGAACTTTAAACAAAATGAGTACGCAATTTGTCGATTGTCAAATTGAAGCAAGTACCAAGATTGTTAACAAACTTTATTGCGGCTAACGTTTCGGCGTCCTCGCCTTCGTCAGAGTCAGGTGAGTCAGATCATTCGTAATACGTACTACGTAGCCGCCTTGCCGTGATATTAGCGAACCTTCGCGTGATAAAATCGCTCCGCTAATACTAATGAGGATGCAATGAGGACCGCACATGACCCTGTGGACTCTTCCTTTCTATTCATTTTTGGACTTTTAGTGTTTATCCAGAACGCCTCCAAAGTTCTGCTAGCCACAATTTCGGATTCGTACGAATGGATCATGGCGGCTGTGCAGAAGGGAGCATTTTCTTGACATTTTCTGCGATGAGTTCCGAGAGAGGTTGCTGTGTTTGAATGTTTCATCCCATCTAGATGTTCTTTAATACGAACACAGAGAGGTCGCCTGTCAATGTATGTTAATAGTGTTTCGTCTATACATTGTTCGCCACATGTTTTGCACGAAATTAAATAAAACTACGCCAGAGATCATGCAGTCGCCTGCCTTACCGAATGGGCATATTACACAGTTTGGAGTAAGGCGATCGTACCTTCTTTTTCGGACTAACTGCTTCTTGAGATCTGTGGGAGGCACTTCTACAACTCTAGGGTGGTCGTCGAGACCACACCTAACCAGTTTAGCCCTTATCGCCTTACTCAGGTCGTCGATTACGAAAGGTAAGCAGAAATTGATCTGCTTCAAGTCATAAATTGTCAATAGACAACACAAGTCAATAAGACCTGGCCAACGCGGTACATTAGCAATGTAACCATTAGACATTTTGTATATATTTTCAACAAGATATTTCAGACATACAAACTACATTTAAGAGTGGCGAAGATGAAAAAAGAGCAACAGCTGTTTTCTATCTTCGTGATCTCACAGATATCTGAGCGATTATAGCATGTTCTTCCACATTACTTATTTCAATACAACTGAATTGAAATTCTTGAAGGCAAATGTATGTGAAACATAGATCTTCACACCATAATATTTTACTGAATGAGTGCGAAAATTTTGAAGATGAGGCTCAAAGGAATTTAGGTGGATGATATAAACCCTGAATTTTAATCTTCCCACTGTATTTCAGATACTTTTAACAACCGGCTATAAGATACCACTCCCATAACAGCAGCTCCAATTTTCAATACCTCTTCACTTGTCACAGGATCTTGTCTCGCCTGAGACGCATCCAAAATACTATGATTGTGGAACGGAAGCAATGGAAAGAAAATGATTTACCAGTCTGGAATGTCCGTAATTTCATGCATTGCTAGCACATTAAGCACTGGATTGTGTGCGACACAAGATTTGTAGAAACCCTGAAAGACCGCTACATAAAAACATTTGATTATGTTCGATGAAAGACCTTCTCCCAAGGAGACGTTCGGGGTTAAAAAGGTAGAGTGACGCACAGGGTACTGTCCAATCAGATGAGAAACAAGAAATCCTCCATGAGATGCTCCATAGAGAACGACCCTATTCCGATCCAATCGAGACTCAGAATCCAATACCGTCAACACTGCATGCTAACAAATACGTGAGGTCAGTGATGCGGAGAGGAATATTCCGAAGTTCAATCAAACATACGTGCACGTCCTTAACGTCTAAATCACCACATCGCCCAGGCAAAGAACGAACAAATTGGTCCCCGAAGCCGAGCTGAAATTGAAACTTTGATCAACCATTTTCAGCGACAGAGACGACAAAAAAATGAGGTTTTCTTTCTTTCCATCTTCTCTCATATTGCTACTACTCAAGACAACCGGTTTGCAGCTTATAAATTACTCCCAAACACAGAGAGACTAAGTTAGTAGAATTCATCATTTCCGATGAAGAAGAGAAGCAAAAACGAAAAAAAAAGCGTGACTGCTATGTGAAGCTAAATCCGTTTTGCACTTTAACAAATGAAGCGCTAAGCAGCATGAAGCACGTACGCAATTGCGTACGCGGGTTCTCTCGAGTTCTTCGGTAGAATGCAGCGGCTAGGAGGGTGGTTATACCCTTGCTGGCATCACCCATCGCTGAAGATTGCGATAGTCCCAACCCGGTTCGGACTGTTGCCTTCACCGCGTAGTTTCGAGCACGTACGCAAACGCACCGCAACTACACTCGTGATTCATGTCGTTTTGACCCGACTATACTTCATTTCTAAGCTTGTTCTTTTTTTAATGTAGAGAACTATGAAATACTATTGATGAGAATACCAGAAGCAAACAGAAGTTTTCTTATTAAATGTTATAGATAATTACGACATTATACTAATCACCGAGCCGTGGTAGTTGACCATCAAGACAGCAAATCCCGAATTGACGAGAGAAGTTGTCGCACGACGTGGCCAACTTGAAACAACGTTAGTGAGAGTTTTAAGAACAAGCGAATTAGAGGGCACTTACGAAGCGATCGAAACCCCATGTGGGCCTCCATGTGGTAAAACGACGAGTGGTACTGAATCGCCTTCATTGGGAAGAAGAAGTATACCTTCGTATGGTGTTTCTCCTGCAACAAACCCAACCTGTAACCCTTCTGTCACGGTGTCACTGTTAACCATGTTCATCAAATATTTTCTCACATTCTTCCAATTCACTCACTGTTGAGTAAATTTTTCTGACTATCTATATTTCCCTTTTCCAGAATTTCCTGATTTGATTTGCAACCACGCTCGCTGGCGCACTAACCGCAATAACAATTCTTACTCACTGCCTCTTAGAGGACAGAAATGATTCTTTCAAGAAATAAATAGTCATCCTAATCACTAGTCCTCGTGCAAATTTATTTGGTGATCTTGCTACTGACTGGGTTTATTCGGTGATCTTGCTAAGTTAACGGCTACAACTGCAATTACAACTAGCATTTCTCGACAAACTTTGAAATGAGCCGGCGGTCGAAAATCAAACCGTTATCCGCCCTGTTTAAGAGGGCATCACCCAGAGAAATAAGAGCTAAGGAATATCTATTCATTTATGTGACTTATCACCTGTCGATGTAACTACGCTATTTTTTCATTGGTTCACTTATATGGGGTACCCAGTTTGAAAATGAAGGAATCATATGCGATATACGGTTTGCACATCATATTAATGACATCAATGAGAGAATACTAGATAAATGCCGAACATTTCATAAAACACAAAACGCCTCACCTGAACGCTGTAAACCAACCAATTGCCAGGAGTAATTCAAGAGATTTTTTCGGTTTTCAATCACTGAACAATTGTCCAAACGAGTCCATACCATCTGAAGTTTCCTCACTAATTTTTATCCAATGTTTGTGCTCGATAAAAGAAGAAAATCACCTTATCCTCATGACCTTTCGCAGGTAATGTACCCAAAAGCAATGCTGGAGGTCTGTTTGGAGCTGACACCACTGCCAAGACCTCATCTTCGAAAACGTCCGCAAGTTGCCACGAACCGTGGCACTGCCCGTGATTCGTTAGCTTGCCAACATGGCCATTGGTGACGTCAATTGTAACAAGTTCCTTAAAATTTCACCACCAATTGTAGCACAACAGTGTCGCGAAAGTTGATCTCATGAAAAAACTGCTATTACCATTTTACTCCTCCACGCGGTTCCAACAATAAGACGATCACCATCTGCAGTCCAGCATCGTGGAACTCCTTGTATGAAGGAAAGCCCAGGAAACTCACAAGAACGCGATGTTTCTTGGACAACTGGCACAACCACAGAAGGTACAGATCCTTTGTATGGCCATGGGACCTACAGAAGTGAAGCGGAATAATCGAAGAACCATTAAAGCAAAAAATTGCTTCGTCACCAAGAACTTCGTCTACAAGAACGGCGCAGTGTTTTTCTTACGAAGATACTAAAACATACCTTCACACATTCCATGACAGCTTGGTGCGGTCCATCCGCAGGTCGCTGGAAATACACAAGCGTTCTTCCGTCAGGTGAGAAAGATGGATGCTCGGCTGCAATATCCTCCACACCAATAGGGTGCAGCTTAGCAGATTGCAGTTCATAGTAGTACATAGTGCCGCTGAAGGGAAAAAAAATCCTGCGCGTCTTAAAGAATAGAAAGGATGGAGGACAAAAGAAAACTAACGCTCTGTTATTGCAAGCGGTTCTTCCCATCTTGAACGGTTCGTTGCGAAGACCGAAGAATACGATTCCTGCGTCGTCAGGAGCCCAAATTGCCTGGAAACTCACAAAATAGATACAAGCAAGATGCAGAACAGCCAAACACTATGAATTATGGAAGAGATTCTGGCGATACCTTATCCGCAAGCCAGTTATATAAAAACCAGTGTTGATAGGTGAATGTTGGAAATAAAAAGTTTTAGTTATATGCGTTAGCTTCACATTATTCGGTTTCTGGAGAGAAAAGGAGTAGTTTCGCTTCAGTTAAAGTTATTAGGTAAACGACATATTGAGTACGCAAACGATGCCGAAAGAACAATTCTGTGTTACTTCCTCGAGAGCTAAAATCTGAGGTCAACTTCAGTAATTATAAGAAGAAGGGCTCAACCACAAATGGATTCGAGGAAGAAAAGATATAGAAGAAAAAAAGAGAAGAATAGAAAATCTATAGAAGAAACAAGAGGAATAAACATACAAAAGTAGGTGAAATCTCGGCTGGTATCTGATCAAGCACGGTGACGATACCAGATAAAACATCGACAATGCATAGTACAGGCTGCTTCACTTCTCCACAAGACTCGCCCCAGGATTCGAGGAGTTCGAACTTCTTGCCCTACAAGTAATGAAAACGAAACTCTTCACAAAATTTTTGTTCCGTGAATCATTATGGTATGATGGCGTCGTGCGGTTGTAACGCTATGATAGATACTTTGCTAGGTAAGCCGTTCCACAACGTTCAATGATATGCTCAATTTCATTATTCTTGTTGTGACACATCTTTATCCTCAGAGTTTTTTCTTTTCGGAGCTGCCGACAGAGTTCCGTATTACAGCAGCGACAGTAGCCTTAAAGGCGGCGTACCGCGAAATTTACGATGCTGGGACCTCACCACGAAGAAAATACGGTTAGGCTTTAGTATTCAAATTTTTATACGAGGCACCTTATAACGCGCTACTCCTATCCCCGCATCAGTTCCTTCATCAGCGTATTCGTTCGTTTTGCTTGAATAGCTGCCGAAGGAACCTAAATGATTTTGTTCGCATACACAACGCGCGTACAGGGCTGCCGAATTATTAGGATTAGAACAATTAGGGAAAACCGAACTGAGCGTGATCGCTCTCATTATCGTGATTTCACTTCTAACCCCTTCTTTTCGTGGAGAGATCACAACATCAGCTTGGCTGTATGCTGCCTTTAAGGTAGAGACAAACAGAATGAAAATCACAAATATGACTTCACAGTCAGGATGAGATAATCCTTCCAAATCTATCCCGTAAATCCATCAAGAACAGAAATACGACAGTAGAAAGCACCGAAATCTTTTTTTTTTAAATCAGGCTCTAGTTCGACAACACGACAACAGTAAACGACAGAATTACCGAGATAAATTTGACTCACCACATTGCTTTCTAATATTTTATCATCGTTGTCCCACTCTAAGTCGGCATCAAAATACTGCGCTGTTTTGACGTTTCTCTCAGCACAATAAAGGACATGTCCTTCGCCATGGGAAAACCGCAGTGCAATGAAAGGGGCTGAAAAAAACCGAATAAATTCTCTATTCAGTGTTCACAAGTGAAGAATACTGACAATAACACATAGTTAAATTAAATTTAACTAATTTTTAATTTAAAAGGAACAAGATTTCATGCATAATTCAAAGAAGCATGATATGAACGAAAGAAGAATTACTGAGGCAAAAAAAATATAATCAAATGCTCAAAAAAGCGCAAGCTTTGAAATGAAAAGACAATCTCATAGCTCCAAAAAAAAAGTCTAGTGCTAAAAGTTGCATAAAATGAATGAAAAACCAAATGTTACAGTCTGGTACATTACAAACCTGAACCTCCACCGTATATGAACCCGTGTTTTTTCTGGCCGCTTAGATCTGAACACAAAACTTCGATGTGCTCGTTTTGATCGAATACCTTAAAATACAGTTCCACTTCCAATACCAAAGTTCCTAATAGTACGGCCAAAAAGAACACACTCTCAAATACTGTTTCTTCTCCTTCCCATCCGGAATCGTAATAATTTGTGCTACCATTGAATTGCTTGGTGAATATGTGATAGATTGAGTCCTTAACAGCGAAATCAATACAACTAACTGTTGATTGGCTAAGAAAAGAAACCTACTCAAAGCTAGTGAAAGGTAGGGAGGTTGTAGATATTAAGCGAAATTCTTTCGTTTCATTCACTCGTTCTAATACAGAAGCACGCTGAGTTTTTGTGCTCTTTTTAAGTGGCAGAGCAGGATTATCCCATACTGAAATTACCTGAAAAACATGACGCTGATAGCTATTATGGTATCAAATAAACTAGCTGAGATGACGCAACAACGGTAACCTCTACGAAGCTGTTGGAACTCTGGATGCGACCAGAAGACGGAACTGGCACCTGAGCTAGGTCGCCATAGATATCCTTCAGCTTCTCAAGAGCACGAACATCGAGCTCGGATGCCGTGGTCGAGCTCATTGCCATGGATAAAATTGGCCCCCTCACAACTCGGAGGAAGCCCAGACGCTGAAAAATCTTTAACACGCAGTATATCTGCCCGTTGAAATGCAATAGTCATATCGAGGTTATTTCGCAATACTGATCGCGACTGGAACAAAACTGACTCACTACTTGATACGTTTGTAAAGGTCATCACATCCCATGCAAGAAGGTCCAAGCAGTCGATTTTTGATGGTTAAAAAATTAAAATTTTTGAGGGGCGAAAGCATAATGGAAGTGTACTTAGCGCAGTACTGTCCAAATAAATTCTAATTTGCACCTAATATTGTTCTTATTGATATTCTAATATATCAGACTCAACTCAAACATTTGAACAAATCTCTGTTACTTGAATATCCAAAGAATGACAGGAACAGTCATAATCAGAAAACACATCTTCATAAAGTAGCAGCAAACTGCCTATCATTCATAGAAGAATCTACAGCACCTCTTCTTTATATAGCCAACAAGCAAAGGATGAACCGGTACTGTATAGATCGATAAAACAGTAAACGGGTGATACATGATCCAACTCGTCTCGTTTGCTTAAATTTTGTGCCCCTTACTGATCTTATTGAATTCCTCTCTTGGCAAATTCTGGTGGTCCCGAGACCACAACAATTTCTTAAAATGGTCAAATCGGCGGAGGATTTTATACCTAGGACAGGGAGAGATTCGTGGACATTTCAGTTTTGCTCTCTTTCGGTGAGCCACCATGCTATATATAAATATCTAAGCGTCGAAACAATAAGCAGAAGCTTCCTGGGAAGTATTCACTCTTCATACACATGAGATATATTCATCCAAACTTAGAGAAGCAATACCTTACACCTGGGACTATGGAAAACCACAAACAAAAAGTCGATATCAGGGAAGTCTACCTAAATAATCACATAATAACATCAGATATCGTGAAGACTTTATCAGGAGCTCATATCACAACAAATGGTTAAAATTCCCTCATAACATTATAAAAAACATTGAGCAAACAACGATCTAACACCATAATATTACTACTATCAATGTCACAAGTTGAGGGTGAGTCGTACATCCAGCACTTAAACTGGATGAATAAGTAATGATTCTATCTCGGGAGCTATTTCGTCTATAACATTTGCATTCTTAGACTGTTGAATCTAAAACACCTAGCGAGCAACACTCCTAAACTTGAATGGAAGCACTAACGAATCAAAAATCTTTTAATAACTGTGTTTAATTAGTAATCAAGCTTTTGATAATTTACACAGTATGTCTACGAACTGGAAAGCTAACAGAAAACAAGTCAACTTTGAAGAAAACTACAACAAATAATCGAGATAGAGGTATTATTAAAAGAGCCCGTAAACTCTAATGAAATGAAAGAGCTTATCTGCATGTTAATCAATTGAAATTGGAGAAGAAAGTCGAGAATAAAACTGCTATATGTATATCGTAATTTTGGCTTTCACTCCAAACATCCGTACAAAAACTAACAAATTGCCAAATACACTATTCACATAATCACAACTCTTCGACTAATATTTTAGGTTTCTTATCAGAAGGAGGGCCATCGCATGACAGCGAATTATCCCTCTCCCGAAAACCTTCAGGTAGTTGCTCGACGTCAAGTTTCAAATCCATGTCGTTCTCTTCATCACTTTGCTGAGCGCGGAAGAGCGAAATGTTGAACTCAACCTTCGGGTCTTCATCCTAAAAGAAAAGAGGCAGTCAAATGATATGTGATGTTCACAACGCCAATGACTAATTTGGAATATTAAAAATCCACTTATAATTGATTGACTCTATGATCTGCCCGGCCAAGCTTTGAACGAGGCTGCATAGGGGCGTTGTCATACAAAACCAACAACTACTCACAACATCACTTTCGATCTCGTCGCTACTGGCAGCGTCATCGGTGCTTGTGTCACTTTCGTCCAAATCCAAGTCAACTTTATTCACGTCAGCATCCAATTTCTCGGAATCAGCGTTGCTCAACGCTTCGTTTGCTGCCGCAATTTGAGGAATAAATGAGCGCAATCTGTAATTATGCAAGTAATAAATAGAATTTTCCTCACCCTAAACAATGCTGGTGAAAAACAAGACCATTGGGCTAAAGAAGCCGTTGATCGGCAGCGTGGCCAATGCACACTTGGAAAACCACTAAATCGTATAATAGAAGCCAAGCTTTGCAACCTGCTACCTTTGCATCGAAAATTTTAAAGAACAATGCTTGACAACAGCTTTAAAGTTCTGCAGTTTAAATACTGCAACCCTTTTTCTTCTCTCCAGTTACGCCTCAGTCCGTTTCGCCATAGCTGAATTTCCAGCCCTGCCCTCCTACATGATAAGCTATATAATATGGAATTTCCAGGTAGAAAGAAACGAGAAAACACACAAGAGAATAGACGAAAGAGCATTCATCAGTAATGGAACTATTCTTCTTTTTTCAATAATTGCATTTCTAATTTCTTTCCTTCTCTCCTTCTTTAAATTTATGCTTCCCTTATCTTGTGAAGAAGAAAAAAACAGTAACAAACCATATCATAACTGATATAATCATAACACATGCTGAATCTCTGAAGTTCACATGAATTCAAATGAGTAGTAGGGAATGCTACCTTCTCGGAGGCTCAGTTATTATGTACATTTTTGAATCTTACGCAAATTATAAACGTCACATATAAACTGCTAAAATGTCTTGCGAATAAATCTGCTCGCATTAGACGCAGCAATACATAGTATTCCTAGTTAACAAACCTTCCAAGGATACCTGGCGGTTGCACATGTTCAATGGCGGGCTTCTTCGGAGTCTTACTTGAATTCAGAAGCAATATGGAATCTAAAAAATAAACTTAAGGATTTGCTATGAAGTTACTCTTCATATTTTTCGGGAAAGTGATTGATGGCGTGAGGAAGTGAAACAGCCATGATACGATAGGTGTTCTTCTTTTCTTTTTTCCCTCTGTCTCTTTCGAATAAGACCACACCTGCACTTTGCAAAAAGTGTTGCTAGAGCAGAGATATCATGAAGATGCCGGATATTGCAATGGTATTGGTGCGAACTCCATAAAATAATTGCTTGCGCTCGCAAAATTACTTCATAGACTTTTGCTCGTACCATAAACAACTCATACAATGCTGAGAACTTAATACAATTTTAGTTTACGAAGAACAAACTATAATTTCGGGTTCGTACGATAAGATCAGACTAGGCGCTGGATATGTTTTACCCTGAGCTTCAGATTGCGAAAAGAATAACCGCGACAGATCCTCAGCACTTCTACGAACAAAAACTAGTGGTATTTGATTGATAATGTCAGCAAGAGCGAAGACTGTTAAAAGTGCTTTACGTTTCGGCGTTGTCGCCTTCGTCAGAGCCTGGAAAGTAGGAACATTTGCAATGTATACTCTCAAATGCCTCGTCCAGAACAATTCATCATCCCTTAAGATACTACACCCAAAAACAAAAACCAAAAGCGCCCAAATCGTAATGCCCACCTCAGTAGCCGCATTTGCGTGATGTTAGCGGACATCCCTTCTGCTAATACTAATTAGGATGCGACCCGCATATGACCCCGTAGATCAAAACCAGCAAAGGTCTTGATACAGAGCCAACTCGTTGTGACGGCTATGCACTCTTCCTTTCTATTCATTTTTGGACCTTTTGTATTTTCCAAAACGCTTCTAGAGTTCTGCAAACTACAATTTCGGGTTCGTACGATGAGATCGTGGCAGCAATACAGAAAGAAGCATTTTCATGACACTGTCTGCGGTGAACTCGGTGAAGGGAGGTTGCTGCATTCGGTGGTTTCATACCATCTAGATGTTCTTTAATACGAACACGAAGTGATCGCCCTGTTTCGCCGATGTAATGGTCTACACATGTTCTGCACGAAATTAGATAGATTACACCAGAGACCATGCAGTCGCCTTCATTTCCGAATGGGCATATTACACAGTCTGGAGTAAAGCAGAAACGATCATACATTCTATTTTGAACAAATTACATCTTGAGATTTGCTGGAGGTATTTCCACAACTCTCATTTGGTCCTGAGACCACATTTCGGCAAACTAGCCCGTATAGCTTTACTCGAGTCGTCGGTTATGAAAGGCAGACAAATTGATTTTATTCGAGTCAACCACTGTAGCATATTCTCGCTGCGCACCAAGATCTGACTTACGCGCTACATTAGCAGTGCAACCGTTAGAATTCGCGATACATTGCGCTAGATTGATCGCATCGATCCGCTCCTGGACATCTGCTTAGTGTATCTGTTTGACTGCGAATAAGAAGCTGTGAAATCCCCGATCACCACGGTTGGGAGAGGACTCTCAGAAAAAAAATAGATCGAATACATCTGCTAAAGTAGCAGAAATTTGTATCTAACTCTTATGATCCCCTACTTTCAAAAATACTTTTCACTATAAGAAGGTATTTTGTCTGATGATTGTCTGTCTTATGATTGAAGCGACCACACGCAGTTTTTATCAAGTTTATTGTGAAACGAGTTCACACTATCCCCACTATCCGTTCTTTTGAGCAAGACGGCAAGGACAGAGGAGCCAACGAAAAAAGACTCACCACTTCTTCCTGTAATGTTCTTCAATGTAACGGTATCGTGAGTCGGTTGTGCTGCCATTTTCTGAGGAAAATTCTGTATATTGCTGACGATGGAATCAATTTTATAACGGTTACACACTCTTAGGTTGTTCGTGATAAATTATTGAAGTTTTGAATTAATTTTCGAACCTTGTTTTTCAAACAAACACAAATTTGAGAGCAAAGCATAAAATATTCTGCAATAATGGCCGATTCAATAATGACTTCCATTTTTGACTTCTACTTCAGATGAGAAGTTTCTGCACTACAAGCTCTCAGGCGCAATTCAGACCTGGAGCAGTGCAGACAGCAGGTTTCACCAGCCAATCATCAAATAAGGAGATTCCTCCTTCACATAGTTTCGGGCACCGCAGATAGCGTTTGCAAATCATGCCCGCGAGACCTGTCGGCTGAGGTGCACTCATCTGAACCATTTAACCTCAAAAATCGTTGAAATCTACGAGTTCTTAGCTGCAGTGTGAAATGTTATTTATGCTTATATGGGAATGTTCATGTGTATTAGAAGCATCTAAACTTATAGCGCTCATTCAAACATAAAAATTTCATACCAAGCGGTTGCATATCACGAAATCGCAGATGTTAGAGTATCTGTGCGACAATATATCCATATAAATTCAAATAAAACTAGTGAATGTGCTGCTGAGGAAATCGGAACGTGTACAAGAGTGGCGCATTCTAACGAACCTCTTAGGAAATCGGTTTCATACCGTTTTTTAAGGACGATTAGGGTTAATTGAGGGTGACTCCTCGCACACTCGCAATCTAGAACCGGAACTCTATACTATCAGTTTCGTGTTATGCTGTCCTTAAAGAGGTTATTAGGGTCGCTTAAAAAGAATGGTTTCGATAAAATAGATTAAAAATCCCACTGAAGGGTAAATTAGATAAATTGTCAGTGGTTCGCCAGTGTGGGGTGCACATGTGTTCCACTTCAATTTATGATCGTTTGAGGTTTTATGAACATTTAAAGTGTGAATTGGACCTAAATAATGAAGTGAGGGGTTACACGCTGTTTTATGCCTCTGTTTTCATTCTTCCAGACAAGTCTGGTACCATTTCATCGAGGCAGGAAGGATGGAAAGCTGAAATGGCCCGAGGCTGTTCGTATCATACCCCGTGCAAGCGAAGCCAACCTCTTAGTATCCCCATATTGAATCAATAGTAATAAGGTAAAATTGAAAAAAAATGAGTTTCGTTCCAACGTTTCTTACAATCTGAAGGCAACAAATGTTTCACATTTATTGCCTTCGAATGCGAACGTGTTCACGTGAGTGACCGTGCTCCTTCGCTTTGGGTAAGCTGATGTGTGTCTATACTCGGTTCAAAACGACTTGATAAATGCGATTGCGTATGCATCTGCGATCGAAGCGGTGCGGTGGAGCCAAGGGTAGCAAACGAGACTTCAAGTCATTTTAACCCGACCACAAAATGAACAGAAAAGTTTAATTATATACAACCTCTGTTGCATCTTGTAACGCATATCTTTCTAAGATTTTTGCAAATCTTGACTGCCTTCACTGACAACTACGATACATATACTTGACTTTAAAGGACTCATAAACAAAAAACTCAACACACTTGAAAAACTAGCCCTAGCACAAGAAAAAATCTCGATAGATCAGGCTGAGAGAAACTCAGAAATGTCAGCTCATATTTAGAATAAGTTTCATTCCACTTTTATTAAACACAGAAATATAAATTACACCACTGCACATATTCAACTGCTTTATGATTAGGGTCGATAACATAAAAAGTTCATGATCACTTTCGCTAAAAAAAGCATATCACATGTTCTCAAGTTTGCGATCTGAGATAAGATCCACAAGAAACGTTCATCAGCAACTAGCATCAAACAGGCGAATATAAAGCAGTACTATTCGCAAATAAGCGAGCCAAGAACACCGAGGGCACAAGAACTTTGCACCGAGTAAACAAGCTAACTTCAAACCCGAACAGTAACTAATTATATAGTATGGTCAAAACGACATGAAACACGTACGCAATTGCGTACGCAGCTTCTTTCGGTGGAACTTAGTGGCTAGGAGCGTGGTGAAATCCTTGCTGGCACCACCCATCGCTGCAGTTGGCGACGGGCCCACCTCGGTTCCAACGCAAATGCACATCAACTATACTCGTGTTTCATGTCGTATTGACCCGACTATACATAAACATAAGTGAATGACGTCAAAGTTAATTTGCAGCGAGAGGAACGGCAGCGTCGATGTACTCTTGTAACAGGCTTGGACCATCTAAAGGTTCGTCGAAATCAAGGTGAAGCACTACCGCAGGAGCCAGTCCCAAAACGGCTAAGCTCTTGGTTTCGTCGACCAGTTCTTCACCTCCCTTTCCTGGATTTCTTAAAGAAAATAGTGCTGCTTCGTTCGCAAGATGTTTGGCGACGTATTCACGCACGGCCGAGAAAGGCTCATAACAGCCGAATGTTCCCTAAACCAAGAAATTATGAAACGCAAGCAATAATAGCATTCGGAAATACCTGAAGAACATATCGATCAGGCAGACGAATTCGAACTAAGGTGTATTTATAGGTGTATTGGCGCAACTTTTCGTCTTTCTCCCGCATCTCTCTCGTGCGCAACATCAAGTTCTGAAAAGCAAATAAGACAGATGCTACAACCGTTACTCAGATTCACCATCACACATTGTGATCATTTTTGGATAACATAGAGTAAGAGAGGTCCTAAGAGAATGAATTTTTGTTAGCTGAATCATCTGCTGTCAACCGTGATGTGTGTAATATCTACGGGTCACCACAGTATTGAGCAAATGCGATTGTAATTAAGTCCGATTTTAAAGTTGAAAGCAGCGTATCACAAAACAATCTTGGGATCTTTGTGGGTAAATATCAAATTCGGCGTGAAGAATACGAATATGGGTGTAGCCCAGCTCGATTACCCTAAGCGTAAAAAAACGGCGTGAGAACCGTTTTATTTCTCACCAGATACGTTAGAATAAGCCAACCTTGTACACGCTCCGGTTCTCTGAGCAGCCTACTTATTGGTTTTACTTGAATAGGTTGGCGAGGAAACCACATTGATTCTCGACCGCTCGCTCGTGGATGCGGTACGTGCACGAGGGTGGTACGCTCTTATGTACTTCGTAAAAAAAAGCTGTACCCCACGCAGCCCTCCAGATAAGTTAGAGGGAATTGGACGGGATCAAGCTCATATTGGTAATCTGCACTCTATACTTGGACGCAGATACCTCAATATTGCCGCTTTCGTGATACGCGACCTTCAACCAAAATAACTTCGCCTACCTTGTTCATTTCGTCTGTCTTATTTTGCTGCTCTCGACGGATCTCATCTACAGTCAAGTCGAAAAAATCTGGTGGTAGGTGGGGTAGTGTAATACGTTCATTCTCGCGAAGAACAAAAATCTAAACTAATCAGAACCTAGTGTTTGCATCTCATGATACAATAGAAACAAGTCAGAAAACCCACCGTTGTCTCCCTGGAAACTTTGATAGGGACGCTTTGTCCTTCTCGCAACATTTCCAGGGCTGTAACCAAGCGACCAGTGTCATTAGCAGCGTCCTCAGGCATTACAAGGAACGGTTCCGGTTGATCCCCTTCTTTGGGTGGCAATAATTTTTCCTCGAACCCAACAGAATCTAAGAACTCTCGTCCACCTTTTGCAGCAGCTACCCGTTCCTAAGAACATATTATAAGTACACATGATCAAAGTGAATAAAACTAACGTGCATAAAATAACAAAGAGAAGAAGTAAACCTGATATGCCTTATTTGACAGCCGTATTCTCCTGTACTTTTGTTCTCCTGGATTTTCGATTATATTTTGGAGGTATTTTCCAATGGTATCTACAGCTACCTGAATTCAACAATAGTAAAAAAATCTATTGGAATAATTAAAATAAGAAAAAAACGCACCTCCTTGACCGGTTTTCTATTTAGTGAGTATAAAAGCAGCACTGCAGGTACAACCGTATCTTCGCCCTTGCACGACAACTGAGAGACCAAGAACTCTTCAAGAGCTTGCATGAGCTGAAAATGAATCACTTCTGGAAAGTACGGCGAGATGAACACTTAGGTATAATAACGCAACATACGTCAGGCTTCGTCATCGCTTCATCGTCTCCAAGTAACTCACAGGTATAGAAGACACCTTTGATAACATCAGCATGCTCGAACTCGCGAATATCTTGCGCTGGCCTGCAACAGAAGAGTAGGATAAAATATGTATCTGACCAGAGAGGTGATTCGGTATCTTAGTATTTATTTGAAGATGTCTTATGATAGAAATCCACACGAAAAGAAGCTGAAGTTAAGGATAAAGTCGTGATTCTTGTTTCTTGTACTTTTTGAGAGGTTTTCTGACTTTAGACTCAATAACCAAAAGGTGGAAATTGTCACTTGAAAAAAAATTCTCAAAAGAGTCATTCATGGCGATAATGTGGCCATTCTTAAATAAAGGAATATAATTCACCTCTTCTCATCTAGACTTAATTCCTCGATAGCTTTTTTTGGATCCCGACGACGCCTCTCTTCCTCTAATTCACGTTGAGCCTAAGTTAGTCACATAATTAGTTCTTCACAAATTGAAAGTACTGATTTCGCTGATCTTATTGAGAGTGGTGAACTACATTTGTCAAAAGAACAGAAGTCAATAACACAACATACAATCATCTGGATCTTTTTCTGACTGCTGCTTATCTGAGGCTCCGCCTTGTAAAGTCGCTTGATCGCAGCTTGTGCAGCGATGTCAGAAGCAGCAATACGGTCTATTCCACCACCCTAAATCAGCAAATAAGATTAAGTCGAATTCCTGTGTAAAATTAGAAACACTTCTACAGAATAAGCTTATATGAGCTTTACTTTACCTGTGCTGCGCCAGTTACTAAAGTTGGAACATTTGTATTCGAACCAGATGCAAGCTTTTGACCAGGCCCAGTCTTTTTGAAGTGTTTTTCCACCTTTTTCTTCTTCAGAAAATTTTTGAACGCATCCATAATTAGTCGTTTTCTTAAAAAGAAAACAACAGAAAGGATCAACTAAGCAATGCTAGCAAATGTACGCAACATAATAACTTGCTTTTTTCTTTCTCTGGTTTGTCCCTTTCGCTGTTTCTACGCACTCGCTCTTGCTCTTCTTTAATAGCGAAGTTGATTATTATTGGTGAGTAGTAGCGCCAGGCAAGAGCAATGCACAAGCAGAAAAATAATAGCAGGAACAGTAGAAGTAAGCCCAGGCCCACCTAGAAAATTCATAACTGAAAAGCTCCGAAAAAGCAGCTGTTCAATCATCACAGAAAATAAAAGTGAAAAACAGAAAGAATTGTTGGTTATCAATTATTTCAAATCTTTAGTCTTAACAGTTGCTACTTTAACTTCTACGCATCTATTTACTTCAGAATAAAGTTGTAGAAAAACGCTTTAGACAGAAGAGTAATTGTTCCGATTAAGAAACGCTATGAAATAAAAATTCAACTGAAACTACCTTAGCACCGATAAACCACATCTACCAAAATTCAGAAAAATGCCGTCGAAATATTGTAACACGAAAACTAAACAGGTGAGTAATTCCTGTACTTTACGGACGTTGGGTAAAAAAAGATGGAGAGGCACGCAGATAAGATAACCTCTATACCTCCAACCACAACGCATACTTATGATAATCGGTCGTAGACACAGTACATTGAGAATTTCAAACCTGGGTGGGCGCTGTGGCGCCCTTATTTCTCGACGCTCTAAACTACTTTTTCCTTTAGTAACTTTATCTTACATGTCATATATTCTCTAAGATTAATGCTTAGATCTTCAAAGGCTCCGACTGATTTTGTTATTTACTTCGAGAAGTAAGGGCGCCACTGAGTGCCCCACAACTACTACATATTACCCCAAAACTGGCCATCCTGATTGCTAAGAAAAAAAGGTTCAGACGTCTACGGCTGTGCAAAACTCCCTCGACCTAGTCACGTTTCGTTGAAAAAAGCGTGTGGACTAACTAACACATTGATTAACTCATTGTATAGTCGAGTCAAGACGACAAGAAGCTTAGTGTAGTTGCGTAAGCGGCTGGACTCGAAGTGGTGCGGGGTTGCTAGCGGTTGGGGTAGAGGTAGGGATATCGGAAACTGCAGCGATGAGTGATACACGGCAATGTTTCGAGCAAAACCGCTTATGCAACTGCACTGAGCTTCATTTTGTCTTGACTGTAAAAACCTGCGGCATTGGTGCATTAGTGAAATATTAATATGATATATCCAGTTGCTTCCAAATGTGATGTAATGTAGTATACTAAAGGTCACGTAACCCAACTTATCTTGATTTAGCAGTTTCACACCTATAGCCTATAGCCAGGTCGAAACAACCTGAAGCCTGCTGCAGTTGCGTAACTGTTCCGCGCTCGATGTCTCCCGGTAAAACTAGTGGCTGTGACCGGGGTAGGGCCTTTCCTTATCTCCGTAGCCCGATGGCAACAGACGAGATTCCCGTCTCGATCACAACCGTCTGATAGGGTGCGCCAATTCTAGCGCAGGTCGACCAGGCTCATATTGTTCTGTAGAATGTATAGAATCAGCTACAGAATCTTGATGGAGGTTAGAATGTGGGAATATTAACGTGGACTTGGACGACTTCCGACGTGAGAATTTTTAAAGTGTAATTTTGCATCAATATAAAACCATGCACAAGAAAATTAAATCACGTGACGTGGATGCTGGAGAAGTGGATGCTCTTCTCGTGGCTCTCAGTGCATAAAACCTTCAGAAAATCAAAAAAAAAAAACTATTTTGCTTAATTCTCACGAACAAACTTACATCAGTTCTTCAGCGAACGAGGTTTGAACCAAAACATAAAAACAAGTGCAAATAGAACTAATCTGTACCTAAGAAGAAAAATTTGCTCTAGGATTTGCTGACTAATCTTTGACGTTGCTTCTGAGATAGCGTATGGATAAGAGACGATAAAATTACCTGGGCTCCTGGTTGGTTATTTCCACGATTAATTTATGGAATAGAAGTTAATAAAGAGTAACAAATAACAATGATAATAGTCACAGGAAACTGCACACCTGAATTCTCTCAATATCGTACTTCTGAGAGATGCTTGTGATTAGAAGATCAAGATGATAGAAAAGTGTTCCAGATTGGAGATTCTCGCCTGTGGTGGAAGAGTCCTGAAGAACACTTTCTTGAATTACACCAAGATCGTCCGACTCTGATGGTTGCACGCTCGCCGAAGGGTTTTGAGAATCGCCCATCAATTGTACAACTACAAACGAGCATAGATGAGTCACAACCCTTTTGAAAAATCCCGATACATGCAATTTGAGAAGACGTCGGTACAGAAGAAGGCCAACGAACACCGAGTTGAATAATTTTGGTTCGTTATCAAATGCAAGGGAACACAAAGAGATTACTCAGCACCAATCAGGCACGTGATGATACTTCTCGGATGCATTTATGATTCGCAACTGACCGCAGGAAACAAAATGAATTAACCCAAGAGTAGCCGAAGGGATTCGTGCAGCCGTTGCATATTTCGGAAACTCGTACGCTGGAACGATTTCATCACACAAAATAATAACGAGATGACGTTGGGGACAGTGAATTGGGTCAGATTAGCTTGCGTATGGCGCTGTTGGGATTATTGAGCTTGACTTAGATTGATTTCTACACGGGTAAATCCAGAGGGATTTCAGAATCCGAGTTGATCTGATCTCGTAAGAAAATCTGTTGCGAAAGTAATCACGAGAATAGGGTGGGAGAGGAGATATGCGGATCTGGGGAAAAAGATAGTTGGGGGAGATAGCATCTAACCACGCTCTTATTTCTGGAACCTCTGTCTGTTTTTTCTCATACTAGCTTTACTCTACGTAGATGGATAGGTCGTTGGTCCTCCATAGCTAATGTTCAGCTTTTAAGGTGCTGACTAACTTTGTTATTCGCTTCCAGAAATAAGAGGGCGATTGTGTCCCCTCAGTTACCCCTTACCGCCTATCTGAACTTTATTCCCTTTGGAATTTTCGCCTATCGAGAGGTACCCCGTCGGAAATCACCTTTTAACGTTCCGAAGCACCGTAATGCAGATCGTAAACGGTTGAAAGGTGTCAACCGTCATTCTGCATCAGATGTGTGCTTCCGGACTATGGTAGAGTGAAAACGAAACAAAGCACGGTCCATTTGCGTGCGGCTGCGCTCGAAGAGGTGGAGCGTAGCAGTTAGGATCGAGTGAAGACCCCTGCAACCGTCGTTGGCTGCTGCAGTTCGCGATGGTCCCACCTCGATTCCAACCGCTATCTCCACAGCGCCGCTTCGAGCTCAGCCGCTTACGCAACTGCACCGTTTTTCATGTCCTTTTAGTCCGACTATGTATCTAAACGCTCAAATATTATAGGCCGCGTAGAAGACCATCTTAACCTGGTTGCATAAATGTACTAAGCTCTTTTTTAAATCTCACTCGTCCACAAACACATGCGTTCTTCAATCTCAGTTTTGGTAAGAATTTTCCTACTGCAATTTAACGGCTCACAATTGTTTCGGTGTTATCACGAGGTCCCACTCTTCTTCCAGCTGAGCAGATCAACCTTAAAATGAAAGCCTTCGTAGTTTTTAGAAATGCCGTTTATTTCTCTGGTTGGAAATATTTACGGGAACAAGATCTCGAAAGCGCTAAGAAATCCTGAAAACCGAATTAACATAGTAGAGGCGCCGATACTACGGTTAGTTTATAGCCATAGTTCTAACTGAAAAAAAAACTGGCATATGAACAATCCTTACCAGATTTTTTGCTCCGTAAGCCCCACCAGCACTGTGGGCGCGGCTGCGTCAATGCCGACGAGATGGAAATGGGATTCGCAAATAGTACAATCGTAAGGGGTTTGCACGTAGGGAACAAAAATCAGGATTGATTGACATTGAGCCGAGTGCGCCTCGCCAAGGATTTTTGCGAATGCAAATTTTTGCAAACGCTCACATTCGAAAATCGATCGGAACACACGGGATATCAATGCTTTTCGAAATCCCTGAACACAAAATAGATATCCCCCGAAGGCTTTCTAAATATCATCATTTCTCAGAAATTAGGCACAAAATTTGTGCAATATAGACGGGTCCCACTGGCACATTCGTATAATCCAAACGAGCACTGTACCTCTGTGCTGAACTACACAAAATAAGGCGGACGTCAGAGGCGGACGAGTTTTCCGCTCTCTCAGTCTCAGTGTTTGCATCACGGCAGCACACGAGACTATTGTGTGAATTGAAGTTTACTCTGTTTTCGTTTTAGTTTTTTTTTTTCTCCCCATGGTCATACTGTTGACAATCCACTCGTATGTGTAATCTGTGTATTTCTTTCCACGCATATTCGTCTTATTATTCTTCTTCAGAACAGTACGTGGGGTTTTTTCTGTGTTGAAATTACTGGCATTTCTTTGCAGGGACTTGTAAGTTAAAGATGCCGAAGAATAAGGGAAAGGGAGGAAAGAACAGGAGAAGAGGGAAGAACGAAAATGATTTCATGAAACGGGAACTGGACACGAAGGACGTTGGTCAAGGTTAAGTTTTGCAAATTGTTGCTTTACCTTACCAGTTGTTTAGTTTAGTTCCCAATGTGTATCTTCAGAATATGGCCAGGTTTCAAAAATGCTTGGTAATGGTCGAGTATTGGCGTTTTGTTTTGACGGGAAACAAAGAGTGTGTCATATTCGAGGGAAGTTAAGGAAGAAGGTTTGGATCAACACCGGAGACATCATCCTCGTTGGACTTAGGGATTACCAAGATGACAAAGTGAGTAATTATCTACTTTCCTGAGAAGAAATTCTTTCAACGATTTTCCTATTCCCAGGTAGATTTAAATACTACTTAATATTTAGTTTTTCACTCCGAACCAATTCTGAAGTATGCCCTTGAAGAGCCAGCAAGTTTGCTTGTTTGTATTGATACTAGGTTTTTTCAATGAACAGTATATTATGGGAAAAAAGTATGGCATATTGTTTGGATTTGCATATAAAAGAAAGAAAATGATAAGAGGTGGTGGTTGTGTGTCGTTCATCAACTACATGAGAAAATTCCGTTCCATTAGTGGAAGTGAGGAATTCATGTTCAGTTGGCCTAGTTTCTCTATCTGAATTTAGATAAAATCATCTTTTTTGAAGCTATAGTTCATTGAAAATATTCCTTTCAATTAATAATCGCCCAAATGTTTTCTTTTGGTCAAATTTCAATGCCCTTCAGCGGCATAAGCTAAGGTTTCTCAACCATAGAGTGCAGAGGATTTGTTGGGCATGTCTGTCCCGGAATTGTTGTTTTTCACAGATTTTCGTGTTTTAAAACAAAATGCTGGGTTACCTAAGTGAAGGAAAAATTGGTGTAAGATAAGGAATTGGAAGGAAAATGTAATTGAAAGCAGAATCAAAGTTACTTCTTCCTTGCACCAAAAAGCATCATATTCTTTTCTTACATGAATTCGTGTTTAAGAAGGACCGGGTTATTTGATCAACGGTGACGAAATTATTTTTTTTCTTAAAGCTTCGCTTTATTTCAAATGAAATGTTCGGCGTTGTTTTGCTGATCTCATCAACTTTGAATTCTTATTCCGTTTAACACATTTCTACGGTTGGTTTATTCGTCAAATAGTTTGTATTCAGATAACTGTTTAGGGAGATGTTATCCTGAAGTATACACCAGACGAAGCTCGTCGATTGAAAGAAAAGAATGAACTGCCCGAACACGCAAAAATCAATGAAAATGATGAACAAGAGGAAGGAGAGATTGAATTCAGTAAGGACTCATTTTCATTTGAAGAGATCAGTTCATACATTCAGTACATACACATCGTAAATATGGTATTCTTCTCAGGAGATCTCGGTGCTGAATCTGGAGAAGAGGAGGGCGAAGAAGAGGACAACAATATGCCCTCAAGTGGCAGTGAGGAGAGTGAGGAGGAAAGCGAAGAGGAAGAGGAAGAAGGCAGTGATAGTAAGTTTGAGAAAGTTCTTTCATGGTGAATTATCTTTATTTTTATAGCTTTTGCAGCATTTAGATGCTTATATACATTGCTAACGAAGTTAAACGACGCTCATTTATAATTTCATGGTGCTTAACAAACTTCTTTTAGGTGATGAAGATTCTGATAATTTCGTAAATGAGGAAGATTTGGCGCGTGGACGAGGATTGAAGCCCAGTGGACGTGGTGGCAGAAATAAATATAATAAGAGGAGATGAAAAATCCACTTTTTTCCGCTGACTCCTTCAGCTATGTTCTTTCTGTGCAGTCGGTTTGTCCCTCCCGGCGTGTTGTCATTTATAATATTTTGTTTGACCATTCACCTTCTTCATTTTCACTGTTATCTAATTGTGTTTTAAATTAGTATATCTATCACTTCACCCTACATTAAGGGAATGACAAAACTTTCAAATGGTTCGAAAATTTACTGCGTTCAATTAACATCGGTTAAAATAAAGCAATTCATTTAAAGGTCTACCCTGTTTCACCCAATAAGTAGGAGAGAAGAGGGAAAAGCAGTGATAGAAAAAGGGTAGACGAGTTTTGGTCACAAGGCTCGAGACATTTGGCGCCTAAGTGGTCCCACTCAGCTGCCCCTATTCGTCGTAAAAAAAAAAAAACGCAAGCGCAATCTTTTTAGCAAAGTTCGCAGTTCAGACCAAGATCAGCACAGACAGCAGGTTTCACAAACCAAACACGAAGTGAGGTGATTCTTCCTTCATGTTTGGTTGATGAAGTATGGTTTTGGGTACCGCAGATGGCGTTTTCAAATCATGGCGATGAGAGCTGCCGGCTGAAATGCAGTCATCTGAACCATCTAACTGCAAAGATCGTTGAAATCTACGAGTTCTTAGCTGCAGTTTGCTGTTTCCTTTTACGACAATGAGGGAAAAGTGACCGGAACCCGCAATCTACAACCAATCTCCGACTTTCCACGCTTTCCTTCCAAAGGAACTTTCCAATGAATATCTCGAATTAAAGTGAAGTGATTTAAGTTGATTCAGTTCTACACAGAACTTCGAGTGAACTTATTGATGGTTAACGAAGCAGGAGTAGTAGCTGTGAAGTAAGAAGAGTATGAAACACTGAAAAAGAAGTAGAAAAAAGGAAACGAATAGAGTAGGAAGGAGCTTGACATCCACAGTATCACCTCTATCGTTTCTGTTCCCGTTGTTCATCGATTTGCTCGAGCGGGGACGAAAAATACTCCCATTTGTCCAGATCACGTGAAAGTGTTGTCCAGTGGCATCTCTTCTCGCGGGGGAATCAAAGTGCGTCGTACTTTTCTTCAAACTTTTCTTCTTCTGCGTTTCATGTCGCGTGGAATACAGTTTTTTTTTTCCATTTTTTTTCTTCCCTTGGCGTATGCGGCAGCGTCTCTGATCTTCAATCGGTGACGTAGGAGCGAACTTCGAATCCCTTCTTTCAATTCCGTAAAGCGAGATACTCCAAGCATCTTCAATGCCGCGTTCTATGACGCTTTGAAGCGTATGTCAAAGAAGAAACAACGGTGGTGTCGAATAGCTAAGCACGGAGCCGCATGTTCCTAGTCCTCTGTACTACATCTTCGATGCTCTTATATGGTCCCCAAGCTGCTTGTTTCTTTCTGCCCAGCTCGGAGGTCAGGTCATCATGTTTATTTCCCGGCCTAGATATGCATAGCTGGAGATATCCGATATATTCGTCCCGTTGGGCGTGAAAGGAGCATCAGAAACCAATCCGTTCCTCACGAACATCTTGGTATACAATTCACGAAGTATCTTTATGTACGGAGTAGAGGCGCCTTGGTTGTCCAAAGCCTCAACCGCTTCCGTCTCGACTGTATCGAAGGCTTTCTTCAAGTCAATGAATGTGAACCAGAGCGGTATCTTGTACTCTCGTGATACCTCGATGAGTTTCGAAACGGTGTGCATGTGGTCAATCGTACTGAACCTATTTTCGAAACCCTGCTTGCTCTCATAGCTGTCCTTCATCTAATGTTCTTCCTATCCTGTTTAGGATTACTCTTGTGAAGAGCTTGTAGATGACAGACAGCAAGCAGATTGTATGATAATTGCCGATGTCTTGGGTCTCCCTTCCTTTAAAAGAGCACGGCTTTGCTGGTTTTCTGTTGTTTAGGAACCTAGCATTCCGTCAAATAACGAGTGAAGAGCCTCGCCAGTGGGTTGATGAGGACTAGCGATAGGTACTTCAGATATTCAGAGGTCAGGCCTCCTTCTGTCGGGAAAGGATGAAATACGATTTGTCACCGACATGATACCATGTCGGACTTCGGAAGGGATGACCTCTGGAGTGACAGTGTCCATCTTCCCTCAGATGGTGAGGAGGCAAGTAGACGTAGCTGTCGAAGAGGTATGAGTAGAAGCCGTCCATCATTCAACTTCTCGATGTTGTAGTTGTTCGATCCGGGTTCCGGAGAGCAGTCATTTTTGTCTTACGGTTGGCGAAGTTCCGACGGGCGTAGCGAATGCTTCCACCAGTCTTTGTTGCTTCAGCCGGTAATGATCTCTTCTCTCTTCGAGGTCTTCTTTTATCCCCGCTCTGCAGCTCTCTGCCTGTGAAAGAAACTACTTCTCGAAGAAGGCGATGGTTCGATCCCGTATAAAACTTCGGTACAGCAGCGACATTCATCAGGCAAAACCTTTTACTGACGATGATGTGGTCAATTTCATTATGGTATCCTCCATGGGGTGACTCCCGCGTCCAGCGAGGAGGGGTTCCGAATTGCGAGTTCCTATGGATGGTCGTAGTCGTCATGATAAACTCGGGAAGCTCTTTAGGACTTTTCCAGGTCGATATAGAAGGTTTCAACTTCTTTTTCTTCATAGCCTGATGTTGGAGCGTAAGCGACGAAGATTGTCGAAGCTGGCGTTGAACCACATCTTTTCTTCCGTAAATGCCCAGTCCGGGTTGTAAGGTGTTCGAATGAATCGATATTCATTGCCGCACTCGTGCTTACGAGATCACCAACTGCTCCAACTCCTCTACTGTCGCATATTCCTAAGAACAGTTCTTCTCCAGGGTCATAGACGACGTTCGGTAGGTGGTGTAGTCTCCAGTTAGTCCGATGACGTCGTACTTAATCTTCCTAACCTGCTTCGTCAGATCTTCCACGGCCGCATCCAGTGCAAGTGCGCGAGCGTTATAAGTACAGATAAGTCATCCTAGTCCTTTTCCGTTTCGGTTGTCCACATGACTCCTGCAACACTGTCTTTCCTGGCGCTACCGCACCACGCTTTCCACCTGAAGCAGGAGACTCTCTTCTATTACTGTGTCGTGCGTATAAATTTAAAACCCGTAGGCAGATTCCAGGGCTCTACTCCCATGGGTTTTTGAGCAAACGTTGCGTTCTCCCGAAATGGACAGGTGTAGCTTATTTTCCAGATTCCAAACAGCCTATCTCGCACCTCACAAGGATATAATAGTATTATCAGCCGATCCTGGCAAAATAGAAACATGGAGTTTATTCGCTGAATCCAGCTGCGTTTCAGGACAGGGACAAGATCGCTTTTGGTCCGCGACAAGCCCCCTGTCCGCCATTCGGGGATGCGCCATGTAACCTTGCAATGAACCAGCCGTGATTCCTTCAACCTCTAGACTTGGAGACCCTGGACTTAGGCTTAAGCTTAAGAGGTAGGAAGTCAACATACGTTGATATCTGCTTCTGCAAAAGGAGGTCGCAGAGAGCCAAGCAAGGTCTCTTCTGGTCAGGCAGGTTGTTTAATGCAGTCTGTTTTTAGACAATGCAGAAGTTTCTCTACATGTAGTCGGCCTGGATCTCGTCAAGTCCCGTCAGCGACTGCGCTCGAAACGGGGTAGCTAGCGGTTGGAATCGAGATAGAGCCATTACTTGCTTCATTCGGACTGGTGCGTGCGATGAGAATGAGGGAGGGGGACCCTCGCGTTAGCGAGGGCCTTTCCTTCATTTCATGCCATTTCTATGCCTTTACCGTGTCGTTTCGACCGCAGCCGTTTACGCAATTGCACCAAGCCTCAGGTCATTTTGACCCGACTGTATCAGCATGCGTCAGTAAGTGGCAGCACATCGAAAACGAAAGACACAAACGTATAAATGTATACGCGGGTTCCCCGTCACATCCACAGACACTGAGTTTCTTTGTGATCACTGAAGTTCGTATTGGCCTACCGTATATTATATTCGTATTATGAACAATTTCTGACCTCAGACTCATCCTTCTGTTCTCTTTCGCCTCGAATATTTTCTCGTTTAACTTCCAAATTTGATTCATTTGACTTCTTCTATAAATTTCGTGAGCAAAACAAAACGTCGCTGTTCGGTGTGCTCCCATACAGTCCCACAAAATCTACATGACTTGTGGTGCCGAGTGGTGAACGACCGCATTGTGATACCGTGGAGTCCTCGCTCTCACCGCAGTTCGATTGGAGCTAGCCACCGCGAGCAAACTATGCAACTGCACCACTAATCAACTCGTTTTGACCCGATTGGTCGTCAGAAAAAGTCGTGAAGATGTTGATTTTGGCTCTACGCCTTGCACTGCTGAAAAACTGGGAATTGAAGTGACTATGCCTTGTCAGTTCCTCCCAATCGTCCTGTAATGAGGATGAAGTCGTTTTGTAGGTTTTTTTGATTGCGGGCCACGTTATGGCCAATTTTAGATACGTCCCGCACTCCCAGCAGTCTATCCGCTGGTTCTACTTGAATAGGCCGCGGGAGAAACCCCATTAATTATCCTCCGCTCGCTCGTAGACACAGCGCGTGTACAAAGGTGGCGCGTTACAACACGAATCGTATGGAAAAACGTACAGAAACACTGTTTACCATGTTGTTTTCCGGGACCATTAGGGAAAATTGAGCGTTGTCACCCACATACTTTTGATCTACACGTAAAATCCTCTCTTTCACATCGATCAGCGGAGCGATCACAAAATCGTCAATTTCGAGGTATAGTGCCTTTAGATGGAGGCTTGAAGGAAGGTCCCGTGAAGCAAATGATTTCTAACCCGGAGAAGCCGTCCAGCCCAAGAAAATAGAACTTGTGCCTAGTATCTGCTATGTAGCGACAAACAGAACTTTGGATGTTTGCAGATCTTTTTCCCAGTTTTGATTTAGAATTTTTATTCTAGTTTGTTCCAAGAAATCAGACAATCAGCGCCAGTCTCTTCGGGAAGCAACTACAGAAGCTGGGCGATGCAATGCGCCAGAAGCGGGCAAAGCGCCTCAAAGTCACACTGGTACCGACAGACCTCAAACGGTAAAGATGAGACGACAATATCTGAAGAGTTTGAGCAGGGCGAAATAGAAGCCGGAATCGTACACCGTCCGATTATCACCAGTTCCGGTAGCAGAAGAAGCATCTGCGTGAAAAAAGATTTCTAAAAATTTCGATGACCTCAAAAACGTACTCGCCGAAATTTTATCGTCGCAGCCCCTCTCCTTCTGGAAGAAGGGCATTGAGGCTTTGCCCATCAAGTGGTTAGATGTTACTAATAATAACAGTAACTGCGCTGTTGGTAATTTATGTGCACTGAAGAAAATGAAATTTTAATTTTTTTTTGTGAGTGAGGAAGAAATATTCAAAGACCACAAATAATTATGGACAAGAGAGTGCATGATATCCTACGTTGATCTAAGTTTCACGGTCAACATTGCCTTGGCGCCAGAGAGGAGCTCGTCAAGGATTTCGTCGTCCATTTGACGATCGAAATAGTTAAGAAAAAAAAAGAACTCGTATGATTAGTGTACACGGTGTTAGAAAACTCACTTTCAAGGCGCCATGTATTTATATTGTTTACTTAACAAAAGCAACACGTTCGTACGAAATGGAAAGAACTCCAGTGCTCTTCCATTTGCTTTAGCTTTGTCCTCTATCATTTCTGAGAGGAAATGTGTCTTCTATCAATACCATAGGCATCGCCTGCACAATTTATACGTAGAAGATTTTTTATAGGTGTCCTGTTCTCTTTGATTTATACTGTATTTCCGAACACACGACTTATTTCGGTTCTCAGCACCACGATTTTTTTCAAGAAAGTCGTCACGTCGTGTAATATATAGATGACAGAGTTAACGCTTAGTCGGTATTCGTATCCTGGTTTTTGTTGTGCACAAGCATCCATAACTGAACTGCGGTATAACGGTTGGTTTGCGATCGACCGGATTGTGTCGATATCCAGGAGTTGGGGCAATAAAGCGTATTAAAGCGTATAAGGTTCGCGTAGGCGAAAAACAAGTACAATAATTGGTACTCCGCTGAATAATCCGGTAATGTACTGGTTACTTTAAACGGGTTCTTATTCAAAGACTAGGTCTGACATCTACACCTTCATGTGAACTGACATTTTTTTTCGATCGATCAATTATAAGACCTATGATCCTCAAGGATCAGAGACGATTCAATGTTCGAGAATTTTTTGGAGTGACCCTCTTGAACGTGGCTGGAGGACCATAAACTTTCTAAGTATCCTTTTTCTGGCACAATCATGGAGACCTACCCCTATCTCATGAGAAGTTGCATTCGCATCAAGACAAATTTAAGGTTTCAGAACTACAAAGAAGGGATGTCGAAGACTTTAAAATATGAATTTGGGTATTTTTTCAGGATAGGTAAATCGACTAACGTTCATTTCCGAGTATATATATATATATTTCTTTATTTTTGTTCATTTTCAAATATATTTACGGTTCCAACGGGTAGAAGGATATAGAAACTAGTTTTTTATTATCGCTGTTGAAGCCAACGCGATCCTCAGATATTCCTCTTTTATTTCTAATAAAACGAGACATACTGCGACACATCCATGACTCTTCCCTTCATCCTTTCACTTTTTCCCTCTAGGAAGGCTAGCATGTATTAGGGTGACCTGGAAGTGGTACAGCACTTAAATACTAAGCAGTTAGTGGTGCAAAAAGATGAAAAAGAAAAAAAAAACATCTTAAAACACATTCATCCTCTGGAAAAAGAAACTGCATCGCTAAAAGTCGCGCTGTTCTATACTTCACCGTTGTAGTTGAGTAGTTCGAGAGCGTAAGCGTAAAGTACATACTGCAGGTTGAATGAGGAGGAACATTCATAGCTTTCTTTCAGAATCGTCTGAGCGTCTGAAACTTTAGGTTCTCGATGGTTTTGAAGAAACACTCGAAAGGAATTGTTTTACATGAATCCAGTTCACTACAACCTGTAGCAGTGTGGGTTAATAATTTGTATGCGCCTTCACACAATTGTGAACGAATTGGCCTTATTTTTTCAGTTTCGCTCCCTATAAGAATTACATCGGAATATTTTAGAGACAGACGTTTCGCGTAGCGAGAAACCTTAACGGTCAAAGTTTGTTCTGAGGAACTTAGTTCGCGTGCGGTAGAAAATCTGCAAGCATTTCTTTCGCGTCGACCGCCGCTGGTCTCATGCTTCCTTACTCTTCCTCCTATAGCACGGATCGAGGCGGTGAAATTACGAAATCATGGAGTATTCTTGCAAGAAATTCCATTCATACCCAAACTGCCATAGATCACTAACAGATTGAAAAAATCATTCTGGTAAACTTAATTTTAAAAAAAACTAAAACTATTTGAAGAAAATTTGAAGAAAACTGAAACAAAAACAAAGGAGTTGAGAATACAGTATGTGAGTGCAATTACACCCGGATCGTCTTCAGATGGTGGGGAATCAGTGTCGTGTACGCGTAGATTATTCTGGAATGATCATTATGACTAAGCTAAAAAAAGGTGATTACTCCCTCTCGTTCTTCAGCGTCACGGTGTTTCATTTCTGTTATGCCCTATTTTGTAGCTTCTCATCCTGGCTAAGACATCAACGTACCTAATCGGGCTAACAAGAAGGATCAGCATGTCATCGCAAACCCGACATACAATCAAGCATTGTGATAAATAAGCGAACTGGTTGATCATCTGACACAACTCGTTCTCGCTATGATCGTCATTACTGCGAATCGGCTTACAAACATCCGTCCCTTCGTTTACGATTACGCCACTAGCAGCGGCATCATGAAATTGGCCAACGCCCTTCTCCTGTCATGTGTTCGCTCGATCAAACAACGATGATAATTCATGTTTAAACGATAGTGATTGACACTAGATATCTCCGGGAACTGTAGCTGAAATGGTCCTCATTCTGCACTGAGAAGACGAGGTGCTCGACTCATTGAGGTCTTTGCACGCAAAAGAAGACAGACTAGCTTTTTTTGGATCGAACTCGTCTACAAGAACTGCTAACAATTTTCTATCGCTTCATTTTTTCCAAGCCTATTGAACTCAGGCGACAAATGAGCGTTGGCAAAAAAAGAAGAAATTGTTGTTGGATTCTAAGAAAGCAGAGGATTAAACGATCTGTAATGACGATTAATCCGTCGGACCATTATAGACCTGCTGCTCAATTAAAGAGGTATTTTCTGCCCATTATCGTGAGATTAGTCCTCTGAACAAGTATTTAATAAAACTTAGCAGCTCGCAGTTACAGTCTACTGGAAAGTAACAATAAGTAGACCAAATGAAACATATCTCATTTGTAAGCATATTTAGCTCATCGCTAGCTCGTCATCTTAGAATTTCCACTTCGGAACATTTTCGTGGGGGGAACGACATGACTAATGGCACTGGTATGGACGCTGTACGGTCCTACGGTGGTCCTGGTAGCGAAGGACAGAGCCGATCGACTGAACGCAGCCGTAATTACAAAATAGAGCTAAACAGCCGTCAGCAGGCCTCGACAACTGAAGACCGTACCACATCTATGTCAATCTCCTCGAGCCTGCCGTTTTCCACGATAGGTTTTTCAATTTGGAAGTGAACATGCTACGTATAGTAGGCCACTTCTGGATGGAACTCCTGAGACTCTCCCCACTATTAATGCAACGTAAATCGCCGTAGACCTGGTGATGGCCTGTCTGATTAATACTTTTCAGTCGTGCGGTCAATAGACTTAGCGATTTCTTAACAGAAATGGCAGTGGACATGAATTGAACTCTCTCAGTGTACCGTACATATGCAAAGAAGTTTAGCAGATCATTTCCTTTTTCGCTTTCGCTCATCACTTCTTGGCGGCATAGATGAAATAAATTGATTTTGGTTTTTTTGAAAGTCTAGTTTATCCGGAAATCCCTCAGCTCTGAAGATCCACTCTGATAATTTTATGAAGGGGTTCAGTGTTCAAGGAGTTGATTGCCGAACTTAAAACTGTTGTGAATCAATTTGAGAAAAATATTCCATTTTTCCTCATTTTTTTCTCTTTCTTTATCTTTTTAAAGTTTTATGTAGTTATAAATAAGTCGTTAAAGGTCCCTTCAAAAATAGTGTATACATAGACGAATGTGTATTTACGAACAACTTTCAAACATACAAACGTAAAGGCCACAAGTAGGATGAGAAGAATTCCTCCTTTTTCATCGCTCATTTGTTTCGAAAGCTGGGTAGTTTCGGAAAAAATCTAAACTGACGAAAAAAAATCATGTATTAAGTTGTATTATGCTTACATCTAAATGTAAGCCTGAATATAGTATAGGACCACTTAATTTGGTGTACAGCGTGACTTACGAATGCCTGTTTGGAAATTAACGTAACGTTGGTAGGTAGAGGAGGGTCTTTAGTTTTTTAGAAGTCGACATGTATTTCTTTCGGGAATTCGAAAGCGACGGAAAATGCGAGTGGAGAGGAAACCGTTCATTGTTTCTAGCCTGGAGGATTACGAGTGTTTTTTCGTCGTAAGACCTTCGGGTCAACATTTTTACTTTTGTATGATTTCGTTCGCTCTCCGAATCGTGTTCTATTTACATACGTAAATACGACCACACAAGGTTTGGATTCGTGCCCGTCTACTGGTTAATGGCGTCGAGCTTTTTAGCATAACAAGTACGGGCACGGATCCAAATCCCGAATTGTGTATAGTTAGTTCATCGCCTAGTGTTAGAGATCGTTTGAAAGGTTCATAAGCTCTTGTACTTTCTTGTTCTGAACGATTCCCTCTTAACGACGGCGACTTTGTTTCTTGCGTCATCTACTGTGCATATAGCTTGCATCGACGATGTATTCAATTAGGGCAAAAGAAATTTGTGAGAAAAACACGCTGCCCGTATCGTATTTAACAGACTTGAATGGTTGAACCAAATACGAAAGTCTCACTAAGGACGAGAACATGTTTCGTTGACCAGGATCGCTATCACTTGAGTTTATAGTTAATTTCAGTAGTGATGTGATGTATAGACGGTATATTTGTGTAGCCGTCACATTTACGATTTTCACCTTGATCTCCTTCGCACTAGCTGTTCTTTGACTTGATTTGTTCTAGCCATCGCCAGTAATACTTCCGTCTGTCCCGATCGTGTGGCAAGAGGCGTCCAGCGGTTTCTCCTATCGCCTGGGACACGAAGACAATAAAATTCCCCTTTCAAAGATTTCGTAAAGAAGTCTTACTTTAATTAACCCTAATTTCTAAGAATATATATCTGAATCCTAAAGAATTTCAAATTGTTTCCGCAAGTCCTTGCTTTCCCTTCTTACAAGCAGCTTCGCTATAGCCAAGAAGTTGAACTAATACGAGCAAAAAATCCCAACTTTTTCTCCTGAAACGATACATTTCTAGTTGATTGCAACCATTAATCCAATTAGTTATAAGATTAGTGTTAATAGTTTAATTATAGTAAATAGTAAGTAATTTTATGTATAAGCACTATCCATGGAAAGTTGTACAAAAAACACCATTGATTGGTAAATGAAAAGAAGATGAACGAGAATAGTAGATTGAGTGATGAGAAACGAACAGAATTCACAATAAATCTGGAGCAAAATCTTCCTAAGTGTCGCTACTTCTTTTTTTTTTCTTTCCAACGTTTCGAAAAAAAACATGTTTTGTTGTAAGAAACACAAGAAATACACAAACAAAAGATGTGTATGAGAAAAACATGAAAATCACTATATGTTTGTACACCTTTTATGCATAGTTCCGCTGTGTCCCAAAAAAAAATACTATGTCATATAATCAAATACAATAAAGCTAATTTCTTTATCACATTTATTATCCTATTTCATTTCTTTGTGAATATTATCGTACTTTTTTCCATCCATAATGCTCTGATTATTTGCTTGACGACCATTTCCTATTTCCTCTTCCACTTTTTATTTTGCGCCGACAGGAAGAAACGCCGGAGGAGGCGCCGTTTGCTTTTTCCTTTTTACAGAGGTTGAAGGTTTCCAACCAAACGACTTACATGTATTTCCAAATTTATAATGGGAGATTTTTGTACGGCTGGAAAATTCCAACAATAATACAAAAAATATCAAAACGATTGTTTTATTCAAGAGGACTATTTTTTGGATTTAGTAGTAGGAATCATGCGAATAAGCATGCCGGCTTTGAAAACCAAAAGCAGCTCGTCCATATTTTCTTGTTCTTATGTTTCTCCTAAGCTTTTCAACAAGTTCTAATCCATGAAACACCTCTTTGGATTTTTTTTCCATTTCGTTATAAGCATCTATCTTTAGACATTATCATATGTTTAATTTCTTAAGGCGATTCGGAAAACGAAATTAGGGGAAAGTGTGTTAATAGCAGGCCGGCGAATGGAGGGAGCTGTTATCTGGAAGATGTAATAAACATGAATCTCGCATTGGAACAGTCACGGAAATGTCAGCGCTAATGTTGTTCGAATCTTTGTAGATAACATCGTAAATTGTTTGAGATCCGTAGCTGATCTGCTAAACTGAAGGGCTGTAAATTATAGTAAAAGCATCCGGTCTTCGGCATTCATTATGACGAACAAGTTGCCATAACAAACAACCGTAACTCGTCCTCAGCTTTGTTGATCCTATACGGGACGGGTTCATAAACATTCTATGCCGATCCTATCCTAGGGGTAGCACTAGGTCTGGAGAGATTCGGAGAAAATCGCTGACTCAACGTTTTGTTGTCGGCTTTTTTTTCGAAACGAGACGCAAGGCGTTGTCTTCGATTCACTTGATAGAAAATTCACTTTTCATGGGAATCCCCTGATTCGGTTGATGTCGAATAAATGCCGAATATGGTCGACGAATTCATAACTGTCAATAGGTGTGAAAGATTCGTTGACCGTTATGATCTAGTCCAGAAAAAGTGATCTTTATGTATTCAATCGTGACCTCATATGGAACCTGATCCGCTCGATTCCGAAGAGGAGGAGGAGGAAGAGGAGGAGGAAGAGAAAGAGGAGTCGTCGTGTTCTTTTCAGTACATGACTGTTACTCTCGTTGGCCTTGATCCGGCTTTAGAATTAAAATATATGGAAAAATAGAGTAGAAAGTTATATATATATATATATATATATATATATATATATATATATATATGTCCTTCATAGATTTCCATTTCTCATGGAGTTTTTCGTGATTTTTTTTTCTAAGTAAGAATAAAGTTTGGATAGTGGTTTGCCACTACTCGCATGAAATTATCCGAAACTTTTGCTTTCCATTAGAAATCTGTCCGCTACTCCACTGTTTGACCCCTCTTCATGGGCTAATCTACTTCGGAGAAAAAACCTCTGTGAGAATGCCGATAATACAGTCAATCACGTGAACAGCCAAAAAGTGAGGGAAAGTGACGTGAAAGTATTACACAAATGTTTCTCTGTGTTTGCGGCGCATTTCCTCGTATTTTCTCGCTTTTTTTCTTCTTAAATAGAAACAGAACTCGGTAATTTCTCTATGCGCGGGAAGAATCTTTACTTAGCTCTCAAATTTCTTTTTGAATACGATTTCGCTGTCCTTATTACTGGTTTTTTTTCTGGACAGTAATGTCGTCGTTGTTTGTGTTGAACCTACATTGCGGAATGAACTCGGTCAGCGAATTTACTCATTTTTTATGGCCTATTTCACGCATGTGAGATCGCTTGTAACCTCTTTCTGTGACGTACTGCTGTTCCTGCGAGCCCCTCATTTCACTAAGATTATTAGCACATCCTTGTTGCTTTCCGGAACAGCCGACTATGCTTGTGCGCTCAGCTCAATTTCGAAGAAGTTCACGGTTGATCTAGTAAATTTCACTGAACAGGTTTTAGCGGCAATAACTTGCATCTTCTTAGAAATTAGAGAAAGTTTTTGCTCTAAGGTTAAAACTACTAAACTTTTATGCTTCTTCTGTCATCCCCAAATTTGAAAATGAAATTTGTTGAAATTTTGTCGTGTTTTCATCGAGTGTTGTGACTCGAGAATGTTAAATGGATTCAACAGTTTGATTTAATTCCGGTCTTTGTTCTCAAAACACTACTAATAAAAAATTTTGTGTTAACTTTTGTGGGTGATTTTGTGGCGGTTTACTGGACAGCTCAAAAAAAGGCTAAGAAGTTTGAAAGCAGAAATAATGCATGTGTTTTATAAGTGTACATGTATGTAGCGCTGAACAAATAGTTAACTCTTACTTTTGGGATAGTTTTTGAGGAACTCAAAATGTCCTCCTACTACGCATGCTGGCGCTGTCACAGGAGACTGCGGGAGGGGCGACATGATGACGATGTGAGCGGTTTTCTTCACGCATTAGTGTCACACACTGCTTTGCCCTCATTCAGCCAGAGTTTGCAGAAGTAGCAGCAACTTTTCGTCGTCCCGTTGTTGTGTGCAGCAACCGTATCTTGATCCAGTTCCCGTTAGCCGAAGCCGTTTGCTGGTGCTGCGTTCGTCTAGCTCGTTGGTTCAACCACTCCGTACACGACCACCATCCCCTTCTGACTAGTAATAGTCGACGAAAGACCACGCCCATATAGAGAGAGCTCCCTTGGGCGTCCATCCCGCTGCTACCCGTTCAGTCTCCTCGACGATTCCTGGTCGACTTTCCGTCTCCTCGCAGTCAACAACTACTTTTCGAGGCTCTTTGATGCTATCACAATGATTTCGTTACTGTTGATACTGGCCGCTCTATGGCCACAGTTCGAAGCTGTACCCAGCTATACAGTACCAGGGCCTCAGCAACCGTATAGTGCAGCGGCGCCTACCTCTGGTGCAGCAATTTTTCATTTCAAACAACCCGATGATCTGAAACATGTCGCCTATCAGGCGTTCCCTCTCGACGATACTGCTGGACCATTTTCGCTACCTGACGTCTCAGATTCATTGAAAACGTGGGTTCTTTTTTCCTGTGCTCAGAACCAGGGTTTATTTCCTTGAATTTTACAATATTTTCTGAATTTGCTCTCGTTTTCCCTGGATTTCTGCGGCGATCGGCTTTTTCTTCGTACAGTTTGTTCTCAAGGGAGAAATTTATGGGCGAGTATGCAAGAGTAGCCAGTTCTACTATTCAGTAGTGAATGTTGCCCTGTCTATAAAAACTATCTGAGTCTATAATAGATCGGCAATGAAGAAGCCAATGTAGAGAAAATCTTTACGAATTGATGTCTCTTTTTGAGTTTTCTGAGCGTCATAAACGAAGGTATTTCAATTTCTCTAAAATTTCAACTTTATTTTAGTTCCTAGCTTCTATTTCTAGTTTTAGACACACCTGACATTCTTAATCAAAGCGATATTTTTTTTTTGCTACAATCGCGATCATAGCAATTCCCATGTACCAGTAATAGGACGTTTTAGGATTATTCTGCCGAAAACTCCTTCCCTTATTTAGGTCATCGATGTTCGGTTAAGCGATTTTAATTAAAAATCTCCTAATTACCATGTAACTCTCAGTTCTTCTATCCCATAACCTACTTCTGCTTCGATCTAATCAAAATTCTTCTAAAGGTCGGTCGATCGGTATTTTCCTATTCGTGTGATCGTATTCGAAGATGTACGTGTTTTAATTATGGGAAGGACAAAAGATTAGTCTAGTTCCATTATTCTCACACTAAAAGGCCTTTTAAATTGTTTAATCGTTGTAACTTGGTCTAATTAGTCTGTATTTGCTCCTTTTTGAAAGTGTTTTTCCTTTTCTCAAAAGGAAATTGTTCCCAATTTCTCTCCGGTTGTTACGTGTTTCGATGACTTTTTCGATAACGATTTTGATGACTATGTTTCTTTATTTTTGTTGTGTATTTAATTTCTTACTTAGAATAGCGTTGAGAGGATGGGTCTATACAACATAAATATTTTTTTATTGTGATACGGAGTGATTTTTCTTCGGTTTGTTAGGAGCTGAGTCTCGATGGAGGTTCCTAGTGATATACGTTTGCTCTGTATCATTAGTTCTTTGCTGCCTCATTACATCTACATTACGGTTTCAGGATTATCGCATGTTGCACTACATGCATACATTTATTTATCTATTCATAGTTACATACTTATTTTTATTTCTTTATTTGCAGAAATAATTCACTTTCTTCTAAAATTATATTTCTTCGCCTTTCCTTTTTATTTCTCTTCTGAAACGGCAGGCGTCCCAATAGCACTACTTGTATTCGGGATTATTATATTATTTGTAAATAGAATACTAGGATATAAGTTGAGAAGGGTAATTCATGCAATCCTCATAGTCAAACGAAAAATTCTGAGAGAACAAGACCCCAAAAAATTGTCTTTTTATGAAACCGCAAGCGAAAGAAAGCGTGCTAGATTTTTGAACACAAATACATTGTATTCTTGAGTGTTGTTTTATTTCCATGGTTTCCTGCTTGCGTTTTACGTTTCTTTCGAAGGAGTTTTTTTTTCTAAATTAGTCATGTTTTATAATTTTTCTTTCCGATAGGTCTTGCGTGTGCCCCTGTCGTCATACAGCTTTTCATACTTTCAAAATACTGACCTCCGGTGTTTTTAAAGCTTATACTGCTCTCATATAATGGAAAACTACCAAGGAGAACTATATGAATCATTTTCCATCCGAGAATCCATGTTCTAGTTTTAGGCAGAGCTGAAAATATTAGCACTAGTATTATTATAATTCTTGACGTTACTGTTACTGATGACATTGAATGCTCTACTAAGATCGAATGCTTGTTAAATTTGTGGAAGCTGTGCTGTCTTCCGTTTGCCTACCATATTCCGGTTTTTCAACATTTCTTTTATTTTTATGTGGGGAACGAACTATTTGTCGCTGCGAACTCTCATTAGCTATAGTCTTCATTTAAAACTTCTGTAATTTGAATATGATTAATATAATGTGATGTTTATGTAATTAACTAAAATATAATGTATAATTTTCCGTTCCGTGATAGCTCAACTTGGTCCATAAAGATATTGAGACCCATCTTTCTTTTACCTGAATTAAAGTTGAAATTAAAAAGTCTAAGTGCTATAAAGCATTGAACTATGAATATAAAAATAAGAGAATAAAACATTAATAAAGTAATAAATGAACCTTGTTTTCAGCGCATCTGGAGATGCTAATCCGTCAAAACGTCATTCAGTAGCGTTTATCACACCATTACCTCACAAAGATGCTAACTCCTCCAAAGGTCAAAGAGTTCCGTTTGTACCGGATGAGCCTGAACTCCCACCAGGTAGCACTCTGAGAAAGGCACCGCTATGGATCGAACACATCCCGACAAAATCCAAACATAAATTCACCATTAATAATCTCGGACAATCTCAATTGGTAAGTTTTTAACGTTGTTATTCAGGAAGAAAAGAATTCTAACGTTACATCGTATAATTTAGGTGATGGAACAATTTTATAAGGGTTCTAATGGAGGGAAACCCTATGTGACTCCTTCACCTGATGGTGAGATTTTTCCATATTTTTGTATAAGAATCGTTTTTTACGCAGTTTTATTTGCATCCATGAAACCAATGGAAGTTTTTGTTGACTGTTTTTTCCGCTGAGCTTTGATGTGTGTGGAATTGAACATTATGAAAAGCCCATGTGATTGTTTTATGTATTACACTGTCTGTTTTTGTTTACAAATATTGGAAAAAAACGCGAATTGAAAGCCTGAAATGGTTTTATTAGTCTTCTATATTTTATTTTTCCTGATTATTTTCTAAACGGAACGGACGGATGTAACCTAGAGGTATTAGTTCCCCACCACAGCGTCGATGGTTCAAAACTGGGAAATATCGCGCAAAAAATTTTAATCCATCCGTGTTCGATGAGTTGGTACAGCAAACTTGTTTGGTACGATTTGGACATTCCATGATGCGGCTGTTCTCCAACGCAAGCCTACGTAGAAACAGTGTACCCCTGCGAAAAACTTCTGCGATTTCAAACAGAAGACGAATCCGTTGACGCATTCCAAAAGAATTGATCAGCACCTACCATTCTATCGATTTTTTTAAACTATTTTCCAGGAGCTAGGGTGCAGTTTCTCCGGTTTCAAGTTTCATTATTCTATTTTTATTTTTTTTTACTTTTCTATATTATTTTATATATTTATCACTATATTTTATTTTTATTATTGATTCTATTTTTGCTTGCTAACAGCCCTTTCTATTCAAAATAAAATCCCTGAAGTTTTCTGACAGAAACAACATATCTCATTTAGACTGTCCTACTTTATGGATTTTTGTAAAAGAGGTCTAGGGCTCGTAACCTGCATACTTGATCCTCAGAAGAGTAGATACGTTAAAAACGAAGATTTTATTTATTTATTTGTTATTATTTTGCTTGTTATCTATTATTATCTTTATTTTGTTATTTATTTTTATTTCCTTATTGTCACGTGTTTTTTTCAATCGTGCTGTGCAAAATTATTTAGAGAATTGATTTTCTGGAACTCGATCACTCGTTGTGGGACCTAGTCGTTTTTCGGATTTTCAGTTCTAAAGCGGATATGTGCCCGTATTTCCGCATATTTCCCGTATTGATGCGTCGATCCGTACGCAAATTTTTATTGGATTGTAGTATATCTAGTCTGGTCGAATTTATTCGAAGGATTGCGTTTATCCAGTCAGATAAATGATACTGGATTCGGGCCTAGGTCGAGACTCTCCCTCCGTCACTTGAGTATTGTCTGTTGCTTTTTTGGGCACCTAAGATTGTCCAAGTAACCTCATTCCGCAACAAACAATTACGATACTTGAGTATAATTAACGAGAATGTACATAGATTGATCTCTGTCCGGATTTCTGTTCTAACTTTCACGGTATCGTGAAGAAACAGGAAATCCATTCATACGTACTGAACGTTTCAATTAGTGTGTACCCGTAAGATTAGTCCTGTTTTAAGAGCCCGTCGAGAGTTATATCATTACGGTGGTCTTTACGTGACGATTCGATGACCACACAACCTGTTTCGGGAGTAATTTCGTTAAAGGATTCTGGATGTTCGCGGCAGAAAACGTTAATTTCTTCTTGATCAGCGAAAATCTGTTTAGTGTGATGGTTTTTGCCGCTTCATGTCTGGTCACCACTCTAGAACGATGCTAAGTCGCAAAAATATGAGGGTTTGCGGAAAGTGATACCATTTTTTTTAACAAAGCGAAAGAGGATAGCTTATAGATTGATGTTCATTCTCAATCAATAATGTATTGGTCCTTACTATCGATGACATTCTGCCATTTAATCCGTAGGTGTGGATCAAACCGATAAAAATACTTTTCGATCGAAAAAAGAGAAGAATTGAAATCTCACACGTACGAACGAGATCACTTTCCATATGCACTTTTCCAGTAGTTTATACGGAAAGATTATTCTGTGGACGAAAAAATAAACCACACTTACGAAATTGTAAAAAACCTCTCCAAAAAAACCGTTTTCTGAAAATTGACGGTTTTTTGCCAGAAGTATAATGAACACAAAAAAAAAGAATGTTTCACAAAATGATTATATTTCTTTATGGTTATTTCCGACCCTCTAACAAAGTTCAACACTTTTTGTTCAACGCTTTGCATTCGTTCTGTATTTAGTTTATCTGCAAATTTATTTGACCTTTCAATCAGTTACGTGTTCATAGCATAGCAAATCTTGTTTCTATAGTTAAATGTCTCCAAAAAAACAAATTTGGGAAAAAAAAAACCTTTGCTGGTTGAAACAGCAACGAAAATAAGAATAAAAATACGCTCAGAAAGAAAGGAAAGAATTTGTTAGCACGTTTTGTAGCGTGGATATTAGAAAGCCTGATTCTTACTTTTTTTAAAACCAAATCATAATAAGACAGTATTGTCTACAAAAAATCGGTAAAGTTTGACATTTGGCGATATCGATGGAATGAAATGGAAGAAATGTGAAGTTATTGCTGTTATGTTCCATCGTGATTATTAAACTTGAACATAGTATCCAGAACATGAAATTTAGCTAGGAGTTGAGATTTTTTCTCACAAAAAAAATTAGCTCAAGTTCTTTCCTGACTATATCTCTGTCGCGTTTTTAATCGTGTTTTTACTTACTTTAAGATGATTTCATCCACTTTTCCTTGTGACGCGATACCAAGAAAAAAAAAACTCCTAAACACTGACAATAGATGCCATTACTTTCCATCATTCCTTTTTTGGATAGCGATGATTTCCAAAAACGTATTTCCTTTAGGCAAAACGTTAACGGCTATGGAAAAATTTGATATCTTCTTCTTTTTTTCTCGCTTCGAAGACTCTAATTTTTCTCTTTTTTTCAAAGTGCAAAAGTGACTTTTCATGGAAATTGTTTTTCACTAGTATTTTTTTAAACCAAAAGAAATTCATTTTATTTGCAGTAGTTTCTAAGCAGAAAAGAAACCTTAACAATCCCATGAATATCCGTTCAAGATTCTTCAGGAATCGGAAGTTTCGTTGTATCCGGATATTCGTAGATGCACTTCACTTTTTTTTCTAACGACGTTTAGGACGACCACATAAATTTTTATATTGTTTCGAACTGTACATAGACAACCTATGAATTGGGGTATCGGCGGAAATAAAAAGTTGTGAATTGGTTTGAAAAATTAGAGGTCACGTTTGGATGCGCGAATTATAGATGACTGGCTGTGTAATAATGTATTATGCATGAAGTCCCTTTGGCTAAGGAGAAATTGTCGACATTTTTCGTAACTTGTCGGAATATACTCGGAGGAAACTGAAGGAAATTTTTCTTGGATGAAGAGAAGATAAATGCTCATTTATTATCAGTTCAGAAATGTTCAGAAAGCATTTATCTTCTCTAATGCGATGAGGATGTTATGCAGTATCTTGTGAGCGTTGTACAGCATTGTGTCCACCATGTTAGCCGGCTTATCTCTTCTGGATAACGACTGAATATAAACTCGTTTGCTGTAGTTGCTATCGCGCTATTCCCTCTACTGGTTTTGTCAATACTGACAGCAGAAATCTTCCGAAGAGGGTTTACTCATCAGTAAATCTTGTTTTTTTGCAGAGGAAGTGACATCAACGGAAAAAGTCAAAGTGAATAGTCGGGAAACGAAGGAAATCGTCGAGAAGATCATCAAACAAGAGTTGAATAGAGCGAAAGTTGCCAAGTTCGGGAAATCAGCAGGCGGCGGATACAACGTGAGTGGACTTGCTACGCTTTTTTTTTTTTGAAGTAGGGAGATGAAAAAGAGAAAAAAAGTTTTCTAAAAGAACCATTATTACATTAAAAAAAACTATCGTAATTATTAATGAATTTAGAATAGGATGGGGTCAAAGACAAATTTGAAAGATGAATTTCGAAGATTTTTAAAATGTGATATATACAAGTTTAGTGAGTTTTCTATAAAATATTTCTTTTTCACAGTCTTATAATGTAAGTAGGAGTTCACTAATGTATAACAACGGGATTACTTTGATAACGCCAATAATAATAAAACAGAAATGTTACCATTACCATTAGATTTTCCCGTTAGTACTGAGAAATATTAATGAGATACAAAAGAAATTCAGAAATGTCAGTCCTCGTTTTCCTCGTTTTGGATTAGTGCTATATCATTAGAGACCAAACCATAGGTAATATTGGTTTTTTTAAAATTTAATCTCGTGCACAGAAAAAGAGTTTAGCGTTTTATAACATTCAATTTGAATGAGCATTTCGTTTTCTACTAGATAGTGTTTGATTTTTTACACTGATTTTTTTAAAATTTTTGGGTCAAATTCCCAAATATTTCATTGAGATACTGTGCATAACTTGTAGCATAGATTTTAGCCTACTAGTAAGTATTATCCGGATCTTTATTCTAGTTTTGTTTTGCTGAATAAACCTCATCGAAGAAAATTAATCGGAATATACGAGGTGGAACAAAAAAAAACGGAGCAAAAAGCCAGTTAAGAATGTGGTGTCAACAACTTTGAAGTGGCTTTTCGATGATCGCTTTTGACGATCTTAATTCGACAGCGATAAAGTTTATTCGTTAGCATCTACTACGATAAAATCTCACTCTCATCCACGTCAATTAGAAAATAAACGAATCCAGACGAATCCAGAGAATCAAATTCACATTCCTGGGGGAAAAAGCATTGGAACGGACATTTGGAATTGTTTCGTTCACGTTCTTGTTTAAGCTGGCCACCCAAACTAGCATCGTATTGAAAAAGCGCATTATCTTGAAGCTTGAATGTCTGCACTGTTCGTTTTTTTCGAGTCGAAGCTTTTTTATTTCGTTGAACGTTTGTTTCGAACGCAAGGGATTTGCACTTGTCCACGTTAGTTCGACGGTATTTTCTCTTTACATCGCTCGTCCAGTTCTTAATGCTACTTCTTATGCATGTGCTTTGTCAAATTGATGATGTGTTCTCAGCAGGGACATCTGGATGGAAATTTCACATACGAATTTTTCCATTCTTTTTGAGGGAGATGGAAAGGAACAAAATTCTTCGTGGTCTTTTTTTGTTGTTTTGAAGTGCTCGGACATAGTCTCGCTTCCTAATGAAACGAACACTCGAGGTTTTTTTTTAAATTAATAAATGGCGTCAATATCCTCGAAAATGGCAACGTGACCTCACTAAATTAGTTTCAGATATTGAAATGGAAAACTAAAAGTAAAACTAGTTTGAGATTAATAAACGAAATGATTCTCGTTAAATAAGCACAAAATTCACACAGATATTTAAATCCAAGATTGGTAATGATGAATTAAAATGATACAAATTGTTAATGGAACGCGACGGTGGCTGTGATTGTCCCGCCCTCAATCAATATCGATCAAAATGAGATCGAAAAATAGTAGATTACATGTAAAAATGGATCAGAGTGACCTAACTTGGTGTCAAGTGAAACGAGAGTTCCATAAAATATTTGAAATTTTGATTTTAGACCTTATAGTCAGTTAAGAGCTGTGGCAAAATGCAAGGGTCGTCACTAAGGTGCAAATTTCTGTGGTGATTTAAGGGAAGAATAATTGAAAAGAAAAAACAGAAATAGAAGGGAAAGTTCCTAATGCACGTGTGTAATAAAAGTGGAAGAGACGGCTCATATTAGCATAAATAGAGCAAATTGAATTTTCAGATACAGATCTCTCAAACAATATTTCAGGAAAATGTCAGTGGCGGTAGCGCTTCACGACCAACTGTTGAACAAAGTGGATATTCTGGAGGTGATTTCACTCACTAATTTTGAAACCATAACTTTTTGCTTCACTAATCAGCTTCAGAAAACAGAGCAATAATTGATTGGTCTGAGAATAACAACAAACTGGACGAATTTCCAAACGGATATGATGGTATGGAACTGTTAAAGTTAACATTGTAATCAATAACAGGAACGTCATCTTTTTTGTAGTTATTATTATTAATCAACTATTTATTTTAACCGTATTTTTGAAATTCCTAACAAAAACCGTTGAAGGTTTGTCTGCTCTACCCGAACCAAACGTTCCTAACAGCGTGTTGACTAATCGAATAATCGAAGAACTTACCACCATTCAACCTCCTACGGCTTATTCCATAACACCTCCATACGCACCACCTACCACACGAATTTTTACGACAATGACGTCTACAACTCCGCCCTATGTTTTCCTATCGACGCCTTATCATTGTGGTACATCAGGTTGTCCGTCTACATATTAACAAAATTACTAGCCTACAAAATTAAAGTGTGATTTACTTATGTGTACTACTTATTTGATAATTCTTGAATGTATGTGACAGGTTTTTCCACAGAAAATTCAAAAAAAAAAGAACAAGTCCCGTCATACGGTCTACGCTTTGCTGTTGTTGGTGGCGACGACGGCTATCAGTTATGGCAGTTTCATGTGTGATAGTCCCTGACTATGGTTGATGGCGATGATGAAGTGGGTTAGATGAGTACTTCAACCACAAGGACAACTTGTAAAAGTGTATTGAAAGTAGTTTCCGCGACTCCAAGCCACCAACAGCTCAAAGTATTGCACCACAGATGGAGATTTGCTTTATAGAAAGAATTTTTTTTACACCAGATATGGACTGCTGTAATGACTTCTTTTCAGATTCTGCTGCTGCTGGTCCGACTGCAAGCTCACAAGCAAATACACCTCGTACTGTGGAATATCCGTTGCCAAAAAGCGTTGACGGTTCGGTAACAGGTCATATGAACGGATGCGTACCGTGTTCTGAATCTGCTAATGCACCAGCTCCACCGGCTACACTTGCACCAATGATACCACTTCCGTCACTACCAAAAGAATCACCGGTTGCACCTCCTTCTCTTCCTAACCATACACCACTTAATCCAGCACCTTACGAACAGCCAAGTACACATCCCGGATCCGTTCCTAATGCGATTCCACCAGCACCTGTACCTGCACCAACACCATCTGAGAATATAGCTCCTCCACCACAATCCACGAGCGCAAAAGCGATAGAGGTGGGTGCGGCAACTATGCCGGCTCCTGGAGAGCGGGAGTACTCGCAACAGTCGCATGAAAGTCCTGCTCCGGCTCCTTCATCACCTCCTCTTCCACCTCCTGATTCTTCCCTACCTGCTGTAGCATTACCACCTTCTGAGCCTGTAGCTCTGCCTAGTCCCGCACCGACAGAGCTCATTGCTTCTGAGCCAGCTCCATCCGTTCCAGATCCTGCATCAGCTATCGAAGGGGGGAATGGGAGCGAAGCAGTCGCCAACGGCTACGAAAAAAGTGAGGTCGCACTAGTGGATTTGTTATTCTCACCTTTCAAACCACTTTGAGAGAATAGCTTCCTAGAAGTCAAGTAACTCTGGAGAAATGGAGAAAATGTCTTTTACGCTCTTGGATGGTTGCTTTGAACTAAAAACATCTACTTGAGTTCTGATTTTTAGTCTTTAATTCCTAAGTAGATGATCACAGCAAACGTTTTGTAGTAAGAGACGGTAATTCACTTCTGATACGAACGTAATTGGTTATGCCTGCCTTGCATGGAACGATTTCTTGAAAGTACTCCTTGAAACATCTTATATCTATCCCATGTTATTGATGCTATATTCTTGAGTTCTCATGAATATTGTTCCATTCACGTTTTTAAGTCTTTTTATTTCAGCTGAACCTGCTCCAGCACTCATACCTACCCCTGCAGTGGAGCCTGTACCTGCCCCTCCTCCTGTAGTGGGGCCTGCGCCAGCACCCACTCCTGCGGTAGAGTCTGCACTTACGTCTGCTCAGACAGTGGGCACTGCAGCTCCATCTACTCCTGCAGTGGAGCCTGCATCTGGACCTACTCCTGCAGTGGAACCTGCACTTGGACCTGCTCCTGTATCAGAACCTGCACCTTTACCTACACCTGTCGAAACGGTTCCTTTGCCTGAACCACCTGCCCCACAGGTAGAACTTCCTCTTCCGTCTGTTTCTGCTCCAGAACCTGCAGCGGTTGTAGTGAAACCGTACTCCGAAAAAGTAGGAACTGCACCTTCTCCCACTGACCCTGCTCCTGCTTCTGCCGAACCAGTAGATGCTGGGAATACCATAGAACAATTACCGCCGTTGGCACCAGCCCCTTCTCCTTCTGAAGAGCTGTCACCTGTAGCACCTGTAGAGCATGTGTCTGCACCAGTGGAACCCCAACCTGCACCCACATCTATCCAAACAACGCAAGTAGTTATCCCAGTAGAACAACCAGCACCTCCTGCACCTAAAGATAAAGAGTACGAATCAGTAGAAACAGATTCAGCTTCAATTCCACCACTATTAAATCCAGCTCCTGCTGTTTCAGGAACTATTCCTGCAAGTAGCGGTTATTCAAACAGAGATGCATCCCCAAGTCCACCTCCACCTGCTCCTTCACCACCACAAACAGCAGCTCCAGCACCGTCATCAAGCTACGAAAAACCTCAAACACCCTCGTCGAGCTACGAGAAACCTCCAACGTCCCAACCTCTCGAACCGGCTTCAGTTTCAGTTCCAGAAAAAACCGCCCCAGCTTTCGTGCAAACATCTTCTACATCTGCCGAGAGCAGCTATTCTAACCTTGAAGGGGACCATTCAGAAGCAGAAGTTCCTCGTGTCCCAGTCCCTGTTCCAGCGCCTGCATACAAGGAAGTAGAGCCTTCACCAGAACCGTCGGCTAACATCGAGTCTATAGAATCTGGATCTGAAGTGGCTCCACCCAGTCCTTCTGGATCTCTTCAATCCTCAGGCGGCTACGAGAGTTCTTCGTCTAATTCCGCTGCAACTGCAAGTTCTAATGTCAATAGCGGAAGCAGTTCTTCATCTTCCTCCTACTCTTCAAGCGCCGAAGTTTCCGCTCCACAATCAACGTCTGGCGACTCATACAAATCAGGTTCTGTTGGGAGCGAATCTGCAGCACCATCGGCTCCATCTTCTCCTGAAGAACCGATAAATAATGCACAATACATAAACGAATCACCAAAGGGATCTAATGAGCAGTCCTATAAGGAAACATCAGACAAGGTTTCGTATGTGCCAGAAGCTTCACCTTCATTGCCAGAAGTACCTGAAGAATCACCACCTCAAGAACCACCTCAAGAATCTATACCCGGACATCCTGCTGAATCGAGCTATACCAATCTTGAGGAGGATCACGTTGAAAATAAAGGACCTGTAACTATTATCGACACCGAGAATAATAATGTGCCTGCCAGTGGGTGAGTTGAAGAGAAGTCCTTCAGGAGAATCTAGAGTACATCTTTTGAAGCGGATAACAATTAAAACACCCAACATAATAGATTTAGATTAGACTCCATCTAATGATAATGTGGCTGCGGACCCTTTTTATCGTTATAATTAAGATCACTCCAAGCAGACCTTTACTTACTTAGATACTTAGTCACTCGTCTTCGGACGTGCTTGCCCCAGCATCTCTTCCACTCGTTTCGTTCCCTCGCCATTGTCATCCATGATGTTCTCAAGCTTCGTGAGTGACGTTGACGAGGTCCTTGAGCCATATCCAGATGAGCTCTCATCCGTGCAGCGAACTCGGGGGCGTTTAGCGTCCCTTGGGATCCACTCTAGTGTCTTTTAGTCCATCTATCGCCGATTCTTCTCATGATGTGACCGGCCCATCTATGTTTTGCTTTCGATACATATTCCGCTGAGTCGCGAAGGCGGGACATTCTTCTTAAGTCGGAGCTACGAAGACCGGCAAGGTGTTGCGTGCGCCGGTTAAACTTCAGGAGACATCTCTCAAGGGCTCTGTGGGTAGTAAGTAGCTTCCTAGACGTGGCCGCGGTGTCTGCCCACGTCTCCGCTGCGTAACAGAGCGCTGGAAGGACTGTCGAGTCGAACAGATGGGCACGAAGATCTTGTTCCGTCACTTGGTCCGTAGCTTCCCTGACGGCTGCGAATGCTACCCATGCTGCTCTCATTCTTCTATTCAGTTCTTCCTTCAAGTCGTTTTCCATGTTCATAGAACGTCCGAGGTATACGTATAACGGAGTTTCCACGATTTGGGAGCCTTGAAGTTGTACTCCTCCGTCCTCGCAGTGGGTGTTCTTCATGAACTGTGTCTTCTTTCTGTTTATTCGTAGTCCTATTCTCTTCCCTGCTTCGTTCAATTCGTTGAGCATCATTTTTGCTTCATTGGTACTGCTCGAAAAGAGAACGATGTCGTCCGCGAAACGAAGGTTTGAAAGAAATCTTCCATCAACACTTATGCCCCTTTCTTCCCAGGATAGTGATTTCATTATCCATTGCAATGCAGCCGTGAACAGCTTCGGCGATATAGTATCGCCTTGTCGTACCCCCTTTTCAATGGGTATGGTGAGAGGGCGGTGGAAAAGCTGTATCCTAGTCGTGCATCGATCGTAGCAATTGGCTAATGTCCTCACATACGACACGTCCACACCTTGATCGACCAGCGCTGACAGTATTGCATTCGTTTCTACACTGTCAAAGGCTTTCTCATAGTCGACGAAGGTTAGAACAAGGGGCAGGCGGTATTCCCGGCAAACCTCTATGACCCTCGACACGGTCTGGATGTGGTCCAAGCAGCTGAACTGCTGGCAGAATCCAGCTTGTTCTTGATACTGGGCTTCATCCAGCGTCCTAGATATGCGCGTGAGGATGATCTTGGTGAATAGTTTGTATAACACGCTCAGCAAGCATATCGGACGGTAGTTCCGAAGGTCCTCTCGGTCACCTTTCTTATGGATAAGAACGGTTCGCGAGGTCTTCCACTGATCTGGAATCCTTTCTTTCTGAAGGTAGGATGTCATGTGCGCTGCTAAGATTGAAGATGAAGCGGATGGCCACCAGCCCGAAGAAAGTCTGCTGATATAAAATCAGGTCCTGGGGCTGTGCTAGGTCTCATGCTCTTGATAGAGACTCGTACTTCCGAAAGGAAAATCCGTGGTGGAACTTCGCCAGTGGGGATGATTGGGCTCGACACAGGAGTTGATGAACGAAAAGGTTCGAGTAGAACCTCTCCGTAATGATTTCCATCTCACGACGAGAAGACGTGCGAGTCCCGTCTTTGCTCAGCAAGGTTGCTAGCGGAATATTATATTCGCGGAGATCCCTGCGGCACTTCTTTAGACTTCGTTCTTCTTTGTGCTGCTTCCAGAATCTTCTTCTCCCTGTACTTCAAAAGATCCTCCTGTAACGCTGTTCTGCAGCTAGTGTTTGCTACCAACCGCTCAATGTTCGGATCAAGCCTCAAAGCTGTTCTTCTTTCCAACAATTCCTTGGTGGTCTTCGAATTTCGATCCAAGTTTGTCGTGCGCGGCTTCGAGGCACGTTCAGCACAAGCTCGTAATTCTCTGTGCAGCATCTCGTAGTCCACGTTTGGGTCCTCCTCGTTGTGCCAGTCACCTTGGGACAAGGAGTCTTCGAGTACGCAATCGTCGTAGACGACTTCTTTTCTCCTTCGTTGCCGATAGCAGATGTTCTTTTCCATCGTGTGCCTAAGTCGTATTTTCGCACGAAGCAGACGGTGATCAGAACCACTACAAAAGGATGGTACTACTGAGGCGTGAAGTAGACACCACCTCCGGTTGATGAGTATGTAGTCGATCTCCGCACGAGTCGCGCCATTGAGCGATTCCCATGTCCACCGACGATGACCTTTTTTCATGAAAAGAGAGTTCTAAGAAAGAGGCGAGCGGCGGACAACAGTCCGGCGAGACGATTGCCATTTTCATTCCGGTCCCCTAGTCCAAATCTTCTTATCCTGTATTCCTCTTCTGTGGCCTTTCCTGGTTTTGCGTTGAAGTCTCCGACAACGAATTTGTAGAAGGACTTCTCGTTGCGGACTACTTCCTCCATCTCCTCGTAAAACGCGTCCAATTCGGATGCATCAGCTGCTGATGTTGGTGAGTAGCAGTTGATGATACTGATTGATTTTTGGCGCATAGGGCGGAGGCGAAGAATGACCAGACGAGGTAACAGGATCTTGTGAGAATCGACGAGATGGACGACAGATGGGTACACAACAAAACCAACACAGCCTACAATTCGCGATGGAAACTTCTCTCCACGAATGACGAGTGTACCGTCATTCATCTGTCGCTCATACGTCGCTCCTTCTGCACTTGGTCTCCTGCAGAGCAATCACGTGAAATTTGATACGCTCTGCAGCTCCGAGAAGGGCATGCAGGTCAGCGTCTGTGGACACTGTTCTCGCGTTGTAAGTACACAGTCTGAGACAGTCTCCATAGCGAGTCGTGCGTGTGTCGCCTTGATCCAGAATCAATGACGTCCTGAGCAACCTGAGATTCGATTACCTCTCACCTCTTTCTTCCCTGCTTCGTTCAATTCGTTGAGCATTGTTTCTGCTTCATGGTACTGCTCGAAACGAGAACGAAGCCGTCTGCAAAACGAAAGTTCGAGAGGAATCTTCAGCTGCTGATGTTGGTGAGTAGCAGTTGATGATGCTGTTGGGCTTTTGGTGCAGAGAACGGAGTCGAAGAATGGCCAGACGAAGTGACAGGAATCTCGTGAGAATCGACAGATGGGTGCACAACAAAACCAACACAGCCTACAATTCGCGATGGAACCTTTCCTCCACGAATGAAGAGCGTACCGTCATTCATCTGTCGCACGTCGTTCTTTCTGCACTTCGTCTCCAGCAGAGCAATATCGTGAAATTTGATACGCTCTGTAGCTCCGAGAAGAGCATTCAGATCATCGTCTGTGTTCTCGCATTGTTGGTAGTCGTAGTCTGAGATAGTCTCCATGGCGAGTCGTAGTAGCCACCTTGCGACATTTCGCTGAGACGGTGGTGAATCTAAGCGGTGGTTTACTCTTAGCTAGGCTTCCGATTCCGAGAAGTCGGAATGTCGAATATGTCGAACTCCTTCCAGCTTGGGAGACCCTGACAGAGGACGAGCCTCTGCTGTACATTGCACTTCGACGCCTAGAGTCACCTGTACATCACTATGATTCGGTAAACCCTTGTAGAGGTCTCCCCGGAACTTTTTTCTTACAAATTAGCAGTAGCAGTTCTTGCTTATAGTCTGATATTCTTGGTATTTCTGTACTGCTGTGGAAGAAATAAGGACAAAAGTAACTTTCGCATGATGTGTCACTGGCAAGTAATATAGCTCGATAAAACTTAGGTCATACATAGAAATGAAAAGAACTGCTACAGCGTAGTACGAGAGGTAACTGAGAGAAACACGCAATGATACGAGCGGAAATAATAAACGTCAATTAAATGATAATAAGGTAGTAGTTTACTGAAGATCTATGATGGTCCCCTGAACATGATTCTTAACAGGGTATGCGATCATCACGGACAGCGATGCATGCTTTGCAACGTACTCCCGCGCTGACTACAATGTAGATAAGCAGTTCTGGTGGGGCGTTCCATTTCTGCACCAGGGCGGTTGACAGCTGCTGGATGATGGGTGACATCATCTGGCGTTCGGCTTTCTGTACAGGACTGAGAGACCTCTTGCAACATTTCATTCATTTCCTCCAAGCTGTTAATATTTTAGTTTACTTTGCCTGTTTCGCAACCAAGTTCTGCACACCATTTTATTTAGCTTCAGAAAAATATACGCAGCTATAACATCTTTGTAAGCCTCATATTAAAGTTTCAAAACTCACTTTGTGCAGAAATGGGCAAGTGTGGCGCAGGTTAGTGGTCCGCTGTGACTGCACGGTCAATGGAATCTCCCTAGTGCCAGCCGAGCCTTTGATTACTCAGGGGTGTTTAGATTGACAACAGACTTGTCTGGGAGAACAAAAAGTCTGACTGGATCATTGGCTATCTCCCACAAATCGTTGTATAGGCCAACACACGTTCCAACGCCTAAAAAGACTACGATTTGCAGTAAGAAGAGTTGGTGCATCGCAAGTGGATTAGTACGCCAGACAAATAAATAAAACAAATAATAAAAATAAAAAAGGCAATAATAATAATAGTTCAAAAGTAGAAAACTTGCCTGCAATGCGGGTGTGTCTCTTTCGGTTCCTGTTAGTGCAACGGTATCATTTTTGTAGAGTGTTTTCGTGACAAGAACAGACAAGACAAACTCATTCACACACAAATATTATTATTGCTATTGTTATTTGATTCTCACATCTCCCATTCTATCTCCTCCATTCTATTTCTCTTATCAACTCAATTATTGTTTCAGAAATGTCGGCGAAGTAAACCATGAGACTGGAAAAGGTGCAAACTACGAAGTTCCTGCAAAAATCACTCCCATACAGGTTCCAGAATATCAACTTTGTTAAAAACAGTCTCATTTCAATTTAGAACAATTTTCCGTAATCTCGAAAGTTGTTGACTTTTTTACGTCAGTGTTAACGAGCAGTTTATTACAGGTAAAACCGTCGTCCTTTTACAATCAAGGTCCCCAACCGATCCAACCATATTTACCTCAATCACGAACGAATAGCGGTTATCAGCAGCTGAGTGGAGGTTATCAACAGCCAAGTGGAGGGTATCAGCAGCCAAATGGAGGTTACCAACACCCGAGTGGTGGCTATCTGCAACCTCATCAGAGCTTCCAACCTCCACCTCCTTCTCTTCTACAACCGCAGCCATTTTCTATTCCACAGGCGCCAGTTTATCAACCGCAACCGCCCTATCAAGTATCACCAGTGCAGTCAACACCACAGCAGGTAAGAACGTTTGGACAATACTCTTGGTGAGACTCCAAGCGTAATTTTTTTTTTGCAGCAGAAGATAGAACCTTTGTGAGGAAGAATTTTAAAAAAACATTGCAGGCCGTCTCCTTTCTTTTTCCGGTAGTGATGCTAAAGCAGAAATTATGCAACACCGATTACGGGAAGGATCTACTCAGATGAAAAACGTCTTTTGCGTAGTTAAAACATATGTTTTCAGCTAGTCGGTGTATTCATCAAAATTCCATGCTTTTCTCGGGTTAGGAATGACTGACTTAATGGGCTCATGTTATCTCCTGACGCGAATATCCCCATCTCCGCCGAGGTGTGAACATAGCTCTGCACAACTTTGTCGATCTTCTGCGAGAGCTGGCACAAAATCAATCCATTCGTCGCTATTTTATGTCTGCAGAACTTCTGCCTCTCCTAAACAGCCGGCGAACTCTTCAGAACTCGCTGAACATGGCGATCTGCTTGTCTCCTCAGCATATGTTCAAAGAAGCGAAGACGATTTTTTGTTATCTTTTGATCGCAGTGCAGGATTGGGATACCTCCGCGTGTCATCCGCTTGATTTCTGCATAGAGATCTTCATTGTGCCATACCACAGGCCAACGGTAGACAAGCAGCCGTCTAAACAACTTTCTTTTCGTGCAAGCTAGCATCTCCATCACCGTAGATGGTGCTGCCCGAGCCTACGCCATCGACTGGTTGTCCGTCCACCCTGATTCCTGTTTGAGGTCTCGAAAAGACCCACATCTGCCTGCACTTATCAGGGCGTACACATAGTCTATAGGCTGCAGCTAGCTTAGATACAACATTGATATCAGTATCAAGTTTCGTAGTGCATTCCGCGACTATAACAACATCGTCGGCGTAATCGAGATTAGGGCAGGAGGACCCTGATATTGCTCTTGTCTCGGCAGGACAGTGATCGACTGTTCTTCGCATGATGTTATCTATGGCGAAGGTGAACAAGAAGGGTTTTGCGATTGTCCCTTGTCTTACTCCAGTTACCAGTTCTAACGGTGTTGTACATCTGGCTGATGTTTGAACTGCAGCAGCTGTTCCTCATCAAGTGGACAAAGGAACTTTCCTGGTACTCAGGCTTTGAGAAGACGACTTCGATATGGAGAGTCCAAAGCGGCTTCAAAGTTAAGACTAATTGCATCGGAATACCAGTGCCAGATTTCGATTACTTTCCCGACGATGAACAGTTGGTCAATTGTGGAGCGGCCGGGATGAAATCTGGTTTGCTCGTCGCGCATTGTTTCTCCACATGTATCTTTTGTCAATCCATATTAAACGGATCTTTCGTCACCTCACGAATCCCGAAAGAAGCGAGATGCTTTTCTGCGTCATCGCCTCAACCAGATTTTCCATTTTTCATCTTCTAGATGCAGACCAGAACCTCCGGCTCCATCGGTGGTTCGCCGTTAACCCCACATCTCGGTCTATGAACGTGCTCGAGTTCAAGGGCCGATGACGCTTGCCGATACTGCAAGATCTTGAAGTGATGCTTCCAAAATTGGTAGTGTTGCTTCACCGAGACTCCCTTCATTAGCGGTGTTTAGCACAGGCAAACATCACTTCATCTTGCCGGTGTACTGTCTTAGTAAAGCATTGAAGTTCTTCTTGTTCTTATCCTCTTACGCCTTCTCAAGCTCCTTCACTCTTGGGGTCTATTTGTTTCCAAGATCACGTCTTAACTGACGATGCAACTTTGCTCTCAGACCCTTTTCGTGGCTGACGTCACCTGTGGTGCAGGCATCGTCATACACTCTCTTCTTGGTCTGGAATCCATTATTGATCGACATTCGTTAGCGAAACTTCTTTCTGTATTCATAGTCTTTCAGACCTGCCACGTCAAATATCGGTCAATGTTGAACTCCACTACTCCTTTTCTGGAACCGTACCATGAAGCTGGGAAGAACTAGATGGTGATCAGAGTCTGTTGCAACGTCCCAATTAGCTCTGGATTCTCTGATATCTAAATGAGGAATGTTTTCCGTCAAAACACAGTCGAGTTGAAATTTCCTCATCATCCGTTTGCGCTGCTTTTCAGGCATTAAAAGAGTTGAGCCCTGTCAAGTAAACTGATGACACGGGTGATTCCTCCTGAACGTGAAAGCGATGATGAGATCCGTCTGTTTACATAAGTCGACCAGATGGTCACAGTTACCCGACGTGCGGTCCGCTCAGATACCATTTTTCTAGCACATCGAATTGTTGTTCAAGTCAGTCGCGTCCACTGCGTCGATTCCGACAATGACCATGTCCTGGTTGAGTTAGTTGAGTATATTATACATCAACACATTGAGCTAATCATAGAAAGCGTCCTTATAGTTGCCCTCAGCGGAGTCCGTAGGCCCTTGAGGACTAACGATCACGAGTTCACGTTCTCCATAGTCGTACAAAGGCATATAGACGTCTTTGAGTGAAATTCCTCAATCAGGTTGGTGTAATACCTCCTCACGGGTATTGAAAGCCGCCTATCTTCATTTCATTAGCATCGCCAAAGAATGCTCCCTCCAGGCAGCCCACCTTTCAGTTTACGGATTTTGGCGATGTGCTGTACGACAGCACCTTTTTGGAAAGTATGGAAATCTTTCCGCATATTACAGTGCTGGTCATATAGCTCGTACGTTCCCAATGCACACACTCGAATTTTTGATTGTGTTGAGTAGAACCAGTGTCACCACGAGCAGGTAGCAGTGAAACTTGCATACGCGGGCCCTTTTCAGAAGCAATGCAAAGAACCCACGCTTCAGATGCATTTAAAAAGATGACGAGAAGTAGAGAAATAGAACTTTTGTGAAGATTTTTAAAATGAATTCGTATCTTAATAGTTGCAGTTGAGGGATCTTCAAACCATTAACAGATTAGAACCTAAAGAAACGTTAGAGTTGCTCCATTAATTAACACTTACATTTACATTGATTTTACTAATCTAAGGCCTGATTCATATTTTAGTTGATGTGAAGTTAAGGTGAAGAGCAGGATGATTCTTTTGGTTCTTTTAAGTTCCTCTCAGATGAATTTGTTACGTCAGTTAATTGCAGAATCGAAGTCTGCATTAAAAGACATAAGTAATTATGTAGTTTGCATCATAAGTAATTTAGAAGAATTTATTATACTGAAAGGTCCTCTCTGGAACCGTCAATGACTAAGATGAATTTTTAAAGGGTTGCTGTGGTGGTCAATTGTTCAGTCAACAAGGTGGTTTATGTATGCCGATGAATTTCAATCCTTGCCAAGGCCGGCAACAGTATTCAAGTGGAGGAGGATGCGGTGCTTTATATCCTTAATTAAATCCGATAGTTTTAGATCTTTCGAAGATCTTACTCTCATCTTCAAGACATCGGCATTTTTTTTAAGGTGTCTGTTCGCCAACTTGCGTTTCGGCGTGCCCCCGCTCCGCACAATCTTGTGGCAGTGGTAACTGCTGCGTGGCGCGGGTAGGTTGTCAACGATATGCGAAAAAGCTATGAAAATTGGAAATTTTTGGCTTCAGTCACCCGCTTGTTGTCCTCAGCCTATGGCTTCACTATGTTGTAATCAAGTGGTTCAGTCATGCTGTCAACCACAGCAACGACAATGCTGCAATTCGCAGGTACGTGACGACTAAGGTTGAGCAACTCAAAAACGTTATAGGTCAGATACCTAAATTTGACCTTACTTTGGTTTTATGCAGAAAATAACTTACTTCCTCTACTTCCTCTTTTTGATTCATTTTTACTTTGAAATTTCTGAACAAAAATTCCTTCCAATTCTAAAGAAGACTATTTGTAAAAACTAGCCAAGCCACAATGGCGCATAAAGTAGCTACCGCTGAAAAAAACAATCTACTTTTGTTATCATTAATACATTCATGGTCAACTAATAGTCGAGCGCTGACTAAATTGATAGCTCAAAAACCTCATGAGGAGAAATCATTGCCTTAGCACCCAGTCACATTTTCCAGAATTCGTCTTGTTGCCCAAATCCATTCCAAGGCTGTTGCTGTAACCGGAGTCAAATGTCCGGATTGTGCCGACGACGCTCTAAACGGTAGCCCCTTTGATTATACATTCTCTCCAAATACTCTCTGAAAGAAGTTTTCAGGTCGGTTGGTCGACTACTTGGTCTTTGCGGGTCAGAAATACGCTAGATTATTGCAACAGTTTACGTAACTTATTATGATTCGTTGATTATTTCTACTCTTGCTTTCTTTTTGTTGTTTTTATTGTAGTTTCAATGGGCGATTACCCTAAAAGTTTGATTCTGTTCCCTTATTCCGTGTAGGATCTCCTCAAAATATCAGCCCTTAATGCATGTCTGTACTACAATTTAGCAGCGATTTAGTATTTCAAGTGGCAGTGAGATGACTTCTTGACACCTTTTTTGCGGCAACATTACATTCTCCGTATGTTTCTTCCATCTAATTACTGTAATGTTCGGAGTTAAGTGACATGACTGCAGAGCTATCGTCTTTCATCCCGGCGCCAGGAGTAGTATATGTTCATGTACATAATTATTTTGTTAATGATATCCTCGCGATATTGTGTTTCTTGAATGATATTGCTCAAACTAGTACGTAATATGCTCATATGACTCATTAATTAAGAATGAATTTGAAAATTACATCATTTTTTTTGCCTACTCCCGTACTGCTGAGTACTTTTCGGTTAACGTATATTGGGGTTAGGTGCTAGAAGTCCAGTTTGTCAATAGAAGAAGTAGAAAGGAATAGAAAGAAGTAGAAGGGATGCCTACGGTAGAACTATGACATTCCGAATTCGTGTGTGCGACGTAGATGCAGTCCATGATGTGAGTATAAACTCAAACTACGGTCTAAACGCTATAAGTAGCAGTTGCGCGCAAAAAGTTGCTTAAACAATGCAGTAGATGGATTTATCTAACACATGCCAAAACCAACAAGCACAAAACGTTCACAATATTCGTTCACAATATACCAAGTCTAGCTAATGAGGTAAACACTAGCCAACGTGTTGCTGTTTGAGGTTGCTTACCGTTTGGTTGCTTTGTGTAGGTGATAAGGCGCTTGAGAGAATGGATCACTAATGGCTTTGATTTTTCCAGGCTCTGACAAAGGCGAAAACGCTGAAACGTTAGCTGTTAATAAATATCAATACCAATCTTGGCCACAGCCCAAGCAAATCAATACGAAAGTTACGTATTCAACATGCCAAGATTCAAGAACAGTCGAACTTGGGCAATTCTGAGAGATGAGTCAGGCCTTCTTAAGCCGACAAAGGTGAAACATAGTGGCATTTTGTACTCTCGCGATACCTCGATGAGTTTCGTTGAAATGTGAATGTCGTCAACGGTGCTGAATCCTTTTCGAAACCCTGCTTGCTCGCATGGCTGTCCTTCATGCAAGACGTTTCAATCCTATTAAGGATCACAGTTGTAAAGAGCTTGTAAATGACGGATAGTAAGCAGATTGGGCGATAGTTGTGGATGTCATGTGGATCTCCCTTCCTATACAGCAACACGGTTTCGCTGGTCTTCCAGTGTTTGGGGACCTTGCATTCCGACAGGTAACAAGTGGAGAGTCTCGTCAGAGTGTCGATGAGAACTGACGGAAAATTTTTCAAATCTTCAGATCTTATCCTATCGGCACCGGGTGCCGTACGATTTTTTTTACTGACATTATACCATGTCGTACTTCGGACGGGAGAATTGAATGACATGTCCGTCTTTCCTCAGATCGTAGGCAAGCGGACATGGCTGTCAAAGAGATCAAAGTAGAAGTCGTAGATGATTTTCTCCATTCCCCTTTTTGATGTTGTGGCTGTTCTATTTGGGTTCCGGAGAGCACTCATCCTCGTCTTTCGATTGGCGAATTCTCAACTGGCGTAGCGGATGCTCTTTCCCGCTTCTTCAGCTTCAGTCAACACTTCTGCTCTTCTTTCTTTGACGTCTTCCTTTATCGCGTCTCTGCAAAGCCTTGCGAGCTCGGATGTGGGTTTCTGAATGTCTGCTGCTCGTGCGACCCCACGCGTATCAGCTCTAGAGTTTCCAGAGACAGGAGTCTCTTGGTGGGTTTAAATCTCTCAGCCTTCTTGTGCAGTCCTGAAGGTGTTCAACGAGCCGGTCATACTCCTCGTCGATGTTGTCTATTGCGGAATCTTCCCAAAAGCCGGCTACCTTAGCGAAGAGATCCCAGTTGATGGTAGTTCTGGGATTTTTCTCTCTGAACTTGGCGGCTTTCTCTGCTCCCCTTGTCTTCAGGAAGAAAAATCTTCCTCGGAGGAGGTGATGGTCCGATCCCGTATAGAACTTCGGCACAATAGCGACATCCGTCAGGCAAAACCTTTTACTGACGCGATGTGGTCAATTTCAGTATGGTGCCCTCCACCGAGTGACTCTCACTTCCAGCGAAAGGGAGAAGTCTTCTGTAATTGCGAGTTGCCATGGATGGTCTTAGTCGTCATGATGAACTCCGAGAGCCTCTGTCCCTGTTCATTCCATTGTAGACCGTGAGTCCCGATGTGAAGTTCCTCAGCGTTCTTCTCGGGCCAATTTTGGCGTTGAAATAACCAATTATGACCTTGTAGAAGGTATGCTCTTCTTCTTAGAACTTCTCCAGGTACACATAGAAAGCTTCACCAGTGTGTTGATGAGGACTAGCGATAGGTACTTCAGATGGTCAGGCACCATTCTGTCGTGACAGGGTGAAATATGGTTCGTCACCGACATGATACCGTGTCGGACTTCGGAAGGGATGACCTCTGGAGTGGCATGTCCATCTTCCCTCAGATGGTGAGGAGGCAAGTAGACGTAGCTGTCGAAGAGGTATGAGTAAAAGTCATCATTCAACTTCTCGATGTTGTAGTTGTTTGATCCGGGTTCCGGAGAGCAGTCATTTTTGTCTTACGGTTAGCGAAGTTCCGACGGGCGTAGCGACTGCTTACACCAGCCTTTGCTGCTTCAGCCAAGAATGATTCTCTTCTCTCTTCAAGATCCCCTTTTATCGCCCCTCTGCAGCGCCTCTGCGTGTGAAAGAAACTACTCGAAGAAGGCGATGGTCCGATACCGTATAAAACTTCGGTACAACAGCGATATTCGTCAGGTTTGGCCTGACGAATACCGCTGTTGTACCAAACCTTTTACTGACGATGATGTGGTCAATTTCATCCCTCCACCAAGTGACTCCCACGTCCAGCGTAAAGAGGAGGGTTTCTGAAATTGCGAGTTCCCATGGATGGTCTTAGTCGTCATGATGAACTGGGAGAGCCTCTCCCCCGTGGTCGTTCCATTATAGGCCGTGGGTCCCGATGTGAATTTCCTCCGGCGTTCTTCTTGAGCCAACTTTGGCGTTGAAATTGCCAATTATGACCTTGTAGAAGGCATGATCTTCTCAGTAGAACTTCTCTAGGTCCATATAGAATGCTTCGACTTCTTCTTCATCGTTGCTTGATGTTGGAGCGTAAGCGACGAAGATTGTCGAAACTGGCGTTGAACCACATCTTTTCTTCCGTAAACGTCCAGTCCGGGTTGTAAGGTGTTCGAAAGAGTCGATGTGCTTTGCCATACTCGTGTTGACGAGGATGCCAACTTCACCAACACCTTTACTGTTGTTCCTAAGAACAGTTCTTTTCTATTATCATACACGGCATTCAGTTGGTGGCGTCGTCTCGTCTCGGTCAGTCCGATGACTTCATAGGTGAACTTCCCGGCTTGCATAATCAGATCTTCAATAGCCGCATCCGATGCAAGTGTACGGGCGTTATAAGTATAGATCGTCATCCTGGTCCTTTTCCGTTTCGCTAGCCTAGATGACTCCTGCAACCCCGTCCTTCGTGGCGCTACCATTCCTCCAGAATCACGAGACTCTTTCTTATTACTGTACTGTGCGTAAAATTTGAAAATCCATGAGCAAGTTGCAAGCCTCTAATCCATCAGTTTTTGGTAGAACGTAGCATTCTCCCGTATTGGACAGGTGGAGCTTATTTGTTGGAGGCGACTCTAAACCGCCCCCCCCTTACACCTCCCAGTCACTTGAATGCAGGCTTTTGGCCGGACCGACGTGTGGCTTACAGAGACTTTATGAGTCAGTCCTGGCACAGCAGAAAGAGGGAGTCCATCTTCTAATCCAAGTGCGTCTCAGAGCAGGCACAAGATCGCTTTTGGCCCCTATCCGCCACCCGAGAGCGCGCCACGTAGCCTCGCGACTAACCGGCAGTTATCCCTCTAATGAGGGAGATCCGCGGGATCGACCTTGCATCCCCAAAAACAGAACTATGCTCACTAATTTGTAGAGACGCCAGAATGCGCAGCATGCGCCACTGGAAACTCTACAGACAGCTGCAAAAGTGGCTGTACATTAGCATCTGGTTAAAAGTGAACGGGAGCTCTACGACCGCCATAGGTTTTTGAAAGCTTTCCTCAGAGAGCTTCAGATGGTTCGGTATAGGTAAACTTGAATGGATTAAAAAATAGGTATAAAGGTTGCCTTTTCAAACGGAGCTCATTGTGAGGACGCATTCTTGCATCAACGTCACGCAAAGATCGCATATTGTACAACTTCTTTGGACTCCTGTTTTTTTTTTGTTCACTGATATGATAGAGGCTTTAGCTAATAAGACTCATCTAGTCAGTCCTAAGTTATGGTCCACACTTTCGTTCGTATGTTATGCAAGAGTAAATTGAGAACTTCTGCTGCAGGGTAGATCAACATCAACATGTTCGAATAAATCCCGTTTGATTCCAATCTCTCAAACCCTAACAATGACGCATTACTCAAAACATCCTGCATAATTAGCGCCAACAAGCTCGTGTGCAGTTCAAGCCACAAGAACGTTCAATTCATCATTCTGACGACCTTTAATGAAAATTTGTACATGAACAAAATTTCTTCAAGGAAAACTACAGCTAGGACAAGTACACTACAGATTTAAGCATCACAAATCTCTCGATTTCTGTAATCGTTTGAATTCAAACACTACTTATGTTTCCCAAGATTAGTATCACCAGAAAAACAGAACATCTAATCTAAATGAACCACAAGTGTAAACATTAGTAGCATAAAAGGAACAGTAGAAAGTATCACATTTCATTTGATTCTATAATTCGTCGAAGTTATGGCAAACCCACCACCAAAAGAAGATACTTGGGCATTTCAAAAAATAGGAACAAAGTTCCCGCCGAATCCTGTTAAGGTATATTAGCTCACTCTAGAGGACAACATACATTTGCTGTGGACATCCGAGAACGAAAGATTTGCGAATAATGGTGTGTGAGAAAGTAATGGCAGTTTTTCTCCAGGTCATGGGGGAACAAAATATGTATGTCGCTCTGTGGTACAAGCATGGAAGGCCAATACACGGAAGATCTTGGAATAATGGTGGTGTCGTCGAGTGTTCGTTTCCTTACAAAAAGGCTGAACTAAGAACTCCCCAACAATTAGAAGGAAACATTCAGGTTGGGTCAACGAATACCACTATCGATGTGACTTGTAAAAATTGCAAAATCCAATTCCAGGTGTTGCAATATACGGGCGATCACAATAGTCAAGGATTCTGGTACGAATGGATCAAGTACAAAGATCGACTTGAGAAGACTGATGAGCGTCAATTTTTGAAATGTGGTGACTCCTTTCCAATCTATTGGAAGGATCGTGAGGAGGTGAGGTGATATGAGAGGACATCTATGCCTGCCGTTATTTACCGGATGCACATTCACATTCATGGCTACTGTATCATCCGTCACTTCCAATCACCATTACATTAGTGGATGGAACTCAACTGCTAATCAGTGGAATATGCTTTGTATTATCTTTATAAGCCTTGAAGCGATACCTGTTAAAGATGCATTAATAGCGTTGCTTACGTTAGAGTCATCCCCATTCCTTGTCGTTGTGACAGGTGAATGCAGAGTCGCCCTACATCCTTGCAACCTTTCCCAGTTCCAAGCATCCAAAGTAGCGATAAAACGAAATGGTGTGAAGCGTTAATTTATTCGTATCTATTCAAAAGTATCACGTCGTTTTTGGTGACTTACTTCTCTGGCGAAATGTGAGAGGATCCTATCTGGAGGTGCTCTGATGAGTTCTATACTTTACAGCACGCACTACTGCAAATTCGTTTGTAATCAAGTTTCTTAAGGGACCACTTCTTGGATATGTGGACAACAGGACGGAAATCGCTCTATTCTCCTGCGATGGAACTGTTTACGAAAGGAAAGGACCCGAGCTTAACGATATGTACATAATCGTAAGAAACATAAAAGGAGGTCCACCGTTCTGCGAATGCGATCATTGCCCGAAAGCACCACCCCCACCTCCTGAACTTGTCCCAGGATCCGATTCAGGAACAGGAGAGACTTCAGAATCTTCTTCAGGAGCTCCTCCAGTACAACCTTTAGGACCTTGTCGAAGACATCCTATAGGACATCCTTGTCCAGTGCATCCTTGCAAGATTTGTTCAGCACGTCTTTCAAGACCACTTCCTCCAAGGTGAGAATGACTACGTCCTTATGGGAACTCTGTCTGGAAGTCGACAGAAAGAGCAGTGAGGTTGCGGATATGGTGAATACAGTTTATCATTATACTAAAGCAAACAGCAGCCTTATGCCTTGAAGAGTTCTGTCAGCGTCATATGACCCGATGTAGTGTCGTGCTCAAGTAAATCATCATCAATCTGCATGAGATAGCTGATCGCGAGTAAACGCAAACTTTCTTTAAATTTGAGGGAAGATTAAGAGGATCCTCCTTATGTGCCACAGCGTTGACAGCGTTCGCGATTGATACGCCACCGAATTTATCCTCTATCCTTTTTGATTCAAAGTATGAGTGTTTTGTCTCTGTCTCCAGAACAACTAGCGAAGAATAACGTACTAACATGAAATGACATAAACGTCATCATCGTACTGATCACAAGTATGAAGAGAAGAAAAAAGGTATTAGTATAAAATATAAATTACACAATGAGTTCTGAACTAAGGAGTACAGCCCTGCTTTAGAATGAGCTGTTTAAAAAATCTAAAGGTCAACTCTTAATAAAGTTCTTCCAGTCAACTGTTAATACGAGTACCATCGACTACTTGAATAATTGAAATTACTCCAAACCAGTCTGAACGTCCGGATAAGGCCGGACATAAGTCTTTTTGTGGTGCTCGGTTCGTCCACCTTTATCAGTTAATAGAAATTGAATGTAGTAAGACTTTCCTCAAAATTAAACTTTTTTCTAACAACGCTTCTTTCGTTTTTTTGTTTTAGAAATTTAGGCATTCATAAAATGATGATAAATTGAAGTGATGATTCCATGGCTCTCTTCTTGAAGGCGTCAGTACTAAATTTGGAGAGTATTCAAACTTGATTTTACACCTATATGCATTCTTACACATACATGATACCGTAACAATTTGGAAACGTAGTTCAAAGTATGAGGTTGTCTTTTTTCACCACAACAACTAGCGAAAAATAATGTGCTAGCATGACAACGTGTGTGAGTCACGAAATTCGAAAATGGGAGTGCGACGGATCCACCGGCGTCGAGTTGGTGCGCCGGCACCAGATATCTGTAAAATGAGGTGCCACGGGTTTACCGGTGCCAGATAGCTATAAAAGAGATAAAATGACATAAACGTCGTCATCGTACTGACAAAGAAAAGGTTCCACGTTAGATCTTGGAAACTGTCAGCCATTATTTAAGCAAGCTTTTGCATGCATGTTTGAAATTTTTGAAGGAAGGATGTTACCAAGTTGATGATTGAAACATGCAGGGGACAATCACTTCTTGACAAATTTACTTTTGTTATTGCGCTAGTTATTGCGCGGTACTACTGTACCGTGGCATATCAGGTCGGTGCTATGAGACCCATTCCACCCCATTATGGCAATCATAGACGCCGGCAAAAGATAAATGGTTTTTTATAGCCGTGGCCAGCCCTTTCATAGTCGTGGCCACTGGGCGCGTTGCCTTTCACCTCTATGGACTCCTCCGCATGTCTATTCCCCTTCACGTCTCAATTATCAGGTTGGTAACATCGGTTTTTCAGAAATTGGGAATACGAACCTAAACGGCTGCTTAAAGAGTAGCTAACATTACAGTTTACATTATCTGACGACGGACTCTATCCTTACCAGTACTACAGTGGGTGAGTGTGTGTGTGTATGAAAAATACCGCACACCCTTCATATGGATGCAACTCCGCCAGATTCTTCAGTTCGTCGAACGATATTGCAGTCGGTCAACCACAGCGAGGCTCATCTTCGAGTTTCTTGTTTCCGGCTTTGAAGCGCTGGAACCAGGCGCGCACAGACTGCTCAGAAAGGGCTTCAGTGCCGAATACGCGACTTAACTTTCGATGGGCTTCGCAGCGGGGTGGCCAAATTCGAACTCGTATAGGAGTACGTGCCGAGTATCGGTGGAATATTCTGCCATTACAGAATGAAGTAGGCAAGGAAGAGGTAGCCAGATATGTTATGTGTATACAAGGGGTAATGTCCTTATATAATATATTTTAAACAGGAACTTCCAGAACATCTCAAAAAACCTGAGCTACTGCGAAATCTTCGGCAGATACTTTCCGAACACCAGAATTTGTTGGTAAGGAGTGTTTGAAGTTGAAGTCTGAATGTTCTCCAAATGTAGAGCTCACGCATTTAGAAGAAGGACTATTAAATCTTTCGCCTTTAGTTATAATAAATGAGATGAAGAAAGATTGTTAGAGATACACAAGTCTAAAACGGCACTAATATTATTTTCGGTTAATCGAGGCGAACAACAATTGAAGCGAGCGAACAAACATCACAGAAATTCTGGAAAAGTCTGTCTTTAGCCGGACGTTCAGACTGGTGTTTCGAATAACATTTCTAAATTGTAGGGATATCGATGAACATCGAAGGATGTATAGATGTAAAATCAAGTTCTCTTAGTACTCTCCAAATGTAGTACTGACTCCTTTAGGAAGAGAATCACGAAATCATCACTTCAGTCCGTCATCATTTCATGAATTCTTAAATTTCTGAAACAAAAGAAGAAAAAAATAAGAAAAATATTAATTACACGGAAAATTCCACTACATTCAATTTCTATTGAGTAATGAAGGCGAACGAACCGCGTACTACAAGAAGACTGATGTCCGACGTTAGCCGACATTCAGACTGGTTTGTAATAATTTCAATTATTCAAGTAGTCGATGGTACTCGCACTGACAGTTGAACTAGAGCAGGACTTCAGATTCTCTGTAGTTTTCGCTTCCCTCGCCTTCACTGAAAATTTTCAAATTGATCAATGAAAATTAATAACAGTGGGTTTTTCTGCGAAATTAGAATAGTGTTTTCCTAACAATGCTTTCTTTTTCTTCTCTTATTTCATAGCATTCTTTTCAATTGCGTCAGTTCTACATTTATAAAACATTCAAGCTACAGCTGCAAACACTCCTTCGATAATAATATAAAAAAGACAGAATTTAAATGCATTACTAATTCCTCCTTGCTTTTCCCAACAATTATCACAGAATGATGTTTTAAAATAATGAGGTAAAGGAACGCATCGTCCTGATAAAGATAAGGTTCCACGTCAGATCATGTAAGTTGGTGACTACTATTTAAGCAGCAGTTTGCATGGGTGTTTCCACTCTCTGGAAAGGTGACTTACACACACACATAGCAGAATAAGCCCGTTATTATATAGCATGATTTTATTGGATGAAACGGGCAAGCTATCAGAATATTTGACATGCGTTCTATATAAATATTATAATCTTGATTATGCCATATAACTTCCGTTGCTCTTCGAACTGGTCGACCGCAAGTGATCCTTCCATTTGTTTCGATCGCGCACAACTGTCGCACTGTGACTTCTTCTTTTGCGTGGGCACGTAGAGCATCAAAATCAAAGGACTTCGTGAAGAAGTCTTACCATTCTCCTCGGCGGTCCTCCTTTAGTGCGCCCTAGACTGCAGGAAACGATGTCGTCAAATATTGAAATAGTTTTCTCAGGTATGTAACCAAACATTCGGTTATAAAATTTATTGTTCGTTAGTGTCGTATTTGCAACTTGGAAGCCAATCTTTTTTGACCATTGAAATTATGGGATGAAAGAAAATCCATTCATGTTGGTACTTTCCTGGAGCGTCGTTATAGTCTTCACATATGTGAAATTTCTCAAGTAAGTCTATTTAGGTTACGATAACACTGTATCGGTCCTTGATATCGTTTTGCATCTATGAACTGGTTAAGATCTAATTCTCCTTATTTTTCGACGATTTGCACTTAAATTGCTACATTCTTAAACTGCTGCATTAATTTGATTTTCACTCATTTTCTTTCCAAAGCTCAAGCGTAGCTTTCAACACTTTGTTGCGTATAGGTTCGTTCTAGCAGGTCGTAAAGGTTGAGGTAGAGCAGGATTTATAATTATACGAAGGTTCAGAGTTTTTTTTTTTAATACCGCAGTGCTGTCACCCAATTTTAGCGAGTAGCACTTGTCCCACAACCTTAAATTTTCTGCGAATACAATTACTAAATACTATTCATTCGACGAATTACATTGCAATTTTGGAAAAAAAAAACCTTTCCGATAGGAACAGTTTCCGCTGAGTATAAAAAATACTCAGACATGTAACCAGGTTGCAATATACAGGGTTATGATCGACGAATGGATGGATATACGTGTTGGAGATCCTTGGCCAACTAGAAAATTGGTTAAGGCGCTTGACAAAACTCTTGATAACACAATTCCCGGAGAAAACCCGGACCAATACGTTGCACTGTGGTACCAAGCCGGAGAACCAGTTATGGGACGGGTATGGAACGAAGGTGGCAAAGTAAGACACAACCTCCAATGTTGTAAGCTAAGAATACTGACATTCCTTCCAGGTGGCAGCAAACTTCTGTTGGAACAAAAACGAATATAAGGGAGATGTTGGTTCTATCCAGCTGCTTGTACATCTTTCTGAGTTCGCACGTGGCTTTGACTACAGCTGGATTCCGTTCAAACAGGTGCTACTAGTTCAGCCTCGCGAGTGTAAATTTTAAGCGGTTTTTTAGGCTGTGTCATTCGATAAAGACAGGGAGTGGATTCCGGTGCACGTTAATAACAGCAAAGGTGACATCTCATCTGGTGTTATCACGTTTGACGGGAAACAAATTCTTGGAAAAGTAGACGTCAAGAATGAACGATCATCAGCAGGATTTGGCGGCAAAGAAAACATGCTCGTCGGGCCTGCTTGTGCAGAAAACACTGTGGTCTTATGCCGCAAGGCAAGACGTGGTTATAAATTTGACTAGAGCATGAATGAGATGTTAAGATAGATTAATTTTCACTGAAGTAAGAAATTTATTCCTAGCTTGAGCATTCCTATACCATAATCCTTTTTCCTCCTTGACTTTTTTTTCTGGTTTCGGGCTACTAAGAGCCCACTTGCCTCCGCAACTATAAAGTTTTTTTTCTATAAAATGGGTGTTAGTGTAATTTGTCTCACTATCGAGTTTTGTGAGTGTAAATGTATAAGGCAAATGTATATTTGAGCGCATGTAGCGCAGTCGGTTAGAGTTTTCGCTGCCTGCACGATCGATCGGAGGTTCGAATACGTCTTTAGTGTTCACCAAGCCTTTCATCCCTCCGGGGTCGATAAATTGGTTCCAGGCTTGTCTGGAAGGATAAAATACCGACTTGACGCTAGCCCTCGCAAGTAATTGTATAGGCAGTTACACGTTCCTAAAACCTCAAACCGCAACCACGCTCAATTCTGAATTGAAGTGAGCGTGGTTGCGATCCCAAGGTCTCCCAAGCGGATTGAGTAACGCCAGACACTTTATCCACTTTATTCACATGTATATTCAAGAAGGGCATAAGATGTGCTATCCAAAAAATGTGGAATAATTGGCGCAAAAGCCCTACTTTATTGCTGCAAAATAGTGCTGGAACAGATGGAACGAAAAATCTAAATTTTTTGCACCAACTCCATAGACTAATTTAACAGCACCTCTAAGTCTGTGACTGCAATACTTTTTAGGCAATTCATTGCCTGTATAAATCACAGTTATTCAAGTTCAAGTTCATGTTTTGCGACGGTAGCTAGTGTATTCCTCGCAACTGCGTGTTCTTGTGAATGTTAAATTTCCTAACAGTAATACACAGAGTCGCGTTCATTTTGAAAAACGATGAAAAGCAAAAGAACAAAAGTTTACCTTGGAAGTTTTAGTAGCTTTATATGTTAATATGTTTTGCAATTGAGAACAATTGAGAATGCAGTTGAGAAGCACTGATAGTTGAGAACATGAAGGAAAGTTATAACTCTGCAGTTAACTGTGACAACAACTTTATCTAGAAACGGTCAAAAGAGACAAACGAATTATCGAATTATCTACCATCTCAATTTATCTTCACTAAAACTAAAACAGGTCCCTAGATGAGTGAAATAAATGTAAATGTGCATTGAATTGAATAATAATTGAAAAATTCCACTTTCCATGAACCTCGACATAGTTGGATGTCGTACTGATTTTGATAAGCTGTACGAGGTCGTTGAATAATTTTATTTACTAACTTTTCCGCAGAATTGCTTTCTTTGAAGCCTGAAATTGACGATACAATTTACAATTTAAACGACCAAACCTCTCCACCACTAAACACATAAACTCCATGCCTACTTTTTCAATCACCAACTCAGCGACTACATTGAATGCTCACTTTGGATCGGAGACGCTTAGGACGGACCGCTGACTGATCAAGAGAGCGAAAGGTTCGAATGTTTTATTCATATCGGAAGAACCCTCCGAGATATGGTGCGAGTTCCCGCGTTATCGACATACATTTGCCCTTGCGGTTCATATCAGTGTTTTTGGCTTGGATCCAAAAGCCTCCAACGGTTTTCGAGCCAGCGTTTAGATTCGTGCGCTAAGATTTGGACCTAAATTCCAAAATCGGCTCTGTCGTGCTTTTGTATTCTATGGGCACCTAAATATATCCATTCTCGTAACCTGTTCTTTCCGTTCACGTGCTCTTTGATGGAGACATGTAGCCGTCGTTTCGTTTCACCGACGTATTCGTCGCCACAGTTCGTGCACTACAAACGGTTTCTGCCGTGCGGAACACGTTGTTAATCACAGGATTCTTCATTTGAGATGGATGAGAAGAGAGAAATTGAACCAGAATGTTCTTATTACTGCGTCTACAATAATATTTCCTTTGGTACATACCGTTTGAGATGCCAACCTGTTCAGAGAAGGAAGTCAGTTGCCCTGCGGTTCCTCCTTAGTAAGTTTTAGTTTTACATGTTCTGACTATCGGGTCAACAGGTCAAAAAAGACACAAAAGGACGGCGGAGCCGAAATTGCGAAATTAGGGTCAAAATCTTAGCGCACGAACCTAACTGTTGGCTCGAAAATAGCTGGATGTGTTTTGGATCCAAGCCAAAAATCTAACCGTTGGCTCGAAAATCGCTGGAGGCCTTTTGGATCCAAGCGAAAAACCTTAAAATGAACCACAAAGGCGAATAACCGTAGACAACGTGGGAACTCGCGCCATATTTCGCATTGTTCCTCCGATTCGAATGAGACACTCGAACCCATTCGCTCTGGTGATCGATCAGTCAGCGTCCATGCTGGGCGTCTCTGGCCCAAGCTGAGCATTCAGTGTAGTCGCTGAGATGGTGATTGAAAAAGTAGGCATAGAGTTTATGTGTTTAGTGGTGGAGAGGTTTGGTCGTTTAAATTGTTAATTTCAGGCTTCAAAGAAAGCGATTCTGCGGAAACGTTAGTAAATAAAATTATTTAACAATCTCGTACAGCTTATCAAAATCAATACGACATTCAACTATGTCGAGGTTCATTGAAAGTCGAACTTTTCAATTATTATTCAATTCAATGCACATTTACATTCTAGGGGCCTGTTTTAGTTGATGTGAAGATAAATTGAGATGGTAGATGATTCGTTTGACTCTTTTGACTCTTTCTAGCTAAAGTTGTTGTCACAGTTAATTGCATAGTTAATGTCGCCATTGAAATGTGTAATTTTTACAAGTACTATTGAACAATGCATTACATTAACAAGTCATTCCGGCAAGCTTAAATAGCTAAAAGTTGATTTTACTGTTCCAGCTGAAATTTTTACTAGGTTTTTTCATTGGGTTGTGGTTGTCGGCTGTTCAGTCAACGAGGTGGTTTATGTATGCCGATAAATTTTAATCCTTGCCAAGGCCGGGGGGAACAATACTCAAGTAGAAAAGGATGCGGTGCTTTTTGTCTACAATCTTCGATAGACGTTCCTTCAAGATATTCAAGCTTTTTAAGGTGTCTACTCACCAGCTTGTGTTTGGGCCTGCCTCAGTCCGCATATATTTGTATCTGTGGCAGCTGCTGCGCGGCGCGGCCAAGTTCCTATCGATATCCGAGAAAAACTGTAGAAATTTTGACATTTTTGGTTTCAGTCTTCCGCTCGTTGTTCTCAGCCTATAGGTTCACTTGGTTGTAGTGAAACGGTTCAGTCGTGATGTCAGCCACAGCATTGACAATCCTGCAATTGCTTGGTACATGATAAATTAGAATGAAATAGTGAGCGATTCAAAAATGATATTAGTTGGAAACCTAGCTTAAACATAACTTTGATTTTGTCTGCAGAAAATGACCTAATTCTTCATTTCGATTCGATTCCAGTTTCAAATTTATTATCAAAAATTCCTTCTATTTCCTAAGAAGACTTCGTAAAAACTAGCCCACGTTACATATTGGCGCATAAAGTACTTACGGTACCTAGTCATGTTAAACAAATCTACTTTTGTTATCATTAATACATTCATGGTCAACTAATAGTCGAGCACTGACTAAATTGATAGCTCAAAAATCTCATGAGAAGAAATCATTGCCTTAGCACCCAGTCACATTTTCCAGAATTCGTCTTGTTGCCCAAATCCATTCCAAGGTTGTTGCTGTAACCGGAGTCAAATGTCAAGATTGTGCCGACGACGCTCTAAACGGTAGCCTTTCTGATTATACATTCTTTCCAAACTCTCTCTGAAAGAAGTTTTCAGGTCGGTCGGTCGACTACTTGGTCCTTGCGGGTCAGAAATACGCTAGATTATTGCAACAGTTTACGTAACTTATCATGATTCGTTGATTATTTCTACTCTTGCTTTCTTTTTGTTGTTTTTATAGTAGTTTCGATAGGCGATCACCCCGGAAGTTTGAACTTGTTCTCTTATTCCGTGTAGGATCTCCTCAAAAGTTCAGCCCTTAAGGCATGTCTGCGCAACAATTTGACAGCGATTTAGTATTTCAAGTGACAGTGAGATGACTTCTTGACACCTTTTTTGCGGCAACATTACATTCTCCGCATGTTTCTTCCATCTAATTACTGTAATGTTCGGAGTTAAGTGACATGACTGCAGAGCTATCGTCTTTCATCTCGGCTCCAGGAGTACAGCATGTTCATGTAAATAATTATTTTGTTAATAATATCTTCGCCATATTGTGTTCCTTGGATGATATTGCTCAAACTAGTACGTGATATGCTCATATGATTGATTAATTAAGAATGAATTTCATTATTACTTCATTATTGTCTACTCGTGTACTAGTGAGCATTTTTCGTTCCAAGTATATTGGCGTTAAGTGCTAGAAGTCCGGTTTTCAACGAAAGAAGTTGAAAGGAATAGAAAGACGTAGTGTAAGTCTGAGTCTGTAGCGTTTAGACCATAGTGTAAGTCTCACACTATGGTCTAAACGCTGTAATTTGCAGTTGTGCGCAAGAAGTTACCTAAACAATGCAATTTGATCTGAAATTTTAAGTGAACTGTGTGCACGGATGGCAAACATAGGGGGAACTCGCATAATGATAGCCTGCCAATTAAGTTGATAAAGTATGTGATGCTTTGCAAAGAGCGTTTCGTAGCATGGGCTTATTTCAAACGCACCTCGTTATGTGCCTGCACACTTGCTGAACATGTTAGATGAGAGCGGTGATATACTTTTTTCATTAGGGATAGGGTTCTCACAGGCATAAAGTTAATTTTGCTAGAACTTGGTTTGAGAAGCTTTTTTTTGAAAACTACTTTCGGCAGAATTTCGAGGAACCGGTATCGTTGTAATATGGCTTCTTTGTGACAATGACAGTGTTGTTCTTCTTGCTTGCTTATGCCGACTGTCTTTTTTGCATTGTCTTCTTTTCGCATTGAAGAATCTTCAAATAAAAGTTTCTTCTGTGTGTGTAATGGGCGAATTCGGCCCTCTGATAGGTGCAATGCCCTGGGCTGACCGCAACCTTGAAATACTGGAGTTTAAACCTTTATTTAAACAAACAATAACATACTTAGCAAACGACAACGTGAATAACAACAATACTACGTACACGTGTCACTAACGAAAGCATAACAAAAGCACATACTGGATCGTGAAAACAATACATCTGAGAGCGTAATGTAAGGTGTCAGTAGTTTGTGCAAACAGCACGAAAAACCAATGATATGAAACCTTTGTGATTATGGTATGATATGGTTTGGACTTTTGGTCAAAGCTTGTGAAAGAAAAAAAAGTAGTGCAAGGAGTGGGGAGTTTGTACAGCAGCACGAATAACCAACGATACGAAAAGTTAAAACAGATTTGGGCCCGTGTCCTTAGTATATAATAGAACAATCTAAAAGGTTGGGGTTTTGTGGAGCAGTACGGATGAAGAATGATACGAAAAAAGATAATGGATTCCTAAGCATGTAATAGACGGACGGTGGTAACTTTCTAGGTATTGAAGAACTAGTATAAGAGATCACCATTTCCAGACAGGGTTTATTTTGGAAACGCCTACTTGCATTAACTTTCGACAACTTTAACTTCCGATTATGCTAATTAATGAGCGTCGCTAATTGCGCTGTGCAGTTCTTAACATCACAGCCGCCACAGTCGCTCCTCTTATACTACATCTTACTGACGCGGCTTCCCCTCCATTTCGGCGCGTCTGCAGCTTTTGCAGTGAGCTTTTTGAGTCCAAGGAAAAAGGGAAAAAGTTTATAAGCAAAATTTTCTCAGGAAATGTCAGTGAAAACCTTTGTTTTCTTTTTCTGAATTGCTAAATAGAAACCGTCCGCATCCATGAGAATACAAGAGATGAATTTGAAAATGTTCCAGTGCTTGGTGTTATAGTATATTTCTTCACTTTTCGTTTTAAGGCATTTCTTTTTGCAAATGTAGTCAAGTTTAATTGGAATCCAACGCCTGACGCGGCGCAACTTGCAGATATTAGAGAACCCATTGCACCTGAAAACGAAGAGACAGAGGTGTCTTTTCGCCACTCATACACCTGACAGATCAAATTGATTTTGTGCAGAGAATGGATAGAAATAAAGTGATTGAACGCCTAAGAAACTAGAAAGGTGTTGAATGAGCTATGTAACATTCAACTGGATGACACGGACAAGTTGTTAGAATATTTTACATACACTCTACTTAAACATTACATTCATGTGAAAATTTGGCAGTTTTTTTTAAAATAAGTTTTATCAAAACCAAAGGGCTTCGTGAAGAGAAGATGAATCGGATCGGCAGTCCTCATGAAGTGCGCTTGATTTGGCGTGGAACCAAGTCGTTCACGGCTCTGATCTAATTGTGAATATAAACATTACATCTATGAAGAAAATTAACAATTTTTCGAAATGTCTTTTTCAGTTACATAACCGGACATTCGGTAGCACAATTTATTGATCGTTAGCGTCGCTATGTTGCTACTTGGAAGCCATTCTTTTTTGATCATTGAAATTATGAGATGAAAAAAAATCTATGCATGCTGGTGCTTACCTGCAGCGTGTTGTTGTTGTAGCATTCATGTGTATTAAGCTTCTCAAGTAAGATAAATGTAGGCTACGATAACAGTATATCACTGTCAGTATTTATGACATAACAGTATGTCACTGTCACTGTATATCATAGTCTGAAGTCCAGACTTCCTATGGTGTTCGGCTTCATTGATCAATGAAAATTAATAGTAGTGGCATTTTCTGTGAAGTTGGAGACATCACCCCACGAATCTGAGGTGGTATTGATTTTAAGTGGAATATTCGTATACGGGATCGTAGATTATGGAGAGGTGGATGATTCCGTCCATCTCTTGCTATCTGGCGTAAAAAACCGCCCGGAAGATGCGGCGTGTGCATACGGCTGGCGCGCTCCAATCGAGCTCTTTGTAAAAAAAATAACGCACCGAAACGCTCGAAGCCATATCTCTCGGGCCGTTTTTTACGCCAATTATGTAGAAATGGACGGAATCACCCTTCTTTCCATAATCTCCGATCCCGTATACGAATACTCCACCTGAAATCCGCACTACCTCAAATTCGTGGGTTGCCTTTAAACTTGTGTTATTCTAACAACGCTTTCTTCTTCTTCTTCTTCTTCTTCTCTGAATAGAATTAGGCGTTATTATATCTTTTTTTATAAAAAAAATAGAAGCAAAAGACTTAATAGTTTTCTCTTCTGTAAATTCTAATATATTATAGAGACAATTTGAAAGCATCACTTGAACTGTGGGTTTTCCTCTTGATTTCTCCTAACAGTTACCACAGAATGATGTTTTGACGTAAAATAAAATTGACAACATCGTCGTACTGATAAAGGGAACGTTCCTCGTGAGGTCATGTAATCTATTCTACCATTTAAGCAGCCGGTTTCATTCATGTTTCCATTTTCTGAGAAAATTCTGAGAAAAGCATGTTACTAACCTGAGGCAAATGTGCAAGGAAATAAACACGCAGATGAGTCACAGAGATGAAAAACAACGTGTGGTGTGACATTTGCGAAATGCACATGAAGTTAATCCGAAACCTCGGAACCCCTCTCACCTCCCTCCCTTTACCGCTGCCACGCCGGTGGACCCGTCGCACCCCCCTTTTCGAATTTCGTGACTCACACACACGTGAGAGAACAACCCCGTTATTATATCACCTGAGTCTGAGCGTCCGGCTAAAGCCGGACTTCAGAATTTCTGTGGTATTTGCTTCGTTCGCCTTCACTGATCAACGGAAATTAATATTAGTGCCGTTCTCTGTGAAATTAGACTTGTGTATCTCTAGCAATCTTTCTTCATTTATTTTATTATAACTAAAGGCGAAAGGTCTCATAGTCTTCTTTCTAAAAGCGTCAGTTCTACATTTGGAAAATATTCAAAGTTCAGCTCCAAGCACTCCTTCCCAATATATTATAAACAAAATTTAAAAGCATTACTCAAAATATGAGTTTTCCTTCTGCTTCCCCACAACAGTTATACAGTCATCAAAGAATGATGTTTTAGCACAAAATGACGTAGAAGACATCACCCTACAATAAAGATAACGTTCTACGTCAGATCATGTAAACTGTTCGCTACTATTTAAGCAGCCGTTTTCATGCGTGTTTTCACCTTCTGAGAACGGCATGCTACAAACTTGAGGCGAACAAAGAAGGATATAGACACGCGGAGGAGTCATAAAGGTGAACAGTGGCCACAGCAATGAAACATCTCATTTACCTTTTGCGACATGCACACGAAGTTATTGCGCACCGATCATTCTGCCACAGGTGTGTGTGTATGTGTGTGTGTGTGTTCCACAGCATTGGATTGGTGCGCCGGAGCCAGATAGCTATAGGAGAGGTTGCAGCGGGTCCCGCGGCATCAAAATGGTGCGCAATAACTTCGTGTACATGTCGCAAAAGGTAAATAGGATGTTTGATAGCGGTGACCACTGGGCGCGTTGCTGCGCGAACGTTATCTTTATCAGTGGGGTGATTTCTTTCACGTCATTTTATGCCAAAACATCATTCTTTGGTAACTCTTGGAGGGAAACAAGATAAAAACCCGAATTTCGAGTAATACTTTCCAATTGTGTCTACATGATTTTGGTATCGACAGTGTTTGAAGCAGAAGTTTGAATATTCTTCAATTGTAGAAGTGACGCGATTAGAAAGAACTATGAAATCTCTTCCTTGATTCATGATTAAAAAATGAAGAAAGATCGTTGGAGATACACAAGTCTAATTTCACAGAAAAGAGCGCTAATATTGATTATTGATCAGTGAAGGGGAGCGAAGTGAAGACCATAGAAAGTCTGAAGTCCGGCTTTAGCCAGACGTTCAGACTGGTATATAGTAACGTGTGAATGTGTGTGTTTGTCTGTGTGTCACGAAATTCGAAAAAGAGGGTGCCACGGGTCTACCCGGCGTCGGATTGGTGCGCCAGCGTCAGATATCTATAATATGGGGTGCGACGGGTCCCTCGGCGTCGAGTTGGTGCACCGGCGCCAGATATGCATAAAATTTGGTACGACGGGCCCCACTGAGTCGAAATGCTGTGTCGTGGTGTAGGATCGCGCAGTAAATTCGTCTGCATGTCGCAAAAGGTAAATGGGACGTTGCGAAAATTTCATAGTCGTATCTACTTTCCGCGTTCCTTTCACCTCTACGACTCCTCCATTCTTCAGAAAGTGGAGACATGGTAAGTGGTAAGTGTTGGGGGTAACAAGATTGAAACCTATACTTTGAGTAATGATTCAAAGTCATGTTTATATTACGTTGGTATCGAAAGAGTGCCTAAATGTGAAGTTTGAGTGTTTTCCAAACGTAGCGTTTACAAAGAAAACTATTAAGTCTTCAGCCTAAATTTCCTTTAAGAAAAAGAAAAAAGCGTTGTTAGAAGAACACAATTCTAATTTTACAGAAAATGTCACTATTATTAGTTTATTTTCATTAGTAAGTGATGGCGAGCGGAGCGAACACCACAGAAAGTCTGAAGTCCAGGTTTAGCCGGACGTTCAGACTGGTAGTATGATAACTTGCTCGCAATGTGCCATTTTCGTGTAGAAGATCGTGTAGCATCAGTTTGAATTTCGCTCTTCATTCCAAAATCGCAGTTTCCAGTGCTTTATCGCGCCGTCAACATCGCATAGGGAGTCGAGGTCAAAATGATCCAAAACAGCCACTGGGGCTGTATAGCTGGTGGAACGGGAGCCATATTTGCCATATTTACGCGGAGTAGCGCGGCGCTGAGGACAGCAGCGGTCAGCCAATTTTCCCTCTTGTCCTGCACCCTTTCCCCCACTCCGTTTGATTTCAATCCATCAAACTCTAACAAGGGCACGTTATCTAATGTTTTCCCCAAAACTAGCTTCGAGAAATTGAAGAAAAAGAAAGGAAAAGAAAAAATTTGCAGCTCAAGCCAGAATGGAACTTCTAGTCATCGTTTTGGCGAGTTTCATTAAACATTTTTGCACGACGGAATACAGAGTTCCTTCGTGCATTAGCACAAATACACTACAGATTTGGGCATGACATTTCTCTCGATGATTTCTGAAAACGTTTGAAGTCAAACACTATTCGAGTTTCCCAAGATCACTACCTAGAAGGATAAAACACTCTTATCAAATCTGTGAACTACAAATGTAAACATTCGTAGCATAAAAGGAACAGTAGAAACGTATCCCATTTCATTCCATACTATACTTCATCGAAGTTATGCCAAACCCCCCACCGAAGGAAGATACTTGGGCATTTCAAAAAATTGGGACAGCGTTCCCGCCAAATCCTGTTAAAGTATATTAACTCACTTCAGAGGAAGTGCGTTTGCTCCTTATCAACGAGCAGGAGTGAACGACCTTAGAATAATGACTTGTGGAAAAATAATGGCAATTTCTTCCAGGTTATGGGGGAACAAAATATGTATGTCGCTTTGTGGTACAAGCATGGAAGGCCAATACACGGAAGATCTTGGAATAATGGTGGTGTCGTCGAGTGTTCGTTTCCTTACAAAAAGGCTGAGCTAAGAACTCCCCAACAATTAGAAGGAAACATTCAGGTTTGAGTAACGAAAACATCATTCTTCTTGAGTATTTTGTAACAACCGCTTGCAGGTGTTGCAATATATGGGCGATCACAATAGTCAAGGATTCTGGTATGAATGGATCAAGTATAAAGATCGACTTGAGAAGACTGATGACCGTCAATTTTTGAAATGTGGTGACTCTTTTCCAATCTATTGGAAGGATCGTGAGGAGGTGAGGTGTTATGAGAAGATATTTATGGCTATTCATGTCTACTACATCATTCGTTAACTTCAATCGTGATTGTGTTAATGATTACCGGTAGATAGAATTCAACAATTAATCACTGGAATATACTTTGGATCATCTTTACCAACCATACACTTAGCACGAGCATCTAAAGCAGCTGTGAAAACAGGCGATGAGAAGAGTCAATTTATTTGCTCTCTTAAAAATCATTGTCGCATTTTCGGTGATTTATTTCTTCATCGAAACTTGAGAGTATCCTATGTGGAGGTGGCCTGATGAGTTTTACTGCGTACTACTGCAAATTCGTTCGTAGTCAACTTTCTTAAGGGATCACTTCTTGGATATGTGGATAACAGGACAGAAATCGCTCTCTTTTCCTGCAATGGAACTGTTTATGAAAGGAAAGGACCCGAGCTTAACGATATGTACATAATCGTAAGAAACATAAAAGGAGGTCCACCGTTCTGCGAATGCGATCATTGCCCGAAAGCACCACCTCCACCTCCTGAACCTGTCCCAGGATCTGATTCAGGAACAGGAGAGACTCCAGAGTCTTCTTCAGGAGCTCCACCAGTGCAACCTTTAGGGCCTTGTCGAAGACATCCTATAGGACATCCTTGTCCAGTGCATCCTTGCAAGATTTGTTCAACACGTCTTTCAAGACCACTTCCTCCAAGGTGAGAATGACTACTTCTTCACGGAAATTCCGCCTGAAAGGTGACAGAAAGAACAGTGATGTAGCTAATGTTGTGACAATTTACGGTTTATCATGATACTGAAGTAAGCAGCAGTATAAAGTGTTAAAAAGCTCTTTCAGTATCATATTACCTGATGTAGTAAGTCATCAAATGTATCATGTTCGAGTAGGCCATCAGTAATCTTTAGAAGTCAACTATTGCAAAGTAAATGCAGACTTTCTTTAAGTTTGGGGGAGCGGACAAGAGGTACTTGCATGAAGTGCCGCAGCCTATCCGATAGGCTAACGAGTGTCGGTAATTGGCCTGTTCCTGACAGAGTCAAATTCGTCATAATCGCTGCTCTTGTGCTCCGTCCTGCTTACGCCCCACCCATTTCGTCGCGTATGTAGTTCTTGCTATGAGCTTTTTGAATCAAACAAAAAAGTGCCTGATGATAGAAGTAGTATTATACTTTAGGTGAAATAGAAGTGTTTAAAAATTTTTATGAGCGGATTTTTCTCAGGAAGTGTCAGTGGAAACGTTTGTTGTCTTGTTCTAAATTGTTAAATTGGAAACCATCAACGCATCAACGGGAGCACAAGAGATAGTTTTGAAAATGTTCCATTCCATTCCATCCATGTTATACTATATTTCTTCGCTCTTTTCGCTTTTTAAGCATTTCTTTTCTCACATCTGGTCAAGTTAAGTTGGAATCTAAAATGCTAAAAGGCGGCGCGACCACTGCCTTGCAGACATGCATTGTATTATATAACACCTGAATGGGACAAAGGTCCCTGTTCTGCACTCGTACACACCTGACCGGACGTATTGATTTTATGCTGGGAATGGATAGAAAAGAAGTGATAAAAAGGCTTCAGAAGTAAGAAAAAAGTTTAAAGAATTGTAATTGTTATGCAACATTTCATTGGATGAATCGGACAAGCTATTAACATATTCGACATGCACTCTACATAAACACTACACCTATATAGAAATTTGATAATTTTTTGAAATAGTTTTTTCAGTCACACAATCAGACATTAAGGCACAAAGTTTACTTGTCGTTAGCGTCGCTCTGTTGTTACTTGGAAACCATTCCTTTTTCTGAACAAAAATCTGTACATGTTGTGATTCACATCACACTTTAACATGCCAAAGACACATTCACATCACACTTTAACATGCCAAAGATGATTTGTCTTTCAGTTCGATATAGAAACCTACTTCTCCTTATTTTCCGATATACGCACCCATTGTGCCATATCGTATAGGAGAGCGCGCTCGTCAATTTCATTTTCGTATTTCTCCATTCCAAACTTTCAAATTCCGCTTCTCAGTCTCGACGCGTTCGTCCTAAGGTAATCTTGAAGGTAGAGTAGAGTGGCAGAGGCGCGCTGCAGTCTTTCAGGGACGATCAGCCGAATTTAGCGGGGTACCTCTTGTCCGTATCCTCAGATTTGCTGCGACTACAGCTGTTGAATATTATTCAGTCAAAGAATCGTTTGGATTTTTGAAAGATAAGCCTTCAGATAGGAACAGGTTCCGCTGAGAATAAGAAAAGACATACACAACTAGCCAAGTTGAAATATGCAGGGTTATGATCGACGAATGGATGGATATACGTGCTGGAGATCCTTGGCCAACTAGAAAATTGGTCAAAGCGCTTGATAAAACTCTTGATAACACGATTCCCGGAGAAAATCCGGACCAATACGTCGCATTGTGGTACCAAGCCGGAGAACCAGTTATGGGACGTGTATGGAACGAAGGTGGCAAAGTAAGACACAGCCTTCATTGTTCCAGACGAAGAATAAAAGTGATATTCCTTCTAGGTAGCAGCAAACTTCTGTTGGAACAAAAATGAATATAAGGGAAATGTTGGTTCTATCCAGCTGCTTGTACATCTTTCTGAGTTCGCACGTGGCTTTGACTACAGCTGGATTCCGTTCAAACAGGTGTTACTAGTTCAGCCCGTGAGTGTAAATTTTACGCGACTTTTTAGGCTGTGTCATTCGATAAAGACAGAGAGTGGATTCCGGTGCACGTTAACAACGACAAAGGCGACATTTCATCTGGTGTCATCACGTTTGACGGGAAACAAATCCTTGGGAAAGTAGACGTCAAGAACGAGCGATCATCAGCAGGGTTTGGCGGAAAAGAAAACATGCTCGTCGGGCCTGCTTGCGCCGAAAACACTGTGGTCTTATGCCGCAAAGCAAGACGTGGTTATAAATTTGACTAAAGCATCAACGAGGTGTTAAGATAAATTAATTTTCATTGAAGTGAGGAATGATTCCTATCTTGAGCGTTTCTACACCATAATCATTTTTCTCCTTGACTTTTTTATTCGTTTCAGACCAATTAGATCCTTTTTACTTCCGCTACAATAAACCTTTTCCGAAGGTGTGTGTTTGTGCAGTTGGTCGCACAGTCGAGTCTTGAGGAGGGTAAGCATGTAATTTGCAGCGAAATTAAGCATGGTCCTCAGCGTTTGAAAACTTTCCTTAATTTTTTATGCTGACACTATTTTTACACCATAATTCACTTTCCATTGATACACTGAGAAATCACGGCAGCGGTTACAGGCTTCTGAGTCCTTGTGGGAACGGAATAAAACGATTGATGACGTTGCCATGCAGAAACTGAAATCATTTATTTATTTATTTATTTATTGCACCTTGCACCATTGCGAACATTGCATGCACGCCTTCTTTGAACTCGTCCAAATATGAGAACCATACTCAAGATGAGATTTGTATAAACGAGTGAGAGTAGATAGGTTAGTGATGTGCGCAGTCGGAAATAGTCGAAAAGGAGAAAAATATGGTCTTCGGGCAATATCATGATTATGATTATGATATGATTATGATTACCAGTCTGAGCGTCCGGCTAAAGCCGAACTTCAGACTTTCTGTGGTGTTTGCTTCGCTCGCCTTCACTGATCAACGAATATTAATATTTGACTTATTAGTTCTATGAAATTGGGCTTGTGTATCTCCAACAATCTTTCTTCCTTTATATATATTATAACTAAAAGCGATGGATTTCGATAGCCTTCTTTCCAAACGTGTCAGTTCTACATTTGGAGAACATTGGAACATCAGCTTCAAACACTTCTTATCAATATGTAACAGACAAAATTTAAAAGTATCATGCGAAGTAAGGGTTTTCCTGCTGTTTTCTATAAACAGTTATCAAAGAGTGACTTTTTGGCATGAAATGACGTGAAAGACATCAACCTACTGATAAAGATAACGTTCCACATCAGATCACATCAAAGCGCACAGTGGCCACGGTTTTTTTTTTAACAACGCTTTTCTTCTCTTCTTTATATTATAAGTTAAGAGGAAAGATTACGGAGTTTTCCTTATAAACACGTCAATTTTACATTTTGAGCATATTCGACCATCAGCTGCAAACACTCCTTCGATGCCAGTATAACACAGACATTATTTGAAAGCATTACTCGAAGTATGGGTATTCCTCCTGATTTCCCCCAATAGTTATCACAGAATGAGGTTTTAACATAAAATGACGTGAAAGATATCCTACCGATAAAGATAACGTTCCACGTCAGATCACGTGAACAACTACTATTTAAGCAGCCGTTTGCAAGCGTGTTTCCACTTTCTGAGAACGGCATACTACAAACTTGAGGCGAGCGAAGAAGGAAATAGATACGCGGAGGAGTCATAAAGGTGAAGAGCAAAGCGAAATGTGGTCACGGCTATAAAACGGCTGCAACCATTTATCTTTTACGTCATGCACACTGAATTATTGCGCACCAATGATCGGGTCCACCGACGCCGGTGGATCCGTCTCACCCCATATTATGGATACCTGGCGCCGGTGGACCCGTCGCACCTTCTTCTATATGTATCTGGCGCCGGTGGACCCGTCGCACCCCCTTCCATAGGTATCTGACGCCGGTGGACCCGTCGCACCCTCTTCTATAGGTATCTGGCGCCGGTGGGCCCGTCGCACCCTCTTCTATAGGTATCTGGCGCCGGTGGACCCGTCGCACCCTCTTCTATAGGTATCTGGCGCCGGTGGGCCCGTCGCACTCCCTTCTATAGGTATCTGGCGCCGGTGGACCCGTCGCACCCCCTTCTATAGGTATCTGACGCCGGTGGACCCGTCGCACCCTCTTCTATAGGTATCTGGCGCCGGTGGGCCCGTCGCACCCCCTTCTATAGGTATCTGGCGCCGGTGGACCCGTCGCACCCCCTTCCATAGGTATCTGACGCCGGTGGACCCGTCGCACCCTCTTCTATAGGTATCTGGCGCCGGTGGGCCCGTCGCACCCCCTTCTATAGGTATCTGGCGCCGGTGGACCCGTCGCACCCCCTTCCATAGGTATCTGACGCCGGTGGACCCGTCGCACCCTCTTCTATAGGTATCTGGCGCCGGTGGGCCCGTCGCACCCTCTTCTATAGGTATCTGGCGCCGGTGGACCCGTCGCACCCTCTTCTATAGGTATCTGGCGCCGGTGGACCCGTCGCACCCTCTTCTATAGGTATCTGGCGCCGGTGGGCCCGTCGCACTCCCTTCTATAGGTATCTGGCGCCGGTGGGCCCGTCGCACTCCCTTCTATAGGTATCTGGCGCCGGTGGGCCCGTCGCACTCCCTTCTATAGGTATCTGGCGCCGGTGGACCCGTCGCACCCTCTTCTATAGGTATCTGGCGCCGGTGGGCCCGTCGCACCCCCTTCTATAGGTATCTGGCGCCGGTGGACCCGTCGCACCCCCTTCCATAGGTATCTGACGCCGGTGGACCCGTCGCACCCTCTTCTATAGGTATCTGGCGCCGGTGGGCCCGTCGCACCCCCTTCTATAGGTATCTGGCGCCGGTGGACCCGTCGCACCCTCTTCTATAGGTATCTGGCGCCGGTGGACCCGTCGCACCCTCTTCTATAGGTATCTGGCGCCGGTGGGCCCGTCGCACTCCCTTCTATAGGTATCTGGCGCCGGTGGACCCGTCGCACCCCCTTCTATAGGTATCTGACGCCGGTGGACCCGTCGCACCCTCTTCTATAGGTATCTGGCGCCGGTGGGCCCGTCGCACCCCCTTCTATAGGTATCTGGCGCCGGTGGACCCGTCGCACCCTCTTCTATAGGTATCTGGCGCCGGTGGACCCGTCGCACCCTCTTCTATAGGTATCTGGCGCCGGTGGGCCCGTCGCACTCCCTTCTATAGGTATCTGGCGCCGGTGGACCCGTCGCACCCCCTTCTATAGAGGTCTGGCGCCGGTGGACCCGTCGCGCCCCCTTCTACAGGTATCTGGCGCCGGCGCACCAATCCGACGCCGCGGGACCCGTCCCAACTCATTTTGTAGCTATCTGACGCCGGGTGGACCCGTCGCACCCCCTTTTTCGAATTTCGTGACACACAGACAAACACACACACACACACACACACACACACACACACACACACACACACACACACACACACACACACACACACACACACACACACACACACACACACACACACGCACGTGACAGAATAAGCCCGTTATTATATAGTAGATCATGATGATCATGATCATGGTCATGATCATGGTCGTGATCATCATATTGTACCATAGATATAGGCACCTATAGAAGGAGGTGCGACGGGTCCACCGGCGCCAGATACCTATAGGAGGGGCTGCGACGGGTCCACCGGCGCCGGGTTGGTGCGCCGGCGCCAGATACCTATGGAAGGGGTGCGACGGGTCCACCGGCACCAGTTACCTACAGAAGGGGGTGCGACGGGTCCAACGGCGTCAGATTGGTGCGCCGGCGCCAGATATCCATAATGTGGGGTGCGACGGATCCACCGGCGTCGGTGGACCCGGTCATTGGTGCGCAATAACTCAGAGTGCATTACGTAAAAGATAAATGGTGCAGCCGTTTCATAGCTGTGAGCACTGGGCGCTTTGCTCTTCACCTTTATGACTGTGTATATTTCCTCCTTTGTTCGCCTCAAGTTTGTAGCATGCCGTTCTCAGAAAGTGGAAAGACTCATGCAAACAGCTGCTTAAATAGTAGCAAGATGTTTACGTGATCTGACGTGAAACGTTATTTTTATCAGTAGGATGATGCTTTTCACGTCATTTTATGTTAAAACATCATTCTGTGATGTCTATTGGGGGAAGTCAGGAAGAATATCCATAGTTCAAGTAATGCTTTCAAATTGATCTATATTATTTCGCTATCTACATTAATGTGGCATCGGAGGAGTGTTTGTCACTGGTGGTTGAATATTCTCCAAATGTAGAATTGACGCGTTTAGAAGGAAAGCTCCGTAATCTTTCGCCTTAATTTATAATATAAAGAAGAGAAGGAAAGCGTTGTTTAAAAAAATCTAATTTTACAGAAAACACTACTACTATTAAATTTCATTGATCAGTGAAGGGGAGCGAAGCTAAAACGACCGAAAGTCTGACCGAAAGTCTATATATATAGTTACAAAGAATGTCACGGATATATAGCACATGGTACAACTTCACAACACGCAAGTCTGGTGTAGTTCTATACGCTTACGCGCAAGAATTCTGCTATCCGTCAAATGTTAACTATAAAAAAAAACCGAAAATCGCGTTCTTTTATGCTATTAAAGGGTTTCAAACAAGTTCCTCGCTTCTTTTTATTATTTTTGTCATTGGTACTACTAACATTATCATTTTGTTTCTATTTCTTTCAGTTTTACTTTCTTCCATTCAACTTTTCTTTTGCCGACGGAATTAACCTTTATTTACATACAAACAATCTGATTACAAACACACATACACACGAACTTGATTTACTTGACTTAATCGGCAGGGGGTGTTCCGGCCTAGCGCGGCAATCCGAATCTTCGCTGAAGTGTATAGTTCTTGAAAATATCCGAGCCTTCTCTGTTCGATCTTCAGCTAGAGTTCGCATAGAATCTATCCATCCGTCTCTATTCCATAGCAGCTGAATTTTACGCCTCGACTGAACTGCTTGTCAACACCAAATGTCCTCAGATATTCCTTCACCACCTCCGCCCAGAACTTTCTTTTACGACTAAGGGCGTTATCCAGTTAGGATCTACAAGCATTCTCAGGACAACTCCAAAGAGAAGACGGTCTCCTCATAATGTGGCCAAAGAAGCGAACACGGTTTCCCGTGACTACTTCAGAAGACCGGGCAAGGAGTTGAGGTTTTCCACCTGTTATACCCGGTACACCATATCAACTTCCGAATAAAGTTCTTCGTTATGGCAAAAGTAGCCTAATAGTCGTCTGAACAACTTTTTCTCCATGCAGTCGAGTTTCTCCATCAGTATGGCGCTGCCTAAGTCTTCGAACCGTACATCATGATAGGACGAACTGCGGATGGGCAGACTCGCAGCTTCACATCGTTGGTAATGGGGGTCTATCACAAGCGTTTGGTCAATGAGCTGAATGCTGAATTAGGTTCAGCGCATCTTTCCTGAATAACCCTCTCGCAGCTGCCATCGTTTTTCAGGATACAGGCCAATTAACAGAACTCATCCACGAACTATAGTCTGTCGGTCTACCCTGATCCATGTTGAGGATCTCGAGGAGACTCACATCTTCTTCCATCTACCAGGGCGCAGTCGCAGTCCATATGCTGAGCTAATTTCGATACATGGTTATCAACATGTTGTAACTTCACGCTGCTAGAAGCGAATATTATTACATCGTCGGCGTAATAGAGATTCATCAAGGAACGTGCAGACTGTGCTAAAATGACATCATCGAGACACTGCTCTACTGTTCTTCGTATGATGCTGTCGACGGCAAAGTTTAAGAGAAAGGGTCCCACCCGCTTTTCTCACCCCATTTTCCACTTCGGACACTTCGGTACATTCGGCTGATGTTCGAACGGTTGAGCACTTGTTCTTTTATTCATTTCGCTAATTAGGGGTTCGCATTATCCTGAACTTCTATCGGCGCGAACAGCGGAGACGAACTCGATGAGGAGAGTCGGAAGCGGTTTTGAAGTCCAGAAACGCCAACTGCAGAGGAATCGACTACCATTGCCACACTTTGATCACTCTTTTTACAATAAGCACCTGGTAAATCATCGAAGGTCAACTTACCCGTCTCTTTGTTCGCGATGTTTAATACGGATGATGATGATCATGGATGATCCAAAACCTTGTAAATAACACATAGCAAAGAGATTCCTGGATAGTTCCTAGAGTCGATTGCGCATAACTTCTTGTGACACTTCTTGTGCCTCCACTTGTCAGGTATCCTTTCGTTTGTCTATACTGAGGTGAAGATCTGTGTCATCTCACACCTCTTCATCTTACGGGTATACTGTCTTAGTGAAGTATAGGACTTCTTCGCCGTCTTGTCCTCTCACTCCTTTTCAAGCTCCTTCACTCTTGACGTCCATTCATTCTCACGATTACGTGTCAACTTATTGAGCAACTTCCTTGTCAGACACTTGTCCTAAGTGAAGTCAGCAGTAGTGCGGGCGACACATACAGAATTGTACCTGGTTCTTGTCCCCTCAGATGCAAAAGAGGATTTCTTCCTCAGCGTGCAAACGTTTTGTAAGCGTTTTCTTTGCTCCGTCTGAGATGGATTTAGTGAAAGGGCCAGCGTCATCCATTTTCTTTTTGGACCGTAATTTTGATCGACACTCGTTGTTTTCCTCCATCCATCTGTCATCAGATCTGCCAGGTCGAGGTTCGCCATCGCCAAGTATTTCACAAAAGAATTTTCTTTGCCTAACGGGCTAAAGCTTAATAGTTGGCATCTTCCGCTCTCGACGCTCTTTTGACGTTAAATGAGTTTTCCATTTGCCATGTATCCTGATGGCGTCGATGTCTCGTTCATTCAGGAAGGACCTAACTTTGACCTAACTTTGACTTTATATGCAGAAAATAACCAACCGATAATTTTGATTCAATTGCAGCTTGAAATTTATTAGCAGAAACTTTCTTCTACTCTTAGACCAACCTATTCGTAAAATATAGGCAAGTATACATAACGCAACATACTGTACCTGCCGTAATGGATTTCACTGCTACATTTATTTCTCGTTTACTCTCGCAAGTGTCGTAAGATAGCAAAAATATGGATTTTTTCTATTCCGTGCATGATCTTTCTATTGATCGGAAAAGTTGAAGTAAGCTGCGTTCAAGGACGACAACCATTGGCGGAATTTGCATCACCCGATAAAAATGGCCTGCCAATCAAGTCGATAAAGTAAGTAAGGCTTTGCAAACAGCACTTCGTCGCACATGTTTGTTCCAAATGCAATGTTCTGCTCTCACCTATAACTACCTAGAGTGAAATCGCTGAGATGCTCTTTTTCATAAGGGTAAGCGTTTTCACCGGTATGAATCGAATTTTGCGAATATTGCGAATGAAATTAGTTAAACTTGGGTCCGATTTTTTTAAAAATCTACTCCCCGGTTCAAAGAGAACTTCGAGAAACCGGTATCTTTGTAGTGACACATGATCCAGAAAAGGCCTCTTGTTGATACTGACAGTGTTTTTCTTCTTGCTTGCTTGCGCTGTCCGTCTTTTTTTTGCATACATCTCGTTTTTCGCGTTGAAAGATAGTCAGATTAAAATATTCCTCGGAAAGCCTTGAGACGACGGTGGTAACCTTCCAGGTATTGAAGAATGGGTATAAGGGATCACCTTTTCCAGACAGGGCTCATTTCGGAAACGCCTTCTTTCATTAACTTTCGATAATGGTAGCATTATATACAACTTCCGACCCCTGCTTTTTTTCTCCACTGATGTGATGGAGGAACTAGCTAATAACACTCATCTAGTCGGTAACGGCCCACACTTTCACTCATGTGTTATCCAAAAATAAACTTAGAAATTTTGCTGCATTAAAGATAAACGAGTGTGCAAATAGATCCGTTCGAGGGGAACAGTCAAGAGGTACCTGTATGAAATCCGCAGAGTATCCAATATGCTAATTAATGAGCGTCGCTAATTGTGCTGTGCAGTTCTTAACATCACAAACGCCGCAGTCGCTCCTCTTGTGCTACATCTTACCGACGCGGCCCCCCTCCAATTCGCCGCATCTGCATATTTGCGATGAGCTTTTTGAGACCAAGAAAAAAGGAAAGCGCCTGATGATAGAATTTGTCTGAAAATATAGGTAAAATAGAGCTGTATATAAACTTTATATGAGAAAAATTTCCTCAAGAAATGTCAGTGAATATCTTTCTACATTTTTAACTTGTTGTCTTTTCTGAATTGTTAAACGAAAACCATCCACGCATCTATGAGGATACAATAATTATAAATTTTCTTTTTTTAAATTTTTTTTCTTTTTTTTCTATAAAGGACTGTAACAACCTCGTGTACGGCTCTACTAAAGAAAACAATTATACAAGAGTTAGTTTTGAAAACAATCTATTCGTCGGTGTTATGCTTTATTTCTTCACTTTTTTCGCTTTCAAGGCATTTCTTTTCGCACATCTAATCAAGCTAAGTTGAAACCCAACGCCTGACGCCAGACTATCCAGCATTTGCTCCACTGCAGGTCTCGGATTTAAGCGATAGAATCGAAGAAACTATCGGTAATGAATTAAGCAGAATTACCAGCATCATGTTCACAAAACATATGATTGTAATTATTTAAAAAAGAATGAAATTCTGATATTGAACTAAGCTATGACACTACTCGTGACCAAGAGATCTGAAATTGAACAAAAGAACTTTTCTCTGGGAGGAGAGTAGTTTACTTGCAATGCTATCAATCGCTGAGCAACCAAGCAAGAATCTTTGATAACTGTCGTAAACATATTAGTAAAATAAAAACAAAGGAACTTAACTTTTGATGCAACCGTACAAGAGGCGGTGCGTGAAACTGTTGCGGCGGTGGTGCAGTTGTGTAAGTGGCTGTAAAGCTAGCGGTGAGGATCATGACAATCCCCGAAAACGCCAATCCTTTCGCGATGGTGCTACATTTATCCGAAACTAGCTTCATCGCATCTCTTCGAGCTTGTGCTTGTGCTTGTGCTTATGTGATTAGCTACTCGAGAAAGGAAAGGAGACGATGAATAGTTCAAAACGATTGAAACGACAAAGACCGACGGACAATTTAGTAGAGACTTTTCAGAGCGTATTCACAGAGTAGGTTACACGTCCATAAGAATAATGAAGGATAACGTGTCTGGCGTTTATCAATCCACTTCGAATGTGACAACGCGCCCACTGCAATCCACCTTTTGAGATTTTACGAAAACATGTAGAGCCTAATCAACGTGTAGTCTTGCGGGTGCTAGCTAGATGTATCAGTTTAGTGTTTTTATCCTCTCAAGCAATTCTGATATTAATTTATCGAGACCGAAAAGATGAATTCCCAGATTACCACTAGTGCGGCTTTTAACAGATTTTGTAGTCACTAAAGATCCTCTTACCGACAGCGCCACCCGCCCACAACTTCTATGATACCACTTCCAATGAAGCGCTCTCGAAAAGTGTTTCCTACATAGCAATGAAAGCAGCTTGAAGAATACTCAGTGCTTGCACAAATCTAATCAAATTTATCTGATAGATGTCACACAAATTTGCTTAGATTTGTGCAAGCATTAGCGATTTGTGCAGATTCGGTAAGCTTCCTGAATGAACAACACCAATTGGATTTTCGGCTAGGATCAGAAACCTCTCGAGAACATTGTGAGAGAACACTGGAGACCATCGATCTACCATCTTCGAAAACTGGACCAATGTTGACTAGTTTGTAGAGACACCAGAAAGTTCAGTAAACACCACTACAAACTTTGCGGGCAGGTGCAAACGTGAGTACGAGCAACTGATGAAGATTGAACAGAAGCTATGTGATTGCCATGGATTCTTCAAGGCTTCCCTTATACAGCCTCGGATGGAAATTCCAACCTTGCAGGGAATAATGAACGGCTATAAAAGAACACCTTTTTAGAACGTAATCTTTTTGCTGGACGCGTTCTTACATTACCTTCATACAAAGCTCGCGTTTTCGTACAACTTCTTTGGATTCCTGTTTTTTTCTTCCCAGATGTAAAGAATGCATTAGCTTATAGGACTAATCCAGTTGATAAGAAGCTGCGGTTCACAGTTTCACCGGTATGTTACCTAAACGTAAATTTAGAGTTTTTGCTGCAATGTGGATGAACTTATTATTCGAATAGATCCCATTTGATTCCAAGCTATCAAAATCCAACAGTGGCGAATTAGCCGAAACGTCCAACAAATTCAGCGTCAACAACCTCGTGTGGAGCACAAGTCCGAATGAATATATTAAACTCACAGTGCTGGCAAGGTTTAGTAAAAATTCGCACATGTTAAATTATACTACACATTGTAGCATCACATTTCCCTCGTCGATTATTGAAATCGTTATTGTTTGAAGTCAACCGCTCCTCAACAAATTCCCTAAAGATTACAATCACTATGAGAGCAAAACAGTTTTATCAAGAACTTCTAGGAAAAAACATGAATGTAAACACTGGTAGCATAAAAGGAACAGTAGGAATGTAATACCATTTCATTCGGTACTAAACCTCGTCGAAGTTATGCTAGCCGTAAACCCACCAGCGAAGGAAGATACTTGGGCATTTCAAAAAATAGGAACAAAGTTCCCTCCAAATCCTGTTAAGGTGTGTTAACTCACTGTGGAAGACAGTATACATTTGACATATACCAGCATATAAAAATGAATTATCTGCGAATAATGCTGCAAGAGGATGTAACGGTGGTTTTGTTTCCAGGTTTTGGGACAACAAAATATGTATGTCGCTCTGTGGTACAAGCACGGAAGGCCAATACACGGAAGATCTTGGAATAATGGTGGCGTCGTCGAGTGTTCGTTTCCTTACAAGAAGGCTGAACTTAGGACGGCCCAACAACTGGAGGGAAACATTCAGGTTTGGGTAACGAAAACATCATTCTACCTGAGTACTTTGTAACAACCGCTTGCAGGTGTTGCAGTATGTGGGCGACCACAATACTCAAGGATTCTGGTACGAATGGATCAAGTATAAAGATCGATTTGAAAAGACTGAAGACCGTCAAATGTTAAAATGTGGAGACTCCTTCCCGATCTTTTGGAAAGATCGCAAGCAGGTAAGGTGATATGGGCCTACAGTTATTTGCCGCAAACACGCTGCTACTAGATCACTAGTCCACTTCAATCGGCACTGCATTAGTGATCAACGGTGAATGTAATTCAACTGTTAATCACTGGGATATACTTTGGATTACCTTTATCACCTATCATCCATTACGACCGGATTAATAACCCATTCATCTTATAGCCGGTTGCTCATTTCCATCACCGTACTTCATCGTTGTGACAGGTAAAACCAGAATCCTCCTGCCACCCCTGAGGGGTTCCATAACCTACAGAGAGCACCATGGCAAATTCGTTTATGATTTCAAGTTTTTTTAAGGGACCACTTCTCGGATATGCGGATAACACGACGGAAGTCGCTCTATTCTCCTGCGATGGAACTGTTTATGAAAAGAAAGGACCAGAGCTCAACGATATGTATATAATCGTAAGAAACGTAAAAGGAGGTCCACCATTCTGTGAATGCGATCACTGCCCGAAACCAGCACCTCCTGCCCCTCCTCCAGGACAACCAGGAACATGCTCTTGTTCAGGACATCCTTCAGGAAAATGTTCGGGAAAACATGAAGGACCTTGTACAGAAGCTTGTCGTGGACATGGTTCAGGAACTTGTCCAGTACATGGTGGCGCTTCAGGACAACCAGTACCATGCTCTTGTCCAGGACATGCTCCAGGAACTTGTCCACTACATGGTGGCGCTTCAAGACAACCAGTACCATGCTCTTGTCCAGGATATGCTCCAGGAACTTGTCCACTACATGGTGGCGCTTCAGCACCTCTTCCTCCAAAGTAAGAAAGACTGCTTCTTTATGGATACTCCGCCTGAATATGAATTGGTGGCAATTTACAGTTTATTGTGGCGCTGAAAAAAGAGGCAACCGTAGGTGATCATGAGCTCTCTCACTACAACAAGGCGCGATGTAGTGTCTTGTGCCAATCTGTAGGATGTAGCTATTGCGAAGTAAACGCAAGCTTTCTTTAATTTTGAAGAAACGAAAGGTGCCCCTATGAAGTGCCGCAGCGACTCAAAGATGCTGATGAGCGTCGATAATTGCACAGCGAAGCTCCTTGCAGCGTCGTAACCACCGCAGTCGATCCCCTTGTGCTAAGCCTTGCTGACGTACCATTCATTTTGCATCTGTGAAAATAGATAAAAGACATAATTTGAAAAATGCTCCACTGATCAGAGTGATACTATATTTCTTCATTTTTTTTCGCTTTCTAGGCACTTCTTTTTGCACATCTAGTGAGCACAAATTGACCTCCTACACCTGACGCGAGGCGACTAATGCATTGCAGACACGTATCCTATCTGAAGGCGTATATCGAAGAGATAGAGCTGCTTGTTCCTCACTCCGACCGGTCATATTGATTTTATGAGGAGAATAGATAGAAGTGATAAAAGGCCAGCTTCGTTGTTTAGCCACTTAGAAACCATTCCCTTTTGAATCATGGGATAAGCGAAAATCTATGCATGTTGGTGTTTTCCTGCAGCATGTTGTTTTAATTCTCATATGTGAGAAGTTCCTCAAATAAGGTCAATGTATGTTATTACATTATAACAGCATCACTCTTTGATACTCCCTTGATGATATATTTTTCAACTGGTTAGAAGTACCCGATTATCCTCATTGTCCGATGATTTCCTCTAAATCTGCTATATTCATATAACAGAGCTTGGCAGTCCCAGCCGATCATAGATGGTTAGGTGGAGTCACAGCTATAATAGTGCGGATGCGCTGCAGGCGAGTCAAAGGAGGTGCTTCGATTTGCACGCGCACCTTTTGTTCCGCATCCTCAAATTTGCTGCCAGAACAGTTCACATTGCACTCCTCAAAAAAAATTCTTTCAAATGGGAAGAACTTTCAATGAGCATAACAAAAGACTTAGACATCGGAAAAGGTTGAAACATACAGAGTCATGATCGACGAATGGATAGATATACGTGTTGGAGATCCTTGGCCAGATAAAAAACTGGTCAAGGCGCTTGACAAAACTCTGGATAACACAATTCCCGGAGAAAACCCGGACCAATACGTTGCACTGTGGTACCAAGCCGGTGAACCAGTTATGGGACGTGTATGGAACGAAGGTGGCAAAGTAAGACACAATCTTCAGTGTTTCGAACGAAGATTAAAACTGATACTCCTTCCAGGTAGCAGCGAACTTCTGCTGGAACAAGAATGAATATAAGGGAGATGTTGGTTCTATCCAGCTGCTTGTGCATCTTTCTGAGTTCGCACGTGGCTTTGACTACAGCTGGATTCCGTTCAAACAAGTAAGTGTTGCCACTTCAGTCCGACCAGTTAAAATTTTTGGCGACTTTTTAGGCTGTGGTGTTCGATAAAGACAGAGAGTGGATTCCAGTGCACGTTAACAATGACAAAGGCGACATCTCATCTGGTGTTATCACGTTTGACGGGAAACAAATTCTCGGAAAAGTAGACGTCAAAAATGAACGATCATCAGCAGGATTCGGCGGCAAAGAAAACATGCTCGTCGGGCCTGCTTGTGCCAATAACACTGTGGTTTTGTGCCGAAAAGCAAGACAAGGTTATAAATTTGACTAGATGAGGTGTTTAAATAAACTAATTTTCATTGAAGTTAGAAATTGATTTCTACCATAATCACTTCTCTTCCGTAACCGTCCATTCTTCCCTTGACTTTTTTTGGCATTGGCTTTCCGGAGCCCATTTACCTCCCTTACTATAAGCCTTTTGCAAAGAGGTAATTTTGTGTGGTTTCTCTGAACCCCGTTTGTACTTTGCACGAAAATAGAACATCCAACGTTTCGAAAAATTTTAATAATGTTTCGAGCCAACACTACAACCAAAATTCACTCTCCACTGACTCATTGAGACCTCTCGGCGGTGGATGCCGACTTTTGAGTTCTTGTGGGTACGAGATCTGAGAGGTTCGATGACGTTGCCATACAGAAACTGAAATTTATTTGTACTGATTTTGTGAAACTTCTATTTTTCAAGATGAAGGGATATAATAGAACTGTTGTTTTGCATTGGATGCTTTAACAAGTGAAGTTTAAGAAAGTGATCAACGAATAATGTTGGCATGTGGCGTGCTTCTTCACGACTTGCTTTCTTTGAACATTTTCAGATTATATTTTTTTACATTTTTGAACGTTCTACCCACAAATGTAGTTTTAAAATAGCGGAAATTGTTAATTTGGAGCTAAAGATGAAAACGAAGAACATAAAGAAAGGATTTCAGGAAACTAACGATGTTAGGTCTCTGTGTTTGAGTACAGGGTTCGAGGTGAAGATTACTCGTATGAGCGCTAGACCGCTCAATTCCTCCTAATCGGCGTTTGTTCCTGCATGGTACTTGTACACGTTTCTCCAGCGCTTCTTCATTGGTCCCGAGCTATTCACTGCCGCGCGGCAGTGAACTCTGCCGGCACTCTTACTTGAAATAGACGACTGGATGGACCTCATTGATTCCCTACCGCTCGCTCTTGGACGTGGAGCGTGAACAACGATGGTTAGTTTTCATGTATCTCGTAGGAACAAAGGCAGTTTTGCACGCTGTTTCATAGGGTGATAAGGGGAATAGCCAATGATTCTCCACAATCTCTCGCGCGTTTAATGTTTAATGAGCGATAATCTTGGCCAAATACGTATATAGTTGCTTGCGGACTTTATTTCGAGTTATTTCGACTGACTTGATTTCTGGTGTCCGACTGTTTTTAGGTTCACTTTCACAAAACGGTACAAAACAATCGACGAGCACATAACTAAGAACATAACGCTATTTTCTCTTTTATTCTTATTCGAACATTATTATGGCATAACACTACAGGAACATGGCAATGTAATTGTATTCTATTGGGTGTTGCAGAAAAGTAATGTCGTCTTTCCATCTATAAGCACATCAGTGTCTTATATTAGTACTGCTCAGCTGTTTTGGCGGTTTGTTTTGGCGATTTGTGCAGTATATTTTTGCTAATGATTCTTTGCTTTTGATTCACGGATCGATTTCAATTTTATAGTATTTCTGTTTCAAATATAAACCAGAAGAAGTGCATAGTTGACATAGGACGTATATTTGAGTTTCGGTGAGGTAGAGGTTTCTTGTAATATTCGTTAGGCGGCATTAGATTCACTTTCTCAAGGATCTCTCATTAAAAACTATTTTACCAACGGAAACGTGGTTGTTCTTTGAATTTATCATCCAAATATGTTTCTACGGAGTGTACAATTTCCAGAACATTGGGGAAAAATATATGTTTGATCCACTAAGCACGTTTAAAATTATTTTTCTCACTACACCTATGTTTTCATATTTTCCTTCAGTTTTCTTCTCAAAATCTGCAACGTGGACTTCGTTTGATAACATAGTGTCTAGCTCTACCTCTGTACTATATCATGTATAGCTTTGTAATGTTCGATAAACTGGAAGCAACCATATCTCTGAGCCAGTATTGCCTCAATTGTTTGCTGCACTCCCACCTGAAGGCAAAAAATTTGAAAAATTGGAGTAAAACTACAAAGTTTTCTTAATTAAAAAAGACGAAATTCTTCGTTTTCTCCAAATACTCAAACACATTTTTATATTGTTAGCAATGCGTGAATAGAATTAAAGTAAGATGCTTTAGATTAGAAGCTGAACCTTTTGCTCCTTGGCTATTCTATTTAATAGAATATCAATGGCTGCGTAAGTTCCACACCGTGTCACTCCGCTGGCGCAAACTAGTACTGTTGGTCCGTCTTTATTGTATGACATCTTTTCGATTCCTCTCACCTAAAAATACTTCATATCCACACATAAAGACACACACACATATCAAGTCAAACGCACTCACAGTTCTTCTAAACCCTGATAAATCTGGTAGAAGAATGTCATCCTTCCATGCTTTGAAAAGAATAAGATGCAGACGAAGCAGTTCCTTATTTCGAGCAGATACTTGTAGTTCCATCGCCTCAATTCCTTGTCCCTTTATTTCAATCATTTTGTTCTAACACCGAATTCTTCATTGTTTTTTTGTTGTTTTTGTAAGAATCCAACCTTTTCAGCTCGAATAACAGTTATTCCAACATAATTTGCATACGTTTTTTCACCTCCTTCGGGCCAAAAACATTTCATACTCGGGCCGTTAGTGCTCTAAAATGACTTTTTCGGAAGAAACGACTAGCTCGCCTTTTTGGATTATTTTCTTCAGTACGACAAGCTTTTCTCCTACACTAACCTGAAGAGAACCAAGTATAAGTACGATTTTTGGTTTAACGTCGATTACCATTCTCCAGAACACCTCTTCTGTTGCCGCAGAGAATGGTGCTTGCGTAAGCACATAACCTTCTAAAGAATGCTTCTGAAGGAGACTTAATGCTTCAATTGCGTTGCAATTGATGCAATTGCAATTTTCATTGAATTACATCAGTGATTGTTCCTCAATCAGTTCTTCTAATTTGATGAAACCGTCAGGAAAACCACGCTCATACGCTGGTCTAATGTTTGTTTCGCGACTCTCATTACGCGTTTCGTATTTCCTTCTTCCCGTTGTTTTAGGTAAATTCCGCAATTCGTCAGAATTCAGATTCATACGATCAAAATGAGACTGCAAAAAAACTCTCAAAACTGAGACGAATGAACGAACTTTTCAGTTCAAGAATTTATATTGGAGACAGGAAATTTTAGAGGTTGTATTTTTGCCATCAGTAGCACTGCTTCGAACATACCTTTGATAATATGTGCTAGCAGACTGTTTCCTTAACCCTACCAGTAGCATTGGAAGTATTCTCGGAAATCTGCTTTTGATTTCGAATTCTAGCAGAGACATTACAGAAATGTTCTTTTTTGGTGCACGTTTTTTTTGATAAAAGACATGCCTCTTCTGCAGCGGTTAGATATAATTACGTATAATTGTAACGGACTTAGTCGGTCACGTATATATATATATATATATATATATATATATATATATATATATATATATATATATATATATATATATATATATATCATGCTACAGTGTATTCAAACGTGGGTGAGAGGAACGACATCTCCAAAACTAACTTAAAGGCATCACCCCACAAATCTGAGGTGGCGAAAGCTTCCCATACATTGCAAAAAAGTGCTGTCGTCCAGCACACCGCCAAAGCCCATAACCTGAAAGGTCAACTGCCTGAAGGGAGCATGGAATCTTTGGCAACAACCATTTGTTTGGTCACGCTGAACTGCCGAACTATCGAGTGAACTCCAACAAGCCGCTCTTTCCAGACTTCTGCGATATCTCTGTGTGCCTTTTGCTGCACTGCAGGAAACACGCATGAGAGATCAGCTCGTCATCAGCATCGAAAATTACACCATATACTGCGGCGATGCTGATGAGAACAAAGTAGGTGGCTGCGCGATACCTGTGAGGAACGATTACAAGAACCTGATGGAGGAATTTGGCTCAACGTCGTCTAGATGCGCCTTTCTACGACTGCGAGATCGCAGAGGACGTAAACTCTGGATCGTAAGTGCTCACGCACCTATGAAAACAACATGAGGACAACAGTAAGGACGCCTTCTATGATGAACTCAATGCGTTGATGTCTAAAATACCAAGCCGGCAGGTGGTCATTGTCGGAATCGACGCAAATGCGAAGATGGGACTCGAACAGCAATCCGACGTGCTAGGAAAATGGTACTATGCAGCGAAGCGCACGTCGGACAACGGTGACCGTCTGGTCGACCTGTGCGAAGAGACGGGCCTCATCATTGCTTCCACGTTTAAGAGGAGTCATCGACGCCATCAGCTCACGTGGCAGGGGTCAACCCTTTTAACGCCTGAAGAGCTGCGCAGGCGGAAGATGATGACTCTTAAGCTTCAGCTCGACTACGTTCGAGGAACAGGGAACAGAGGCGAGGAACATTCCACAGTCAGACATCCGAAAATCTAGAGCTGTTTGGGATGTCGCGTTCGACTCTGATTACCGTCTAATTTTTCTCAGCTTCAAGATACGGTTCCACAAGAGAAACCGACGAGTTCCTCTTCAACCGAAAATCGACATGGCAGGTTTGAAAGAAGATGAATGCAGAACAAAATCCCGCCAACGTGTTTCTATTCATGTTGGAGTACGGACCAGAAGCTTAGTGATGCGGATTCCTTCACAAAGTGCATCCAGGATGCTGCAGGGGAAACGCTCCCGATTCTATTGCCGCGGAAGAAGTTTGCTTTTGCATCTGCGGAAACAAAATCCACACACAATTCTGCATGTGTCGCGCGCAGCGCTGGTGACTTCAACCAGGAAAAGCGTCTCAGAAGGAAGCTGCGTCGTCAACTGCAACAAGACCACGATAACGAGTGGACGTCAAGAGCGATGGAGTTTGAGAAGGCGTGGGAGGACAGGAACCCGCGGAAAGCCTATGCTCTACTAAAACAGTATAGCGGCAAAATGAAAAGATGTTCCCCTGTCCTCAACACTGCCAATGGGGTAGCTGTCGGTGAAGCAACCCTTCAAATTTGGAACGAACACTTCAAGACCTTGTTGAACCAGCTAGCACCGTCAGCTCCTGAACTCGAACACGTTTATAGACCGACATATGCGGTTAACGAGGAGCCACCGACTGCGTCGGAGGTCCTGGTCTGTATTCAAAAAATGAAGAATGGAAAATCTGGTGGAGAAGACGGGATTAGCGCAGAAATGCTAAAATATCTTCCTCCGTCTGGGATTCGTGAGATGACAAGGATCATCCGTTCAATATGGATAGACGAAAGGATACCTGATTCATGGAGACACGCTATCATAATTCCCCTCCACAAGAAGTTATCCGTCACGGACCCCAGGAGTTATCGAGGAATCTCTTTGCTGCGTGTTATGTACAAGGTACTGGAGCGCATTATCCTGGACTGATTCATCAAACATCGCGATGAAACAACGCGCGACGAGCAAGCTGGCTTTCGTCCTGGCCGATCTGCGACTGACCAGGTGTTCATCGTCAGGAGAGTGATCGAAATCTGGCAGCGGTATTCGAAGCCAATGCAACTAGCGTTTCTGGACTTTGAAGCCGCGTTCGACTCTCCTCACCGAGGCCGTCTTCTCAACGCGCGCCGCGCCGATGGAGTACTACGAAAGTTCGTTCCTTGGTTGATGACATGAATCAACGAACAACTGCTGCAGTTCGAACACCAGCTGGATGTACAACACCGTTTGAAGTGGTAACTGGAGTAAGACAACGGACAGTGGCAGAACCTTTCCTGTTCAATTTCGCAATCGACGACATTATGCGAAGAACAGTCGACCAGTGTCCTGCCGACATTGTCTTAGCACCATCAGGGTGCCCCTTGACTGACCTCGAGTACGCCGACGATGTTGTTATATTCGCGGAAAGCAGTACGAAACTTCAGCATGTTGTCAACCTTGTATCGAAGCTGGCTGCAGCCTATGGACTACGTCTACGCCCTGATAAATGCAAGCAGATGTGGATTTCTTCGAGACCACGAACGGGAATCAGGGTGGACGGACAACCGATAGAACTCGTGTGTACTGCAAGATCAAACTCGTGCGAACTCAAGACCCGCGAGGTAACACTTTACTCTACTATTCAGGCACCGAACCTCCTAAATTGTGACAATTAATAAAGAAAGAGGTTATTGTAACTAATATTGTAACAAAATAACTATTGAGTGTAATGTAATGACTACTGTGGCCATTCATAAGGAACTAGGCCGTCATCTCGGCAGGCAGAACTACCGATACCGTTGGTCTGAGAAATGAGTTCTGCATGACTCTTTCGCACTCTTTTTGCGTTCTTCGTAAAAAAAAAAAACTAGAGCAATAGTTTCTTGCGCAGAACGCCAAAAATTAGAGGTGAAGCTTAGTAATAATCTTACACAGTTGCCACAGGAAATTGCAGATGTTTTCCCTTGCTTTGACTTCAAACTTTGGAACAAAGGAAGTGCGAAGCGGTGTTGCTGCATGCGGGAAAAGCTGATCGATGGGAATTTGTCAAGGTGTCAAGGTGTGGTGAGTGCATCCTTTTATCAAAAGAAAGGAAATCGTACTTTTTTTGTAGTAGGAGTCGACATAACTAGCATGACAGTAGTTTCCTGTACCATATTCTTCGGTTATTTTCACACGAGATCGATCCAAACAGAGTACATTTGGAAAGCGATTAAGGCTATGATTGTTTAGGAAAACATCAAATGAAGCAGGAGCCTTCACTATGTCCTGATGCCAATCACGTAATAAGTCTCTCTGAAATCGAAATCTCGCTGCGTCATTGGTTCTCTAAAATAATCTCCGCTCTCCTTAGCCAACCTCCTGACAAATCTTCTCAACAAGCTGGAGAGGTTTGTACATCTCTCGCGAGATACCGTTGAAAATCGCATCTTCATCGTTTGCAGCATCCGGGTACTCTGCTGGAAACATGACATTTTTTATTTTATGGCGAATGTCTTAGAGCAAAAGTGGACGACTTGCTTACTCTCATCCAACGACTTTGAATTACATGTAAGTAAGGACATTGCACTCTATAATAGCACAAACTAAAAAATGAACTTTACCTATCCCACAAGCGATGAGTATGGTAATGTTTGTAAATATTCATAGATCACTGCAACTGATGAAGAGAGCAAAAGCGGGCATAGGATTACAAAATATACTGCTGCAGGGCATCAGAGTTCTTGTTCTTGTTGATGTTGTTGTTGTTTCATCTGGAGTTATACCTGAAACTTGAATCGGGCTGACTTTGACATGTTTTTCGATTGTGATATCAATCTTTCATTATGGACTGTTATTGATATAGACGTATGACAATCAATCTTTCACTATGGACTGTTATTGATATAGACGTATGACAACTCAATATGAGTTTCGTCATTTTCATAGTTTCTGTCGCAAAGATAAGAACACTTCGCAGTTTTTTGTTTTCATTATATCTGGACGCTTTTCATGTTTTCTTCTCTAAACATATTTTTTGTCCTTTTTTACTCTGTAGTTGGTAGCACTTAGAAATGCTTCTAATTGTTACCGTCAAAAATGTCGATTTTCAAGAATTGTTCATGTTGGAGAGTTTCTACTGCTTCAATGTTGCATTTTTCTAACATTGTTTTTATAGGCACAATTGTTGACAAACCTCGACGGAGATGCGGGTAATCGCGTCAGGCGATGACATCAGCCCGCCGAGTCAAGTCAATTCAAGGCACAATTGTTTGATATTGCATTGCACACTAATTCTTGCAGTGCAAGGGAGTAAAAAGAAACGGTTGTAACATATAAAACTTTTACAAAATAAAATATAATAAAGTATAAGTGTAAAATATAATAAAATAAAATATAATATAATAATAAAATAATAATAATACTATTATAATAATAATAACAATAATAATAATAATAATATATAAATAACATAGAACTAACGAAAATAATTGAAGCGCACAAAAATGAAACGAAATACCTAAAATGTCAGACAGATCTAAAAACCATGAACCCTATTAACATGACTGCTTAGACATGTTGATATTGCATAGAAAATTCAGAGTCTTCACTTTGCAAACAATGTTCATTTCACAGGGATATTTATTTAGGTGTGAACATGTTCGACTCCACTTGAATTTCGGTATATCTTACACATTGCTTTCACTGATTTACTTGAGCCATAGCCAAAGATTGATATTGATCTCTATTAATAGGTGACATTTTGGCCTTTTTGCCCTCGGCAGAAAATGGAAAAGTCAAAGCTATGGGTTATCTATCTTCTGAAGTGCCTCATCAGCCTACAGAGAACATTCAGTTTGCTTTTTCACTGAACAACATGTCAGCTAGTGTTTGCCTTGTGATGAACTGTAATTAGTGTTAATGTCGCTCCAAATAGGAAATATGAAACCATACATATAAGAGTTCTGGAGGCGTCATATGTAAATCGTGAAGTGTCGGTCCGCTTGACTTACGTGACTTAATTGGCGGGCGGGTGTTACGGCCTAACGCCGCTATCCGCATCTTCGCCGTGGTGTATTATCCTTGAACGTATCCGAGCCCATCCTATTCGATCATGAGCTAGAGTTCGCATAGAATCTATCCATCTGTCGCTACTCCACGAACTACGGAATTTCACGTCTCGACTGAACCGGCTGCCAACACCAGTTGTTCTCAGATCTTCATTGACCACCTTCGTCCATACCCAGAAGGCCTTCTCCAATTGGGAAATGGAATCATCCCCAGGACAACTTTTACAAGGCGGTCAGACTGTCTCCACATAACGTGACCAAAGAAGCGAACACGGTTTTCAATAACTACTTCAGAAGGCCGGGCAAGATGTTGACGTTCTCCACGTGTCATCCGGTAGACTTGTATCTTGAGTTCGTTGGCGATGGGGGTTGACCACAGGCACTTGGTCAATGAGTTGAATGCCGAGTTAGCTTTAGCGCATCTTTACTGAATATCTCTCTCTTAGCTGACATCGTTTTTCAGCATACAGCCCAAATAAGAGAACTCATCCCCTAGTTTGATAGGTCCTTTGACCCTGATTCATGTTGAGAGTCTCGAGGAGACCCACATCTGCTTGCATTCATCAGGGCGGAGTCGCAGTACGTAGGCTGCAGCTAATTTCGACACAACCTGTTGTAACTTCGCGTTGCTAGAGGACCAAAATCCAAGGAGGGTCAGATTTTGTTAATTGAAGGTTAACAATAAAAATATAGGTAAACGATAACAAGACAAAGTGTCTCCAATGCGCTTAGGATGCGCCAATGTGCTGATTCAATTCACAATGTTTTAGTCGCAAGAACGCGCATCTAACCTATACATGGACTTGTGGAAGAAAATCGACGCATTAGACCAATACTTTGTTCCCCGATTCCGGTATCTTCAAGGTATCTTCCCCCGAATTCTGGTATCTTCAAGATATGGACGGCTTGTTTGGTTTAACGTAACGTTTCTGACTAGCGGCTGGTCAGTCGCAGTCGAATATTTTCTTGTTGTGTGATATCTTTTTCGATTAGCGGACTGACTGGGGCCGCGTATACAAGTCTCTCGTCCAGCATCATGCCCCGAAAGGTCGAATGCCTGAGGGAATATGGAATCTTTGGCGACATCCGTTTCGTTACACTGAACTGCCGGTGAACTCCAACAAGCCGCTCATTCCAGACATCGGTGGCATCTGCATGCACCGTTTGCTGTATTGCAGGAAACACGCATCAGAAATCGCCCTGTCATTAGTATCGACAATTACACCATCTACTGCGGCGATGCTGATGAAAGGAAAGTAGGAGGCTGCGCAATATCTGTTAAAACTGTTAGACTGTTAAGATTATAACAACCCGGTGAAGTTTAGATCAACGTCGTCAAGATGCTCCTCTGCGATTGCAGGATCGCGAGGACTCACACTCTGGATCGTAATTGCTCACCCACCTTCTGAGACCGCAGAGGACCACAACACGTTTTATGATGACCTCGATACGATGATATCCAAGATACCAAGCCAGCAGGCGGTGATTGTCGGAATTGATGAGAATGCGAAGATGAGAACTGAATAGCAATCCGATGAGCGTGGAAAATGGTTCTATCCCATAGAGCAGACATCGGACAACGGAAACCGTCTGATAGACCTTTGCGTGCAGACGATCTCATAATTGCATCCGCGTTTAAGAAGAATCATCAACGCCATCAGCTAAGAGAACAACTTCGTTACAACGAGTGAACTGCTTTTTGCTCAGGGTTATACTCTCAGTTTAATCCTACCACGTCAATGAAGTGAAAAATTAATAATATAGTAATATTAGTAAAATAGATACGTCGATAAAACTTCAATTTTTCATAGTTTTTTTTTGCATTTTCTAAATTAAGGATAAAACAAAGAACTGAAACTGTGAAAATATAGGCAAATTTCTGCACAATCATCAAAAGCTTTATATGTGCAAGCAGAGTAGGTTTTCTGCTTATTATATTCCTTTCTTATATCTATCGTACCCTCCCCTCAAAATGTACCTTATCTTTTCTTCTACTAATTCATGCCAAATTCATGCCAATTAATAAGAAATCAGGTAAAACTCACTGACTGAATAATTTTCGAGACAGTTATCGCTTAAAGGCATCACCCCACGAATCTGAGGTGGTACGGATTTCAGGTGGAGTATTCGTATACGGGATGGGAGACTACGGAGGGAGGGGTAATTCCATCCATTTCTCCTTAATTGCCGTAAAAAACGGCCCCGAAGATACGGCTTCATTCGTTTTGGCGCACCATTTTGTACAAGAGGTTCGATTGGAGCGCGCCAGTCTTGTGCGGCGCCGCATCTTCCGGGCCGTTTTTTACGGCAATTAGCAAGAAATGGACGGAATCACCTCCCTCTCCGTAGTCTCCCATCCCGTATACGAATACTCCACTTAAAATCTACACCACCTCAGATTCGTGGTATGCTGCCTTTAATTTGAAATCAGCAAAAACTTTAATGTTTTCTGTATTAGAATATCTCAAGTTCTTTCTCGTCTTCTTGCAGCAATAAATAATTGTTGCAAGTAGATTTCTAAAGCAAAGTTAGTAATATTTCAAAAGATAGAGTTTTGCTGGTCAACTATTATGGAAATGAACCCAAATTAACCTCTCGCATAATTCTCTGTACACCCTAACATCCCTCTATATTTCTATATTGCATAGTGACAAGAAGTCACAACTTCGTTGGTGCCGTCGATATTTGGACACCAAATAAGGTTAACAAAGCCCTTTATTCCGGGCTCAATGATTTTGTACAAGAGTTGTTTGAGGGATAAGAGACAGAGATTTGATAGATCGCCTATCGAAATGAGCGAATGTACACACACGTTCATAAACTTCCAACGATTCTGATTTGAAAAGGACTCATTGGCGCAGTCTAAAAGGATCGAACGATTGGTCCCCAAGGATCTCAGCGTTCTGGGTCGAGCAATGGTTTGCTGTGTTTGATTGTCGTTTGCCTAAGTATTAAGCTGGCAACTAATTTCTGTTACGTTTTAGACGTTTTCGCTCTAAAAATTTATTTAGTTATCTCAGTACTTTAGATTATTAGTCTATTCTAAGTACTCAATATTCCACTACTAACGTTACTCCTCCAAGGCCGCGTCCGGCTGCGCTCTTCCTGTATCTTCACTATTGCCTTATTCGTCCTCTATATGATTCCAATAAGACCATGTTGTCTTGCTGGTGCAATGTCAAGAGTGTCATACGTTAAGAACTACTGATAGCCTCTGTCACATTGTTCTACTATCAATGCGTAGAAGTACTGTGAAATCCTGTAACGGGTGGCTGCAAAGCTTAGACGAATACCGAGGAGAAACTTCCTCTTGCATGAAAACGCGTGCCCCCATAGGTTGAAAATAAAAAGAATTTGCGCAGTCTCGACAAGGACCTTCATTCCCCATCCGTCATACAGCCCGACCTTTGCACCGCCCGATTACCACTTATTCCTATCGTTGGCTCATCACCTGATTCTTTTGCACTTCTGCACTTCTGCAAGGAGGGAATGTCATCGATACAGATGGAGATTATGCCAGTGATTGGAAGCTAAATGTGTGGGAATAAATAGTTTGTACGTGAAATGTTGCAAGGTGTAACAGAAAGTAGTTACCGACCTAACAGCAGCTTTGGTACGTAAAGGTCCCTTAATCCCCAATTGCAGCATCACTGTTCTACGTCGTTCTGTCTACGATGTCATTATGTTTGATGTCGATGTTTTGCGCAATGTTTGTTTGAAGGCTGTGAGGGCCACATGTGTAGTTTTTCTGTAGTTGTTACGAATCATTGCACTAAATGGCGCGTAGAAATCAGGCGAAAACCTGCACCGTGCATACGATACGCTTCAGTGCTATGCATACTTTCTTCTACGACCCTACGTTTAACATTCGACATGCAAATTAAATCGCGGCGCGAACACAAAGGGCATTCACTGGGCACTTCTTTATCAATGCCTCGCTTTGTTAACGGAGAGTACAGAAGAAAAGGCATGAAAGGAAGGAATTCGGTATTGAGAGAGAGACATTACAGATTCAAATGTTATTTGTTCTCCCTCAAATAATATAATTTTTGAACTATGTCGAAATTATGAAATCCAGCATTGACTGCTGATTGAAAAACATTCAACTACCTTTACTATTTTATCTTATTTGATTTTTCCAAACTGTTCTCAGAAAATTTAGCTGTCTTTCTCAGAGTGTTTGCCAAGGACGTCTATGACGATAATGGCTCCTTTTAAAGAAACCATTTACTTCGTTCTATAGAATTTTCAGCACTTTTTCGGGGAAACTTAAAATGGCAATCTCTATTGCACTTGGGCTTTTGGCACTTGGTTCCTTTTTTCAAAAGTTGCTTGCTTGTTTTAATTCTGGTTATTTTATATTATACACAAACAATATCCAAATATTGTTCAGAATTTTAAAAGCGGCCTAAGTAGCATTTGAAAGCGAATAGCAAGAGGCGCTTTATTTCCATTCCCATATATTGAGGCGGATGTAGCGCAGCCGGTGAGAGGTTCCACCGTGGGCGCACGGGCGATGTTTCGAAATCGCCCCAGTGCCAACCTAGCCCTTTATCCCTCCAGAATCGATAAATTGGTACCATACTTGTCTGAGAGGATGAAAACACTGACTCGACACATCGGCTAGCCACTGCAAGTCATTGTATAGGCCAGTTACACGCTCATAAACCTCAAACGATTCTGAATTGAAGTGAACGGGGTGGTGCATCCCAAGCGGATTAATTAGCGCAAGACTCTTATTCCTTTTACCATGTATTGTGCTGAGCTTATAATGTAAAAGAAAATAGATGGAAATAGAAGTTTAAATGATGCTTGTAATTGTGATAAAAAAACCGCTAAATAGAAATGATGCGATTTGCGACAACTGCAATAGAAATGAAAAGTCAGGTATAATTAACATGATCAGGTCTCATCGCAATCCATTAGGGGCTTCTGCACATTCAAAATTATACAAATTAGAAAGAAGTGAAGAGTATAATGATTATTTCATATTCTCTGGTTTTCAGAGTTTCTTCTGACACTTCTACACTGATCCAACGAACCTCCTTAAAAGATTAAACCAATTTGAATGCTCAAATTATTTGAGAAGGTGCCATTTAAGGATGTGGATGTTATATTACTTAGATTTAAAAACGTTCTTCTTTGTCGCACTATATGTACTGTATTTTCTTCTGAATAGTAAAGAGTTCAAGATAATTTTACGGTTTTACAGAGCAAAAGTATATGCCTGCATTAAATCGAGCTTAGGTAAGGCTAGAGGTCTAACAATGAATTCTCTTAGAAATCTCTGAGCCTCTGAAAGGACATAAATGGAAATTTTAAAGTTCTGTCCAGTGTCTCGAGACCATAGTTATCTATTATCAGCACAGCAACCTGCAACTGCTTCTTCATCCCAAATCCATTGAGGAAAACCAACAGCAGCAGAAATGTGATGTACAAGGAGCAAACAAGAACTTTTTGGAACTTTCTTCAAAATACACATTATGGTCTTAAGTCAATTGGTACAGATAGTTTTTGCACGAAATATTCTGAAATAAATTGTAGCATTTGGTAATTTTGTAGGGCTTTTTTTGCATAGGTACTTTGGTTCTTAACAGAAGAAATAGTGCACAGTATCTTTAACTGTGCTTAATGATAGACAAAGGCATCGTGGTCAAGGGTAGTCCAGGAAAACCTCCGCTATGTAGGTTCCCGAACACTAGAAAAGATTTATCTTTATAATTCCCAAAAGCGCTTCGAACTTTATGGACAAATGGGGTCGCATGGACAAGAGCATCGGCGGCGGTTGTCTTTTACACGTTTTTTTTCATACATATCTGTCGTTGTAGAAGACCACCTCGTTGCTGATTTATCGTCAGGTGCAGTATTCCAGAAAAAGCTTCTTCACACGAACAACCATAAACAGCATATTAGAAAATGAAATAAAAACAAGAGCTGAACTCATCATTGCAACAAATACATATCAATGATCGTCATGGACATCCTAAATGGAACGTTGAAATTAAATATTCAAGTATCCAGAATTATGTCATCACGACACTACTGTATCCTGCTTTGCTCTGTTTGCGTACTTACTGGAAAACACACGGATTTGTGTTTAAAGCTTGCCTTCTTGACTGTAAATACTGTATAGTAACTTAACGTTCGACCTTCCTTGAATCTTGGCTTAAAAATTGCAAATTCGCGATTGTCAAATGGAAACCACAGGAACTATTTACGTACGCGTATGTATATCATACCGTATCAGTAGTGTATATATTTGTTCAAGAAGATATCACTACGAAGTTCCACTGCATCAATTTTACGTCAGAAAAATCATCGAATCATTCTGGATATTACGGTAAGATATAAGAAACGAAGGTTTCATTTCGTTTCGTTTTGTGTGTGGTTTTATTTCAATTCTCTGTTCATCTTCACAAGGACAACTCTATTGAAAAAAGGTTGGATGATCTTGGAAAAGCGAAAAAAGAAAAAAAAGAACATCTTTTTGCGATGGAAGTCCAAGATTTGTGGTATACGCTTCAGTGAGTTTCCCTGAAAAGATAGAATTGTTTTGAAACAAACAATTACGGTAGAGACCCCTAATCGCATGCAATACCCAATTTTCGCACGATTTCATTGTATAACTGGTATTCGCACTCGGATCATTCGTAGATGCCAATCATTTCGGTGCTTGTTACCTGCTAATTTGCATGTATCTCTAGGCTTAAAACGTTCAGAATCCACAAAGGTGAACACGTTGTCGTCGTAAAACATGCTATTAACAACTTCCCAATATCGAAGGGAATCTGTAAGTCGTCCTATAGTGTAATCTATACAGAACTTGTATGTATAGCTCAGAGATCTTATGTTAGATCTACCTAAAAGAGACTAAAAAGTAGTTCATCATTCTCAAAAATCTCGTAGATAATCGCGTTACCCTTCACTGACATATGAAAGAGATTTTACAAATATTAAAAGTAGTGTTCACTAGTAGATAATGAAGGAATTGGCTCCTTGCCAATGACCTTTGAAGGGATTGGCTCCTTGCCAACGTATGTATAGATTGTTTATTTTCTTTGAATGATTATTTAGCATTGCGTACTACCTACAAATTCACTTTCTATGATCAAAAGTTTTTGAATCCAACTCTAAAGTGATCTCCTTACCATGATGTAGCTTCCCTCAACATTTTCAATCTCGCAGCTCTATTAAGTGTCACGGATAATTGGATTCAAGAAAGTTTCAAGACACCGTCATCTAGAATACATACATCCTGATCGCAACTAGCTGTATTTCAAATTTTTCTTTCCAACCTCAAATTAGGCGCGTCACCTTCATCGGGAACGATAATTTGCGACGTTCAAATAGTGAATGGGCAAGGTCTGGGCCTAATTTTCAGCTGCTCGTCACCATACATACAACGACACATGCATAAATCACAGAGGAAAGAATTGGATTCGTTCGTTCGTTTGTGCGTAGAGTGATGTCCGAATGTGTTGCATTGGAAATCAGCCAAAAAGTGACATTGAATTCTTGTCTTCGTGCCGGGTTTTTCAGCGTCAATCGCAATTACGCTATTTGGTTCAGAGAGAAGAACGGTTCAGATCCGAAAGAAGAACATCGGGAGGTTCGTTTTGTTTTTACACGTGTTCTTGTGCTTCAGAAATCAGTTCCGTTACGAGCTGGTTGTTGTACGTCATGTACAGTATACAGTGGTAATCATCGACTGGAATAGATCCGTGGTATAGAGTATAAATCTGCAACAACTTGAAGAATTAACTCAATTTACTGCAGCTTCGAAGGATCTACCATAGCTGCCTATAACTGCTTAAAAATAGTGTTTCAAATAAGATTCAGTTAACTGTTATAAAATGTTCCTAGGGACGTTCTTAGGAACTCGAGAGCTGGAGCGATTATGTGTTTGATGCTTCGTCTTGATTCAAAAAAAAGTACAAATTTATGTAGCATCAAAAATTCAAACAGAAACAGTTAGTGTAAATTGTTGTAATATGGTTGTTAATTAATTAAATCAATAAAACAGGTATAAAGTCATGTAGACTTAAAGTCACTGAGTATTCTTTTCTTAAACAGGGATAAAAGGGAAATCTGTTCGAGCAAGATTTTCGTCTATACAATAAGACATTTTCGATCAACTGTCCGCTATTTGAGATTTAGCTGCCCATATCCTTCCATTTTGTTTTCTTACTTTCTTTTTTTCATTCCTCATACTCAGAGTTTTTAACATTTTCAAATCTTACGCTTATATTCACCACTGAGCCATCAACACTACTCGAAAAAATTTCCTGGCTCAGTATCCTGACAAGAAAAACTAAAATTTCTTATACAGATGACTATTCAGAGAGATCTTAATGGTCAATCTGGGCACTAAGATTTCTCCGAGCATATTTCCGTAATTATTTCTTGAATAATTTCTTTCACACCATAAATTTCTCCAAAGTACGTATTCTCTATTTTTCGTCCATAATGTATCCGGCCAGTAGAAGAACCACGCCAAGACAATTTTTCAAGGATTCTCAAGAACAAAAACGGTAATTCTTGGCGCAATCTGTGTTTTTTCTACGGCGAACCGGCCCTATCCGAGACAGCTTAGGTGCACAAGTCACGCAGAGTGACGAAAAAAACGGCAAAGCCTCGAGACTCAAATTGAAAACGAGATTATTGTGGTTGGAATGGTGAAATTAAACGTATAAGTGAAAGATCCTTTTCGAAAATAATCTATTTGTTGTAAAAAGATCGACGAGGTATTTTTTACAAGTTGTCCTATAAAGGAGAACATCGCAAAAAAGATAGTCACCGATTGACAGTTTTCTGCACCATTTTCAGCTTTCTTTTAAATTTACAAATGTAAATTTATTTTTCAGCATGACTGCTTTTCTTTCCCGTGCCATCCTCTAATTTCGTACCCTAAAAATGAAGTTGGCTTACTTTCGGCTCATCATCGTCTTAAACGTAACCTTCTCCTTTGCTGCTTGTTAGGAAACCAACCTATTCCCTTTGCGGATTTGCGGTACCCGAAAAATTTTTCAAACTGATTATTTTCCCTCTCACTTGTAAGCTATCATGACTCATTTTCGTTATATAAGTTGTTTTTCTTTGTTGATATTAATTATGGAAAAATTTCAAAGTTATCTTCACCAATCGCGGATTCGTATAATACGGAGAGCTTTTTGATTCCCTTCGCACGACTTCTTTAGCTACCAATTAGGAGTAAACAGCCCTAACTGGTGTCTTCCTACATATCACCTTAGGTGCAAATCACCCTTCAAAAAGGAACAGAAAGAACATGGAACGTAAAGAGATTGCACGATTACGAATGATGAGGCGATTTCCAGTTTCCCTTGAGTATCGTCTGATCATTTCTTCAAAAATATAGAAAACCATGGTTCCAAGACGATTCTGGTGGATTCTTAGTTTTCTCCTTCCTTCTTACTCTTATACACAACGAATAAGTGGATGAAAAGTAGGATAATAGAGAGGATATGAAGTGGAGAAACTGAAACCTACCATTATCCTGTATGAGTGATAAATAGGACTTAAACAAAATCTAATTTCATTGATTGGTTAACAGCGGTAGGCTGGATTTGATGAGAGCAAAGCTAACACTCCAAAATTTCATATTTTTGCGAAAAATTGAAACCTTTTGTAGCGAGAGAACAACCTTTCAACCCAGAACTCAGTGTGCTAAAGAGAGCCGACCTTATATACATAAATAAAATTGATTATGAAAAACTTAAAACATAAAAAAAACAAACATCAACATCAGCAAAAAAATCAAACATTTAATGATTATTTTCGGTTAAATTTGTTATAAAAAAGCTAAATTTAATCTAGAATTCTAGTGAGCTTTGTTGTTTCTTGTTTTTGTTTGCTGGCCCACCCGTTGGTGTTTCTAAATAAATAAATAGTTAGGTTGAGCATGCAAGCACGGCTGAGCCTGATACAACATTTACACCTCATGGCAAAGCTCGAATTTTGTTGTTATTGTTTGTTTGGAGTTAATTTTTCATAACTGATTTTTGAAAACTAATTATACAAAACTTGTACAAATTCTGTAGTAAATTCTCGAAGTATATTTGAAATGAGCAGCTCATTTACATTCGAATGGTATTTTCAAAATTTAATTTTGCCCACATCCAAGAATTCCGACGGTGTGCGACGGATTTTGAGACACAAGTTAGTAGCGATGTTGTATAAACAAATAGTAAATTGAACCAAATTGAATCAACAAACTTTACATCTCGTAAGCATAAAAAAAACAAAAATAGGATAAACTGCAGTCGTTCCTCAGCATGACTTTGCCTCGATGCAGTTCTATTAATGATTATTAACTCTTGAAAAAGTTATAAGTAAGCAAGATTCAGTTTTACTGGATATAGACTTCTTTTCAATTTCCTAGATATTTTGGCTTGGAATTAAAACTAAACACAACTGAAAATCAATCAAATGAAAGCAAAACGGAAAGAATTCCGATCGCAGCGGATACGCGTATATTTGCATTGTTCCGATCGGCATGCGTTAAAAGAAACAAAGCGTGGAGGATTGAAGAAAGACCGTTACCTGTGATTAGATAGATGTATTGCCAATCAGAAAGATTTATGCGACCGGTCCGTATCCGCAAGGAAATAGAAATAATAGGACCACATTGTTTTGATCAGCATAGGATTCACTTATCTCAATCAATTACCGTACGTCTTCCATCGTTTTCTCTAACCTGCTTTTCCTACCGGCCGCTGTTGGATGAACGCATTAATGCAGCATTAAAGTGGCTATAAGCTAACTATTTTACGACAGTACGAAACGATTAGAAGATTATAAATACCACTCCTGGAACACGGAGCAAATTGGATTTTTACAATTATACCATTTCAAATCATAGGCATAAGTGAAAAATTATGTACACTACAATAAGCATCGCGTTACAGAAAATGTCCTAGATAAGTGATCTTTGCAATTATCCTTGAAAATTCTTTGGCTCTTCGCCCTCTTTTCTCCTTCATTATCTCTTTTTCTCCTATAATCCGTAAATTAGTAATAAATTATAATATAATATAATAATATAATAAAATCTATATAATACTACAATTCCTTCCATTTGTAAAACTATAAAATAAACGGGGCAGATTTTTGTTGTTTTCTCAAGTTCTGCTCTAAGAACTGCATGAAATTGCTTTTTTTATTTTTGAAATGATATGAAATGTTCAGGAATAAGTTATGAGAGTTTTTCTTACAAAATCTTTTCCGGATGTGTTCCTGCACATAATCAATGAATTTGATGTTTGTAGATTTCTCCGAAAAAAATTTTCTTGACGAAATGGACGCTAACATTATATGTTCTCCCAAAAAAAATATTCTCGAGTAATTCCTCAAAACTACAAACTTTATAAGTGGATAGGGCCAAATCTGGACGAAGCTGTTAGTTTGGAACTGGAATTTTTAGTGATTTTGCGAAGTCTCCCGGAGTCAAGGAGTCATAGATCCGGTGACATCTCAAAGCAAAGAAATCACTTCTATTCGTGCTCTTCTTAACGTGTCATTCATATTTTCGAAAAAAAAAAGTGTTTGATTACGTATGGAAGTCGTTCCATGCCATCCTTTATCGTAGTTTTCAACTTCCTGCATTGGAAATGGCAATTAGGAAATGGCGATAAGGTCTCTAAAGTCTAAGTTCGCTCAGGATTCGACGGCAATTCGGAATTGTTGAGGTTTTATAAGCTCGTGCCTACCCTTCACAATAACTCTCGAGGCCCGAACGTTGCTTCTAGTCAGTACCTTTATCCTCCCAGACAAATTTAGCAGCAATCTGTTGTCTCCAGACTAATAAAATGTTCGGTTAGTACCGGGGCGATTTCGAACCATCGACAGTGACGTCACAGCCAAACCTTACACCGACTTAGCTACATCCGCCACGCTTTGGTGATGTGCGCGCGGACTTATCTGAGAATTTTCCCGTAAGCAGTTGCAAGGATGATAATTCCCGCCTATGGAAATGCTATAGTGCTTCATAAAATTAGAATTATAGTGGAATCTTCATGTTCCCGTTCATAAACGTATGTGATTTTATGAGATGATAGTTTCCATATCATCCATTATGGAAGGTTTCAACATTCTGGATTGGAAACAGCAACTGGTAGTGAGATAGTGACAAAATCGATTTTACTACTAGTTGAGAATATTTCACATAATAATTTCTTTGCAATATTAGCGCGGTGAAGGAAAACGGTGGATGTAATGTGTTAGCTGTTGAATTTCTCTTTTTTTTCAGTTTTCATGAGGTTCAGCTACGTTATCGTTTCCTGTGAGTTTGACACCAATTAGCTGGATGACACAATTTATGAGATAAAGAAAATTGAATATTTAAGAGGGTAAATTGTTTTCGTCCCAGTGTTTTCTTGCTTTCATTCAATAATTTGTGAATACGGTGAACGAAGGGGTCGACAAACTCAGAAGTATAAAAAGATCAGTATTTATGCTTGGCTCTGAGCGTTACTGTGTCATACTGGAACATTGCGTACGGTATCCTTTGGTCGGCATATTTTTCCTAACCGTCGCTAATATGTACTATCCGTAAACGACAACGTATGGTGAACGATAGGCAGCTCGTGGCACCCCCACCCTACTCTCTCACTCAGCTGACCCTCCTCTGCTTCCGACCTTTACAGGAGAACTGCGCATCCATTCATAAGATTTGAAGTCTAAAGACGAAGTACAGTGGTATCCGTGATCACACAAGAAAACTTGGAAATCAACTCAAAGTAAATTACTTAATTAAAACAGTGACAAAGATACCCTTCCAACTCTTTAATTAACTTCTAAAACTCACAAGTGATGGAACTGTTCCTGTTTATTGCACACCTTTTTTACTCCATGAAAGCTGACTAATGATAACCAAAAGAAAAGATTTTTTTCCAAAATTTTTGATCCTAGTGCAAGTAGAAGGCTACATTTTAGCTTGCCTAGATGATTAACTTAACTAACTTTAGTTAGTAACTTAAAGACCGGATTTTTTCGATGTTATTGGATAGAATTCTTCCCTTTTTTCTACAGCATCTATTCTTATAGAAATCGCGGAATTCTTCCCAAGATCCAGCCGAGATCAGCCCACTAATCTTAATACGTCACATGAAATATATCTAGTATGAAGGAAATACTTGATTCGCTTCAGCGATGTTGCCTTTTTAACGTGACGTCCTTCTTCAAATTCCCAGTGAAGAACCACTTTCCATAAAAACAAGTTGCTTTTGAAGGATTTACGCATAGATAAGTCACATAGGAATTAGGTGTGGTCAATTTGATCTGCGAAATTGAATGAGGAATTGATTCCAGCTCGCTGTGCTCAAATTTTTCTGTAAATAGTATGTCAGCTTACAGTTTTGTTTAATTACCAGGGCCTTTAAAAACGTCTTAATCGCTGGAATAATAACTTCAAAAAAAACTGTCAAGAACGATTTCCTTTTTAAAAAAAGTGTAAGATTTATTTACTTATGAGATTTTACAAGAGGAAAAAGGAGCAGGAAAATGTTTCGGTGGTTTATAACGCTGTTTTATTCGAGATTCTTTACTTTTTTTCTACTAATCACTAATGAGAATCATCCTACATTTTGTTTTTTAGTGCCCTCCCATAAGACTCAAAGATTCAGATTCAGATAAGAGTTAAAAAAATTACGAAGAATTTTAATGCAGAACCTTTTCAGTACTTTCTTTGGCTTAGATTCTCCTTAGCAAAATTCCCATTTTGTCTCAACAGTACGAATTCTTCTGCAGAAATTTCTGCGAAAATCGAGAGCAATCGAATCCGAATACGGTGGATCTACAAACTTTCAATCAGATATTCAGGATTGTGGTTGCGAATAACAAGTTTCCAAGTAGAATCTCTGTTGATTAAGCTCTTTAATGATCAATCAAAAACCAGCCATAATTGGCTCCACTCGGTCAACGGCTACGTCTATAGGCTAGCAAAAGGTTTTTTTTTTCCTTCGGAGATCAGTGGTGGTAGCAACTCAAGGTTTTTTTTTGTCCAGATATCCGTGATTTTTCCTCTGGACAGGTTTTCACAGAGATTTCAATAATCCTAAAGTATAGCATAAGCGCTTTTCCTTAGGTTTATCCAGCTTGTCTTACTTTTCGCTGCACTTTTTTTTGCCGCGATGAGCCTCTTCTGTGGGATTTTCTCTTTTTTTCAGTGATATCCGCTCTATTTGGATGATTTTTGGTGATAACCCGAGAAAAGCTAACAAAAGGTATTAATAGATCTGCAAGAAATCAAAGAAATCATGATCTCATTCCGGTCCAGGGCTAAATAGCATACGAAAAAAAAAACTAGGCATGTACATGTTATGTGATTCCTATCGTATCTCCGTAATCATTAATCAGGATCGTACATACGTCATATCGTGCATACCATACGGTAATGATGATACCGTAAAATATCCACGATAATCTAATGCCATACCGTTTATTTGCTCAAAACTTGTACTTAACTAAAGTTCTGGACATTTTGAAGTGAATATAAAAGTAAGTAAATAACAAATAAACAAACAAATTACAAAATTAAATATGATGTGCTTTAAAAAAAAGACCTTAGTCCCATTCTTAAGTCATGAGAGGTTCCAGCTGCCTTCTTTGTATAACTGAGATGTTGAATCTGTGCAAGAATGGATCAGTTCATCGGCTCTTCAAGAATGGATCACTCGGCTTTTCAAACATTGATGGCTCTTAGTAGATTGCTATGATAAATATTGGTTCTGATCAATACTGATCTTTATTGATTTTGATTAATTAAATTTTTCGATAATTCTACATCATTCAGACTATCAAGATTAAATAGGAACTGGAACTACTAAGTACCCCAAACATTTGGATTTGGAAATTTACAGTTTACGAATAATTCTCCTAGATTTCTTAGATTCAGAAAACTACAACAACATCATTAAATCGTTTTGATGGCTTATCCACATCTCTATCGAATAAATCCTGCTTTTACCCGGAATCAATGAAAAAGGGCAATGTTAGGTCTTAAGATGAACGTATTCCCGAAGCTCGTGTCGAGTATCCGCGAACATAAAATCTTTTACGATATGGAAACATCATCTCGGTCATAAACTGACAAAGGCAACTAGGATTTCAGTAGTTTTCGATCCACTGGTTTCCATGATGGTTTAAAGTTTGTTTTACTGGTCTCATCGTATACTTCTAATTGAGAAAGGGGGCTAATATCAGCGTTTAGCATTTGTCCGCGTTAACAAATGGTCCAAGCATCGTAGAAAAACGGGCTTAAGCGGTTGAGTGAGGTCCTTGCGGGTTTAGTTTGTTCAATAAATGAATAAATAAATGCGTATTTACGTTAGAATAGCTGTTTAGTGATTGTTATGACAAAAGCAATCAGCTCCCGTAGTGAAAGGACACTGAAAGATTTGCGCTTGACTGTTACCTCAATCAGGGGTGGTGGCGGTATTCGTATTGGAGAGGGACAGACGAACGTGTTCTTCGTTTTCGCCGAAATCGTGTCATTTTGGAAAGCCGATTGCCGACTTTGTTCGTTTCGAATCACATTGGCGTTTTTGCGTTCGGAGGAAATGTGAATCGTAGTGTGGGCGTGGTACAGCTTATAAGGGCCCCGATGAGGGACGATCGGTTAGCGCTGCGCCTTCTCGTAGGCTCGTTCGAGTTCGTCTCTTCTTAGCTGTCCATCCGCTTATATAGAATATTTTGATACCTCGTAGACTAAGCTCTTAACTCATTCGTTCAAATTTTCTTGCGACAGTTTTTAGTGCTTCTAATGTATGTTCCACTACATTCTTTGCTACTTGGTAGTTATTTCATAACTGTCGTATGCTATAGAATGTTCCGAAAAAAAAAACAGATACCGTCCAACAAATTGGAATCTTGCCAATCTAAAAATATTAATTACTTAATACACCTTGAAGCTCTTCAAAGTTCAATAACCGATATAATACGATCCTTGGTTGATACGGCATTTCTCTATGCTTATTTCTTTTCCAATATCCTTGCGCATTGTTAATGCTATATATTTGACCCTTTAGGATACATCCATGTTTCTGGATGTTTCTGTTTCTTGTTTTCGCCATAAACCACGTTATAGATGTCGCTGCTTTAAAAATATTTCTTTTAGGATGACAAACGAGACCTCATTCGTCGTCACCGTATCACTAGCGGCTGGAGTGATTTCACTGATCGGATCCATGCTGTTTCTTCCGAGATTATACTGGGAAATGCTTGATCTTAAAGAAGAAGTATTTGGAGCAGTAGAAAGTTTTAAGGTTAGGAAATAAAATAAAATAATAACATTTGTTTAGTGAAGAATTGCTCTCTGTTCAGGTTGAGACGGACTCATCATGGATAGAATTAATGAACGTTCAAATCAGCCATACTCCACCTTCAAGACCACGAGAAAATCCATTGTTAAGAAGGGATAAAAGGTCAATTTTCCTTCATTAATGAAAGAGATTTCGGAAATGGTGATGTCCATTCTATGTACCGATTACCGCTAGCAACCACAGCGTAGATTCTCCTTGTACTTACAAAAAAGCGCTAGTTTTAGAAAGGCAAACTGTTAAAGAAAAGGTCGGAGAGGGAGAGTTCACGATTTCGGACTTTAGCGCCACAAAATATTGAAAGAATTAAAAAAAGAGATGCATTTGAGGTTTGCTAACCTACCTGAGTGGTGCCATTGCGAGATGATTCCAACATGTCCACCGGGACCACCCGGACCACCTGGACCTCCTGGATTACCTGGAAGTAAGTGTCGTACGGTCATCCATTGTATGATACAAAGAAATGTATTTTCGAAGGCTCCATAGGAGAGATCTAGGCACATCATTTTGTTTACGGGTGACTGAAGATCAGAATTCCCGGATTTGTGCTTATGAAATTAATATAGTATATGTTAATGTTTTCTAATAGTGTGTTTACAAAGTTTTCTAGATGTAACCTTCAATTGCCTGAGGTTTTGGTTTTTTCGTCGTCTTAAGAGGCCTAAATAGAGATTGACTGGAACAATTCTACGTTTATACCGTAAAGTGCTGTTATTTACTATTACTACGCACTATTAGAAAACATAGACAAAAGTATGCCGAGGTTTCAAGATGCATGAGATATTTGAACTAGTATACGTTAGTTTTCCTTATTTTCTGGAAAAAGTAGTCTAATTATTGAAGTTTAAAAATGTTGGGAAAATTTGAAAATTGAAATAGCCTGTTAGGTAAGCAAGAAGCAAACTAAACCAACTTATGTGTCTTTTAGTGCCTGGACCTCCAGGGCCACCTGGATTAGACAACTTCAACGTTGGCGTCTATCCAGCTGCGTGCGCTCCACCAATGGGGTGCGTCAAATGCCCTCGAGGAGAGCCTGGGCAAAAAGGTCCCGACGGTGCACCAGGACTTCAAGGACCGCCAGGAATTCCCGGAACTCCCGGTTTTCCATATCCTCGCCTTGGAGCGGCTGGACCACCAGGCCCAGCCGGAGATGCAGGTCTACCTGGACAACCTGGACTACCAGGACCTCCAGGACCACCAGGAAGCGAAGCCACAAGCGGCAAAGGCAAACCTGGACCACCTGGCTCGCCTGGATTACAAGGACCGCCAGGAATTATTGGAATACCTGGAGCGCCTGGTTTGCCTGGTCTTATGGGTGCTCCTGGGCCACAAGGAGCACCAGGAGTACCTGGCGTGAAGGGCGCACCAGGACAGCCGGGTGCTCCTGGAAATGCTGGGATTCCTGGACAGGACGCAGAATATTGTCCTTGTCCTCCTCGCTCGGTTTTCTATCTTAGCAGAACTGCTTAAGTCGTTATTGATTGTTCGTTCAGCTCAATGTGCTCAAATAAAATTAGCTATCGGTTTTGCGCATTCCAAAAGGAAACAGTATGTTTTAGGAGTTTTATTATTTTTTTGTCCAAACTAACTAGAATAGGAGAAGTAGGTAAGGAGTTCCTTTAATGTAACGCAGATATATATTATTGAAAACTTTATTGAAAAGCTGATAAATACAACACATAGAAAAAGGAAACGAATTTGGTGTCTTGTTGCGGCTATAGATTTACATGTTCATGTGCTTGTGAATTTGTATGTGTGTGCTAGATGGTAAACAGAAAAAAAAAACACATACTGATGTGCCTAACTGCTTAGGGATGTCATGATCACATATCTATTTTGGAGAAGTAATAATGAGAATGTGTTCTACAACGTTAATCCAGTTCGGTAATTCACAACATCAACACACTAGTCACACCTTCATACATACATTATTCATTGTTGTACAGGTCTTTAACTTATAACTTTGAGCTGTTTTGCGTGAATTTGTAAATGTACGAGGTAGAAAGACAAGATCAGTGTGTCAGTAATCTGTTCAGTAAAAATTCATCACTCCTTTCATCTTGGGTTGTCATCACAAGGTAGAAATAGTGGTGTGAGCGGTATTCACCTTAAAGCACAATTTGTCACAGTTTTATAATATAAAACATTTTAAAGAGATTTCTATCTATCTTTGAATCTTATTAAAACTCATACCAGAACTATGGTGCTCGCATCCTACGGAGACTGCGTCTTGAATGGATATTTTTATGGTACTGCGAGTTACAATTTCCAACATACCCATCAGTACTTGCATGGCGGTAGTAAGGTGTTTGGGTGAAGCTGTACGCTAGCATCACACTAAAGCTTAAAAGCTAAAGTACTTCATGTTCTTTACTTACTTTGTACTTACTTACTTCTTACTGCGCATATCGGCAAAACGTTGGGGGATATTCTAGAAATAAAAGGATAAAAGACAAAGTCACTGGCGTATCAACCCACTCCGGAGTCTAGTAAGTCAGAGTTTTTATCTTCCCAGACAAGTCTGGCACCAGTTTGTCGGCGGATGGATGAAAGACTTAGTTGGCACTAGGTTGGCTTCGAACCATTGATCAATCGTGCAGTCCCAACGGAACCTCTTACCGACTGCTCTGCACCCGCTCCTATTAAAAGGAAATGTTATTTCCTTTTGTTTATGTTATTAGGCTGCAACCGGAGGTCAGCCAGTAATCAAGTCAGTGTTCTTATCTTCCCAGTCAGTTCTGGTACCAATTTATGGACCCCGGAGGGATGAAGGGCTTGGTTTGCACTAAAGAGGTATCCACGACCTAAATCGACCACTTGGCTGCAACGGAGCTCTGACCGATTGCGCCACACCCACCCCGTTCTGGAAGTATGATTAAAACTAAAAGATGATTAACACTTTCCATAACTCTTCATGGAAAAACTGTAATTAGACCATTTCTTTTCCGGACATTTCAAGAATGCAAACCGTGAGATAAGTTTGGATTTTTTCGTAGAAAAACGACGTTATAACGACTTCAGCAATCGCATCTTATTTGTATTTTATTCTGCTGCTGTTCCAGTATCAACAAAATGAATTATTGATATGAACTTCAGAAAATTTTAAAAAATTAATTACAGCAGCAAAGTGCAGCACTTTACAATTCAAAACAACAAAAAAAAAAGAAGCCGGAAAGCTAACCATTTACTTTGCACCTCCTTTTCCCAGTAAATTACGCATTCTTCTGGGAAGCTGTGCGCCACTGCAATTGCACACAGATGCGACTCAAATCTCGGACTTGTTTATCAGAACCTATGTTAATTCCAAGGAAATCATAGATTGCCGACGCCTTCACAAAAACTTTTTCCTTTGCGACCCGTACGCTATTTCGCTTCAGCACGTTGAAAAAGTGAAGAAGAATGGCGAACGAATAGATTGCGACGTCCGCGCTGATAATCTGGCCAAGTCTGGTGGACCTTCCAGACAGCAATTAGTCGTGTATGTATGTTGGGTGTTTTTGAGAATGATCGCAACGCGTCTCTTAAAGGCATCAATCCACGAATCTGAGGTGATGCGGATTTCAGGTGGAGTACTCGTATACGGGATCGTAGATTATGAAGAGAATAGTGATCCCGTCCATTTCTTCCTAATTGCCGTAAAAAGCGGCCCGGAAGATACGGCTTCGGGCGTTCCGGCGCGCTATTTTCTACAAGGAGTTCGATTGGAGCGCACCAGCCTTGTGCACGCGCCGCATCTTCCGGGCCGAAGGAAGGAAGAAATGGACGGAATCACCCCTCTCTCCATAGTCTCCCATTCCGTATACGAATACTCCACCTGAAATCTGCACCACCTCAGATTCGTGGGGTGATGCCTTTAACTTTAACTTGATCTCGTGGAGACCAGCATGAAGCGGCAAACGTAGGAGGTGTAGTTTTGACTAGTGCTCGACGATGTTTCTTTGGCGTGCATCTTATATCCTGCTATCTCATACAACTAAATGTGTGGTGGTGAGCGCGCTACGATAGAGAAGCAACGACGACAGTATGTCACTATATCAATACAGTAATACTATAAACACACATATGCCCGCTCTACAGCAACTTCTTCCACTCGTAATTTTCGTTCATTCTCATTATCCTCATTATCATCTTCACCGCTCGCTCGTAGTAGCGGAAACTGCACAAAGGTAGTGCGTTCAAACATGTCTCAAAGGAAAGAACGCCGTCTTTCACGCCATTTTTCACGATAATTAGGAGAAGTTAGTCGGAGCCACGCTTGGATCCGTAATCTACAGCCCAAACTATACGAGCTCTCTGAGGTTTTCCGTACGACGTGAATTTTATGATAGGCTTTAAGTCAGTGAACTGAAAGCTGTTCATACAGAATGGGTAGAAGCTCTCTATGAGTGGCTGCTCCTAGGTACGTATTTTCTGTGTCCAGATGCTCGGCAGAGCATTGAACTCTATAACACTTTGCAGATGAACAGATTGAACATAGTGCAGTGTAAGCCTCACCCGCTTTTCCTGCAATTGTAGCTTCGTCCATATCCATGTTGCTCAATCGATTCCACTAACGTGTGCTTCTGCCTTTTTTCTTCGGCCTGTTTTTGCTCCTAGCTCAGTGATCCTAGCCATATCAGCGTTTGGTGTGTATGGTGCAATCGCGATGAGTCCCCATCGAAGATATCGGCTTACCTGATTTCCATGCCGATTCTGCTTAATGAAACGCTAGACAACTACAGTTTTGGTATATGCTGAACACGAATGACAACTAAATTTTTGCGCAAACTTTTTGAATCCTAATTCGAGAAATTGATAGCAAATTTATTCAGCACTGTTGAGAGTAGCAGCTTCACAAGACAGTGTTGGAAAAACAGCGGTGTGTAAGCTGTTAAGCGAACCCCTTTCTGAAGTTACATTGTTGGAAAATCAGGAACTTAGTTCTTGCTGGCGGCCGAACAGAACCGTCCCGGCGATGAAGAGAACCATTAGGCCAACGTCAACAGCAGAAACGCTTCTACCCATCGGATTCGGCCAATCTTTGCCTCTAGGGTGAAAACGTATGAAAGGTAGCCAGAGATACCAGGTTTTGTGGGCGAGTCGCATCACTCGTATTCGTGACGCAGTTACCGGATGTTCCTAACTAAGTTCTATAGGAAGTCAACTGATTCGAATGTGGTCGAGCACGTATGGTCAATGATATGATGATGTAACGAAAATCATGAGTGGAAGAAGTTGCTGTAGAGCGGGCATTTTATTTGTGTCTATAGTAATAATGTACCGATGTAGTGACATACGGTCGTCATTGCTTCTCTACTTCTCTATCGTAGCGCGCGCATCACCACACTTAAAAGCCTTTGTACTTTTTGAGGTAATTTTAAGACTTCTATATTAAAAAAAGGATAAATTCACTATCCACTTGGGATGCGCCAACACGTTTTACTGGAATTCGCAATCGTTGATGTTTTGGAACGTGTGTTGGCCTATACAATGACTTCTATATTAGTGAGTTCTATAATATAATATAAAAATGATGTCGAAACAAAGCTGAACAAGATCTATTGAACTAAAACTCGACTTTGAATGTTTACAAAATTAATGCAGTAGATAGCGGGAAAATACATGGCGCTTACCCAAAGGATTGAAACGATAGTACATGTAAACATTTGTTACTACGGGGGACATTCATCTGTCTTGGACCACATATACGAAACATTCATACTTGCCGGGTGAGTGTAGCAACTTTATTTAGGGTTATAGCATCATGTTATACAACCTTAAATGCATCACACCACGAATCTGAGATGGTACAGATTTCAGGTGGAGTATTCGTATACGGGATCGGAGATTATGGAAAGAAGGGTGATTCCGTCCATTTCTACATAATTGGCGTAAAAAACGGCCCGAGAGATATGGCTTCGAGCGATCCGGTGCGCTATTTTCTACAAGGAGTTCGATTGGAGCGTGCCAGCCTTGTGCACCCGCCGCATCTTCCGGGCCGTTTTTACGGCAATTAGGAAGAAATGGACGGAATCACCCCCCTCCTCAGAATCTGCTATGCCTTATACGAATACTCCACCTGAAATCCGTGCCACCTCAGATTCATGGGGTGATGCCTTTAGGCGCGTATTCACTTTTTTCTGTTATTATTATAACTATTACTATTATTATATTATTCACTACTCGATATTTTTGTGCTTGCTGTCCATGTTTCGTTGAAGTGTCATTCCGTTAATTAGCAAAATGTTCGATATTTGATGTCTACAGCACATGGTAGAAACTTCTATTTTCAAACAATTTGATAAGAGCTCTCTAACGTCGAATTCCGTCTTGCACCGGAATGCAATTTTTCAATGGTTAAACTTATAATCTGTAAACATTATATACATATACATGATATTACCATTGTTATACTTTTGAGAATATGGCATTTATACTAGCTATCATACTGATCATAATAACCAAATTGACAATAAAACTGAGGAACTCTTTAAGACGCCATCCTTTGTTCATCATACAATTTGTGAAAAGAGAAAGGCGTGAAAGAGCTGCCGCTTGTTCTTCTTCGACCTTTGCAGCAAGAACTTGTAATCTCTCTTCGATAATCTCACGTGTTATAACCAAGTTCTTGTCATACGACCATGAGAAGTTTCTGGAAAAAGTTTAGTAACGAGTGCTGCATGACACTTTTTATTTTCCACCACACGTAGGTCTCACCCCGGTGTACAGCGAGATAACTGAATGCGTCCTGCCAAAGGATTATACCAATCTGAAGTAGATTTTGTCTCAAGGCTGAAATGCTCAATGTTATCAGTATATAGTTTATTCTACCTGGTAGTTTTTGAAGAATTTATCTCTAAAAATTTAAACCATGTGCAGAGTGTAGAAAACCGTCAAAAATTACAGTGGAACCTGGTCAAAGCAAGAACCTTCAGATGTGAAGTTTTGGGAGCTCCACATTGACAACAGCGGAAAAGTTCAAAATGGGCCTGAACACGAAGTGAATGTGAAGTAGGGCAGCGATGATTTGTGAGGACATATTGGTAATTCGACAACTTCTTCCGGGCATATCGTTCTAATCAATCGAAGTCGTTACGACAACGGTCTCTTATGTGCTCAACTTCATAGTAGGGTCAAAACGACATAAAGTAGTCTAGGTGTAAAACGAAACGACATAAAGTAGCCTAAGTGGTTGCACGGTGATCCATGTCGTTTGGAATCGATGTGGGACAATCGCGAACCACAGCAATACACCAGGTGTCCTCATACGATCCTATGCTCCTCCGCACCGCTTCAAGCGCAACCGCTTACGCAACTGTACGGTGCTTCACGTCGCTTCGACTCTACTATGGTTACCCGTTGTGCTCTTCCGTCTACAGGACTTGCTAGGGGCGTATACAAATATACACTATATAAGAAAATGTGGAAAGTGTTCGGGCTCGTGCTTCGACGGCATTCCCGTTTATCTAAATTCGGCGTATACAAATATACCCTAAAAGTAAACAAAAAATTGTGGAAAGTGTTCGGGTTCGTGCTTCGACTGCATTCACCGTTTATCTAAATTCAAGTACGGAGGGAGTAGGACGTGCTCTTCCGTATACAGGACTTGCTAGGGGCGTATACAAATATACACTAAAAGTATATAAGAAAATGTGGAAAGTGTTCGGGTTATTGCGTCGACTGCATTCACCGTTCACGGACCACAAGGAAAAGATGACTGCTTCCGAAACAGAGCATTGGTCGAGAAGCAGGTCTCCGCTGCTCGTGCAACAACGTAAGTTCCAACTATGTTATAACCACTCACCCCTGTATCTGCTTATATTAGGTTGAGGAATAAGTTCTTTCCATTTTTTCTTTATTGAAAAATCCTGATATTTTACAACAATTATAACAAGCAATTAATCAACTATGTATTCTCCGTCATTGTTTACGACCTGCTCCCACCTCTCGACCAACTTGTTAATACCGTTTTGCCAAAAACCGCCGGGCCTGGACTCGAAGAAGTTGTTGAGCCAATTTTCGAGGTCCTCGTTGTTGTCGAAGGTAACACCTCGCATTTGGTTCGACAGCGAGCGGAAAAGGTGATAATCTGTTGGCGCAAGGTCCGGAGAGTACGGTGGGTGCTGAAGGACTTCCCAATCGAGCTCTTGGAGGGCGGCTTTGACGATGTTTGCTCTGTGAGGCCGTGCGTTGTCGTGGTGTGGTACCCAAGCTCCGAGTTTTTCGGCAAATCCCATCGAGTGAAGATGGTTCAAAATTGTCTTTTAGTCGCAGTACATCTTCTCGGCCAATTCCCGACTTGATCGACGGTCGTCTTCCTTCAAAAGCGCTTTGAGACTATCCTCGTCGAAGTCAGAAGGTCGACCAGAGCGGAGAGAGTCGTCCAGGTCGAAATTGCCATTTTTGAATTTGGCAAACCAATTTCGAGCAGTCCTCGCAGTTATAGCATCCTCTCCATACACGGCGCAAATATCCCGAGCAGCTTCGGTGGCTTTCTGACCTCGGCGAAAGGCGAAGTAAAGAAGGTGTCGAAAATGTTGTTTTTTACCGCCTGGAATGTCCATTTCAGAGGCCTGAAATTAAGGCAACATTTAATTATCGAAAAAATGGTTACAACAGGTTTGTAGAGCAGAAAAACCTCTTTAAAATGGTATATTACGATTGGCCTTACGACAAAAGAATCGCTGTAAACAAACGATCGATTAAAACGGAAAGAACTTATTCCTCAACCTAATACATATGTACATATTTGGTTTATGGTTTCTGGTTTAGGTAAACGTGCCCTAACGAAGTCTATGTTTGCCACTCTGGATCCGAAAGGGCAAGCAGCTAAATGATAATGGGGAATGATAATGGGAAATGATAGTGGAAAAAATCGGTGCCGAAAGACGAGACTGGAGCAGGCGGAGTCGGAACCCTTATAGAGACTCACCTCTCTATGACCAGTTTATCTCAAGATTTTCTTATGTATTTCATTAATCAATATGAATGCAACTTGACTTTAGGGTCTAAAGAGCCAGCTGTCCCCTGTAAGAAGTTGCTTTCGATCACAAAAACAGTACAGTTCGCTGTCTCGCGTAAGTCCAGATGGCCCAGCTACGAGTTCGCCTTCATGAGCACCGCATAAATAGGAGGCTCAGTTTCACTGTAGCAGCTCTCTCATTTATCTACTTTTAGTTCTGCTCATTTTAATTTCACATATCTTATGCACACTATTATTGCCCATTACTCGTATATGTATTTATATAATCGTGCCTCGTGTTTATTGTTAAATATATATAAAGGCCTAATTACCCAAGTTTGAGGTGTGGTCTGCCCCGAGTGGCACAGAAGGTTCTCAGACGGGAAGACCCGCGTGGCAATAGCTGTTGGTATACACTCTACCACTCCCTACCTTTCGGCTTAACCCTGCAGATGCACCCTATATGAAGCCTGAAGTGTTCCATGTGTGTGCGTGCCAATCAAATGGTCCAGTGGAAACCTCTCCAAATTCGAACAGTCTCCCACCGATGTTCTTCGCTCCTTTGGAAGGAGGTCTACTACACGACAGCGTCTTAGAAATGCGCTAACGTACGTCAACTTCTACTCATTTACAAGTGTGCGTTATTTACCTTGCATACTTTGACGTGACTGGTTATGATTGAGGGTCCGCGTCTCCTTCCTTCTCATGATAATGCAGTGGCCTATTCGAGTTATATATTTTAATGGTTTCTTCGCTACTGCAGGATATGGCTTTCATAGTTGAATTGGAGAACGTGCACAGTGTTGATCAATCGCTTTTGAAATATGTACGACGATCGATGTATACGGTTAGTGTTTTGTCCTCCCAGACAAGTCTGACCCACCAATTCATCGACTCTCAATAAATGAAGGACCTGATTGTCTCTAGGGCAGCTTCAAACTATCGACAGAGTCCATTCGCAACCAAACCTCGTACCGAACGCTTTGCACCCATCCCCTTTCACCATTAGGTGATGATGTTTTGCTCCAATTTCTATAATAATGCTCACGGCAAAGGTGTTTTGTTATATGTTCTCAGTTGTGGTAACTTCCAGTTGTGTATCATAAAGTCGCGTTCAGCGTTCCAAATGCTATTGGTTAACCAGTTGTCACGTGCCCATCCAGTGCCCTAGAAGAATTTCGGGATGGTTTCTTATATCAATGTTATCTCGTTCGGACGACAAGCAAAAGATACTCACCTTGGGTAAGATTTTAATTCTTCCGAATTTGATACCTTGTCCAAGAAATTTTCGAATGCATGCTTCGTACATGAACAAAGCGTCAAGGTTCTTCGACTCGGCAAAAGCATGAAAGCAAGTAATAAAGCCAGAAAGATTGCGAGTAGAAACAACCTCTGCAAGATAAGCCTGAAACTGTGGATGCTGTCAAAGAGATTGGGAGTAAAACTCGAAAAAAAAACGAGAGAAATAGTCAAGTTTACCAGAAGACGCCTTCTTTTTCTCACTTGGCCTACACAATGACTTGCGTGGGCTAGACGCTGTGTGAAAGTTCAGTGTTCTTATCTTCCCAGACAAGTCTGGTACCAGGATGACCGGAAGGAAGAAAGGCTTGGTGAGGCCAATTCGAACCTCCGATCGATCGTGCAGGGAACGGAACCTCTAACCGCTACTCTACACCCGCCCTTGGATTAATGTAATCCAGCGGAAGATATTCGCATTTGAAGCATAACTTATTCTGGAATTTATTATGTTGTCCATTGTCCTTTCCCTCGATTTCTTTTTAAGCGCCTTCTTAATGCACTGAAACGTGTCGCATGAAAACCTTCTAAAAATTGGAACAATCGATTTATGAATAGGATCGTTGTGCAGCATTACGCTACTGTTGCGACATTCCACAGCTCTGTTAGACTGAATTCCATAAAATTAGATGTTACGTTGGTCACTTTTTTATTTTGCATAAGATCAAAATGAAATGTTTTAATCAGTTCTTCTCAGGCTCCAGCACATAACAGTGTCATTGTAGTCCAACAGGCGGGTGGCCTGCTGTTCTTCTCTCCGTAAAAAAGTGGAGGGAGCTAACATATTGCACAGAATGAGTCGTCTTGCTCAAAACACTTGCAAAATTTGCAAAATTTGCAAGAGAAAAAAAAGTCTCAGTCATATTTCATTCTGTTTTCGCTGTTCAATCTAGACTCGAAATCGAAAGGGACTGGTGTAGTGTAGCGGTTAGAGGTTCCGCTTCCTGCACAGTCGATCGGAGGTTCAAATCCTCCCTAGTGTTCACCACGCCTTTCATCCCTCCAGGGTCGATAAATTGGTACCAGACTTGTCTGAGAGGATAAAAACACTGACTTGACACATCGGCTAGCCACCGCAAATCATTGTATAGGCCAGTTACACGTTCGCAAACCTCAAACGATTCTGAATTGAAGTGAACGTGGGGCGCCTCCCAAGCGGATTGATTAACACCAGACACTTAATCCTTTATTCACTTTTATCGGCTGTTCATTTGAAATTATGTCATGTTTGAGGAAAGCAAATTTGTATCATTCTTAAATGGAAGAAGATCGTCACGAAAATACGGTTTTGGTACCTTACAGCACATATTCAACATCTCCCCTATTTTTTTTTGTGAATGGGTATTGGGACTGTGATAGTAGTGATAATGCGATAATAACAATAATAGCTCTATGATAGAAATTTCTCAGCACTTTTTCTTTGGCTAAAAGGTTAGGTAGATTGTAAACTCCTACTGTGACCACGTCACCACTTGTCTACGTCGATTTTGACTCCTAATAATACAAGGAACATTTCTGTCCAAGTAGAAGACACTAATGAAATCCGGTGCTGCACGTCATATGCCGCATAAAATATGGACGAACAACGTTACACTGACATGAAGTGCGCCGTTGTCTTTCCCGATAACGCCTTCTGGCATCCGAAATTCATAGTCGGCGAACCCTAAACCCCTTTATAAACATGACCTATAAACGTATCAAACAGATGCAAAGAAGTCGGTGCTAACCGTCTAAGAAACGCTGTGTCCATTTTGTACTTTTTACCAAGTAACTACCAGCTGCCACTTCCCAATTACAGAATCGATCATAAAAAATGAGCTCAGCATCCGTATCAAGGTATTCTTCAATGCGTCTGCAACAGGAACACTGCTCCGCTCCTGGTGCAGATACTTTCTTATGCGAAATGTGCAAGAAGAAATATGTGAAAATGACAAATTGTACTTTTTGGGATTCACAACGCCGATATCTGCATCAAGAAATAGGATATAGTCGAAAAAATTTAAGATTCTTGCGACGACACAATGGCGACGAAAAAATTTCTGAAAATGGATGAAAATCAGAGATAAGAAATAGAGGACGTCTGCACATTCGCTATAGTCCCTTTGTCATTTTTTTTTGAATGTGAATTTTAAATTTGACTGCGAGTGAAGAGAGTGAGAATGGTTCCAAACAAAAATCATCACGGAGGAATGTCCACAAGAAACTTACTACTGTCTTTTTAATCAAAAATGCTGGAACATTCGGATAACTCGGCAAAAACATACGTTCTTATGAGGACACACATTCCGATAATAGCTTCCGTTAAGAATTCGTAAACCGTAGTTCCAGATTCTAGCGTAGCAACTAACGCTCACTATAAGAAAGAAATGTAATGAAGAGTTACTTGTTTTTGTTGGATTTGTCTGGATGGATAATGAGATTAAAAATTGCAAAAATTAGGACACATGGGTCCCACTGGTAGGAGTAGGAATAAAATGAATGGAAAGGTCATAGAAATAATCAAACGTTTTGCAAATAGTGGAATAATTTGTTTTAGCAAACTGTTGCATCATTGATATGGAAATAAAGAATAGAGTCGCTCGTAGGCGCCCAAAAACGTGGGGTTCAAAAGGCCCAGCACTCTTTTCTGCGACGTCTTTTTTTCTATATTTTTCTCTTAATTTCCTGTCATCAATCTTTCGAAAGAAATTTAGAGAACTATTTTCTCTGTTCCTAAATTCGGTTGTACATCTTTAAAAATACTACAAATAAAAATCAGTAAATTATGGAGTAGAACTCACACAACGCGTGCTCGTAGAAGCCGATCTCCTTCTTCCCATCAATCACGACTATAATAGAAATACGTGGTGGACGCTGCCTGTAATCGTTTGAATGACTTTGTAAAACGGAAATAATCACACGATCACTCCAAAATTGATACAAACCTACTTCCTTGCGATATTTCGGATTCTTCTTTGATGGAATTTTCAAGCCACATGGAATTCTGTGCAGAACCAAAGAAACAGCATTGTGAACCCTGAAGGAAAGTGTTTTCTGTGTTAAGGAAAAGACATTCTATGCTGACATTCTATGTATATCAATTTATTTTTTGTATCTCAGTTGTGGCATAGCAAAGCGAAATATGCCTGTCTTATCCGAAATGTATGTGTGTGTGCTTTTTTGGATTTCTTCTACGCTTCTGCCAGTGGTCGTTAGATCCGATGTATTGTCCACATCATAAGAAGAATAGAGTGAGGATGAATCTCCTAATTTTACTTTTCTTGTTGTAATGAGAAAGTAATCTTCTTCAAGATTACTGTAATAAAATTTCGGTGAGCGTAATTGCAGCCAAAAATGCTGAGATCAATCAACAAACGTAGTTATGCACAGTGTTAAAAAAACTGAAAAAGGGCGGATGTGGCGCAGTCGGTTAGAGATCCATTGTAGCCATAAGGTCGAGGGTTCAAAACCGACATAGTGCAAGCCTAGCCTTTTATAAATAGGGTCGATAAATTCTTACCAGACTTGTCTGGGAGGATAAAAACACTGACTTGATCATCGGCTGGTCCCTAGAAGTCATTGTATAGGCCAACACGCGTTCCAAAACCTCAACGATTACGAAATCCAGTAAAATGCGTTGGCGCAATCCCAAGTGGATTGGAACGCCAGTGACTTTATCCTCTATCCTTTTAGTGTAAAAAAAAACAAAAGTGTTATACTCACGTTCATCATAGCTCGTAGGATAAATGCAGTGCTTGCTGCTGCAGTACAAATAAAAATAAATTGTAGTGTTGCTGTAAACTGCTTTCGGTACTTTTCCATCTAAAGTTACAATGAATCAGTTGGTATTCCAGGCATATGTCGTCAACTTTGATGATGATGGTGTCCAATTTGGCATGAATACAAGTACGTGTTCAAGCCGGGTGGTAACTGTGGCTGAGTGAAGAAATTACAATTTACAAGGTCTTCTTCAATTGCGAAATTATGAAATTGCCGTGAAAATGGACAGAAGCTATCGAACAAAACGGTGAATAGTTAGTCTAAATTGGTTTGTCTTAATTATGCTATTTTCATGGTCGAAAAAAAGCGAAAAGACGCTCTGAACCTTTTCCTTCACCCAATATAAAGTATAAATGATAAGTGATGGGCGAGTGTAGTGTAGCAGTTAGAGGTTCTGCTACCTGTACGATCAATCGGAGGTTCGAATCCGCCCCAGTGCTCAGCAAACCTTTCATCCCTCTGGGGTCAACAAATAGCTATCAGACTTCTCTGGAAGAATAAAAACACCGACTTAACATGTCGGCTAGCCCCCGCAAGTCATTGTATAGGCCAGATACACGTTCGTGATCCTCATACGATTCTGAACGTGGGAGCGCACCCCAAGCGGATTGATTAACACCAGACACTTTATCCTTTATTAAGTGATAATCCTTAGATCATCGCTGATGAGAGGACTAGCGTAATCTGAAACTAACAGAAAAAAAGATGCATCTATCATGTATTTGTCAATCCACTTTTGTCTTTTGTAGCAAACCTTCCCGAAAATCTAAACCCGTGTTTGGTAGAAAAACGTAATAGATGCACAACTAAATTTCAAGGATGTCGTGATGCTTTGGATTTTATTTATTCCAATCCCTTGTATGTTTTTGAAAAATGATAGCCAATTATTGTTGGTTAGTTGAGTATGATGAATGAGCCTCGTACCCACTTTTTAAGCTTTATTTTGCTCTCACGACTCTTTCTACGATCCTTCCGGTATGAGCGAATCAGTCGTGCATGATGCTTACAGATCAATTTACTATTTCCGCCCAGTCCTTTTGTTCATCATCTTAACTTTTGAATTTCGCTCCAAATTGCAGTTACAGTAAACTATGGTCGTGGGGAAATCAATACCGAGTTCCTCATTTTTTAGTCAAGAGTGACTTCTTCAAGTCCTTTATACTTCACCTAAGCTTTTTTATATTAAGCTTGTTTTCAGAACGTCAATATGGGCGAAAATAACCTTTTAGCGGACTTCGTTATCCTCGTAATCCCATTGTATCGAAGGTATTGCCGTTACATCGTAATACTATTGTACGAAAGACGAGTGAATCACCTAACCACAGTGTATTCTTGTTGCCGTTGTTGGCGCACTATATAAGAGGTTACTCCATTCTTATTCACAATAAAGGTCCTATCACTGATAGAGAATCCCACTGAACCACCATCTACACAAGGCACTACACAGAGCGCGGTCGATCGATCGATCGATCGATGAAACTCTCCTTCCGCGATCTTCACAGTGTGCCGCCTCAGAGCTCTTGAGGAATTTGTGTTTTTAATGACTACTGCAGAAGTAGAGTCATGGGTGACTACAGCTGGATTTTTCTTGCACTTAGTGTCCGTGACGATAAGAGAATGCACCTGGGAAGTCTTGCATTTATTGGTGAGATGGAAGTACTACTGGTGCCAGCTCGAGAAACTCGAAGAACAGCTAGAGTACAGGTGATATTTCATGAAAGAATAAACACGTCGTATATAATATACGTTGTTTATGATGTGTATTTGTTGTTGCATCTTTATGTCTTCCAATTTGCCTCATTTCTTTGTTTGTATAGCGTCATCATATTGTTGAATGTTATAGCTACCTAATTGACTTTCGAACTTTAATTCTGCCGTATAATCACGTGGGCGCTAGCCACCTGACATCACACGAGAAACCACTTCATAAACACTCGCTCACAGTCGTTCGTATAGCTCCATGCTGAATGCTCCACCTCGAACAAGGAGCCCGGGCTCCACTGTGAGCGATTGTATGCTCTGTTCTATCTGAGGACAAGCCCTATAGCCAATACTGTGTTGCGATCAAAACGACGAAGTTTCGAAAGGGTTTTCCTGTAAATGGGGACGGTTGTTGTTGAAACCGCACATGAGCAAGTTTATAAGTTAGGTTAATTATTTGAACTTTTGATTTTAATCCTTGAAGAAGAGCGGAAGAGGACTTTTCCAGCGAAACCACCAGTAGATATTGAGATGCTTTTACAAAATAATTTCCAGACAAAAGTAAGCACTAAGTGTAAGTAGGTGCGTTCACGACACCAACCGAGTCAATTACCAAATGACGGAGATCAGTATAAGTGCGAGTAATGAGCTGAATCGAAGTTTCAATTCTGCATATTGAGTAGTTAAACGTAAGTGTAGTAAGAGCTACATTATTTTCAGACTCTTTAAAAGCTCGCACTGTATTTTGAAGTTATTACTAAATTATTAAACAACTAATAAACTACAACAAAAACAAATAATAATTATTCACTTAGGAACATACGGCATGACATAGGCAGCAAGAATTGTGAAGGAACGGTCGAGAGGAATCAAAAAGATGTCGCTAAGGGAAGATTTTTAGAAAACCTACATAAGATGACAGGCGAACAAAGAAAGTGCAGAGAGGTTGATACAAATCAAAAACTTTTTTTTGAAAACGGTAGATTTGAATTGTGGATAAGCGGAAAAATTGAGAGAAGAACCAAAACTTCCATTTATGGTGATTATCAAGATAACGTTATTACAATTCCGATAAGTTCGCAAGGAAATTTAAAAAAAAGCTATTTGTAAGGGAAGGTATGGTAGTCCTAATCAACCAAGCGAAAAAAAAACATTACAGTTGCTGAAATATGTATGAGAAAATGTATTTTTAGTGGTATAGTATAAAATAAAATAGATAATGGTGTGCTTGCGTTTATCAAAACTTAGAATTAATGTCAAATTCATATTGTTGTCCTCTATTAATATAAAGAATCGATTCGAGATATGATATGGAAGAGTTCCACATTTGGGGCACCACGGTAAACGGATGGAGAGGGTGGCTATGTATATTCTAACGCTTCAAGGTTTAAATTTCATTTTTTGTTCTTTTTTTATTGCTTATTCTGTCGTTTTTCGCTTGCGAATTACTTACTGGGTTGTGCGGAAAGTAATTAGGATTTTTGAGAATAAATTTTTTGAACCCTTGCTTTGAAAGATTTTTTGCCATTACTATCCGTTTTTGTTTGATATATATAACAAACACACATTTGTATTTCTTTTTTTGAAAATGTGAACAAATTTCATTTTCATTTGTACTTACGGAATCATTTTAAATATGCAGTGTCAGAAGGAGCATTTTCGGCACATTTTGCTTTTTTACTTTCACAGTGGCAAAAGAGCTGCTGATGCTTTCCACGATATATGTAATACATATGGTGTTAATGCCTTATTACAGAGCACATGTGAAAATTGGTTCACAAAATTTCGTTCTGGCAATTTTTTCAGTTCAAGGTGGGCAACGTTCTGATCACTGATCGAAACTGACCGTCGTGTAACCGTCCGAGAATTTGCTGAGAAGACTAACGCATCCATTAGAACAGTTCACGAGCATATCAAAAAACTCGGACTAGTAAAAAAGCTAGATGTTCTATGTGATGTGCCACATGAATTGAAGAAAATTCGCTTAACGCAGCGAGTTAGTATCTGCGATTTCCTCTTCAAACGCAAGGAAGACAGCCCATGTTTGAAGCGAATAGTAACTGGTGATGGGAATCGGATTGTTTACAGTAATGTTGCTCGTTAATGATCGTGGGCAACCGGATGAACCTGCTTAAACGATGTCGAAAGCAGATCTCCATCAAACGAAGGTCATTCTATCAGTTTGTTGGGACTACAAAGTTTGATATATTTTGAGGTGCTTCCAGGGAACCTGAATGTTAATTCGGACCTCTACTGTCGACAACTGATAAAACTAGCTGAAGCAGTTTGAAAACACCGGCCAGAATTAGCGAGTCGCGAGGAGTAGTGTGAAAGACAATGCTAGCCCGCATTCATCTTTGACGACTCGGCAAAAATTACTGGAGCTTGGTTGGGAATTAATGTTGCATCCACCATATAGCCCTGATCCTGCTCCACTACCATGTATTTCGATCGTTGTAGAACTTCTTGAATGGGAAAACCTTTACCAAAGATGAGGATATCAAATCCTATGTAGCCAGTTTTTTTGCCGAAAAAGACCAGATGTTCTGAGAGAGAGGAATTATCAAACTACCAGAAAGATGGCAAAAGATAATCGAACAAAATGGAAGGTACATTAGTGTTTTTTTTCATTATGAGAAAATAATTCTTTTTGAAACGCTTAAAAATCCCAATTATTTTAGGAGCAACTCAATAAATTTATTTTTTTTTGATTTTCAATATTTATTTGAATACGTCAGGAGCATATGTCGACATGCGAGTTTCTTTCGATATAGATCTCAGTTCAACCATATCAATTTATAGTAGGATCAAAACGACATGAAGCACGTACACAACTGCGTACGCGGCTTCTCTCGAGGCGCTTCGGTGGAGCGTAGCAGCTACGAGCGTTCTGAAACCGTTGTGGCACTACCCATCGCCGCAGTTTGTGACGATCCCACCTCGGTCCCAACTGCAGCCTCCACCGGGCTGTGTAACAGTGTACGCAAATGCACCGCAACTGCACTCGTGATTCATGTCGTTCCCACCCGATTATGTGTGAAAATTTGGAGATCGCAATGAAATAAAAGGGTTGCATTTTTTTCTTAAATTACTTCACTGAACTTTTGAGCAGTTTTGTAGGCTCCAAAAATTGCTCAAAAAGTCACTGAATTCACTTAAGAACAATTCTACAACTACTTTATTCACCCATTTGTATAGATTTGTATTCAAATTAAATTAAAATTTCAATTAAAAGAAATAGGGAGGTTAAAATTTGCAACTATGAGCGCCTGAAAAGAATCTAGTCGAATTGGAATCGGATACATAGAATTCCCCAATTTATTCTGCACTACCTCGGAACTAATCAAGGAATAGACACTGACTCGATCATACTGTTCTTGAGAGCGCAGGAAAACCTGAACACTTCAGGCAGCTAAAGATTTAGCCAGTGAGATGCTAGTCTGCAGTCAACTATTGATTGTAAACTATTGATTATTGAAAATTGTTCTGATCTCTGCGCTAACGTTTCTCCAATTCCCACGACAACACTCTAGTCGAAATGAATCCTCGACGATAGAGATAAGAACGTTATCAGCACTTTCACACGAGTTCTTCTAGGTTTACCGTCTTTCCTGCTTTTTTCTCCCATAGATATATGTAGTTTTTTAGGTTATTAAGCATTATAATCTTGTATTTCTTAGCTAAGTCCAAATATCTCAGCAGGTTAATATATAATCAATATAGTACATATTAACCTATTAAGGTTAATAAGTCCTATACACCTCTAAACATTTTCTTTTAAAGCACGAAAAGTCGTTCGATATTTATTTCGACATTGCGATGTTCCTACGGTATCATTATATTATTGGATTACACATCTGTACTTTTATTCATTGGCAAATACTTTGTGACTACAAAGTTCAAAAGAAATACATGCATATTACAGGGAAATTCTTTACAAAAGTCCTTAGTGCGTACTTTTTTTTGAAAAAAAAATGAGATAGCGACTGGAGAAATCCCCTTGTTTTTATCAAAAAAAAAGCTACATAGATGATTAAAAAGAAGCTTACATCTCAAATAACAACAGTTATCCTAACCTTAGAGGCGAATCAGCATATAGCGATGCTTCTGGATCTCATTCTCTAAGAAATATTAATATCTTCATTCCTTATGGAATAGTTCCTTTCACCATCACCGCATTGTGAACAGTACGTTATTTGCTGTTTATTCGACGATTTCCTCCAATTCTCTTCACTCCATCGTCTTTTTTCTACGTATAGGAACAAAAAAAAAGAAATATGTGATGTGAACGTAGCTTAAAGGCATCACCCCACGAATCTGAGGTGGTGCGGATTTTAAGTGGAGAGTTTCTATACGGGGTTGGAGCAACACGGCAACTAGGAGGAAATGAACGGAATCACCCTTCTCTCAATAATCTACGATCCCGCAAACGAATACTCTATCGGAAATCCGTACCACCCCAGATTCGTGGGCTGATGCCTTTAACCACCTCCGTTTATAACATTCACATACAGAAGAAGAGTAAAATGTAATTGGGGGATGGTGGGACTAAGTGGCGTCCTCATTTTTGGAAGTAAATAACTGAATAATTTTATTAAATAACTAAATCAATCGGAGCCTAAGGAATTGTCTTAGAGGATCTATGACATGTAATCTAGAGTTATTAAGATAAAAAAAATAAGAGAGAGCGTTCAGAAATAGGGGCGCCACTGAGTGCACCCAACTACATTTTCCCCCAGAAGTATTTTCGATGTATTTTCGAGTGCGTCTAGAGGAATCGAATCAAACCTGTCGATGATTCAGTTGTTGTCATTCACTCGTTCTAATAAGTGATAACACATTGTCTTGAACGTTCCCTTTTTTTGTGGAATTTCTAAACTGAATATCTGTATTTCTTTGATGAACACTTCGTGAACATCTGTTTTATTTATTTATTTATTTATTTATTTATTTATTCAAATACACCAATGCACCTAAAAAGAAGGATAAAAAATGGAACACACTATGTCTGATTCAGGAAATCTTACGAAAAAATTTCCAAATTTTGCTAAAATCGGAACCCAATTTATTGGCAGAGAAAACTGCCGTTTTCTTTTTTGTGGCGGATAACAAGCCGAACATGTCGTTCTCCTACTCCAGAAAGTGAAGAATCTCCTTATGACATCTATTTTTCCACTCAGGGCGCTTACCATTGATCCAATTATCGATATACCAGGGTTCGTACTATTTCAAAAAATACCGTCTACGTTAAATTAGTCGTTGTTCTTCGTTTTTTAATTGTTTTTCAGTAGATGAGAGTGTGGCTCACTTCATCTTTGATGAAGTGAGCCACACTCTCATCTACTGAAAAACTTCTTCGCAATCTTTGATGAAACCAAAACCTAAAATCACTTTATGAAAGCATCTGGACGTTTTTCAATTTTCATGTGGTTTTAAAAAACAGGCTGGAGAAGTATGCCATTTTTGAGAATTTACACAAATGGTTTAAAGGCATCACCCAACGAATCTGACGTGATATGGATTTCCGATGGTCAAAGGCTGTAGGGGATCGTAGATTGCAGAAATGGGTGGGATCCCGTTCATTTCTACCACCTCAGGTTCGTGGGGTGATCCCTTTAAACTGTCAGCGCCTTGCATTGGCTTTCGCAAAATCCTTCCATAGAAATAAATTGTGAACAAGAAACTTTGCCTACTTTATAAAGACCGTATTCACAGTATTCCCGTCAAGACTTTCACGAATGTCTTCTCTTTTTAGATGTCGAACTGTTATCTTGGATTCTCGAAAGCTGAACATGCGGAACTCGAGACACAAACTAAGAACAGTATTGTGTCAGGCATGGATGAAACTACAGATCTATTGGCTACGATACGAAACCAGACGAGTACCATCTCAACGCTCCCGTCTACATCCTATAGTTCTCATAGTTCAGGCTCTTCCTGTACACAGCAAATGGTGTCACTGGATATGTCATTGCCACTCCTACAAGCACAATCTCTCCAGCATCTGGTTGTTCAAAACGTATCTGTGGACAATCTAACGACAGATACATCTCGGTCACAGTTTGCGGAAAGGGATACGGTTCTACGGTCGGCAGCAGCTGCCACTACTCATAAGTTTGCTGTCGTTAAACATGAGCTGCTCAACATCAATGAGCAGTCGGAAGTAGAGGAAAACGTTGAAATGGGAACGAATGTACCAAAATCATTTCAATCAGCTGCACTTGGCACATGTTATAAACGGAGAGCTAAACGCGTTGACTTTCAAACATTCAAAAGAAGAAAAACTGATTCGGAGAAATCCGTCCAGACTTACGGCCCTTTCAATCAACCATCAACGAGCAATGGAATCAGAAGGGAAGCAGTGGAGCTGGACAGGATGGTATGTCGTTGTTAAAACCAGCTTAATCCTCAGTTTTCTAGAAAATGTTCTAGAAATACTAGTTTTTGGGTACAATTATTTCCAAAAAACCGTTTATGCAATATAAAAAATATGATTATTGTTTGCCAAAAGCGCATGGTGTCAGTAAATTGTTTTCGTTACAGAATCCACCGTGTGCGGTGTGCGGTGACCCATCATCAGGGATCCACTTTGGAGCAGATTCATGCGCTGCGTGTTCTGCATTTTTTCGACGAACCGTTGCTGTGAAACGCGATTTTCAATGCTCTGGAGAGATTCTCAACTATTGCACAAATCTGAAAGGTACCAAAGTTTAGCAGGAAGTATTTAGCCTTGAAAAATTCTTATAGCACAAACAAATTGACGAAATAAAAATTCTAAAGGAATTAAATTGATTAAAATAGAACAAACGTGCTTCCCACCCTCTGAGATAAGAGGCTTCCAAATCACACATAGAAAATATTCTTCGGGAGGTTCCTGTTAAAAGTGTGGATGAGCATTTTGACAGGACGATCCCGCAATGATAGATCTTTCTCTTACGAAAAGTGTTTTCAACTTGAACTTCACTTTTTAGGCCTTTGAAATGGCATTTATCATAATAACAGTCTGAATGCCCGGCTAAAGCCGGACTTCGGACTTTCTGTGGTTTTAGCTTCGCTCCCCTTCACTGATCAATGAAGTTAATAGTAGTAGCATTTTCGTTAAAGTTAGATTTGTGTTTTTTTAACAACGTTTTTCTTCTCTTTTTTTATTATAAATTAAGGCGAAATATGATCCTTCTAGACCCGTCAATTCTACATTTGGAGAATATTCAACCATCAGCTCCAAACATTCTTTCAATATCAAAATAATATAGATACAATTCGAAGGCAATACTCGAACTATGAGTGTTCCTCCTGATTTCCCCCCCAACAGTTATCACAGAATGATGTTTTAAAATAAAATGACGTAAACAACATCATCATACTGATAAAGATAAGTTCCACATCAGATCATGTGAACTGTTGGGTACTATTAAAGCAGCCGTTTGTGTCCGGAGTTTCCACTTTCTGGAGAAGGCATGCTACCAAGTTGAGGAGAACATGCAGAGAAATAAATACGTGGAGGACCCATAGAGGTGTAATACAACACGTGCAGTGACCATGGGTATGAAACGATTGCAATGTCTATTTTACATTTCGCGACATACGAAGTTATTGCGCACCGATCCGACGTCCTGGGACCCGTCGCACCCCATATTACACATACACATACATATACACACACACTTGACAGAATAAGCCCGTTATTATATATCATGATTAAGCCTTAATTTGTCCGTCCGGCGCATAAACGTAGGTGCTATCAATGATCATGTGAACTTTGTGATTGGGAACCTGAACCGATCCAGTCCGTGGCTTGCTGTGGTTCTCACTTATCATGCAGCACAATAACTGAAAAACATTACAGTAGAGGGACTGAGCAACATGTTTTACTGCATCGTAAATAGCGACGATAAGGGGCGAAGAAGGCACCTTAGGCAATTACCAAGCTTCTGTTTTTGTACCTTATAGAATTGGATGGGAATTGACCTGTGGGAAAAACTGACTGTGTAGTGTAAAGCACGAACATAGATACACTGTGTATGCAGCGTCTGGCAAAGATTGATTTTCCTGCATTTTTGCCACAAATCTGCCATTATTTTTGCGAATAACTAGTCTGTTCGGACCGAAAGATTCGGGTGTCGCAACGCTTACCACGGCCTCATCGTAGGCTTTTAGATCTTAGGCTGTTCTTATGTCTTTTTATTAGTGAACATAGCTTTTTTAGGTTCAAGCAGTTGCAAAAAATGTCGCTTCGAAAAATGTTTGTCTGTTGGAATGGAAATGGGCAGTGAGTTTACGATTAAAATACTGTAAGAAAATTTATTTGTGACAAGAGCTTAGTGCTGTGCAGAAGTTGCGCGCGCGGTTGCGCTTGCACTCGAGGCGGCACGGTAGTGTTAGCGGTTACGATTGAAATGGATTCCTCGCTAGTTAAACTCATTTCTGTAATCCTAGTGACCCAACTATAATTAAGCTACGCTCTACCTAAAGATTTATATTTTCTCGTTTCTCCAACGAAGTTTGGGTCAAATTGTATTTGTGGCCTCTCGTTTCGATAACCTCATCTTCATCATAGGTCTTACAATATCTTGTGCTTTCTGATTTTATGCATATCCGATCAAACTGCTTTTCGCCGAGCTTTGATATCGTTCTAAGTACCCTACGCAGAAACTACAAAGAGCAAAACAAACCGATTAGTCTCACCGACCAGCGGGGCTAGGGAACCACATTTACCTTCCTGCGTTTACCACCTGAGGTGATTGAGATCCACACATTGTGCTGCACCTTTAAATGTTGATGTGAGAAATATTCATTCAATTTTAACCTAGGCGTTCAATGCAACCGCGATTCTATTGGTCGATATTCGAAAAAAGCGGAAATGTTACAAGAGAAAAATGTTTCATCAGGTAGGACAATCCTATAGTAGTTAAAGGGAGCGTATCAAGAAATTGACGAAGTACGGAAGCCCTGCGAAACCCGCAGTTTTTCGATTCTACATTGCGGAACCCACTGCGGCTCCGCTCAACCTCCTCTGATCGTCGTTAAAAATGAGGTGGAAGATGGCTTTCTTTCCTACGAGCTAAGACGGAGTGCATCCTTGTGGACGCGCCGTGTCCACAAGCAAGCGGTCGAAGATCAACCTCGTAGAAACAAACCCTGCTCCCACGCCGTTTTTTCAGGAGAAGTAGGAGGAATTGAGCGGGGTAACGCTGGGTTGCGTGATCTACAATACAAACTGTAAGGGTTCCCTGGAGTTTCCGTGCTATCGTCATATCGGTCATCATTTCATTCCACAGTTATCGATTTTTAGTTAAGGACAATGTTCTCAGTGACCTAGTGATGAATTATAATGCCCTAAATTATCGACGTTCCTTGTTTTATTCGATGGAACAGCCCATAGAAGAAGCATTCGATGAGAAAGAACCTGTAGGTGCATCCGATTTTATTCTTAACATTATTTGGCACTTTTTTGGCCAGCAAACGTCTTCTTCTTCCATGCAAGAGCGTACGCGGATAGGTGATAAACGATCAATTTTTGAAAGATAGCCGAAAATGAAAAGGAATTTTTTCATTGGTTTATAGGATTTCCCTAACTTTTCCGGACCCTCCTCAAAGATTTTCGATATGGCTGTTCTTTTCTCAAATTTGCGAACGTTTAGCCAAATGCCATTGTAAGAATGGAGCTCGACCAAATCAGCATAAAGCGATGAGGAAAAGGAATGAATTAATTTTAAAATCACAGTATTACAATAATTTTTAAGTACAGTTATTTCGTTTTATTTATTATTTGCAAGATTTCACCGAACAGGAAAAGCCTACTTTTTCAGCCTATTCGTGAAATGAGGTCTATTTCTGAAAGCCTGTACCAAATGAGACAACTTGAACCACGACTTGCCGCTGACTTCGTCAGATCTCTACAATTTCTCAAGGATTCTCATCTTACTATCAAAGAATTAGTTCGTACAGCCAAAAATTTTGGAAATCTCTGGAACACTCATGCGTAAGGTATCGATTTTTAGCATTCTCTATACCAAAATTTCGACGTTACACGACAAGCTGTCGAGGAACCGTTTCTTACATACAAGCATCAAATGTTGGATAAAAATTGTTGGGTGATGCTGAACAGGTAACCAATCGTTTACATTGAAGAACCAACTATTTGTTCGATTTCTTTTGATTGATTTTGAATTCTTGATCCTACCTCTTCTCAAATAACTACCAGTAACTGCAATGAGGAAGATTCTTCGGGAAAATAGCTAGTATAGTTTATTTGCGCTAACCAGCCCTCATTGATGATCTCGTTATCGATGAATTTGAACAGCGGAAGCTGCACCTTATAAGTGGTCAGAATCCGTTGGAATAAAGTTCTCCGAATGTCTGAATACATCAATTCTAGGAACTATATTGATCTCTCAAGTACACAGAAGTATTTCGACGATGGTACGATGATTGAGTTGACGTTGAATCGGCAGACTGCAGAAAAGTAATGTTTATCTAGTCGTTTTCTCCTTGATTCAGAACAAAATATTAGGTTGAGTCGAAAGTTCTCGGAAAAATTGACAATATTTTTATTTACTTTGCAATTTTCAAACGATAACTGTAAATCATTTGAAGTATGTCCCATTGGCATCGATGGTCTTCTGCCAACGTTTAGGCAGATAGTAGATGCCCTTGCTCCAGAACGCTGGGGACTGCTCTTTGAAGAACTGCTCGAGTGCCTTTTTGATGTCGTCGGGGGTTTGGAAGTCTTGACTATCCAGATGACGTTGGAGATAGGAAAAAAGATGGTAATCCGAGGGAGCCAGGTCTGGGGAATACGGTGGGTGTGGTAAAATGGTCGAACCGAATTTCACCAGTTTGGCTTTGGTCGTTCTTGCAACGTGCGGCCGAGCGTTGTCGTGCTGGAAGTAGACTTCGCGCTGCTGCGGGCGTGCATTTTCGAGATTTGTCTTCAAATTCTTCAGTTGGTCAACGTAGACGTCTGCCGTCACTGTGCATCCATGAGCGAGCAGCTCCCAGTATTCGACTCCGTTTACGCTCCACCAGATGCAGAGCATAATATTTTTTGGCGTTGAGTTTAGGGACGTCTTCTGCATCTATACCTTTGTCAACCCATTGGCCACGCCGGTGAATGTTAGAATAGGAAATCCACTTCTCATCCCCGTTGGCTATGTGCCCAAACCAAGTATGGGTGCGCTTGAGCGTGAGGAGAGAAAGTGCCGTATCAGTCCAGTCATACTGCGTCAGAACATGTGGCACTCATCAACCTAGTTTCCGCACCTTCCCGATTGACTTCAATCCGCGAACAACTGTGGTTTGACCCATCCCAAGAGCGACTGTCAGTGGAGTGACGACAGCTTGAAATTACGCGGCATTGTGGCAGGAAAGGAACCTGCTCAATGTAATTGTTAACCTACACTTTGAAGAGCCTTTTATAAAAAAAAAACGGTAGCTATCAAACTGTAGCTAACACATTCATTTTTGTCGGCTCTTTGCAAGGTGATGATCTCTAGAAATCATCACTACCATATTGTCCGAGAACTTTCGATTCAACCTAATAATTTCATAATCCGTCTGAATTCAAGAAAATAAACATGTGGGATGCAGGTGATTGTGTACGTTCCTTCGTGTGATAACAAACAGACGGAAAAATGATAAATTATTTGATCATGAAAAGAAGCGAAAAATTTATTCCTTCTTAACTTCATCCACACTATGCTTCTGGATTTGGCCGTGAAGGAAGGAGAGTCTCAGTCGGCCTGATGCTCTCAACAAACATGATGACAAATAAACTTGGTCTAATTTTAGCCTCTTCATCCCTTCGCTACAAAGTGCTATAGCCAATGTTAGCACAAGAATGAGGAAACACAAAGTTGATGAGACCGAAATGATTGCTCTTTACGGAGTTGCTCTATTTGATCCAGGTGAATTACGAATCACCCAAAACTTCGGAATAAGGATCTCAAATTCCGTTCTCAGGTGTAAATGAATTATCCAGTGAAGCGCGGGACAAAATGTTAACTGCTCGAGGACTTATCAGTAAGTCTTTGTTGCAACGTTACGAAGATGATGACGTTGACGATCCGGAGATCAGACTAGGCACATTGTACATAGACGTGTATACTTATAGCAAGGTGAAAGAGATTTTCATCCCTTTAGTTTCATTGAAATTTCAAATCTTATTTTAAAAGAAACAAATTTCCAGGTACATGCAATCACAACTTCAGAAAACAAACACCTTCTGGATATTTTCGACATTTTTCCGATGTGTAAAGAACGGCTCAGAGAGAGTAAGCACCAAATAAGTGCGAGTCCGTTATAGAAAATGGATAAAGTGTATGAAAAAGAGAATAATAGACAACTGAATAAATTTACGAACAATTCAATAGCAACCATTTAACACATTCAACAATTTAATTTTTAACTTCATTGGTGTTTTCGTTTTCTACTCTACTGTCAGTCTGTCGAAGATGAAAAAATTATGGTTCAAAAAAAAAAAATCAGCTTCCAAGTGATCGTTGGACCCAAAAAAGCAGGGAAGAAATCCATTTTTTTTCTCAACAACACAGATGAGTTTCTACTAAAAAAAGGGCATGCTGAACTGCACTTTTTTGTTGCTGTCACAAAAAAGTAGTGTTGAACCAAAGGGTCAGATAATCCGAAGAACTGGGAATTAATCGGCGATCAATACATAAAAGATGTCTTAACAACGCTATTTAACATTCCCCTGTACATTATGAACCTGTACATTGAGAAATGACATTCAGTTTTTCTTAGTTTTTTCCCTTGTAAACTTTACACAATGGTATTGTTTGTTCAATTGATCGAACACATTAGCCGTTGCTTTCATGTCTACGAGAAAAACCCCTATTGGAATGTAAACCTATTTTGTACTTTCAATGTATAGATGATCGTTGCATTATATGTCCAACGCAAGTCGAAATGAACACATGCTTCGACCTCTTGAATCGTAAAGATGACTGGATCGCTGCGACCAACGAGTTAACTCTGTATAAAGACCATTGCTAATTTTGATTTACGGGGTCATATGTAGATCTCATCCTAATTACTACTAGACGAACGACTAAACTAACGCGCTACGCGGATGTACGCTAACATCACAGCAACGCAGCTACTGAGGTCGGCACAACGGTTTAAGCTCTTTTGGTTCCTGTTTCCGAGTGTAATATCTTAGGCGATGATGACCTATTCTGAATGAGAGATTTGAGAGGATAAGCTGCAAATATTCTGACTTTCCAGGATCTGACGAAGGCGAGCACGCCAAACTGTTAGTTTCTTTGCCCTTCTGTAATTCGACCTATGCTCCTGAATCTTCTCCTTTCTTCGTCGTACTATGTGTTTTAATCAGTATTTAAAAATATTTTACAAATTTTGGAATAAAAATAGAAATATTTCAATACCACTATTTCAACAACGTTTTAGCAAATTCACTTCTTCCACTACTTGGTGTTTCTTCGCTTCTGTCAGCTATCGAAATTTCACATCTGCCATTTGTTCTTAATTTTTCATTTTGTTTTTGAAAAACACGAAATCTCCAATATATTGAACTGCTAGCAACCGAGAACTGTCGTAGCAAACTTTGGAGAAGGGAGGAAGGGGCAGTTGTATTTGGGAGGGTCGTATCAGTACTCTTGACTCTAATCCGAACGATTTTCAGTAAAGTACGGTGGAATATTGCCTTATTTAACCGAGAAAGTTTGATATGAAACAACCATATACTTATTAACCACTATTAGGTGTTTCTTTCTATTTACATTTCCAGACTTCTCACCATCCATACTAGCCTAGCGATTCTCTTAAACACATTCAATATACTGACGGAGACTACTGAACGACATAATCAAAATAAGTGGATATCCGTCGCTGGATGCGAGTAGTCGTCGTCTGATGAAAGAACTATAGCAACTATCTACTGAACCACCAACAGGCATTGTAGTTAACAAGGATGCGGCTAGTGCTGATTTAAAACAGTTGCGAGTGGATGTAACAGGTGCAGCAGGTACATCCTACGAGGGTGAAAAGTTTTCACTGCAGTTTCGGTTTACTCAACAGTACCCGGTCAATTCGCCTGAGGTAATGTACGTTGGTGAGAATATACCTGTGCATCCACACGTTTATTCAAACGGTCATATTTGCCTTTCGATCCTTTCGGAGGACTGGACTCCTGCTATGAGCGTACAAACCGTGTGTCTCTCCATTCTTTCGATGTTGTCATCTGCTCGAGAGAAGAAGCGGCCGCCTGATAATGCTAGTTCAAGAATGTTATGATTATTATTCGAAAAATTGTTCGAAAATGCAATAAAAGTTTCAGTAAAACGCGACGGTGGTTCCACGATGATACTATTTAATAGTAACATAGCTTATGTAATACTTTCGGCAATGCTAATACTGTTAGGAGTGTTCACTATCACTACAACAGTCGATAAGAAGCGCTATATAAGTGGGCGTGAGTAAGAATAACGCATTCTTAATTTCCAACTAACGTTATGATCTCGGTTGAGGTAGACGTTTCTCCCCAGGATACAAAGAAGCCATCGGATGCACAGCCACAACCTTCACAACCGTCACAGCCACTACAACCGTCACAGCCACCACAACCGTCACAGCCACTACAACCGTCACAGCCACTACAACTGTCACAGCCACCACAACCGTCACAGCCACCACAACCGTCACAGCCACCACAACCGTCACAGCCACCACAACCGTCACAGCCACCACAACCGTCACAGCCACCACAACCGTTACAGCCACCACAACCGTCACAGCCACCACAACCGTTACAGCCGCCACAACCGTCACAGACACCACAACCGTCAAAGCAACCACAACCGTCAAAGCAACCACAACCATCACAACCATTACAACCGCCACAATCAGAATCACAAACTCTAACGTCGCTCGATGATAAGGCTCTTGAAAAAGAGGAAGAAAAGGTTTTTTTAGAATTGTGGAAGACTAATTTTACATACATCTGACTAAATTACGTACAGGCACTGAAAGAATTCAGTTTCTATCATGGATTCCTTCCACGTGAAGACTTATTATTTTTGCTTAAAGCTCAAGGTGACTATCTTTTACGCGTCAGTGAAGTTGGGGGAGAGAAAACGGTGTGTTGCCCTTTTCTGAAACTTTAAGAAAAATCCAAAATTAACGTTTTTAGATTGACGTGGATTTGATAAGTAAAAGAGCAATAATTTTATCAGTTCTGACAGAAGCCGCTGCTGGTGATTGCACAGTTTCAGTAGTGGGCCCACCAAATGCTCAAGTTAAGGTGGGTTGGACACCTGCAAATGAAACTTCTACAATTAGAATAAAACCACAAACCTATTTCGAAATTAAAGTAATGTTGCTCAAAATGGCAAAGACTAGTAGCGATGATCCGCTGTTTAAATATAGAACTTATCAAACTCCATAAAAGAGTCGTATTCGTGGCATTTATACTTATAACCAGTCTAAACGTCCGGCTGAAGCCGGACCACAGATTTCTTTTTGTGGTGTTCACATCGCTCGCATTCACTGATCAATTAATCAAAACTAATCAAAATGACATTTTCCGTAAAATCAGAATTCTGTCTTTCTAACGACGTTTTCTTCTTCCTTTCTTACTATAAATAAAGACGAAAGATTTCATAGTTTTCTTTCCTAAACACGTCAGTTCTACATGTTGAGAATATTAAAATCTCAAAACCTCCTTCGATACCAATGTAATATAGACACAATTTGAGAGTATTACTCAAAGAATGCGTTTTCTTCCTGTTTTCCTCAACCGCTATCACAGAATGATGTTTGACATAAAATGGCGTGAACGACATCATCGAACTGATAATGATAACGTTCCTCGTCAGATCATGTAAACTGTTGGCTACTATTTGAGCAGCTGGTTTCACTCGGCTTTCCACTTTCTGGGGAAGTGATATAATACCAACCTGAGTGAAAAGCACCTTTTGCGACATACACACGGAGCTACTGCGCGATAATATTGCAATAAGTCAGTAATAACAATTCCATGCCGTAGCACGCATCGCACCTTTTTACCGCTCTACGTCTCCGGGGCACCATTTCGACGCCTTAGGAACCGTCCCAGCCAATTTTATACTTTGTGGCGTGGGCGCACCAGTCCAACGCAGTGAGACCCGCTGCACCCCCTTTTACCGCTTTACGATCCTATGGCACCAATCCGACGTCATTAGACCCGCGTATCCCCGTTTTACCGCTCTACGATGCGGGCGCACCAATTCGACGCCAGTGGAGCCGTCGTAACCCCTTTTCGGAATTTCATTTCACACACACAGATATATACACACGTGTCAGACTAAGCCCGTTATTGTATAATATGATTTCACACATTTGTTTCAACAAGGCCAAACTTAAAGGTACCATACCACGAATCTGACGTGATAAGGGAATCCGCAAGAAAAGCTAGAGATGGGGTTGTAGATTACGGAATCCGAGTTGGTTCCGCTCATCCCCTACCCCCGTAAAAGTCGTAAGAAACGGGGCAGCAGCCGCACTACGAGATACTTGAGAAAAGTCCTCTATGTACAAGTTCCGATCCTCTCAGCAGCCTATTCAATTTCACTTGAACAGGCCGGTGAAGACATCGGTGATCTTCGATTGCTCGGATGCGGAGCGTGGACAAGGTGAGGCGTTGCAATTTGTAATCGTATACGGCGTCTTCCACGCCGTTTTTTAAGCAGATTTTAACGCATTCCGCAAACCATAAGTGGTATAGTCGGGTCGAATCGACATAGAGTACGGAAAATTATGTAAGCGGCTGTGCTTGAAGCGGTGCAGTGGAGACAGCGGTTGGAATTGAGGTGGGACCATGACGAACTAGAGAGATGGGTGGCGGTAGAGAGGATTCTTACACGACCCCAACCGCTATGCCACCGCGCCGCTTTGAGCGCAGCGAGGCTTACGCAACTGTTTGTTGTTCGAGTCGTTTCGACCCAACTATAGGTTTGTTGAAAGATTGGTAAAATTGATCGTGGCTGGGATACGCCTCCGGAATACACATAATCTTCATCGGGATCAATGTCGATTTTCTCCGAAGGGCAAGTTTTGTGCAATTCTATCCGAAACAAAAAGAGGAGTTTGACCATTTCGCTCCTTCCTCGTTCCGTCTGGCTCCTCAGCACCGCTCACAATAGCATTGTTAAGCAAACTGCTTCATTCTTTGTTCAAATGTTGCCTCGAAAATTCTGTCAACCGTGCGATGCGCGGTGCAAACCTGTGGCCGTGAGCAGTACTTTAGTAGGCTTTGAGATTGGCAGGTTCAGTCACCCTAGTTTCTGAATCTCCGAGTTTCCTCTGGAATTCGAGTCGTCCGAGTTTCCTCTGGAATTCGAGTCGGATAGATTAAATAATAGAGGGTGAGTTTTATGATTAGATACACAATGGGATGGACAACATACATACAATAGGGTATTCTTAAGTACATATCTAAAAATGGGGTTTCACCATGCTCATGCACTTAGATCAGCGTGAATCTAATATATTATTTCAGTCAAGTAGATATTTTTGAGTAGTGACTGCAAAAATCATAACACTACAGCAATACCTTTCCTTTCTTCGTACCATAAACGTTCCTGCCGAAATTGTGTGATATTGGGCAACTGTCTTGCACGCTTTAGTCGTCAAAAAAAGTCGAGTCGTAGCCCACGAGTTAGTCCTGGAATAAAGATGAAATTCTGTGAAAAATTGTTTATAATTTATCAGTTTTAACTGAGATGAGGACGGAGTTTTTTCAAGAGTAGTTAGAGCTCGAAATGTTTAACGAATTTAAATGATACAAAAAGAACCAGGAAGATGATGACGACAGGCTACACCCAAAGATGCAAAAAAAAGTCAAATTATATAAAAATAAGTATGAATATCCAGTCTTCATCACGTGTACTCTTTTTCCTTCGTTGCCGACAGTAACTCTATTGTTTTGTGCAGCTGAAAAACATAATTATTCGAAGACACGCAACAAAGTACTATGTGGAATCCAATAAATCATTTGTTTCACTGAAAGAGCTGATAGAACATTACCAAAAGGTTCCAGGCTACTTGAATAAGGTTAGAGTCTTCTCAAGCAAACTAATGGAGCACCCATCTGAGATTGATACTTTCAGGCAAAGTTTATTTTAAAAAATCCTATATGCCAACAACGGTGGGAGTTTTTGCACAGCGAAGTACAGGTAGGAAAGCTTATCGGAGAAGGTGCGTACGGAGAAGTTAGGGAAGGGACAGTGAAAAAGAATAACCAAACGCTTGAAGTAGCCGTCAAATTGGTACCTATTACGAGTGCTAAAAATAAAAAGTCCAATTTTTATAGAACAAAGTTCTCTGCTTGCAGACAAAAGGGACAGGTGAAATGAGTAAAGCAAAAATCAAGGAAATGATGCGAGAAGCTCGATTGATACGGAATTTCAAGCATAAAAATATCGTTCGATTATACGGAGTGGCTGTAGATGAACAACCGTTGTATATTCTACTCGAACTTGTTAAAGGTGAGTGCATGGATTTTCTCAAACGGACAAAATTCGTACACTGGTCTAATTTAAGCAAGACTTGGTGCGTGTTTTACCAAACCCGGTTAGCAATTGGTGTCCACTCGTTGCGTCTCGTGTGTTTCACGCACGCTTTCTCACCATTTGTAACTACGAGTTCACCATCTGTAGATTATTCGTTACCAATTCTAGCCACTTAACTGCATGTATTCTGGCCGTTCACGATCAACGACCATAGGACGTAGTTTTGATTGCAGCGGTTGCATTCTTTTACAGGGTGAGACATTTCTCGCTTTCCCCTAAACACGTCCTTCTCCCACCTATGGCCAGGAGAAATCCGAACGTCACCGCCAGAACCATATGTTGATCGCGTCATTCAAAACGCGTCGACATGATGGAGAGTGATCTGTGTCATATTGAAACTATCTTAACGCACGTGCTGCGCCGGACATCGCACGTACTGTGACTTCATTATTTTCTTCTTAAATATGACAATTCTACATTTGGAGAATATTTAAACTTGATTCTACTTCTGCAATCCTTCTCATCCGCCACAGTTTGAAAACATCATTCGAAGCGTAGGCTTTCCTCTAGCTTTTTTCCAATAATTAGTGAAGAATGATGTTTTATCATGAAATAACCTTAAGGTTATCATCATACTGATAAAGATAATGTTCTGTGCTAGATCATGTAAACTCTTTGGTAGTATTTAGGCAGCACCCGTTTGTATGCCTGCTTCTATTTTCTGAAGAAAAATGTTATTATTCTGAGGCGTCTAGAGAAATAGAAACGGAAGTTGATGCGCTGGGGAGTGCATCTGCGTGAAACGCAACACATGTAGTTGTCAACGCTATGAAACTGTTCGCAACGTCTCATTTACTCTTTTCCAAATTCTGTTGTTGCGCTATACTACTGCTGCAAAGCACACCATTTTGACGAAGTTGAGCACATTCCACAGAAAATCACCGCTTTGCGTGACCTTCCGTGAACAATGAATGTATTATAGTTTACTACAACTTTATTAATGGACCTTCAAACATGGTATGAACCTCATTATCATACTGATAAAAATGAGCATGCTACGTCAGGTCATGTAAATTGCTATTTAAGCAGTTGTTTGAATGCATATATTCAGTCATCAAAAAAAGGACCCGGGAAACATGCTGAGGGCGATCGAAAGCAAGTAGACACAGGCGTGCATAGGGCGTATCTAGGGTCACGGCCATGAAACGGTTCAAAGTGGCTCATTTACTTTTCAATAAAGCTCCCTGGAATTGCTGCGCAATCCTGGTGCACAACATCCCAGCCGATTTCGATTTTCCACGTCGTCACCCCAATCTCGTTTCGTGAAGTCCGCCTCAGTGCTTTCTTTTGCTGGTGCACTGATCCAACCCATGTTTTCTGTCCCTCATAATATCGCTTTTGACACATCTCTCTGATGAAGGTGGCCCCATCTCCCTGCTTCCTGGAATTTCGTTTCACACACGGACACGTAGATGCACAGAATATACTAAGTCGGTTAGTATAAAGCATGATATACAATATGTTGTCTTTTACCCAAGCGGCACATGAGATTGTTAACATCTTCAGTGATTGAAAGGTGAAATCAAATGTAATTTATTAGCGCAAACGACATGACATCAAAAACAATTACTGAGCTCTCATTTCGATCTCATAATTGGAAATGGAAGTGCGAACTTCACATTCAGATCAGAAAGGGATTTCTCCTGCAGACGTTTGGTATCCGGGGTGAGGCGATCACGTAATTAAACAACACCACTGAGAAAGGAGAAGAGTACCGCATAATTAAGAGGCATTCCTCTCTGCTGTTCCTTTTTGGATTTTAAGCTCAGATACAATACGTTTTCAAGGCTTCGCGCGCTGCATTGCACTATGGCGGTGGTGTTAAGTGCGAAATACATTCCGCTGTCCCGTCGCTGCCCGTGGTTGGTTTATGCCGTGAACTCACGCAATTGAATGGAGGTGTCTCCTAATTCGAACACTTGACTGGCTCGAATACGTAATTCGTTGTGGTGTAAATGCGGTCAAATAAAAGATTGCGTGCCTTTGCTTTTGTATATGAAGCGCTGCGATTGTCATAGGTCTTTCGACGTTTAGTGAGCACAGCAAGGCGCATTTTTCTTGAACTTTTGAGCGGCAAACAGACCACGAACAAACCATTACTTGCTGGCTAGGCTTTTAAGCTGTGAAACAGTTTTGACGCGAATGCTAACGCGATACCACGCAGAATGAAGCTGATGCGACAACTCCTGCAATCCTCGGATGCTCAAATGTTCTCCATTTCAACCAGACTTTTTTCCAGGCTTTGAAGCATTGTTGCAACCTTATCACTATCATCATAATAAAGACGTTCACATTTCACAAAGCACATTATTTATGCTAATTGCCGGAATAGAAAAAATTTAATAAATAATTTGGAAACTATCTTTGAATTCCAGCAGTTTTAAAGGAGTTTAGATGTTAAATCAAGTTCGAATATTTCCTAAATTTAGTACTGACACCTTCATCCAAAAGACTTCACAGAGATATTAATGGAATCTTCCATCAATACCTCTTTTAAAAAGCGCAAAGGAAGCTTTATAGGAGAAAAACAGTACTAATTGTCTGACAGAAATTTGTGGAGGCGTGTCGCTCTTTTAAACTTCTATTAATCACCGAAAGCGAGCGACAAGAAGTTTGAAGGCCGACATTAGCCAGACGTTAGTATCATGATATATAATAACAAGCTTATTCTGTCACGTGTGTGTGTATGTGTGTGTGTGTGTGTGTGTGTGTGTGTGTGTGTGTGTGTGTGTGTGTGTGTGTGTGTGTGTGTGTGTGTGTGTGTGTGTGTGTGTGTGTGTGTGTGTGTGTGTGTGTGTGTGTGTGTGTGTGTGTGTGTGTGTGTGTGTGTGTGTGTGTGTGTGTGTGTGTGTGTGTAGTTATAATTTGGAGTGCGACGGGAATTCCGGCGCCAGATATCCATAAAATGGGGTGCGACAGGTCGCTCAGCGACGAAATAGTAGCGAGCTGTTTTCATGATCTGATGTGGGACGCTATCTTTATCAGCGTGATGATGTCATTCATTCCATTTTATATAAAGCATCTTTCTGTGATAACTGTTGGGGGAAACAAGAGGGAAACTTATACTTTGAGTTATGATTCCAAGTCGTGTCTATATTACATTGGTATCGAAAGAGTGCTTAAAGGTGAAGTTTGTATGTTCTCCAAATGTAGAACTGACGCGTTTACAAAGAAAACTACAAACCTTCGGGCGAAATTTTCTTTAAGAAAAGGAAGAAAACGTTGTTAGAAGATCACAAATCTAATTTTACAGAAAATGTCACTATTATTAATTTATTTTCATTAATCAGTGATGGCGAGCGGAGCGAACACCAAAGAAAGCCTGAAGTCCGGCTTTAGGCGGGCGTTCAGAATGGTATATATATATATATATATATATATTGCTATTATTGGTAATCATGATCATCAAGGTCATGCTATATAATAGCAGGCTTATTCTGTCACGTTAACAGACTACGTTGTTAACGGCTACATTCTGAATGTCCGGCTAAAGCCGGACATCAGAGTTTTTTTGTGGTGCTCTCTTCGCTCGCATTCACTAATCAATTAATCAAAATTAGTCACAAATTTAATTTCCCTAATAACGTTTTCTTCTTTTTTTTTGCTATAAATAAAGTCGAAAGACTTTTTTCTAAACGTGTCGGTTTTACATTTTGACTCCTTCGATACCAACATAATATAAGCACAATTTGAAAGTATCACTCGAAATATGGGTTTTCTTCCTGTTTTCCCCAACAGCCCAACAATGATGTTTAACATAAAGTGACGTGAACGACAACATCGTACTGATAAAGATGACGTTCCTCGTCAGATCATGTAAACTGCTAGCTACTATTTAAGCAGCCAGTTTCATTCGTGTTTCCACTTTCTGATGTTTCCACTTTCTGAGAAAGGCATATTACCAACCTGAGGCAAACATGAAAGAAAAGCGGAGCACGGGGGAGTAATAGAAATGAAAAGCAGCACGCGTAGCGATTCTGAAATCAGGCTTTAGTAGGGCGTTCAGACTGCTAATACACATAATACAGCAATACATATAATAAAAGTACAATACATACAAAAACACACAGTCATACAACACAGAAATGTGTGAAGAGGTCATAGACAGAAATCTCTTTTTTTTAAAGGTGGAGCGTTGAACGTCTACCTTCGCGCAAACTCGGAAAAAGTTGACGTACTAGAAAGACTGTCGATGTGTAAGGATGCAGCCTTAGGAGTTGAATATCTTCATAAACAAAGTTGTATACATATGGACCTAGCTGCTAGAAATTGTCTTTATTCATTGGACAAAGTGGTAAGTGGTTGCAATACGTTATCTAACCCATGTGAATGATTTCAAATGGTTACCATTCCAGGTAAAGATTAGTGATTTCGGTCTTTCTCGATTAGGTCTTCAGTACACCATACGAACGGCAAGAAAATTACCGATAAAATGGTTGGCACCAGAAACTATCACCACATTCACGTTTTCCTTGAAAACAGACGTGTTCACTTTTGGGGTAATGGTTTTTGAGATTTTTGCCAACGGAAATGAACCTTGGGATGGTCTATCGAATGCTGAAGTAAAAAAAGGAGTGAGAATTTCTTTAAAAATTGATATGCTTTCATTATTCTTTAAATTTGTTTCTTATAAGAGTTGTAAAAAAATACGATTTCAGTTAGTAGAAGGTAAATTTCTGAGGATGCCTGATCTTTGTCCAGAGTTGTTTCGTACATTTATTCGTGACCGCATCTTCGTGAAGGATCCCAATACGAGGGCTACTATGAGTGAGGTATAATAACAGTTTATTTCTTCCATCGGAGTGGTCGGTGTTTTTTTTTCAATCGGATGGATCGCTGCTACATCAAATCGGCTTTGTTTCTGATTGAAGAAACTTGTTCGTGGCTCTTGGACAAATGTCGTACAACACAAAAAAAAGAATGAGACGGTATCGCAATAAAGTTCTTTGCTTTGCCGCCCACACTTGACCGTCCGACATTCAGTTGCGCTGTACTGTAATCGTGTAGAGAAAGTGGTAATTAGGTATTACTTTGCTTCGTGATCTGGCTCGAAGTAAGCCTAGAATCATACAGGCGGGTCAAAACGATCTGAACCGTGCACGATTTCCGAGTTTGTAGACTGGATTCGTTAGATTTGTAACCACCTACGCCTTAAGTAGCAAGGTGAACAGAGTGGTTGCAATCGAGATGGGACTCTAACTTATCTCTACAGTCTGCAAGCGAAGGTCCAGAATCAATAGCAAAACCTGAGTCCAGCGCACCTCTCTGGGCACACCTACGCAGCAGTACCAAGGTTCAGGTTTCGTTTTGACCTCCTTACCGTAAGATGTTGTCCATGGCAGTATTGCTCTTAGTAGTTGTATAACTATGTTTACCACAGAATCTTGTGTTCCGTTTCGCTTTGATTCGAAACAACTTATAGGTTTGCGCTTTTTTCAAGAAATCATCTGCGGAAAAATTATCAGCCATTTCCCCAAGAACATGCACAGACAGAGTATGTTTAGAACTTTCGCTCTAAGCATAGTATCTAATAACAATAGAGATTCAGGACGATTGTGAAAAATCATTATTTGAACGTCTTGTTAGTGGGAGCCCACCAAAAAATAAAGCTCCTGGATTCGAGGATGTAAGGAATAGCACTGGAACGGAATCATTTGATAAAGTAAGTTACAAATATTCATACAAGGAACATTACTTATACAGAGAATTTTTCAGAAGCGATTCAAAAAATCGAAAGGATTGTTAGTTTTCTTGGCATTGATATTTTGGCTTGTGTTTCTTGTTGCTTTACGATCTTGAAAAAAGTAGATGTAGCAGATCTGTTATCAGCAATAAAATGTTCCTTTTCAGTTACCACAAGGGTGGTTCTAGAAGAAAATGATATCTCATTGGTCATAATTGTTTCTCATAGCTGAAGTTTCATCAAATCTCGCAAAAATAAGTTGTGCAATAAATATTGACTGTTTTGTTCTATATAGCACACATAAACATGAAACGTCCTGAACATTTTCAAGTGGTGAGTTTTTGAACCAACTCATTTTGTACGAGCGAAGCTCTTTCTTCATTCTACAGTTTCTTCAAAGATGATTTCACCTCAAAAGAGGTTAGGAACAAGTTCATAATGAACGTTCAATCTAGTGACCTCTGAGGTACAAGCACAGTATAGACCTATTTATTACAAGGAAAGCTCAACTTCAAGTACAATAACTCTACTACTACGGAGCCTACTAAGGGACGTTTTTGTGATGTAGAGACAGGAGGGGGCATATGCAGAAAGGTGAGGAGCAAGGTACTTATTGCACCTATCAGTAGCTTTACTTCTCATCAGTGTTTGTGTTGTCAAGAGTTCCTTTGAGTCATGAACTTGAGCTGTTTGGCTGAAAACCGCTGGAACGACATTTCAAAATCCTTACCTTAAATGTATTGTGAACGTTATTGCGCCTATTGTGAATGTGTACAACTATCTGCTTAAATGTGAATATGTTTAAAAACGTGTGTGTGCATTTAGCGATCATGTGCAATCAAAATAATGTTCTTGCAACTTTCCCAAATCATACGCTTTGGACGATTTATTTTCCCTTTAGTCCTGAATCCGGCATCGCGTGAGTCAGCGTGAGACAATTAATAAGCCTCGCTATCTTGCCGCTAGTGCTCCCAGGTGTATTATGTTGAGCAGAAAGTCCTGCACTAAAACACCAGCACTCTCCGTTTTCACAACAAATTTATTTATAACTTCCAGCAATCTGCAATATAGTGATCCTTGCTATTAATGGTATTCTCCTACGTGATAGGCAGTATTTCTATTATTCTTTTATTGCAGATTGCCTATTCTTTTATTCAGAATTTTGGGGTAGCGAGGAAAAAACTACGGCTCAGTAATTTTCTTCATAAGTTGAGACGGACACGAGGTTTTTACAGTCCTTTAGTTCATTTCTGCGTCATTTCTGCGAGTTCGTCGTTTTCAGGGCCCGTCGCACCCCCTTTTTGGAATTTCGTTTCACACAAACACATTCGTTATTATATAGCATGGTCATGATAATTTGTACAAGACGCTCAGCAAGCATATCGCGCCATAGTTTTGAAGATCTTTTCGGTCACCTTTCTTATGAACAAGAACGATTCATCGTCATCGAGTATCATCGTCTGATACTGATAAAGATAAGGCTCTAGAAATTATGTTAAGAGGTTATGTGAATTGTTACGTGCTATTTACCCAGCTGTTGTTTCCACTTTGTAGAGGAAATGAGTGACCAACCTGTTTGAGGAAACGTCCAGAAAAATAGACATGTGGGGGAGTACAAAGAGATGAAACGCAACACATGAAGTTTTCACTTCTATGAAACGGTTCACAGCGTCTCATCTACTTAACAAATTCGCTTGGAGTTATTTCGCGGTACTGCGGCACCGCAGCACTCAAATCCGACACCATGGGACCCGTGTCACAACAATGTACCGTTTTTTGGCCCTGGCGCACCTATCCGATGCCGCCGTACCCGTATTATCCTATTTTGCAGCTTTCCTTCACTGAAGCCCCAATATGGCGCCGGCGACACAACCTGACGCAGTGGGACCCGTATAACTGCATTTTACCACTTTGCGGCGCCAGTGCTTCTAGCGCCATTGGACACGTCTCACTGCGCTACGGAATTTCGTTACACACATACACACAAACAAACAAAGAGACACACATAACAAAACTAGCCCGTTATTATATAGCGTGATAGTACTGTATCATCATTGTTGTGGTCTATCTTTGCGTCAAATGAACATAAGGATCATTATAGCTACTTTATTCCCTACGTAATATTCAGCTGAGCTGTTAAAAATAAAATAAACTGTTAAACAAAGCGGTGCTAACCCCGCGCTTGTATTTATTTCCACCGAACCGTTAGTACAATGTAGTGTTACTTTACCTATCTCGTCCTTACGTTTTGCACACCAGTGTACTCTATGATGCATTCTTTTCTGGACCATTCTTTAAGCTATCGCTATGCACTCCAATTTTAACCATCAAATCTTCTAGTTTAGTGAAGCATCCTTCATTTTACTCTACTTGCTTTCTACTTTTATAAGGCGATGAAATAAGGTCTTTTTCAAGGCACCGGACAGCATTCGATGCCTTGAACTGAGTGACGTAAACACAAGTGGAATAGAATCTAAGAATTCGAAAAAGTGCAAAGAACAAGCAACTTTGTGACAAGTCCTTCCTAATATGCCCCTAAAAGTGTTTATGTTATGCATACAAGGAAATCACGTGAGATATGAACGATCGTAAAGCGGCACACCGAATTTTTCTCCACTTCCGTTCGTGTCGCTTTTGGACTACGTAGAGCGCATAAGCGCAAACATACACCTCACTTCTACAACCAGGGTGTTTTCACACTCGTTCGTATCAGCTGAGAAGGCCCATGATTTCATGACTATTCTAGTGAAAAGAAAAAACACTTTAGCATTCTATGCTCTGTCGCTTCCACCCTCACCACATACGGTGTTAGCCTTCGATTCTGCTCTCTCTCTCTTAATCTCTCTCTTTAGTTCGTATATCGTTTTTCTTTCATGATACTTGAATGAGCGTTCCACCTGACGGCAATTTATGTCGTGCGCAAACATAACATATGTGAAAAAAAAACTTTCTAAATGCTCGCTCCGCCACATTCGGACGACTGAACAAAAAGCATTTTGGCGTCATTTCTTCCGTAGTCTCGCTCCACCTTATTGATCCTTTTTAAAGTGTTGTTCGTATGAAGCTAAGTGCACATATAAAAGCATAACTAGTGTGTAAGTATGAGGATGTTGTTCGCGAAACAAACTCAGAATTCTCCCGTCATGGAAATACATACATCTAGGTCTTTCTCCATTCACATCTTTACCACTCAACTCGCAGCCTCCTGCATGTCTGATTCCTCCTTTTAATCCCCCTATGAACCCTTCTTTTACTCCACTTCACTACCTCACTCGACTCAAATTAAAGATTACAAATATTTCGCCAATTTTTTCGTTGCTGTGAAAATTTAGATGCCTAAGATTAGAGTGTTCAGTGTTATGTTAAGTGTATTATTATTGTTTATGCCATGTTAATGTTGTTTATCAATGCTGTTTTGCGACAAATAATTTAATAATAGAAAGAGCTAAACGCAATCATCTGGTACTTTTTATTTTTCGTTCAAGTCAGCGCAGATTTTACTGAAGGTAGTTAGCTCTCTACCTTCTAGAAACAAAAAAAACTCTGGTGGTTTTTCATTTTCTCATACTGTCTGTCATTTTTTTCATCCGTCTGAACGTCCAGTTGACGCCAGACCATAGAATTTTTTGCCTTTGCTTGCGATAAAAGTGATGTATTGTAAAGAATGAAAAAGCACGGAGCGATTTTTAGGATTTCATTTCATAGAATCAAAAAGATGTGTTGTAACAAAGCTTTACCTCTCCTTCAAAAACGTTTGCACTGTGAATGTGAGCATTTGTAGTTTTCTGCTTCAAAAATTCTGTAAAAATAGATTACTGGTATAATAAAATGTGCATATATGTAATGTACTCTGATTTAATGAGAATCATAACTTGATTTCTAAAATCTGGAAATGTTTTTGCAAGCATTGGACCAATCTGTTCTCTTTTTCATTATTTGTTGATTCACAATGATATGAATATCATCACCGTACTAATGAAGGTACGCATCTTATTTTACCATAAATAGACAACCGGCTACTATTCAAGGATCTCAACTCATGTGCTCCTAATTCCTGAGAAAAATTAGGAAACACAACGAAAAAAGAATAGAAGCAGGGAAGCTTAAATCTGGAAATATACCACTGCAAAACTGCGGTTTTAAAAGTCGTACCATCCTCTCCAAATTTCTGGGGCAATATTTTTGATCCTTTTTGATAGTATCGAGACATCTGTACTGTAATTGCTCAATTTTCTCACCGCGACGACTGGTTGGTCAGCACAGACGCTGTGTAGCTCGTCTCACGGCATCTGAGCTGACATTTTACGGCTTTCTAGTAAACGCACACTAACGACGTCATCGGGCCAGGCTCAGGGAAAACACACAAAGGCGACGCTGAACCGAACTCAGCGGATAAAGTCTTTTTGTGACACAAGGTCAGACAAACACAAAAGGGCTTAATTAAATATATATGCGTAGAATGATGTTTTTATTTGTTTGAACGATAAATACTAAAAATAACAAAAAATATATAAAAATGACTTGAATTTTTGGGAAAAAATTTTTACAAGTATAATTTTATTCTAGTGTTTTTCTAGTATCTAGTATTTCCTACTATTATTTGTCTTCTAATTTTTTATCTGAGTATCTGTTTCTTCTTATGAGTATCCTGAGATATTTTCGAGAACATTAACAGTAGTACGCACTGCAATGAGGTTTCCCGATGTCTTTTAGTTCAAATTCCAATTTTTTCCAATTTTAACCGCTCACAATCAAAATTATCCTATACAAATTGTCCCTTTCCGAACTACGTACGTCATCGAAAGTGTAGAAAACATTCTTCACATTTTTGTAACGAAGAAAACATGAGTGATGTCTGATACAACCGATATTTTTCCAACTCTCTTTTTTTCAATTCTTAAATTCACTAAATAGCGCAGCCAAAAATAATTGGAAGGTTTTGTACCATTCACAACGAGACAGTTTCACAGTTGGTTTTAAGTTTCTTCTTTTTTCCCATCTTTTTTTTTTCCTTTTTTATGTCTCATCCGTTAAGGCTGAGCGGTCACGATCTCCTTCTTTTCTCGATCTTAATAGTCTCCCTTCGTTATGTATTATATCTGTCGTCTAGGACCCAGCGGGTTTGTTTTTTTTGTTAGGTTCAGGTTTTGTTTCTTTAACTATGTAAATAGATCATGCATAAATACGCGTGATTCTACTGCTCTTTAACATGTCCTGCGTATAAACTGCGTACTACGATTGACAAAAGGACAATATGTAGAAATGGATAAGGTATAGGCGTTTTATAGGGGTTTTCTTGATTTAAGAGCATCGCCCCATGAATCTAGAGTGGTGCGGGTTTCAGGTGAGTTATGCCTACACTGGGAAAAAGATTATGGAGAGGGAGGTAATCCCGTTTATTTCTTCCTAATTGCCGTAAAAAACGGCCCGGAAGATGCGGCTTCGAGCGTTCCGGGACGCTATTTCCTACAACGAGTTCAATTGGAGCGCGCCAGCCTTGTGCACCCGCTGCATCTTCCGGGCTGTTTTTTTACGGCAATTAGGAAGAAATGGACGGAATCACCCGTTTCCCCACAATCTATGACCCCGTATAGGCATAACTCACCTGAAACCCGCACCACACCAGATTCATGGGGTGATGCTTTTGAGGATCTTAGCAGCACCGTAAACACCGCATCAGGATCAAAAACATTTGCTCCTTTTTTTTCAGAATAGATTTTTGGAAAAATCCCGAGTCATTTCAAATATGAATCTGCAGCCAGTCTTATCCGTTTGCCTTTTTGCAATTATAATCTCTGTATTCTTTGTAATTTTGATAGATTATTTATTAAAGCTCCTTATTCCTTCAATTCAAGGAGATCCCCCTTCAAACGCAATAATCATACCAATCCTATATGATCATGTATAATCCAATATAACCCGTAATTCGCTTCCTGTAATTGATTAATCGCAAACATTTTATCTTCTGTGTTTAACATTAAGAACTTTTTAGAATAGTGCAAAGATACACTATTACATATTTCTAAAACATCTGAATCATCTCTAAATCAAAAAAAAAAAATGGTAGCGAAGGCGAAATAAAATGTATTGCATGTATTGCATTTATTGGGTGAAATGAGTTTTTCGTGTGCTTTTCCTATTTGTACACTTTGTTTGTTGTTGTACTTTGTAAATAATACTTGTTCGTACTTTGTGTAGAAGCGGGTACTTGTATGCGCGATGGTGGCGCGTAAAGATGTTGCTGAGGTGTACTAATTCTGAACTGTAAGACTGGATACATTTTTGATGACAGTTCTCGAGATTTTGTTACTAAATATTACAGCGTATGCAGATAAAAAGTGAGTGTAGCACAGTGGTAAGACGTCAGATTGCGAAAACGCGATCGATGGTTTGAAACCGTCACCTGCCAACCAATCCTTTCATCTCTCTGGGGTCGATAAGTTGTTACCCGACTTGTCTTCGAGCATACGGGCATAGTACATCGGCTGGCCTCCACTGAATAGATCAGATAACTTGAAGTTTGAACAGTTCCGAGGTGAAGTGAACACACTGACGCATTCCAAGCGGCCTGATTAACACCGGACACCTTATCCATTATACGTTTGTGCAGATCCACGAATCTTCTCTGAAACTTCACTGCTTCAGTGAGGACGCCGTTTTTGATTATTATATAGGCTGCCTTCGCCCTCTCAGGAAATCCATCCTACACGAACTTAAGATAGAAGGCGAAGTCACTGCGACAGCGAGAACAAAAAAAATTTAGGACATACATATACAAGCGAGTCAGAAAATATTTATTTGCAGCGCAACATTTTACGCACTTTCGAAAACAATCAATAAGTATCAGTAAGTGGATCGCTCTTCGTTCGTCCATTTTGGCTAGAAAGAAAAAAGAAAAGAAAAGTAGTAGTAAAGAAAATTAAACTTAATCTAAGATTATGGGAGTATCCGTTGAGCTTTATCTTTGAGGTTTAAACCGAGAAAGCCGATTATTCCGCTATTTATTATATTGCCATTATCGTGCTGATATTTACGAAAAGTCGTGTTTGACGACTTGGTCCTCAGTTATTGCTTCAGTTGTTAGAAGTTTATTTGAGTTTCATGCATTTTATATTGTCTGACATCAAATATCTAAAGTAATTTCAATAGAATGATATTCTCCTACGATTCGTAGCGACAGGTTCCCTTCTGTAAATGAATTATAAAGTACTTGGTTCGTTAAACAATGAGATTTTGCTATTTCATGTTTACTTATATTTCATGTTTATGCTTTTTTTGCTAATCGGAGTAAACAGTGCTGTTTTACCCTTGTCCTTGAGTAACTTAAATCAAGAATTATGAGACAGCAATAATGGACAGGATGTGAGATCAATAAATAAAGCTAAACTCATATTTCCATCATCTGCGATTGAACGTTGGAGAATTAAATACTTAAAATTAAAATAAAACTAAAATTAAATACTTGGGCTCACATTTACCTTGAAAGGAAGTAGAAATATTTGCTAAATCAACATTAGATTAAAATAGATTGAATTAAAATAGCATCAAATATAAAATTAACTAAAATTAACCAAATATTGACAAAATATGTGGTAGTTCCGTAAATCACTTAGATTGAAGTAATATTTAACGATATGTAAAACCCGTCACCGAACCTATGCTCCTTATATCCCGTTTAGTACGTCGGAAGCAGATTTCGAGCCGTCCTCATAAAATATTGCAAATAACGTGTAATTCGGATGATTTCTGCATTTGCAAGACAATGAATTTTATCGGTATTTTGGGCGTTGAGAAGAAATTTACGAGTTCTTCTAAATCTACTTAACAAATTTGTAGAAAAAAAACAGATTTATATTTGCAAATTATTACTCTAATGAATAGCGCTAGCTGTCCTTAGTTGTTTTATTCTGGTGAAAGAAAAAAAAAACAGCAAAAACGTTTTTATTTAGCTCTCAATATTTAAAATATTTGAGGAATTTCCGAGGTTGAATATTTTAGTCCCCTTCAATGCATGAATGAACAAGAGGTTTATTCGTTTTATATCTCGAGCAAACACCTGTAAATGCTGTCTTTTCACTCTATTTTACACGTTTTTCTTCGAACACCAGTGAAAACCACTTCCGCTCATTTTTTTCTCGATTGCCCTTTCGTTGAACCACAACGCTTTTGTCTCGTAGTCGTATTTCCAGCTCATTTCTTTCACATAAACGTATTGTTCCAGCTCATTCCAGCGCACAACTACTCATAATAGTCGTCAGTGTTACTCTATTCTCCAACCGGGAATATGGGCTGTCGTCCCTCGACACCCGAGGTGATTACCGTAACTCCCCCGGATCCACCACCTAGTGAGGTGCCAAGCGATCCACCGCTATCGAAACCACGTTCATATCGTCCCTCAATCGCTAGTCTACAGATACCGAACTTTCAAGATGACTTGAGTTCCGAATGCATGAGGTGAGACCATTAGAAAGAGAGTTGTTTAAAGAGTAATTAGGCCTATAATTAACCATCAAAGTGAAATTCAATTAGAATCGTCTTCATTTTAAAAAAATCAATTAAAGAAAATTCAAAACTTATTATTTTTAAATTTATTTTCTAACTTTAAATCCGAGCCTCATCAGACCTTTATGTCACGTTAGATGCACAAAGGACATCAAACTTCTCAGTATAAGTGAAAATATTCAGGTCAGGCCTCCCATTTTTATCGTATCCTCTTCATCTCTTCACTTAGTCGTAAACAACGACGTTATGACGTTTTTGTCACTGATATTCATTATGAGAATTTTTTGTTGTATACTTTATATTTTACTTTCACTATATTTTATATAATTTTTTTTCTTATAAGTAGAACTATTAGCCTGATCCAGTCAGGCAGAAATTTCTCATAAAAATTCATTAAAAAAATAGGAGTTCTATTAGGAAAAGGCGCAAGACAGTGTGCGGACAGTGAAAGGTTCCCGGCATTGAATATACTTTGCATACTAAGAGTAATCCTCCAATTAGGCAATGCGCAAGGATTCGAATCATCCCTTCTCTTTTTCTTCTTAGTGAAATGTTCCTATAGAAGTGTTATTTCGTTTATTCGTCAAAACTTCCGTGAAATATGTGAATAATGGCAATTTTCCTCCCCGTGAACACTGCCCTCCTACGGCACTCCAAATTGACTTCAACCGCTATTTTAATCCTTATGTTGAAAGGGCGACGAAGGGAAATGTAAAGGGCAACCGCTTGCACGGACAGGAAGTGCAGCAACAATGACTAAGTAAGTGTCCATTGTACGTCGGATTGACACAATAAACTATGACATAAACCAACAAAAAGTGCTCTACCTATAACCGAAAAGTACACAAAAAAAACCGAAAAGAAACATAGTTGCATTTTAGCGATCGATCAACAGATCAAGAAGCACCGGAGAATCAGGATTACCTCTGCGGGACTGATGTTTCGTTGCAATGGTTGCTTCAAACATTCGCCGATAAGTTCAACAAGAATTTTGAGGAGGAACCGCAATGGATCACAGAACGACTAAATCGACCGAAATGGATGGTATGAACTTTTCCTATATTTATCTTTTTTCTAGATGAAAAGTGGATATTTGACTCTTAGAGGCGTGAATGAAATCGATATTGACCCAAATTTGAAAATTTGCAATTTGTTTGACAGATAAGATGCAATTTTAGCTGAACGAGTATTAGCTTATACTTGCTTATTCCAAACAGGGAATGTTACGAAAAAGTTAAAATTGAAAACTAGTGAAATAAAAACACAGATGTTCGGGTCAATTGTAAACCTGTTGTGGGGCAAGAGTACGAGAGTATCCAGCCTCTAGATCCAGGCTTAATCCGTTACGTTCTCGAAGTGAAGCGAATTTCCTACGTTATAGTGAAAATTGCTGCTGTGCCACCCTGCGGCGCTACTACGGTAATCATATTTGTCCATAGTATCCGTCCGGTAATGATTAAAACTAACATAACTCCTTGTACAGGTGCTAGTGGAGTTAACAAATGTGTAGAAAATAGAATGAAATTGATTCTTTTTCTTCTTCTTTTTTGCTTAATTAATTCCTAGATGTGAGTATTACAAGGATTTTATACGAGCGATCTCCTTTTTATTTCTGGTTCCCAAGGATTAGATCTGAAATAGCGCGCACCTCGAACCTTTTGAAGTATTTTTAATAATTACGGATACATGTTATTGGTTAACGACGAAAGGTTTGATGGTGGTACACAACAGAATACGCGATCGGAAAAATAATCAGCGAAAAATTAACAAAAAAAAAACTCTAATGTCTTATTTCGTGTCTTTTTTTTTTTGCAATTGTCTGTAGAATTCGCAGCAAATCGCTTTCGCTGTCATGAACCATCCTTACCTTGAAAATCAATGTTTCCAATGTGATCAACACTAGAATACCGCTACGCCTACGCACTACCGATGGTACTTCTTCACATTGTGTGTGTTTTCACGATGTCGGGACGCACTTTGACACAACGTGAAACACTGGCAGTATTGTAACATCCGCATAGATCGTTCATCCATCGTTGGATTAGAGGTAACACGACTAGAGCCACTCTCGACGACGTATTACGAGAGTTCTGGAGACACAACATCCGAGGGCGTTACTGTAGTCGGGTCGAAGTGGCGCTGAGTTTTGGTGCAGTTGCGTAAGCGGCTGCGCTCGAAGTGGCGCGACGCAACTTAGTGGTTGGGATCAAAGCTGACGTTTGCTAGCACCATTCATCGCTGCAATCTGAGTAAAACTAGCGATGGTAACACCTCGATCAAAACCGCTAGCTTCGGTTCAGTTGCAGGCAGAGAGCTTCAGGTCGTTTCATCCAGCCTATATCACCCCCGGTTTTAAGGGAACAACACAAAATGGAACCGATTAGATTGACTTCATGCATAGTAATGAGGAATTGGTCCCCCAAAAGTGACGGATTTCATTCTTCGGACATGTAGTTAGTAGACACGTTCCGTTGCGCCTGCACGGTCAATGGTTCAAAACCCCAACAGGTCAGGCCCGATAAATTGGTACCAGACTTGTCTAAGAGGATAACTGACTGAGGAACACAGACTTGACATATCGGCCAGTCCACATAGGTCACTGTATAGGCTAAACATGCGTTCGTAAACCCCAAACGATTCCGAATCGAGTTGAACGCGATGGTGCATCCCAAGCTTATTGATTAGAGGCAGCGTACCACCAAACCGCCGTGGTACGGATACGCTCCAGAGGAAACCTGAGACTGATAAAAACCTCTGAGATGATACGTGAACTGACCCCGTAGGCGACTTTTGTAGGTGGTGTACATGTTCGTAAACCCCAAAAAACTCGGAATTGAAATCGATCGCGTTCCCGCATCTGGAAGGGGTTGATCAACGATAAGCGCTCTATTCATTTTACGATTACGCGGAAATAAATCCATTTGTTGGACAACAAATACGTATGTCAACGACAAATACGTATGTGGAATGTTCAATGTCCAGTAGGCTTATTTACGTTTCTTTCCTTGGATTTATGAAAGAAGTGGTACAATACAAAATCCAAGCATAAAAAACCCCATTGTGACATTTACATTATTCGATATATTTCCGCTCACGACCAATCAAATGCTGCCAACAAAAAGACGTAAGCCAGTAGAGCAATTTCTGGTAATGCAAAATTCATCTTTGAAATAACTCGCATAGCACAAGTAGAAATTTTGAATGCGTGCTGTAAACAACCCATTTCTCGGAATCGTTTAACAGCTTCAAGTCCAAGAATCCTGAATCTTTTTTGTCGTGCAAGGTTCCGTCTCTGACGTAACTCGGGTAATTATATCGGGGACCTCTGACGTAATTCTGATGGAAAAAAAGATGTTCAGTTGTTGCAACTACAACTACAGAATGCAGAAATCCTTCGAAAAAAAAATCTCATGAATGAAGCCAGACAGGAGTGAGGAAAGGAAAAGGCGTAAGAAACGTGGGATATACAAGCCGTGTCTCGTCATCCGAACAATCAGCACCAACACCTCTTCATTATCCTATTGCTGGAAAATCCGACGCTTACGCCCGCTATCGAGGGCTTGGGACGTTGCAAGGTGCCTCGTAGGAGAAAAGGATACGTGAAAACCGTTCCTTACGCCTTTTTTCTGGATACCTGCGAAGAATTGGGTGTGCTAACGCTCATACTCATGAATTACATCTTCACTCCCGACCTCCTCGTAGATCGAACTCAAATCCTTAATAAAGTTATTTGTTGCTTCAAACAAAGAGCAGTAAAACGGCATCCCGGATAGAGGGAGAGTAGGATCGCGCTTGAAATGTGGGAAAGAGAAAGGGAGAGAAAAGTTAGATAAAGCAGATAAACGATAAGGGAGGTATAGCGAAATTATTCCTTTAGATTATGCCACATCCACAGTTTTGCGAGTGACATTCGGCTGGGAGGATGACGATCTGCCGAAGAGTGTTATCCTCAAAACTCTTTCCTCGAAAGAGTTGCGCGATGACGATGAGGCAAAGTATCACTACCTCATGTTCAAAAGGTGATTTACACCTTTCATTTTTTCAAAAACATTTACGGCTTTCTAAACAATAGATATTTTACAGAGAATGTAATGTTTACGATTGGACGCAAAAATATTCGAAATTAGCGTCTCCTAGAATTTTTCATATAAAACGGCAAGCTAAGGATTTCGGCGGGGTGGTAGTTATGGAGGACATCGGGGAGCGAGGAGTACAACAGGACGCCATTAAAGGTTTGTCGGTAAGTGATTGTGGTTTTTTGAATCGTCTGAACTCTCAGCCGTACTTTATTGAACATTAGAAAAAAATTAAAAATTAAAATTAAACATTAGAAATTGAACATTGTTTAAAAAATTGAATTGAAAATTATTTAGAAAATCGGAAAAATTTTTCTATCTCTTCAGGTTGACGGTGTAAGAGATCTTCTACGACATTTAGCTGTTCTTCACACAGTTTCAATGAAGCACACAGGCTGGAACACATTGGTGCTAATAGAACAGTGCTGTGATTCACCCGATAGCGTTATCCATAAATATTTCAGGTTGCTGACCTACCTCCATCATATTACGAGTATTTAGTTTCTAGTTATAACGATATGGTTAATTTTTTCGAACGTCATGACGTCGATCATTCACGCTTTGTGGTAAGTACGGTAATTTCATTCATATGGAATGTGAAGATAAAAGTTACCAACAAGATGAGGAGAAACTCCGATTTTCAGTCTTTCCAGCTCTTCTGTGATTTCATTCTCTCCAATTTTTGACCTCAGACCTCCCGTACAGAATATTTTCGGAACTGTGAGCCTGTTGAAGTGCATTTCTTGAATGATGAGACAATGAATCACTGAAGATAATCTTGTTAGTGTTTTCCCGAGAGACTTCGCACAACAACATCGCTGATTGAGGTCCTCAGAATTTTAAAATACATTTCGCTCCTCTCCATATTTTTGTTATAACTATATTTTATTGCCAATAAGTTCTTGGGTAGATGTAGCACAGCACATCTCTGAGGGAATTGGCCATATGCTTTTGATTGACGCGTTTGATGGGGTTCAAACCGCTCACAAGTTCGTGTTTTTATCCTCTCGGACGAGATTGTTACCAATTAATCGACTCCGGAGGGATGAAAATCTTGGTTAGCTTGGAGAAGTTTCGATCCATCGACCGTGTGGCCACAGCGGAATCCTAACCGAATGCGCCACCCGTCTGTGGCTGACTTGATATGTCGATTAGTTGCCACAATTCAACGTATAGAACTTGGAACTTATTCAATATATAGTTCCCGGAGGTGATTAGTCTTCTGCATTGAAGTCGATCATGCTAGCGGTGGATTGACTTAAGCCAACCGCATATGTTTAATGCATTTTTTATTCTTAACAGTATAAACGAAAAAAAAAACCTTCGATAAACCTGTACCAGACTACTGGGAGGATAAAAACACTAGTACTTCAGTCATTGGCTAGTCCCGCAATTCATTGTCTGAGCTCTGCAAGCGTTCCCACACTTCAAACGATTCTGAATTGAAGTCGAACGCATTCCAAGCGGATTGATGCCGGACATTTTATCCTTTATCCGTTACTTATTATACTTACTTACTTATTTCGGTATTTGAGTAAGTAGGCGACGTGGAAGACACCAAATTATAGCGGATGGATATGATTTGTGGTACAAGTCTTCATTGGTAACGATCCTACACAAAATCCTTACAATTTATTCTTGCGTGTACTAAAAACTCTGACTTTTGTGGTATCTGATTTGAAACTTATAGCAGTATTGTTTTCGATTGTTTTTTGTTGTTGTTTTACTAGACCACAGAGTTTCAATCAAGAAATAGTGCTGCTGACACAAATGTCTTGAATAAGTCACCAATAAATTAAACTGTCAAGCTTTTTTTTTCAGGAAACCGGCCAATATTTCTCTTCCGAGTATCTGTACACTACTTCTACTGAAGCTGCAGAAAAATTGCCTCCTAAAGTTTTCGTACACGGTGAACCATACGCATCTAATGTGTTTGTGTTGAACGACAGTAAGGATAGTCGGATAGCAGCATTGATCGATTGGACAGGTAGGTGTTTTTTTTGTTCTGGAATTCTGTTCATGATTTTACGGAAAATCTCCCTTTTTTGTTCGAGCCCTAGAGTTAGGAAGAATATTATGCAAATAATACGTAATAGATAAACGATAAGGCACAAGAATGAATTCTGGATGGATGTCGAATCTAAATGTTCCCACCTACCGCGACTTGCACCAGTTACGGTAAAGAAAACGCCTTGTTTCTCGGTTTTTTGCACGATCGCTGTGTATTCTTCAGCGTTACCATCGATTCGCCAGTCGATAATGTTATCATTACCCGGCCATTGGCAAACTGGTAATATTATTAATATCATTATTTTGATCTTTACTGCTAGCTGAAGAAAGCAATACTTCACAAAATATTTGAAAATCATGGAATAAGTGCTTGAATTATTTCGAGAAGTCCGAAAAACTCAAAAACTTCCCAACAGATCCCCTAACATGAACTCTTATTTTCATTTTCGTCAATTGCGTGGTTGTAAAGAGTTGCCTCCTCGGGGAAATTGAAGCCAGCGGTGCCCGTGATTATTTATTATATATCAGTAGATGTATCGCATTTTCGCTGCAATCGTTGGTAATTTTGTGCCGCGTCCTATCTACTAATGAACAGGACCAAAAATGTTGTCTTACTTTGGTATTAGGCTTTACAGTATACTATTGAGATGGAAATCGGTATCAAAAAATTCTTTTTTTAAGAACTTTTTTAAAAATCTGCGTGGCTAGCAGACATAGCTCACGAATAGGTGTTAATGTTGCAGCAGAGGCTATAAAGCCACAGATCTAGATCCACAGAAACCATGGTTTGTTGTTTGCATTGGCGTGGCTTGACTGAAAAAAATTACCGAAACCAGGGCACCCGGGGAGAACCCTTCGTCACTCAACATATGACAATAATGCGCCTTTGGACCATAAAAAAGGATCATTTTAGAGAGCCATTCGGGATGTTTCGGCGAAGATATAGCGAAGGCGATTTGTTGGAATCTTTCAACGAAGGTGAGTGGAATTGCTTTTTGATATCTGTATGCCTAGTGAAGAGGGCCAACATTAGGGTCGATTTTACTACTAGGTACATACTTGGTATATTAGGAATTCGGGTAGACACGACCTCGAAGCTGCAGCAGCGTACGCGGCTGCGCTCAAAGCGGCACGAAGGTGGGGGTTGAGGTTGACGCGGGACTGTCGCCAGATTTAAAGGCATCACCCTACGAATCTGAGTGGTACGGATTTTAGGTGGAGTATTCGTATACGGGATAGTAGATTATGGAGAGGGAGTGATTTCGTCCATCTCTCCCTAACTGTCGTAAAAAACGGCCCGGACGATAAGCCTTCGGGCGTTTTGGCGCACTATTTTATACAAGGAGTACGACTGTAGCGCGCCAGCCTTGTGCGGCACCGCATCTTCCGGGCCGTTTTTTACGGCCATTAGGAAAAAATGGACGGAATCCCCCCCTCCCCCTCTGAATAATCTACGATCCCGTATACGAATAGTCCACTTGAAATCCGTACCATCTCAGATTCTTTAAACTTCCGCGATGAGCGGTGCTGGCGAGGGTCCCACCCGATTCAAACTGCTACTCTCCACCGCCGCTTCGAGCACAGCCCTTTAAGCAGTTGCACCGAGCTTCACGTCGTATTGACCCTACTATACATTATTTGTCTCAAGAGTTCTGCTTAGGTTCTTTCAGTTTGATCTCTGTCCTAGAAATTAGAGGTGCTGCAATGTACGAAAGGAAGTTGAAAAAAGCAGGATTTTCAAAATTCTCGCTGCTCCACTGTAAGAACGCAGTTTGTCTGTCCACATATACTAAAAAAACCACAAGACACACATATAATTGGGATTATATTTGTATCAAAAACAAACTCGTAACCACTTACCTTTCTATCCATCCATAATAACTAGCAGCTTTGCTCCTTGCTCTGTTTCGCCATTGGATAGAAGCGTTGTTAAAGGCAGCGTATCACGATATTACCGTGTTACGGAAACCGCAGAGAAAACGTAGAGATCGGGCTGTAGATGCCCCCGCTCAAATCTCCCTATTCATCTTGAAAACGGCGTGGGAACCGCTTTAGTCCCTACGATTTACGTTAGAAGCGACACCATTGCACGCGCTCCTGTCCATTCAGTTACCCATTCATTGGTTTTATTTGAATAGGCTGGTGAGGAGACCTCACTAATCTTCGACCGCTCGCACGCGGATGCGGCGCGTGCACAAGTGTGTAGGGTTGCAGCTGATTCCGTAGGAAGGGACGGCTTCTACCACACGATTTTTTTTCACGACGACCAGGAAAAGATGAGCGGAACCACGCTCGTTTCCATAATCTACGATCCGAACTCTACGTTTATTCCTGGAATTTCCGTACCTCGTTAATTTCATGATGCACTGCCTTTAATGACTGGAAATAGAAAAGTTTTTTTTTTGTAGGATAGGCTTGAATGTACGACAACTCTACTCGAAGAATACCATTTACAATTCGTTGCCCATTCTCCGGAAGACTCCCAAATCACTCTGGATTTAGTTCGGAAAGCGTTTGATATGTTCGTTCCACTTGCAATGGTAACATTCGTAGCAAAGGTAAAGAAAACTTGATTTTCTGGAGAGCAGGCATTTCAGCCATTCCATCAGTTTTCAGGTGATAGCGATGAAGAACAAAGAGGATATCGAACCAATGATTGAGCGAGCGAAAGGACTCATTCAAAATGTATATACAATGGGAAGGATACTTCATGGATAGCTGTACAAAGATTTCCTCATGAATTTATAATAAATTATTGACTTAAACTACTTCTCGATGTCTTAATTCTTTTTCAAAAGGACTTCTTGACACAAGTGTCTACTAGATTTTTCATTACTTTTTGTTTTAACACCACCTTTTTTCGATTGAAAAGAGTTCTACTACCTCATAGTACCATATTCCGTGCTTGTACGCTGATACTGAGGTGGATTTGCTGCAATTAAACCAAAGTTTGTTGCACTGCAAGTTTTTTTTGTACACCGTATCAATTTTCGGCAGTGCCTGGTGTAAAACGGTAGAGTACTGGAAGAATCCTTACTTGTGGCCGCTATGTTGAAGTTTTAATCGGAGCAGAACATTTTTGAAAATTATGAAGTTTCTCTGCATAACTAACTGAAGTGAAAATTCCATTAAGAAGTCCTAATGTTTAGTGTCAGCTCAGCTAACTTATAACCTCATAATCTTAACCGAGGATGAATATTATAAAGATGGTGTCATGATGAAGGCATCACCCCACGAATTTGGAGTGGTACGGATTTCCGGTGGAGTATTCGTATACGGGATCGTAGATTATTGAGAGAAAGGTGATTCCGTCCATTTCTTCCTAATTGCCGTAGAAAACGGCCCGGAAGATACGGCTTCGAGCGTTTCGGCGTACTATTTTCCACAAGGAGTTCGATTGGAGCGCGCCAGCCTTGTGCACGCGCGCATCTTCTGGGCCGTTTTTTTACGGCAATTAGGAGGAAATGGACGGAATCACATTCCTCTCCCTAACCTACTATCCCTTGTGCAAATATTCCAACTGAAATCCGCACCACCTCAGATTCGTGGTATGCTGTCTTTAACATATGACATAGATTCCCCCAAAAGCGGAAGCAAACCAATCGAAGAAAAGCAAATGTTAACGAAGATGTTATAAAAGTTGCAAAAAAGTACGAATTGCAACAGGAGAACTGAGAGCGGTACTGATCGAAGGAATATATATCGAAATATACTAGGAATAGGAATATATATACATATATATCGCTACAACAAACTTTCATACGGAATATCTGAAATATTCCGTATGAGAGGGTGTTGCAACGCACTGGCGAAAAGTCCCAGAATCCAGCCAAGCTTCTCGTCCCTACCACCTCGATGAATTGGTGCCGCTGTTGCACGGTGAGGATGAGGACACTGACTGACCTGATGCATTGGAATTTTTTTTTGTTTCATCAAACTCAGCGCAATTTTCCGAATACGGAATCAATCAACTAGAAGAACGTTGAAAAGTAGTAATAAATTGTTCAGAAGAGTACATAAGCGTTTGAGTTCTGGACGAATTGTCTGAAGTGTAAATGAAAAAAAAAAACCGAACGAACTTAAGAGACTGGGTTACGTAGCTTTTATTTATTTATTTATTTATTCACATACGCTTGGGTTACGTAGCTTTTATTTATTTATTTATTTATTCACATACGCTAATGGTGCACCAGAAAAGAAGGATAAAAACACTGGGACACACTTGTCTAAGTCAGAAAATCTCACGAATAAATACTTGTAAAAACCGGAACACAATTTATTGTCAGAGGAAACTGACGCTGTCTTTTTTGTGGCGTATAACAAGTCGAACACGTCGTTTTCCTACTCCAGAAAGTGAAGAATCCCCTTATGACATCTGCTCCCCACCCAGAGCGCGTAGCATTGGTCCATTTATCGATATATCGCGGTTCGGACTGCCGACTTAGCCAAAGGCGTAAAGAGTACTTTGGAACAAGGGGCAAATCGGACAGGAGACAGGCAAGAGGATTCATCAGCTTTTGTGATCCTCAAACGACTGAACACCACCATCTAGACAAGTCAAGACCAAACCTGCTAAAAGATGCGGAACTTAGTGAGGAGATTATCCGGAATTAGCCGAGAGAGGAGGTACTGTGACGAAACAAATTAAAGAGAGATTTAACCGCAAGATATTGGTATCCTTGTTAGCGAATGAGCTTCAGTGAGCGTAATAGAAACTCATATGTGGGAAGAAGAGAAAGAGTGGCCTCGCAGTAAGCTGAGAAAGAAAACTACAAGAGAAACAGTGCAAGAAATGGAGAAATGTAAAAAGCAACTTAGAGGTGTCATTGATGGGAATCCGAGATCCAGTTCCATGCTCCGTGCAAAAGGCATCAGACATCAGAGATTTGCTAGAATCAGAGGCATGCGGTTAGGCATGAATATTAAAACACCTGGTTTTGTCAATTTTCTTCAAGTTCATCTTGAACATTCTACTATGTTCGGCTTTAACAACATAACGCGGTAAGAACTCCAACCATCTAGCAGTTCTAAAAAAAAAGTTGTTGAACATCAGGGCAAAGTTTCTCTCCTGTATTTTAGCATAATGTAAAATGAAACTACCACTTCACTGGTAGGTCTGAAGCACCAATACTTGCTGATTGCTAACTTGGTTTTGTTTCTGAGGAGTCGAAAACAGAAGATTAGGTCGGCGTGTATGCCTTTGTTGCTCAAGCGGCTCATACCTAGTTTTTTGAGACGATCCTTGTAGTTGGTCACCGTTAGGTCTTCTGGCATCCTTCTGAATAACATACGGGTAAGAGTCTCTTGCACCTATTCGAGCTTTGCCGTGTAAATTTAAAATGCCGCTAGACTGGACAGTACTCTGGGATTCCAGACCACAAGTCTCACCTTAAATACAGCACGTCGTGCCTCACGATAGAGTTGGGTGCTTACTGCAGCCTGAAAATAAACTAAATGGTCCGCGGTTGTATTCCCGCAATTACACAAATAAGATACACGACGGGAAATATTCACGGTATAGACCATTGCTCTCAGTAGCTACACAGTCGAATAATATTAGGTTGTTCGGAAAGAAATGCGCGTTTGAGTTTAAAAAATTTTTTCTTATAAAAACGAAATTAAACAAGATTAATTCAAAAGATAATCTCCGTTACTATCAATGACTTGTCGCCAACGTTTATGGAAAGAATGGATTCCTCTTTCGAAGAACTCGGCCGGCTGCGATTCAAAGTAGTAGGAAATCCAGAGTTGGACTTCTTCGCGGGTTGTGAACTTTCTCTCGGCCAGGGAGTGCTGCATCGATCGGAACAGATGGTAATCGGATGGTGCCAGGTCTGGGCTGTATGGCGGATGAGGCAGGACTTCCCAGCCCAATTCCTCAATTTTTTCCAAAGTGATTTTCGCGACATGCGGACGAGCGTTGTCGTGGAGGAATTTTGTCGACGTCGTTTCGACACCTTGACGACGCAGTGCTTGATCCACGCGGTTCAAGTGATCTTCGTACATGTCCGCCGTAACTGTTTGACCCGAATCCAGAACTTCAAAGTACACCAAACCTTTGCTGTTCCACCAAACACAGAGCATCACCTTTTTGCCGTGTATATCGGAGTCGGTTTTGGAGTGCCACCGGCGTCTAACCACTGTCTTCGCGTTGCGTTGTCGAAGGAGATTCATTTATCATCTGATGTAACAACAGAGTCGAAGAAACCGCTGTTCTTGGAGCGACGAAGAAGAGTTCCGGCCATTGCCACTCGTGCTGCCTTGTTTGCGTCGCTCAGCTGGTGCGGCACCCATTTTCCGCACCTGTTCGTCTTGCCAATTGCCAGCAAATGTTCATGGATGGTAGAGTTTGAGCAGCCAAAATGTGTTGCCAGTTCTCGAGTGGTTTGGCGTGGATCCAATTCAACGACGGACTTCAACACTTGGTCATCGAAGACTTGAGGCCGACTTCCATGTTCTTCGTCCTCCAAGCTTTCATTGCCGTTTTTGAAACGCTGAGTGAGAGAAAATAACTCGTTGAGTATTTCCCTTTCCTCGTTGAGTATCTTATGGCAACTTTCTGAGATTAATGAGGTGATGGTAATGCACTGACATTAGATGAGTATCAATAATAACACGAGTGTAAATACTAGGGCTCGTGCCGATTGGTGACACAGGGTAAATGCGGCTGTGATACCACTAGCTGGTCCTAATGTGGCTACTCCAAGGTATTGCGAAATGTTGCGCGTGACCTCCACCGCAACACCAGCTATTCGATGACTAATCGATTCCGCTACTCAGGACCTCTCGGCTTCCCTCACTGAGTATATAGGGTCAATACGAAATGAAACACGAGTGCAGTGGCACGAGCGGTCGCGGCTGGAGCAACGCGGCTTTTAGCCGCTTCGCTTCGCAGCGCCACGCGAACAGCGTTTTCCGGCAATTTGCCAAGTGAGGTGATGTGACGTCATTTCGATCGATACAGGCCGCATTGTTGTTGTTCGTCGCCGTACTTTTTTCTTTTTTTTCCATCCTTCTTGAGGTAGTGCTTCAGTTTACTCCAACAGAGCTCTACAGGATTGAAAAAGATGTGATACGGTGGTAACCGCAGCACTCATACTCCTAGTTCTGCGACATATTTGCGAGCCGCATTTATGCCGCCTCGACTGCTCAAGAACATATCGAGTTGGAAGCTTACGACCTTTATTTCACTATTATATCTCGAAACGATACAATCCATGATTCCTGTAGAAGTTCAGTTTTTGTACAGTCATCTGCCACCTCAACACCTTTGGCGCGCAAGTAGTCAGCGATCTCTTGTTTTTTTTTTGAGGACGCACGTGGTATCTAGAATGGTATCCCAAGACAAACCAAATTTACAGGTCTGTTTGTTCAGTCGAGAGGCGATTCTGTGTGCCGAGACGGCTAGAAGGGAAGGAGTTGCCAGTTGTGCTGGTAGGCAGTTGACAATTATCCAACTTTTTCATAGTTTTTCTTAATATTTGTTATTTAGAATAGACAATCTCTTTTACATTCACTCCAATGTTCACACTTCTAGATTCTAGTTAATTATCACCTCTTTTATCTTTGTGTTCCCTGTTTCTTTCTATAGCCCGCTGAGCAGCCTTCACTTCTTTCCCATTCTTGTCTACTGTTCGATCATCCTTCAGTTCTTTGCAAGTAAGTCTCGGTTCTAGGTAATTTCTGTCTTTTTTCTCGAAGCTGCGCATCCTTATTGCTGCAGCTTGTCCTGTGTAGCCTCTTCATGTATGAAAGAGGACCCCCTGATATTGCTGTTGTTCAGAGGGTAATCAATGTTTTCTACGTCCTGTCTAACCCTTGTCCTTGTTCCTTGCTTATTCGCTTTATATCTTTTTATACCCATGAGGCAGTCCGGAGTGTCTTTTTATACCAGTGGTGATGCTGATAATTAATAGCCTTTCTTTTCTTCTTGTTTTCTTCGAACAAACATTAATAGCCTTTCTTTTCTTCTTGCTTTCTTCGAATAAACAATGAACAAAAAAACTAGAACCTTCCATCTCTGCTGCACAAGTCCCCTACGGCTGTACATAAACTGATTCAAATTTATCTATTTACTGTTATTATTTACTATTACTATTTATTTATCTATTTATCTTACCCATTCTGTTACTCGCGAGTGATAGGTGCGTTGTCCATGACTAGAGTAACATGGCGACCATTTGCGAAGGATTGCATATGCGGCACAGATGTCCACAACCAATCCTCAAACACCACAGAATCCATATCACGATGATAATCATTGTGAGCATCGCGGTAGCCAGTAATGAGGACCCTGCTGCAGTTAGGAACGATACATTTTCCGTCACTGCTCCAATGACAATTCCACGCTTCCCTCGTTCTTTTCCAGCTGTTTTGCCGCATGGAAACTCCTCCATCGTTGAAGCTGGTGAGAAACATGGGATATTGTTATCGTTCCATCCTCGCGTCTTCGTCATTCCTTTAAATATCCATGTCTCGTCGATTTATACGAGACATTCTCCTCTTGCACCTGCGTCATCAATGGCCTGGAGATACTGCTGCCTCTTTCGCAGCGAGTCCGGTTTCTCGAAGATGTAGTGCTGACCCTGGTTCACCTTATAGGAGAAACCAAGCACTCGAAGAAAAATGTAAAGTATTGTACGAGACATGACAAAGTCAGGATACAACACTCATTTCCTCGAGCACTTCATCTCTGGTCACATCCTTCTCCTCCTTCAGCTTGCTGTGGATGAGACGTCGGAGCATCCCTCTCCATTCTTCTCCATACTTTTCAAGTAGTTTCTCCCTTCTTGACTTCGATCGTGAAACTCCACATGCCGTGGCTGCCAGTTCTAGCCTTGCCAAAAACAGTGCCGCAACAGGCAACTCCCAAATTCTCCTCAAGGCCCTGGAAGAACCGCCTTACTCTTCTTACAATAACCCTAGATCTCTGGTCAAGAAGCGGCTTCTTAATATGTCTGGTGCTGACTTGTTGGTGAAAGCTCCCCAGGCGTGCCCTCAACGTTTGAGTAGTGAGGTTACGGATCTTCCCAGAAAGGCCACGACATGCTAACGACGACGACTTCTGCTGAATCACTTCCCCACACAGCGACGAACTCTAAAAAACAATGACACTCATGATTACTAAGAGAACATCAACCCCATAATGAAAAGAACGAAAAATTTGAGTGTTAAGAAACACTCGCGGAGTGCTCAAACGTTCCGTGGTCTGCCGTCGTCGGGGGCGGCTGCTCCGGGATCTGTTTCGTTATTCACACTTTCGTTAAAGGCGGTTTCGACGGGAGTTGTCCCATTGTCAGTCGACTCCTGCGATGTTTCCGTGCGAGGTTGCTTGACGTTGCTTGTCTTGTCGTTCTGAAAATCTTCAATCATGTGCGCAAAACCAACTTTCTTAGAAGGCAAGAAGTCTAGCAATACTAAGCGACTAATATAACAATTATAAGTTGACTAAAACTAGAAAAGCAGTAAAGGAGTTAGTTGCGTAGAAACACTGGTTGGATGAGTTGGATTTCAGAATTCATGCAAAGAGAACATGCATAAGGATGGAAACAAGTTACCCGGTGTCACGGCCGAAAAACAACTCACCTTTTCTTCATTCTCCATTTTGCGAGATAAAATACGCGAATTGTAGAGTTGTACCTTAAATCAAAAACGTATTAACATAAACATACAAACACAAACTTGAAAAAGGGCGGAACAAAGAAGATAGTAAACAACAGATAGTTAAGAGAAACTTTTGGACGGAGAAAAACGCGGTGCCGAGATACAACAAATGAAACAATAAGATGAAAAGTGTTGCAACCTCCTATAAAACAAAGTTGCAGTAGCAGAACGCACAAACAGGACACACATACACAAAACAAGACAATAATATGCGCATAACATAACAAAAATACAAGAAAAGAAACAAAAGAAACAAAATGATTAGAAAAAAAAACGCAAAAAGTACGGCGACGGACAAGAAAATGCGGCCTACACCGATCCAGATGACGTCACGTCACGTGGCAAATTGCAGAAAAACACTGTTCGGGGGGCGCTGCGGGCGACTAAAAACCGCATTGCTCCAGCCGCGACCGCTCGTGCGACTGCACTCATATTTCATGTCGTATTGACCCTACTATAGGCTGTCCGGCGTATATTGGATCGTTCACTAGAGCTCAGCGGAACCACCTCTTCGCTCGGTTATCCGATTAACTCAAATTTAGTATGCGCAGAAGCGCCCTTATACACGCCTTGGCCTGGGAAACCCCGCCCATTTGTGCGCGAACTCTGAGTCACCAATTCACCTTACCACCGATCGATTATGATGTATTAACAAATAACTAGGTAATAAGGGATAACATAACAACAAATAACTAGCTAATAAGGCATAACAACAATTAACTATGGCAATAAGGGATACTACAAGAACAAATTACTAGGTACCAAATGTACACGATGTACCTGGATGTGATAATAATGTATACAATACTCCAACAGTCGTGTGTTTTTTTTTTTGAACAGCTCCAAATTTGAAAGCCATATGCAAGAAAAGGTAAGACGAACGATTTGCATAGACGTGTGAGAACAGTTGGAATAGTGGTGTGGGTAATGCGGAATAGCCGAAAAAGGGGAGAAAATGTCTTTCTTACAATATGATCAATACGTTTTTGAAGTTGAGATTATCATGCACAAAAATTCCTGAGTCTCTTGCAGATTCACAAATTTTAAGAGTTACTCCATTCATACTACACTCAGCCTCATTCCCTTTACCTACTTCATAACCATAGACTTCTGGACTAGTTAACGCGCAGATCTCATTTCGAAGCCCAATCGGACATTTTAGCCGGTGAAGCTAGAAGTGAAGTGCGTATTTCGAAGTAGTTCTCGTGATCGTAATCGTATGCCATAAATTTTAACGTCATCGGCGTACATTTGGGCACTGACATGAGAAGAAGTTCTAGGCGCATTAGATAGGTCGATAGTGTAGATGAGATGAAAGAGAGGAGGCAGGACTTCTCCTTGTGAACTCCAATTTTGCAAGGGAACTTGGCAGAGTATTTGTGGCCAACTGACCGTCATACTTCTCATGTTAAGATAGATTACCCTATCTATAACATGGCCCCGCATTCCGAGGTACTTAAAGGTAGCATACCACGAATTTGGAGTGGTACGCATTCCAGGTGGAGTATCCGTATACGGGGTCGTACATTATGAAGACTGGGGTGGTTACGCCCATCTTTCCCTGAATCACTGCAAGCAGCCGGCCCCTGAATGCTGTTTTCTACGATGCCTTCTATTGCAGCGCGCCACCGTTGCACGCGTAGCGTCCCTTACTGCCTATCGGGGCAGTCGAATTGATTTTCTACAAATCACAGGGCGGAGGCGGCGCAAGTGGTGGAGTGATGCGATAGATGGCGATGGCGTCGTACAAAACAGCATTCTGAAGGCGGCTGTTTGCAGTGATGCAGGGAGAGGTGCGCAGAACTACCACGTCTTTAATAATCTACGATCCTGAATACAGATACTCCATGTGAAATTGGCACCACCTCAGATCCGTGGTATGCTGACTTTAGGCTTCGCAATTAATTTAGAGTGACATATTTTATCGAAGGCTTTTGACAGGTCAATGTATATTATGTCTGTCAGTTTACCTTGATTGCGGAAGTCAAGGTCAGATTGTACTTTCCTGTATAGTGGGTTATGTAAGCGATGCGATAGTCTAACTCTTCAAAAACACGGAGAGATTAAAGCTTCCAGTTGAGGTGGAAGATCCAAACAGAAAGCGCGAGAAAATCAAAAACGAACAAATTTTGCGAGACCCTCATAAACCTTTCTGCAGAATCTGAGATAAACATCCAAACATGAGGAGTATTGATCGAAAACAGTAAACCAGTCAACGCCGGAAATATAATTGTTCAAAGAAAAGTAATAAGCAGTGAAAAAGTTGGGCATCGGAATTCTTGAAGCTGACATAGATACAGTTGTTTCGAAATGGACAATTACGTGGTCGGATGAAGCTAGCAGTGGAAGAAGTTTAGCATCAAGAGTGTCAGTGCTGGACGTAAGGAGAATGTCAGAAACCCTATCAGTGTAGGCAGATTCACGTTGAGCACAAAACCGACTTCGGTGAAGAAATCTAAGAAAAGCGATGAAGATGAGTTGAAAACTATGGAGTTAGACCGGTCTACATGCAGATTGAAGAATAATCATGATATATAATAATGGGCTTATTGTGTCAAGTGTGTGTGTGTGTGTGTCAGCCACGAAATTCGGAAAGTGGGGTGCGACGGGTCCACTGGCATCGGATTGGTGCGCCAGCGCCAGACAGGTATAAAAGGGGATGTGACGGGTCCCAGGGCATCGGATTGGTGCGCCGGCGTCAGATACCTGTAAAGTGGGTTCCGACGGGTCCCGCGGCGTCCAAACGTGCGCATACCTTCGTGTGCGTGTCGCAAAAGGTAAGTGGGACATTGTAGCCATTTCATAGTCGTGGCCACTAGGCGCGTTGCTTTTCACCTTTATGACTCCTTTGCGCGTCTATTTCCCTGCACGTTATCCTCACGTTGGTAACACGCTTTCTTCAGAAAGTGGAAACACCCAAGCAAACGGCTGCTTAAATAGTAGCGAACAGATTACATTATCTGACGTTAGCTTTATCAGTAGGAAGACGTCTTTAACGTCATTTTATGCTAAAACATCATTCTTTGATAACTGTTGGGAGAAACAGGAGGAAAAACTACCAGTCCAGAAGTCTGGCTTTAGCCGAACGTCCACGTTTCGCGACTCCATCTGGATGCTTTTGACTCAAATATACAGAGGGGTCCCGTTTCTCCTATATAATCGTCACCACACGCCCTACGATACACCACTTCTGATACCATGCAGTCACCCTCTTTTCCGCACGGGAGAACTATGGAGCTGGAGGTTGTGCATAGTCAGCGGTACTGTTCTGGACTGTCCGCTACATTGGATAGTCGAAAGGGTTGTTATGTCGGTCGAATAACACAGTCGGATTTTCACACCATGTTTTTTCCCAGTTGTGAACTGGGAAAAAACATGGTGTGAAAATCTGACTGTCGTGGAAATATCCAGTTTGTATCCGGAAGAGATGGTGATTGCATGCAAATAGAAGTGGTCTATTTTGTAAGTCGGGCGGTGAAGATAATATAGGGGAAACGGGAAGCCCGCTGTGAATTCGTCTAGGAGGTCAAGGAGCATCTAAATGGACTTGAAAAAATTAAACTCCCTCTCTACCTCTCAAAGCACCGTAGAATACGTCATGAAAAGTTCAAAACAGAAGTGAAAGTTACGATACTACCCTTCGGGACCAAGATCATAGCACTCAGGAGACTAGAGGCATTTAGGATAACTCCCACTATTCCGAAACAAATAAAAAGGACGAGTGCATTGCAATCACAAACGAAGTTGCCGCACATCAAGATCTCTGCGGGTTTTGATCTACGAGGCGGGGTTAAATATATGTATACCTAAATCCGTATCATAAAGGTGTTGTTACCTCAACGGTGACGATGATGTGTAGATGTGCACGTAATCGTTTTTTCTCGAGGTGAAGTAAATTTTGATGATAATGGTAGATAGATGTGATAGGCTGACATCACAGTGATATTCACCCCGTATAATTCATAGGACCTCCTACTGACTGCGCTACACCCGTCGAATAAGAATCATATGGGGCGTGTCTGCACGACCGATCGATTGTTCGATTCCGGGCTGGTACCAACCGTGGCTTTGATCCCTCCGGGGTCGATAAATTGGTACCAAACTTGTCTGGGATGGTAAAAGCATTGACTTGATACATCGACATGATCCCACAACTAGTTCTATTCGCTAGCCATGGGTTCGTAAACCTCAAACGATTCTGAATTGAAGTGAACGCATTCCAAGCGGATTGATTAGTGCCAGGCACTTTATCCTTTATACTCTAATTTCTATTACATGGTGTAGTTACACTGTTAAAAAATAAAGTTGAATAAATAAGTGATGTCTGTCACATTTCTCAATATTCAAGCCGTGATTTTACTTTTTATACTTTACTAATTGCGATGTATGTAATAGTGATATAAAGTTACAAGAAAGAGGTAAAGTTCAATTCAGTTTACAATTTCATAGCTTATCTGATCGTTTTCAAACTTGCTGGTGTTCCTGTGCAGCCTACGACGAAACTTGTCTGAGAACGAAAGTATGTCGTACGAGAGATGTGCCATATGATAAGTTTTCATTTCTGGAATTCCGCCGAGATCTTGCGAGGTCTGAGATATAAAAGAGGTCCACGTTTCTCCGAAACACAGTTGTCACGTAGTATCCGCTCACTCATTTCTCGACAAGAATTTCTTTGCTGAATTTGCTAAATCTCTTTAGTTTTAATAGAAGAAATCACTCGTTATTTGCATTTAAAAACTATTCATTTGAATTCTCCTAACAACTAAAACTACTATTTCTAAAAGTCATCTGTGAAAAATTGTAAAGTAATCATAATTAATGTTGAACCAATGAATGCTCATGTCTCAGAATGGAGGGCAAGTGTCCACCGATGCTACATCGATCCTCGAATCTAGCGATTTTCCTCTCAGGAACCGCATTCGTCGGGATGGTAAGGGTCCAGTCAATCAATGATAGTGGAATTGGTTTTTTAATCGTACCTCTATCATTCCGCGCCATTCCATATGTAATCCTTAGTGCTTTCCTTTGCAGATGGTTTCAATGCCAGTGTTGTTTACAATTATGAACAACATTGAAGAAGAATTAATGGAATCACGTGTCACCTACGAAGAAATGTCAAATCTGATGTGGAAGGACCTTATGAGTGAAGGCGAACATGTGCGCAGAACTCAAAGGCAGGCATCATGTGAGGAAACACATTATTTGCCGTGAGATCTAAGATTTTTATCCGTCCTATTTGCAGATAACGCCGCAACGGGACCGCTTTCATCTGCATCTGGTGGAGTGAGCTCCGGGACCTTAGGAGTTAATGGAGGAACATCTGGTGGTGTGAACTCTGGCAGACCTGGAGGTAATGGCGCAGCATCCGGTGGCGCGAACTCTGGCGGGTTTGGAGGTAACGGCGGAACATCTGCGGGTGTGAGAGGCGGAGTTGCAAGCTCTTCAGCCGGTGCCGCCAGGGCGTGTCCGGCAGGACCAAAAGGATCCCCTGGACCCAAAGGAGCACCTGGTAAGAACATCAAACATTACATAACGAATGTTGTTTTAAGTGATTTTTTGTCAGGACAAAATGGATTTGATGGAATACCCGGAAAACCCGGTGTGTCTGGAAATGGGGCAGGATTTGATGCGTCTGGTGGGCTTGGTTGCCCACCTTGTCCACCTGGACCACCTGGGTTGGCAGGCTACAAGGGAATGAGAGGACCTCGTGGACCTAAGGTTTGTACCAAATTTATAATGAGACTATTCTTTTCTGAATATAAGGAAATAACACCGATGTGCCAAAACTTTCTAGGGAAACAAAGGACCTCCTGGAAGCTCTGGCAACGAAGGATCTCCGGGAGAGGAAGGTCCGGAAGGAGATCGCGGTCATCCTGGACCATCTGGAGCACCTGGAGAAAGAGGTTGTTATTTGATTATTTGAGACCTACTGGTTCTGAAGCTGAGAACAATACGTGAAGGTCCTCCCGGAGAATCAGCCGTTGGGTTTGCCAAAGGAGCTCCTGGTCCTCGAGGAGATATGGGACCATCTGGACCAGCCGGAGATGAAGGTCTTCCTGGAGAACGCGGAGATGATGCCAAGCCAGGACCTCAAGGACCTCAAGGACCTTTGGTAATATAGAATTATCAATGTTTACATAAAATTGGTGCAGACGAAAGCAATTTGTTTTTCAGGGAGCTCCTGGAGAACCAGGTCCAGACGGGTTCCCTGGTCTCCCTGGACAATCTGGTGGTGCCGGTTCTGATGCTGAATACTGCCCATGCCCCGATAGATCCAAGAAAGGAGAATATATTGCACCAGCTGTCCCCAGCTACAATGCCGGTGCAGGAGCTCCTCCTCCCAGTTACAACGCTGGTGCAGACGGCGGAGCGGTAAGATCAAATATGCCTGAGAATAACATCAAGACTAAATTATAACTTTCAGTCGGCAGACGCTGCAAGACCTTCAACTCCAGTGGTTTCAGAAGGCGGCGGATCAGCAGCGCCAACCAACGGTGGCGGTAGCTATCCTGCAAACCGTAATAGAAAGGTATGGAATAAAAAATTTCCAAAGAAATTCCAGTATTGCCCATCACATCAGCTCTATTTCAGGCACGCGTCAACAAGCAGGCCCTGGCTCGCGCTCTCCGCAGAAAACTGGTCCTTCTTTAAGGATGTTTTTCGAGAAGCGGTAGCACCGCAGTCGTGTGCCATGCAGTTTAAAATAAATGTTCAGCACAAAACACCTTTTGGTAACAACTCTACAGAGAATGAAAAACACATCGTGGAATTAAATTGGACAAATATTTTCATCTTCTCTTTATATTCTAACCTTATACTCTACAACCTCAACGACAAAAACTATGACCTACCGAATGAAGTTGCACTTATTGCGGCAGCCGGAATTAAGTTCCGAAACTTCATTCTCTATCAGCAAAATGGAGAATAAGCAAAATTATGATAAAAACCGAATGATTCGAGCAATGCGTGAACAGATATTCGTGGATTGCGAATCCGAATTTTGCGAATGCGAATTTTGAACCATTTTGTAGTGAAATGTTTCGTACAGAACACTAGAAGTCAAATGAACTTGAACCCTCAACGCTCAGCAGTTCACCCCATCGATTCTAAACATCCAAACATCGTTCTTGAGAAGTAGAGCATCACAGATTGTTCGTCATGGGACCCACAATGAAACAAGAGAAAACACTTTTGTGTTTGCTGTGGACGCTCTTCACAATGTTTGTCTAGGGGGCGGGTTTGCCATCCATGCGCTTCAGCTCACAGAAATCTCTCATCCTCAAATCTTCGCCAAGTTTTCCACTTCTGCTCACAGTTTAACAGATTGTAGTGATGTTTTTCACGAAGTTTACGAGAAAAATTACGAATGGGACTTACATGCACACTTTGCCAATATTTCTTTTAAGGAAATGGGAACCAATATTTGCCGTAGTTCATTGTTTCGGCATTTTCCAAAACATTCACCTTAATGGAGAGCACTTTTAAACTTATTCAAATGATAAATTTAGTTAGAAATAACAAAGAATTCCACGTTTCCTGAACATTCCTGAACAAGTAATGAGCCAATCAAAGTCTTTATTGACGAGGCAAGTCATCGACGTTTTTCTCGTCTGTCACACCTTATCTCTAATCTCATCTACGAGACGATATCAGATGGTGACGTAGTGAATTCTCATGCACTACTCCATCCAATTCAGTGCTATTCCTATTTTCTACTCTTTTTTTGCCAACTACTCTTAGTATTTTGTTTGTGCGGAAATCTCTGATAAACTCGTTCCAGTATACAATATGCCCTTTTAGTCGCGGATAATCCCAAAATGATTGAGTGATTCACTTAGTTACTCTCATTTACTCTTGTAAAAGACATGAATCCCAAAATAGAGCAGAAATTAGTTTCAGCAGATATTCTGTCATCCAACAACAACAAACAACTAATCCTAGGCCAGAATTCAGTTCACTTCCAGAAAATATTTTGATTTATTGGAGACAGCTAACCAGCAAGGAAAAGGTGGAGCTCTCACTCTCCTCTTAACGTATTGGTAGGGAAAAAGAAAATCAGAAAACACGTATAATTGATATCTATTTTTGGACCTTTCTATTTTCAAAATACATGTCAAACTTTCATTAATTCAATTATTAATGTTTTAAAATTTTGAACGCTGTTGTCGTTTGTTTATGTTAAAATTTACTTTTAATTTTATGCACCAGTTGTTCATGATCACAATCCAACACTGATTTTTCTTACGTTCGTCTCCTACAGGTGTATATTCCACGAATTTCACCTATAAATAGCTTACGATTACTATCTAGCGTGTAAATCCTGTGGTTCGCTAAAACGAATCACCTGGTTATCATATCCTATTCAATTCTGATGAGGAAAAGAGTATGTTATGGGAAAAAATGTTGAACTCGTGTTCAGCTTCCAACGACCTGGGACCACGGGTCCCGGGTGGGCTACGCCTATATGGGGTCGTAGATTGTGTGGAAGAGGGTGATTCCGTTCATCTCTTCCTAATCGCCCTAAGAGACGGCTCGGAAGATGAGGCTTCGAGCGTTCCGAGGCGCTGTTGATTACGAAGAGTTGTTTTGGAGCGCGCCAGCCTTGTGCACGCGCCGCATCTTCCCGACCGTTTTTACGGCAGTTAGGAAGAAATGGACGGAATTGCCCTCTTCTCCATAATCTTCGAACCGGTATAGGAACTCTCCACCTAAAATCCGTACCACCTCAGATTCGTGGGGTGATACCTTTGATTCTACTACCCTCTTCCACACAATCTACGACTCCGTATAGGCATAACCTACCTGTAACCCCTATCACCGCCTATTCGTGGGGCGATGCCAAACAACTAGCTGATCAACTTCGCTGTTCTGGAAATCTAACGTAAGGTCCATCTCCCGCGTTTCTCTCCAGACAGTTGGTCGTGCAAAATCGAAGAAATAGAATAGAAAAAGCACTGGCAAACCTACTATAAATGCGAATAGAGTCCTGATAAAATCGAAACTACTAAATATGACCTTTAATTGAAAACACCCAGGTTCAGAGACAGTATGTCACAGACGAGCAGGACGTCGGTGAACCTGCACCCAGCAAAAGCGAGCTGTGCTCCCAAAGAGCTTATCAACACAGTTAAACAACGTCATCGGCTGATGAATACATTAAAAGCCAGTGCATCCGTTCTTGCTGCGAGTTGAACGTGTGTCAGCGGTGACTGAGCATAGAATGTCTTCCTTTTCGATCGACCAGGATAAATTCAATTCTTTTCCTGATATTAAGGTCATGATAGGATAAAGTCAAAATGTCTGGCGATGATCAATTGGTCTGAGATGCATGAATATGCATTTGATTTCGATTCAGAATAGTTTAAGGTTTATGAACACGTATCTGGTTTATACAATAATTTGTGGGCCACCAAGTCAGTGTCGATATCTTCAAAAACTAGTCAGCTACCAGTTTATCGACTTGAAAAATGAAATCATAAGGTCGCTCCAGGGCGGTGTCGGATCATCGACTGCACTGGCGATGATTTACACATTAACCACCTTAGCATAACCGTGATTAGACAATGAGCGCAATGAGTTCCAACATTAACTCACATTCTAGAAAGCTTAGTTGTGCTCTCCAATATCTACCACTTGACGGAAATACAGTCGTATTTCTTGGAAAACACACACTCGACGAATGAAGCACATTTTTTCTTCCTTTTTTTCACCGCTTTTCTTCAAACCTTGGAAATATCTGCGGAGCTAGTTTTTCTTCCTCTGACTACAATGAAGCTGGTCTGCTCTATTTAAACCAACACGAATTTACGTGGATACATCATTTATAAGCCACGCATTGATTTCCTAAAAAATTATCTGCAAAAGCAGGTTGCAGTTGAAAAATAAAAATCGAAGCAACACAATTTTTTTAGGATCTCAATATTTGATACCTGTGGACTCCTCGTTTAAGTGAAAGATCAAGTAGAATCAATGGAAAGATTAAATTAAAAAATCAAAAGAACGTACAACTACGTGCAAGTTTACCATTGTGACGATTATCCGAGCGCACTATGATCTGTTCACCGTGGGTGTTTCTAGCACTTCGTCTCTTATAGCATGGATCTCTTATTCAGAAAAAGAATACAATCTCTCAAATTTTCAAAGCGAATTAGTATCCGAGCAAAATAAATCTATTTACAGAATGTGTCTTGCTTTTTGATTTCGGGTCAGTTGTAATTTTCATCCGGAAGATCACATCTGCGAATGAAAGACCTATTAATAAAGCTGCGCTCGTTACTCTCTTCATATCTCCTCTCAAAAATGAGATCACAATGTGAAATAATTTGTCATACACATCACTCCGGCTCTCCGATGAGAGCCATAGCGCCATCAACCACTTGCTTTAGTAATTAAAGCACTTCAACCTATCAGAGATCTCGAAAGTATCTGACGAACCAAACTGCTCGGGATGCGACATCACTTTTTGACGGCATTTGCAAATAGTTATGATTTAAGGAATCGCATTGGTCTATCCAATGGCTTACAGGGCCAGACGATGCATAAAATACGCGTTTTTATCCTCTCAGATAAGTATGGTACTAAGTGCTCGATCCTGAAGGAACAACACCATTTGTTGGATCGCCAGTGCTCTTACCGACTCTGCTACAACACAGTCAAGCTTCTCCATCACGGTTGATGGTGTTGTCCAAGTTTCCGATCAGTGCATCACGATAGGGCGAATTGCGGAATGAGGTCAACTCGCAGCGTGACTTCTTTGGCGATGGGCGTCGACCACAAGCACTTGGTCACAGAGTTGAATGCCGAATTAGCTTCGACATTCTTGCTGGTGGACGGACAATGTTTTGGCTGTAGGTGATTTTGGTACAAGGTTCTCCTCATGCTGCAACGTCACACTACAGGCCTGCTGGAAGAGAGATTGACCAAAGCACGTGCCTATGTGTTAAAACCACATCACCGGGATACTGGTCAACTGTTTCTCGCATAATTTCATCGACGGCAAAGCTCAAGAGAAAGGTTCCCGCTGCAGCCCTTTGTCTCACTCCAGTTTCCACTTCGAACGTAAAGTAAATCTAGCTGGTGATCAAACTGCACCAGTTGTGCTACTATTCCTGTCGCTAATTGGGCGTACAATCATTACTATATGTGAAAAAATGGGCGGGATTAAGCAGTCGGTAAGAAGTTCCGCTGTGGCTGCTAGATGATCACCCGGAGATTCGATCCCGCCCTCGTGTCAAACAAGCCTTTCATACTTTTGGGGTTGATAAATTTGTACCAGACTTGCCTGGGAGGATAAGAAGACTGACTTGATACATTAGCTGGCGCAGGTCATTGTACAGGCTAGTTACGCGTTCGTAAATCTCAAAAAAACGGACCTTATCCTTTTATCACTTATGTATGGAAAATGTAGAGGATAAAGGATAAAAAGTCTGGCGTTAATCAATCCGTTTGGAATGTGCCGCCACGTTCACTTCAATTCAGAATCTTTTGAGGTTTACGAAGGCCCAACTGGCCTATATAATGGCTTGCGGGGGCAGCCGATGTGTCCAGTTAATGTTTTTATTTTTTTCTCCCAGACACGTCTGGTACATATTCATCGAGCCAGGTGGGATGAAAGGCTTGGCGAACCCTAGGGCGGATTTGAACCTCTGATCGATCGTGCAGGCAGCGGACCGCAACACTATGGAAAACTAACCCGTCCCTATGGAAAATTTTACAAATATTGCATGTATTGTTTTCTAGAATCCCATCGATACAAAGCGCATTGGGAAGACGGCCCCAATGAGGAGAGTCAAAACTGGCTACGAAGCGCAGAAGAGCTACCTACGGAGTCGAATACCGTTGCCACACGTCGATCACTCTTTTGACAACAAATACCTGCTCAGTCGTCGATCGACTCGACGAAAGCTGGCTTCTACATCATGACGGATGTTTGATTAGCCGATACATCCTATGATCCGCTCCAAAATCTTGTATATTACACACAGCAGTGATATTCTTCGGTGATGATTGGATTCAGTGACGTCTCCATATAGAGCAATATGATAGCGTGCCTCCACGAGTCAGGTATCCTTATAGAACGGATAACCTCCTCAAGAATCTCAGAAGGAAGAGATTTTAGCATCCGGCAGCAGTGCAGAGGCGCGTACGGACGACGTTGATCCAAACTCCTCCACCAGGTCATTGTTGTCAGCCGTCACAGCTACTTCGTAGCCTTTTCTTTTTCTTCCATCAGTGTAGATGTAGATGTAGATGGTGTAGTGATAGTGGATGCGTATTTCCGTGATGCGTATTTCCTGCAATGCAGCAAACAGTGCATGCAAATATCGCGATGGTCTAGACAGAGTGGCTTGTTAGAGTTCACTTGACAAGGACCTGCAGTTCAGCATTATGGAACAGATGCTTGTTACCAAAGAATCCGTGTTCCCCTCAGACATTTGATTAATCAGAGTTCGGGTTCTGGCAGGATGCTGGACGACAATAAAGGATGATGGAGTTTTGCCTCATAACCGTGCGGGTTATATATCTCGTACACTCCTAAGGCGCATACTCAGATCCTTGATTGCGTTTAGGAAAAAAGATGACCCTGCACCTTATATTGGTATGACTGTTACCCGCCGCGTGCAAGTAGCAACCAGACCACGGTTTCGTTCAACACACGGTCCCACGTAAGCACTAACTTAGCCTGATAGGGTATTGTTAGCAATTTTGGCTACGGTACACCAAATATGTGTCTGTGTGGTTGTCCCTACACTCGCTGACAATTATAACTGGCAAATGAGGTTTTATTTCCGATAGGTATTGATTAAAGATCGAGGGATTTTGGCCGTCATTAGGGTCAAAATGCCGATTGTCAATAACAATCAATACCGTGATCGTCATTGAGAACTTTGACCTCAAAATAGAGCGGTAACTTATAAAGAAAATATGATATTCCTATGTACAAAAAAAAATTATGGGAATAGAATTCAAAAAGAACAATGAACACAAAATTTGTTCTTCACAATAAACACACGTTCTCTGAATTCTTTATCTCTGTGTGAAACCTCAAGAAGTCCTCCTGCAAGAGTAGCTTTCATCAATTATTTATTTATTTATTTCCTAATACATAAAAAATTTTAATATGAATTTATTTAATAGAGTAACATCTGTTACTATATATAGTTCATGTCTTGAAAACAAGAAATACTCATTTTCTACGCAGAATTAAAAGTTGAATGGAAGAAGAGTAAAAAAGGAAAAAAATACCGTTATATCGTCTTTATTGTAATTCCTTCCTTCAGAAAATAAAGGAACCGCATAGTCATTGGCGTAAAAATCAGGGACTTTCATTCTAAGTCGCTGGATCTTTTGCCTATCTCCGGATGATCATTACCATATCTTCAGATGATGTGTTTTCATCCTTTCTTCTGTAATGTATGGATGTACATACATATTAATTTCTTTCCTCCGGAGGATAAGTACTATGGAAATGAAAGCATGGACGATTTTTTTTCTTCTAGCAGTGCTAACCGCTGGTTCGTTTCCTGACGCAACCTCAGTGCAATGGCACTTCGTTGCAGGACCTAGCCGTTTGTTGCTTGAACATTTCCAGCACTAGGCACGAGTTGATTCGCTACATGATACTTTTGTTTGCGGTCAAATTGTTATCGGATAGGAATGCACTCGATCCAAGTCCATTTATCCGCAGCAATTCGTTTATCCAGCTGGATAAATAAGTTGGACATAGGCTCGAGACGCTGTCCTTACGGAGGAGACATGTGAGACATGCGTCAAAGATTTGAAGTGTTGAAGATCAAACATTTTTTTCATCGATTTATACCAGAAAATATAGAGGAAATTACCCTTAGGCAGGAGTTCAAATCCTCATTGATCTTAACAACGTTAGTACCGCTGAAAAACGTATACTCTTTTCTCTCCTCCTCTTTTGAAGTTCATCTCCTTGAGTGAAGCAATTTAAAGCAGTGATAGTAACGAGATACGATAAAAGGTCGACTTGGAGATGCTTTGTTTGAATTCGTGCATTTTTTTCACTGTGTAAGATCTCGTTAATGGGAAGAAAATGCTGCTTTTCTGGGATTTTCTCTTGAAAAGCTTGAGAAAGAGGATTATTTAGGACTTATTGCATCATCGTACGAAATAGCTGTTCTCTTAGCTTCTTCATCTTGTTCCTAATTTCTGTTGTGCTACATATTGCAGCAGAGAGTTCTTCCCCGCACATTTGTCTTCTCATAGCTCCTGTGAAATCAACAAAATGAGCTAAACGTTGGATAACCAAGGGAGATGAGTGGGTCGGCATGCAAGTCGGCAAGATTTCTCATCGTACGATGACTGTTTTCGTTGTAAAAATAAAAATCACTATGAGTAGTTGACGTAGTTGTAACGTACGACGAGCTTCACAACTTCTCTCCGAGAGATTATCCAGATTTAGTGGTCCTCACGCAGGAATCAGGACACGAATAGGCCATTATCCGTCGAGCGCTGCAATCACATCCCTGAAAATTGCACATGGATTGATCGCAAAGTGTATGAGAATCAATAATCTGCTCGGGGATTTGCTGCTACTGCTGCTACTGCTGCTGTGTGCTGTTGAGACTGCTGCGGGTGGTGGGAGGGAGGAGAGGAGGGCAGAGGCATGGGGCAGGCGCAAATTCATTCTCGACGCCCCCTTAACGGAACACTTCGGCCCAGGGTTTCGACCCTTTTGCACTTCATACACCACATCAACGACACATCATCATCAACAACAACATCATGGAGACGGTCACCGTCCGTATGGCTAGAAGCGATCGCGGCACCTCGTGGGGTTTCGGAGTCACCGAGGCGCCGAATCGCGACGTTGTCATCGTCAATGTAAGTCTTACTTTTTTCGCCAGTGGTAATCTGTCTTTTCATCGAATTTGAATCATTTTTGTTCTCTCTGGTGAGTGAGATCGCAAGTTCTCCTCGCCCGTTCAAATCGCGCTTGACGTTTGATGTGATGAAACCTCACAACTGAATCGTTTTAACCAACAAAAATCAATACTTCTGTAAAATTTCTCATATCTTATTCAGTTAAAGGCTGTCTTCTTGCTGTTTCTACCGAACTCATCTCATTCTCCTATAAATTAGGCTGTTTCTTCACTTCAAATCTTTCTTACCTGAGAATAGAATTTCATTTCGTGACATTTTCCTTGACACAGTGGATCTATGAAGAAAAACTTGATTTTAAGAGAATATTTCGCAGCAGATCATAGCGAAGAAAATTCCTCTATGAAGGTTTTGAAGTTCAAATTGGAGCATTATTTGCAATATTCACGGCACAGTAGCAAATTCCTGATGATTTTTTGACTTTGATAGATTAGTGAAGGAAACGGGATAGAGATAAAACACAGACGATGATTACAAAATTTAACTCCCATAATATTTTGTACAATACATCAATTATGTTAAAAAGTTTTTTTCATACAGACATCCCGAGTAATTTAATCGATGCTGGAGTTTTAGAGTTGGTGCCAGAAATTTGCCGGGCAATTTTTATCTTGATCATTAATTTTTTTTTCACGAACTTATGAAACAACCACAATTTACCTTAAATTGACTCATCTTTACGCATTATAAAACTCACAATGCCGGGAATAATCCGATGTTGACTGAAAATTTTCGCTTCTTTCAACTCTATTGGAATCATTGAATAATTTTGCTTATGTTCTCCTAGAAGATTTCTGTGACACTTGCCAGTTTGCTGGAAACTTCGTCGAATTAATTTGCAATTAGTGTATATCTTGTGATTGCTTTCGCTTTTGAATGACCTCCTCCACATCCTTGTTATCGTTCCTCTGTTGAGCATTCAATCCTGAACAATTTTATTTTATTGCGTTTTTTCCCAGTCCCAGAAAATCGATCAACGGTTCTCGAGACCACAGTCATGCTGAGTGTAACTTGTACAGCCAGTTACGTGCGTTTACTTGGCCGAACACTAATTTTTATTTTAACAATCAATGAGCAACTCATTCACAGCCTTAAGGATGATTCAACATCTGTTTAGATGGATTTCTGAGTTTTTTTTTTTCTGAGAAATTATGACCCCTCCTTGGGAAGAATCTACTGCTTAACCCAGACTGATCTTTTTTTCGAGACTTTTCACATTGAACAAAAATCATGGATTAAATTCTATAAGTCAATCAATGCTTATCGATTTCACTGCTGTTCGAATGTTCAGTCTTCAACTGCAAATTCTTCATATACACTAGCTGAATAAGTTATTTTTATCTTACCGATATGTCTAAAATACAGTATCCCACAGAATTGATGGTTTCGGAATCTCCCACGAATACATGAGGTCAGGGGTGTACTTTACGAGTATGAGCTCGGACACGCTCAATCCCTCCTAACATTTCAAAAAAAAGAACGGTGTGAAAAACGCCTTTTTTCCAACGAATTCTCCTACGAATCACCTAACAACGTGCCACGTTTGCGAAAACAGTTGATGAGCTGCTGACACTGTCTCTCAAACTCTTGCCGGCCGACACTGCGCGTACGCCAGCTTTCGCAGACATAGCACGTTGTTAGGTGCCTCGTAGGAGGGTTTGGTACCGCTAGGATATTTCACACGGCGTTTTTCCGGATAATTGGGGTGAATTGGACGTGACCGCAGTGCTGAACTACATCATTAACGATATCGCTACAAGGAGAGATCCGAACAGCATCAACCTCGTGTTATGCTGTGCTTGAAGATCAGCTGTTCACGTTATTTTAACACCCGTTGTCTATGATTTATCATCCAGAATTCTGATTAAGGATACGAACGAATAGTGGTGCTAATAAGCTTTGCTCAGAAAAGGAGTGTTGCAGGGTTTTTTTTCCTCCAGCAAGGAAAAAAAAAACCCTGCAACACTCCTAAGCTCACCTCTGTTCAGTTTTAACCACTACCACTTTTCATTGAATGACACCTCTACGATCTATGGGAACCTCTACAAGCGCTTGTATAAAATTACATCCATCCATATTTTTCGGTGTTTCCGCTTGATTTTTGCGAAAAAAAATCCCTCCATGCAGAGGTTTAAAGAGTCTTTTTCTAAAGTAGAATTTCACCACTAAGTAACAGTAGAGAGGGAAACTACTGCTGTTCTTATTCTGCTTTTCTCAAGCGTAAAAATGTGTAAATAAATTCTTAAACTGAAAAATAAGCCGAAAAAAGATACTTAATGTCCTTGAAAAATGTCCGAATTGTAATGGAACAGCCTATTAATAAAATCACATGTACCTGTTAAATCTGTTCTCTGTTTCTGTATCTGTTACCTATCGGCTTTCCTTATTTTATCTTTTCTCGTCCGATATTACTTGACTAAAAAATAACCAAGTATTAGGTTGATGCATAGGCACTCGTGTTTTTTTTTAAATTTTAAACTCTCCAAGCCAAGAGAAAAGAGCTTAGATAGCACGTTATTTGAAAGAACATTTCATTATCCACAAGATGGCGCCTTTGATTTTTTATACTAACTTAACTTTCATTAAATTCTAGATGAATACATAATCTGGTAAGAGTACTCGTTAAACATCCTCATTTACTGACACGGCTACATCCAAGCGATCTCGGTTCTGAACATGATCACCCCTACTTGAAATATACAGTAACCATCTGATTTAGTAATTTTTACAACCTAACTTACGCTAGTGTAGTGCGTTTAGACTACTTTTTACTTTTATGGATTTTGTGACAGTGTTTATCGTTGAGTGTCGTTTATCGTCCATAACGTAATTCTCCTTGCTACAAATTATTCATATCATGGATTTTAAGATCCGAGTAGGGTAAATCACTAAGTGATAGTAGCCTCACTCAAGTTTAGCCGTACATTGAACACTGCCTCTAGTCGTAAGAATGCTTCCATATTTTTATTGCAACTACTGTAAAATATTTATAGTTTTTCATATTTCTTTTGCATCCTGCAGTTATCGTATCCATGTAATCGCTATATTTGTAACAACATCCTCATCAAAGAGTTCAATTCATGCTGCACCGTCATTGTTTTGAATAGCTGTCTTTTCTTCCAAAATTGAGGAGCTAGGCAAGGTGATCCAGAAAGAAAACTCCTGCAAAACACAATCCTAAAAGCAATTGGATGGATATATCTTGTCTTGTCGAGCGTAGCTGTTTGCTGTTGTCATGTCGGCGCTCATCAGGATTCGAGCAAAGATCAAACATTTTTCGGATCGCCTGACAAGAGTTCACTGAGATCATGGTCCTTTGCCTATTTTCTGCACAATTTCAACTTTAGCTGATCACAGGCCGCCTTCCAGTTTAGCTGAACTTGCCTGGGATTAGTCCTTTAGAATTTTTGCTTCTACCTGAACGAAACGTTTCCGGAAATTTTGGGCGTCAAAGTCTACAAGGGAGAAGACTGAGTTCAGAGAGCAGTCTCTAAAAATAGAGCGTAGCGAAGGGAACATTCGATGCGAATCCGGGGAGTATAAGCTTCAGAACTCCCCAAAGGCCCCAGTCTACCCGACGAAGCAACTTATTACAAGAATATAGAATTCACGAAATTTTACGAAATTTTACAAAATTAAACCAAGTGAATTTTTTTTACATTCACAATGTTTCATACCCTTTTTTAGTAAGAACTTGAAAATTTTGTCAAGAACGGTTTTTCTACCGTCAAGATCGAATTTTTTTGCAAGCGCCAGTTTTGAAGTGAATTCCTGCGGATGGGCAACGCTCACCAAGGTTTAGAAATTATTAAAGTTTTTCTTGAAGATCGTCTTGGATTGTTTTGTTTTTATCTTGTATTATCATTATTCTTAACTATCTGTTTACTGTAAGTCACTTTATTGATTTTTATTATTTTATTTTCCGAAGAAACCGGAACCTTTGTCCGTGGACAAGTATGATCGATAGCTATTCTTACGTAATAAATAGTGAACAGAAATTCTTAGGCCCAATGTCTTATCCAAGTAAAAAATATGTAAAAAAATAATAATGTTTTTACAATAATTAAAAAAAACGAAACAAAATTATTATTTTACGAAATGGTTTTTACATTCGAAGATCTGTCAACCCGTAAACAATTTAATTGGAAGTGGGTCATAGTCAGTACCATTCAATACCATTCAGTACTGGACTTTTCTAAGCTTTCCGAACGATATGTGGATTTTATCGGGCGTTTTTCAAAAATCTAGATCACGATTTCTTACAACGGATAGAGATGTATTAGATTACTACCTAGTGCATACTTTCCAAGCACAAACATCCAGTTCAAAGAAAATTCTACAGTAAGCACCATAACAAAACGCTTTTCTTTAGAGGAGTAAGTAACAAATCCATAATCATGAGTGTTTCCACGATAGCATGGTAAGATGAGTGACGGTTTCGAGTGGGAGCACCAAGTCAGGCAGATCTTACTGGTATGGAATAAAACAGGTGAAATACAGAAAGTTAGTTGAGTTTTTTCTTCTGCCAAGAATCACCCAAGGGAGGTTTTAATTCATGCAAGCGGAATTATTTATCGGCTATCAGACTTTCGAAAGAGAATACTATACGGGTTGGCGTTTTTTTTTCTTGTGGTGTTGATTTACGATGCGAAAATGAAGTGTAATCCGAATGAGTGTAAGTGTAATGTCGGAGTTAGCGCATAGGAAAAGAATACTACGTGAGAAGAAATCAGATATGTTTAGATCACGAAAATAACTGCGTGAAACTTTCTGAATGGCAGACCAAAACGTTGCTTGTGCTGAAAGATGCACTGGTTCCTTATTTTTTTATTCTATTCCGTATTCTTTATTCCGTTGAACTTCCCCATATCCCATAATAAATTTCCACAATAAAAACAAAAATAGATATTCAAGTAGTCATGCTTTTTCTTTTTTCCAAAGTGTTTTGCAAGCTGCAAGTTGCAAGTTTTCGAGTGATATTCAGTCTATAGGTTAGACTACGTCGATCCAGACTGTCGCAACTCTGTCTGTTCAGTGTCGAACTTTAATCATCCTTAAAGGCATCACCCCACGAATCTGAGGTGGTACGGATTTCAGGTGGAATATTCGTGTACGGGGTCGTAGATTATGTAGAGGTGGGTGATTCCTTCCATTTCTTCCTAATTGCCGTAAGAAACGGTCCGGAAGATGTGGCGTGTGCGGAAGGCTGGCGCGCTCCAGTCGAACTCCTTGCAGAAAATAGCGCGCCGGAACGCCCGAAGCCGTATCTTTCGGGCTGTTTTTTAAAGCAATTAGGAAGAAATGGACGGAATCACCCCACTCTCCATAATCTACGACTCCGTATAGGCATAACCCAGCTGAAACCCGTACCACCTCAGATTTGTGGGGTGATGCCTTTTACTAGCCTTTTCCGCGATTTTGTTTACCTTCAACTTTTCAACTATTTACTACTTGGCCTTTACAAGCCACTTACAATAGATTTTTAATGGGTTCTGGTTCAAGCACTTACATGTTGTAAAAATGGTGAATTCATTACTTATTAGTATTTATTTCAAGTTAAACAATAGGTGAGGATTTAACCGAAGCAGTAAGTTCCAACAGGAGTTTTTCTCCAGCGAATCAGAAATTAAACGTTTATTTTTGATAACCACAAGTACATTACATCTAAGATCCAGAAATCATGGTTTCCAAACCATCGTCACCTTCGATTTGCCATTCGATAAAACGCGACGCGTGTGCAGCACAGCTGTGCCATCGACCAAAAATTCTGGGCACCAACGCCTGTGTCTCGGACGCGTCGCGTTACCGCGGTTGCACACGTTCGGCGATGACGGCCATTTTTTTCATAAAACGTTGAGGACGTTCTTGAGTTGGGTCGGAAAACGATAGCATAGTTTGTTAAGCATAGAAAAATAGTAAATAGTAGTAAGATTAAAAAAAGAAAAAGCATAACTCCGATTATAAATATGAGTAGGTAATTGATCTAGACTTCCCTTCTTATTTATTTCACTCACAATTTGCAAAAGGAATTTTTCTGGGCAGTGGATTTGATGTACAGTATCACGTGTTGGTTTTCCAAGAATTACTTATATTATACTTTTAACGTTCGTTATCGTAAGAGTATGATCAAGTGTGATCATCAGCGAGTGATAGATCGTCATCAACGAAGGGCAACGGTCACTGATACGAAATTCAGACTTTTTTAAATTACCTATAGTTACCATGGTGTATTTTTCGTCCTTGAACATACTGATATGGAAATCACAACCGGAAAACACGTTCCATGAAATATCCCATAGATTAGATATTGTCCCTCTTTTCGGTGACGCGTACCGGTAAAAGATTACGCTGGCTCACATGACACGAACTTTCCCTAACATGAAGAAGTAGCATCTGTCAAAGCTGTCTGAGAAATTTTGAGAGACTGTATGTCAATGAGATTTAAGGGAAAGTATCCCAGCTGACCCTGAGACGGTTCCTTTCTTCAAAGGCGAGCAGCTGAAACACTATTCATCATTACTCTATGTGCACGCTAGATCCTAAGCCCTGCTTAAATGACGGTTTGAAGCAATGAGCGACTCCAAAAAATCTATTCATTTCCTTTCATTTCCGTTCGTATGCGGATCGATAGTTAGGAAAGCTCACGAAACATTCACACGGAGAATCTTGCAACTTGAACGATTTCATCCACCGCAGTGTTTCACTGTGCAAAAAAAAAAACATGAACGTATGTTGGGTTACACTTGCGGTTGTCCTTCTCTCTGTATAGTTTTAAAAATCCTGAAGTAGCAGATTGACTCGTTCCTCATGGTTTGATGGATTTCGGTGCGTGCTTGTAATTTGAATATTTGGTGTGCAGGCTTAATGCATATTTATGTCTTACAGTACTCGTTAAGGGGAGGTAGTCAACATCGCCGGTGGTAATTTTTTTACTTGAAGGATAAAGTTAAAGGATAAAGTTTCTGGCGTTAATCAATCCGCTTGGATGCGTCCCCACGTTCACTTTAATTCAGAATCGAGATTCGAGGTTTACGAACGTGTAACTGGCCTAGACAAATGACTTGCGGGGGCTAGCCGATGTGTCAAGTCAGTGTTTTTACCCTCCCAGAGAAGTGAGCACTAGTTTGGATTCGAACCTCCGATCGATCGTGCATGAAACGGAACCTCTAACCATTACACTAAACCCACCCCTTTACCTTATTTTACTTATCTGGAAAAAATGCGCGCACATATGAAGAACGGCAGCAGGCTCAGTCTTTCCTGTGCTGCTTCACTTAAAAAAGTACTGTAGAAGAAAAATTTTCAAAAAAAATCCTAAGGATGTAATATCTCCTGTCTTTCCTTTGAAAACGACTCAGCAATGTTTTTATGCTGGATTTTGGGTGCCGATAGCAAAATGTGCTTGCCGATATGTTATAACAAATTGACAAGCTATCTATCCATATAGTCTGGAACATTCGGACACACCTGTTCGTCTCCCTACTGCTGTCGGTAGTGAGTGGTCTGTGCTCTTCGCCTCCCCGTCGAGATTTGTGTTCCCCCTGACACACTCCTGCTATCACTCAGCATCTCATATCACACTTTTTGCTAAGTTTCTCCGTGCATGCGAATGAGAAGGTGAACCTCAGGGCAATAGGTAATTCCTCCGTCAGTTGTCTGGATTTCTCAAGGTGAGAACGGAGGTGGGAAGCGGCGGAGGGATGGGATTTCAAAGATTGTTGAAATCAGAGCAATAAAATAATTCCCCGTTACTTCAAGCGGTTGCAAAAACAACAATTTCGTAAATTCGATGCTTATCGTGGTTTTAATGAAATCTTTTGGTATCCTCATCTCCAGTTCAAACCGTGGGTTTCAAAGAGATATAAACCGATTCCAAGAACGTGGGCGCATCCGAGGCGAACAAAAACCGAGACAGTTGTGGCCGCAGGAATTCTGTGCAGACAAATGTGTTTAACAAAACATTTCCTCAAAGCCGACATAAAATCATATGGCTATTAGCTAAACGATTGGATGAGTTCTAATATTTCCGTCAATTTCCAGCAGTACAAACTGCTACTAATTTCTCTATCCTAAAATCAGTCGCAAATCGTCAGAATCGTTGAGAAAAGGGAAAATTAAATTTTAAAAAGACCATTTAAAAGCATGTAAGCCGCGGATTCCGCATATACTTCCAGAATTTACTTTCGACGAGTATGAGGCCTGAAAACGGGGAAGTTTCCTCAACCCTCGTAAATTACTTTCGTACCTCGCAATGCTGCCATTGGAATATTCCGTAGATGTTCGTCTTCATGGAAAGAAAAGGTGTTCGTAGGAGAATATGCTGAGAAATAAATGAGATTCATTAGTACTTAGGAGCTCTCCGAAAGAATTCCAGGATTGTATGGAAGCGCTTAGAAAATGTATGGTAAAGGGTCAAAGCTAACACAAAACAACGAATGGGAGGATCAAAATAAATTTAAAACAACAGCTTATTTCACGCAATAGGCGCAACCACTTAAAATGATGTTTTTATTAGAAAGATATGTTTCCTCAACTAGAAGAAGGTTCAGAAAGAAATTGACGATTTCATCGTTGTTGTTACCACAATTTAAACTTTTTTTAAAAAATTAAAACAACCTCATTTCAACTTGTATATTGAAATTCAGGGTATCAGATCTTGTATTGTCATGTTGGGGTGGATGTAGCCCAGTCGCTAAGAGGTTCGCTGTGACCGCAAGGTCGACGGCTCGAAACCGCTTCAGTGCCATCCAAGCCTTTCATCTCTCGCAAACTGTTGTATAGCCCAACACGCCTTCCAAAAACCCCAACGATTATGAATTCCAGTAAAAGGCGTTGATGCACCCCAGGTGGATTGATACTCGAGAGATTTTATCGTTTTATTGTCACGTTGTAGAGTACATTTTTCTTCTGACGCCTCTCGGAAAAAGGGCGTGATCGCCTGAAGAAAACCTTTAATATCTGTGAATTTTATGAGCAGAACAGGAAATGAAGTTATACGAAGGGAAATATATCCAAATACCTAACGAATAAAGATAATAAATATTAGAAATAATAAAAACAACAATATGTAAATAAAAATAATATTACTAATAATTAAAGTATAATAAATAACCATATTTTAAAAGTAATATCATATAAAAATCTTTAATATGAAAATGGTTATGGCTCATGTAAGTAAGTGCAGCTCATGGTTCAAAAAAGGGTGGAAAACTGACCATCCAACCTTTTTAATATTGTTTTTCTTTCATCGACGAGAAAAAAAAAGAGAATTCTTTAGAACTTTAGACTTTAAAAGTCTTGAATTCCTACCTAGTAACACTTTTGTCAATCTCAAGTATTAAAAATATTCGAAAACTGTGTTGGTTCAAGGGAAAGGTGAGATGAAATACTCTAAAGGAAAATATCATCTGTTAATGAATCCCTTCACCACTTCAAGGGTGCTATAGACCTCCACCTCGGTTGGATTTTGCTGGAATTTCCCGTAAATATTTCTAAGATATTAATAACGCCATAAAAACACGTGTAGAGATGATGCTTCAATCAGAGCGCACGCATAAAAGATTTTCTTTAAAGGGAATTTGGGAGCTGTACTCCTGAACGGTACTGATTCTGAGCCGAGGTACAGAAAACTAATTATTTCATGTTTATTTATTTACCGAATCCGGAACCAGCAGTTCAAAAATCTTTTGTTGACTCCTTTTAGATTTGCACTTAAAATCAGAATCCTCAACTCACCAGTTTAATAATTTGCCTAGAGCAAATTTTTTTCAATTTTTGATTAATTGAACTTTTCTATTTTCAAACCAAGCATTTTTATTTGAGAATCTAAGCGCTATATATGTGCCATCATTGTTCTCCGGCGAAATTTCAATGTGATTTCACCCGAAAACGTTGTTGAGATAACTCTTAGTTCGATGCTGTATAGTGGAGTTTTGATTTTTGTTTGCTTTTAGTTTTGATTACTGTTTTTGTTTTAATTTTAATCAGTGCGGCGTCCTTATAACAAAAAAAAACGAACTGAAAAGAAGTATCCTCCGCTTCAATAGTCAATGCTCTAAGATTCAATCGATTCATTTCAAAACTTTTCTTCCAATCTCCGCAACCTTTTCTGTCCATCCATTTTCAAAACGATTACGGTATCACACAGTTCCATAAAAATTCATATGTAGTTTCAAAACACCAACCTCTGAGCATTCTCGAGTAAATCCTTCTATTTTAACCAAATTTCGAGTATAGTATTTCAAAAGTTTGAACATATTTACGTAACGTTACGTTTAAACACATCTTTACACCGAGAAAAATCCGCATCCGCTTATGTATGGGGCGGGGTGCGGATCTACGGCTAAAATTAAGGAAAAAAATTCTAGGGATAAGTTTGAGTTTTTTCTTTGGAGTTCCAACTATTTTTCTGTCATAATAGATTTTGTACGGCACTTTTTTTCAGAACTTTCGATCCGCTTTTCATTAGAGCACTTTTTTCGCCTGTTAGCTTTCGGAATTAGTAACACTTCCAACTGCCACAAAATGTTTATGTTTATGTTTATGGCATAATGTATTTGCAAAGGTTTTTCCGGATGTGGAATTTACTAATCGGGACCCTTTATGCATTTTTTGTTCAGTGCAAAGCAGGGGTACGAAGCAAAACATCACCCTCACCTTATTGGCCAGGATTGATCCACTATTTTTCCTTGACAAATCATTTTCTTTTCAAACGCTTGCACGCTGAGGAATAGTAGGGGTGTAAAGAGTTGCGTTGTTGCGTAAACTGATACCTCTGATTCCTGGATCTTTAACTGATGTTCCAAAAATTCACAGTAAACTACACTCCAAATGCTAGCCAGTAGTTCGAGAAGCAAAAATCAAAAATTCTCTCAAATTCACCGAACTTCGTCGAATGGGGAAAATAGGAGTATGCTTATGCTTTATGGCAAGGAATTCAAGCGCTAGATTAAAATAGAAGGTAGAGGTATCGGGACTTACGGGACCTACCGTGGTCGTTAGAAATCTTGTTGTATTACACTATTTGTACATATGTTTCCTTCAGAACAAAACGGAAACGCTCAGCAAAAGAAAAATCCATTTTAAACGTTTTTGCTACATTGTAAAGTAAAGCTTCCAGGTTCGTATTGTTATCGATCGGTATTACACCTGGGTTGTATCCTGTATGACACACAATTTCTATTCTGGCAAGGGGACCATATAAATATAAAATAATAAAAGAAAGTAATAGATTTAATAACGAACAATATATCCTTGTGTATAAATAATATAGCGTAGTAAATTATTTGCGATAAAATAAAAATAAATAAACATAAAAAGTTGTTGTGTCACTCTGCCTGGATGACCTCTCCAACTAAGGCGATTTGACACAGTTTTCTTCCTTAGATTTAATATTTAGATTCAAAATATACTTGAAAAAAAATTGCAAAATCTGATTTCGAAGGAGAGGCCTCGTCTTTCCGAAAATTTCTCCTAAAAATTGCATCGGAGCGAAGAAAAATCCTTGCTAAAAGAACATTAACGCTCTCGACGACACCATATTTTGCTTAGGGAACTAAGAAAAAGCCCCACATTTTCCCACGCGTACCCGAATTGCTTCCTTGTCATAACCAGACAATGCGCCAGTGTAGTCGATTTTGAAGTGGAGCGCAATATTTGCTGGATTGTCACATGTTGGATGTTCAGCAGCTCATTAATGTTGGCCGCAACGGCCGAGAGCCGAGTTTCAAGACGAGTGTAACAGACGATGGGCGCCGCCGCCGCCACCGCCACCGTCGCCGCCGCAAAGAACTCGACACAGCATGGGCGGATGGATATGCGGGCTCGAAATACGCTCTCACTTATCACTGCCAATGTACACTAACCGGCGATGAATAACTGCAGGGAGGCGAACTTCGTATGCTGGACGTGAGACCCTGCATCCGTTTCCTACCACAATAATATTAGACTGGGTTTGCAACTTGTCGACAATCAAATTGAGGCAACAGCCAAGATTGTTAACAAACTTTACCACGGCTAACGTTTCGGCGTCCTCGCCTTCGTCAGAGCCTGGAAAGTGAGATCATTTGTGATATATCCTCTCAGATGCCTCATCCAGAACAAGTCAACATTCCCTTAGATGCTATGCTACATCCAAAATCTAAGCCGAAAGAGTTACGTTGAGGGTATCAAGGTGTTTGGTTGAATCATAAGTCACGAAGTCATAAATAAATAGTCACGTCATAAATAACATCCACCCTTTTACATGGTACGTAGTTGTGGTGTTTACGCATACAATGGGTTCCCCAAACAAAGGATTTTTGCTATCACTGTTCGGGTGGACTCTCGGTTAGTCTTTAGAGAGTAGTCTAATGGCGTGCACGTTACGTTTAATTTTTTTGTTGCCTTGAAAATAGAGAATCAAAAAATTCACTTACACATTGTGATGCTTTGGGAATTTGAAGCATTTAATAAGGTAATAGTGCTGCTGCCAAAGCTAAAAAAAATTTCAGTGCGTATGGTGAAGGGGTGAAAACCGATCGGGCGGTTAGGAATTGATTTGTCCATTCTGGAAATATGTCCTTTAAAGACGTACCAGCCGGAAGTGCAGCGCTTCAGATTTTGATGACGATATTTTGAATTCAATATTGAAACAGGATCCGAGTAAAACAACGTTGAAGGAGATAGACGAGGAGCTCAATACATCATAATCACAATAAATTATCATTACAACCAATGTATCGAAAACAAAACGGAAATTATTTATGATTCAGCCTAGTAATTATGAGGGAGACGTAGCAACAGAAAAAGTTTGTCCCTAGTAACGGCCTCCAAAAATTCCTTGTAATCCCTCTTTTGCGACGAATTTTGCGGAATGCTGGATAGAAGTTACATTTCTCGCCATTTCACAGCTGCTTCTCTGGTTTCCAAACTTCTTGCGAGGTTTAGCCATGTTAGCACATCTGTTAAAATGAGAAATGTGGAGTCGCTTCGGCGCTGTCCTTCTTCTCACGTCCCTAAGCCGATACACGTCTCCATTCTCCAGCAACTTGAAGCTAACATCTGGCCCTATTCGCTGACTGGGACAACCGGGGTGCATCGGTAACTCGGTGTAGTCATTCGGCTTCGTCCTGGATTTGCCGTTGCTCCAATTATCCCATATGCTAATATTTTCTTCAGAAAGGTGGAGATAGTCGTTCCGGAGGCGTCAAACAGTTTTGCTAACTCGACTTTTCTCATTCCTTGACTAGTTCCTTACGAAATGAATTTTTATCCGACATGTGCTGTGCTCCGAATGTTCTAACCGTAATATAAATACAATAAATAAAAAAGTAAATTTAAAAAATCTGGGAGAAAAAAAATGGAAAATACACAGAATAAACTAAAAATTTAAAAAAGCGAAAAGAGAACATTCTCAGTTTCTTGGAAATAATACTAATGGGAGAAAAGCAAAGTAAATTTATTTTCTAGATTAAGCTTGTAATCGGAAATAACAGATCTGGTGCAAGTTTGGGAACCATACGGTGATTTTCAGGAGAGAAACCGTATGTCAATTAATTTTTGGCCCCTACTGTAGCTTCCAGTACTTAGGTGGAATTAGTCGAGGGTTCCTTTCTGTTTGAAAAGTGGTGTTGTAGTGCCTGTCTCTGAGAGTTATTTATGAAAAAAAGAAAAGCATCCTTCCAGGTGCATAACACTTCCACAAAATTAATGTTAAAATTTTTCGAAAAATAATCTTTTTTCTACTTCTCTTAGTAAGTATATGAGCCAATTTAACTCGTAAAAATTCCAGTGTGCCTGTAGTCTCATGGTGGATCTCACTCTCCTTTGAAATTTCCTTCTCATAGGAGAAAGGTTTTGAAGGAACAAAAACGTCCTTCTCTCCGGAAAAAAAATCTTTAAGAACACCTCAAAAACTTTTTTCATCGTTTTATCACGATTTTCGGCAAGTTAAACTATCTGCGGCTGTTAGCCGGTTGTCCACCGCTTGCAGGTCTGTTGGTTCCTATTTCCGGGAGGAAGAGGGAGATGGAGGGGGGCTTACTGCGCGCGGCTTTTGACGTAGCGAATAATGTTTAATGTTATTCTTGCTATGATTATTTTATATTTAACCAATAAATCAATACTATAACTTTTTTAATCGTATTATCCTCATGAAATAATCACAGATGTGAGCGTAATTAATTATTGGTGATCTGGTGGTCAAGACTGTGACCTTTTAGCTGAACTGAGATGATCTATTCATGATTCTTGTTTCCTCCTCCGTCCTTAACTTGGAGGGTGATGATCTCCTGAGCTGTCACCTAATATATGCGTATTTTTGAGCACCTCTGGGTTTGCACCACGCGCTAGCACATGAGTGCCCCCAGACTGCTTAGGTTTACTTTGTGGTGGTGTTCAGGATTCCTACAAAAACCGCCTCCCAATAAAAATTTTCTTTTAAAATATACTGGATGATTTTGAAAGTGTTGTGTCTGAGAACCAACCATGAACTTGCCATCATCATTTCTAGAACAACGCTACTCTACCCGTCGTTTGATGTGTTACAAATCGGTCATAAACCCTAAACAGGGCAAACGACGAGTTTCGACCGCTTTTTCATCAACGCGTATTTCAAATCTATCTTAAATTGCAGTCTGTGGTTTAACATTTTAACAGTTTCTGTAATTTATCTTTTGGCTTTAACCTTCCTCTAATCGTCGAAGATATTCAAACCGTCAAAAGGTCATGGTCAATACTTACATTTCATTTGACTTTACACTGGAAAATTTCCCCGTTGTTCATCCATGCAGGGCTCGGTTTTTTTTTCCTTTTGCTAAGCTGTAGACGTAAACTCCTACAGATATTTCTAACCACATCCTGGGCCCTTCAAAAATAAATTGCATGAATCCTCCTGGTACGCATAGGCAACTTAATTCGTGAATTTCCTCTAGGAACCACGTTAAGTGAACCTTAAATAACGATCATCAAGAAAAAAAAGTGTTTTGGAAAGGTTTTTCACCTTCGTTCCAATTGCTCGAAAGAGAATACGAAAAAACCGAAAAGTTCATTTTTGTTCTTGAGAAAAACTTAATTTTGAAGGCGAACTAAAAAAAATTAATTTTGACTCACTTCACTGATTTAGATGTTGATGATTTCAGGTGATGTTCAGTTGAACCAGCTGAGTCCTACTTCAGATATACCTTTTTTTTTTAAAAATATAAATGTCTTGAGAAAGACAAAAGAAATACTACGTACATTATTATTATTATTATTATTATTATTATTATTATTATTATTATTATTATTATTATTATTATTATTATTATTATTATTATTATTGTTATTATTTTTATTATTACTATAATGCTTACATTTTGAGGATGTATTTCCATCGAATTTTTATTCGTATTTAAATAGACCTAGCAAAATAGGTCAGGAGAAATAACAGGAAAAAATGAGAAGTTTTTGAAAGCACAATAATACACTATTTTTTCGATAAGAAAGAGACTATCGGGCACAGTAGTCTATTTTAACGAATGACATCCTAGCGGTTCCTACTAGATTCTTCTAGATTTCGAAAAATCCGTTTCAACGCTTATGAGGCTCTAAAAAAAAATGCACAACTTTGTTTTTTTTTTCGATTCCATCAAGACATAAAAATTAATGAGATTTTTATCGGGTATCGCAAGGATCCCACAAGAAGAAAAATCGGTGAACCGAGTTTCTATTTCTTTCTGTTCTCTTCAGCGACTAAACTTTTTTCTCACGCCTGGCAAAGATCTGGTTGATAAAACGGAACCTTGTTTTTGTTGCGGTCATCCAAAGGAGATTTTATCTTATTCATCAATAAATCTTCATCAATTCTCTAATTGTTTAGAGTGGTCATTCTCATTTTTCATCATCCATCTACTTTGAAAACGCACTGATGTTCCGCACAATTTGCGTTTATACTTACTAAAGCGACAGTCTAATGCAGTAGTTGCACGACACTGTACTGTTGAAAGGCGCGTTGATTACGTGGTAGTACTCTTTGTAGCCCCTTGTGATTTTTTAATCGTTTATTTCCTACAAGTCAACCGTAATAGGTTTGCTTAACATTGTAAAGCGACTAGTTACGGCAGCGATATTATCTCTACGACGCAAACTATAAACAGATATTCGGTAACATTCAAAGTTTCTTCGCTCTATTTCTCACCACAAAATTTTTTTAGGTAGTTGGCGGTTCGTTGGCCGACCGTGCAGGTCTACGAAACGGCGATATTCTCGACCAGCTCGAGGGTCTGGGGAATCTTGACATCAACGCAGTCGATCGCCTCCTGGTCACATCACGCGATAAGATCGAACTAGTCGTGCACAGGTATGCGATGCTTGAATCAGGGTACACAACGGTATGATAGCCGAAGCACAGCTGCTTGCCCATGTATTTACTTTCTTATCTTAAACTTTGGCCAAATATTTAGCTCTGGATGAAAGACTGTTTGTATATTTTTGAATAGGCTATATTTTAAAAAAAGTCCCGAAGCTTGAAATAAAAATCGTAAATGAAATATCTTGGCTTTGGTAGATAAACTTATTGATTGTCCTCAGAATTTTCTTCTTTTTTTATTCTTTCTACCTGTCTTTTTAGTCCAAGCTAAGAATTTTTACAACCATGCATTTTACATCAATATATATGTTTTTAAAGTCATACCAATGGAAACCAGCAAAATTACGAATAAATCTAGTTGGAAAGTCACCCTTAACTTTGTTCTGCTACTTCCTCTCAACAGAAAATTTCTAAAAATGTCAATGACAATTATCGTGGATAATAGGACCCATCCAAATTTAAGTTTTTGAACAAAATTTGAAAAATAAAAATATAATTTTAAACAAAAATTTTGCTGACTAAATCTGGATTTTGTATGCAAGAAATAAACTGACATTTTTACGGAAATGAATTTCTTGCAATACGTGCAGGACGATTGGAAGAAATAACGAGCGGTGGTATGATTCAAAATTTCCGGAGATCATTCTGTTTTGACTTAGACCGTTTTGACGTTTTGTTTAAACTGTCTAAATATGATCATTTTTAAGCGATGTTATCTACAATTTAAAAAATTCCTGAAAACTCTCGAAATTTTTCCTAATGCTCTCAATTTGGTACTGCCTCTTGTATATCGTATCGTGTACTGTGAAGAATCAAGGAGGACAACTGTATATTGTAACAGAGTTGTATCCAAATTCTCAGAGAAAAACTACGCTTTTGCTCATTTTTTTCTCAGAAGCGAACGTCTGAGATAATGGAAAGAGATCTGGATTTTCCAGAGTCCAAAGTCTCTCGCAAACTCGTATAGATGCGCTAACTGCACAGAAGTTACGATTTGATCGTAATCTTCTGACTTCTCACGAAGTCAACTAACTAAGACCATCATTCTTCGTATTTGTGTATATTTGTTTTGTTTTTTTTTTGTATTTTATAGACGATCAAGACGGTAGATAAATTTTCAATTGGTGTCCTTGAAGGAAAAGGGTAAAAAGTACCAAAATCTTTGGCAACCAGGTTACTTGTTAGCCTTACTTCTTATCGGTGTAATTCTGACGGTTCACGTCAACTGGTTGACGTAGGTGTGACGATGAATTGCCGTCGAGTGCCTCCTCATCCTCAAATTGAGATCCTACAGTACATTATGAGCAGTGCGCGGGGAATTTTGAGCCTTTTCCATCCTCTTTTTAACGGCTATGTAACTATTTTAGTCGCAAATTAATCAAACTGATCTTTATGCCCTATTTACCTTAATTTTCTACCTTTTTCCTTCTTTCTCTGGGTAAATTGTTTCTTCTTTTCACAAATTTCAAAGTTAATGGCTCTATTTCCGTTGTTAATTTCTTGGATCTCACTTTCCGAGAAAGTACGGAGAACTATGCGGTGCCTTATTTTGACTGTATCAATCCGTACGATCTCTCGCGCGATCCCGGTTCAGAAACGGAAAGTTGCGCTGCTGGTCGACACCAGCTGCTACTGCAGCAATACTGGAACGTTGTTGTCCTATGGATTATCGAGATTCGAGAACGTTCTAAAGATTTGAGATAAAATCTGATGAGCATGGAATTTGAGCAGTAATATATTGCTTGTTGGAAGGATTTGTCTGAGAATTGAAAGCAAAACTTCCGTAATTCACGTCACATCCGACATTTTTTGGAACATCCCTGAAAATTTCTTCTTCCGGTACACCTGAAGACAGTTCTTATGATTTTCTAGCGGCGAATTCGCCGACAAATATTTTTTCCATGTTTAGCAGGGCTACTTTTATCTCTAACATGACTCATCCATAATCTGCTAATCACGCATTCCAGTAAATTCCAGCACTTATCAGTTGTTTTTACCTAACCTGGTCCCGAACAACACCTTTCGCGCCACCGTTGCACACAACGGTTTCGTTTTCTCCTTGGATCATATGTAAATTGGGACGACCCGTAAACTTTCTCGCTGTCCCCTCCCGCCCCCGCCAACGAAATCCCACAATTCTCGTCATCATAGTCACCATCATCTGTGAACATGGTGCATATAACATCAGCGCCTAAACCATGGTAAGTCGAACGATCAATAAATCGATAGCATGCTGTTCTATATTCGATTTCGAGAGTCAATCACGAAGAAAAAAGCAAGCTGTAAAAGAATTATATGTCACCGATTTTTTCTTAAGGGTTTCCCTTTTCGACGTTTTCTTTCCGATAACTTAGACCAGATGGTCATAAACTGTATACATTGGAAAAAGAAATAAATAAACAGCGAAGGAAAAGACAACAAAAAACCACAACAAATCTTCACAACTGTAAACGGTGTTATTTTTTTTAATAGAATTATTCTAAGATGAGAAATTCATAAAGTTCATAGTTAAAATATCCTCATCTACAGTTAAAAGAAGCTACGTTTACTTTCCTTTAGGAAAGATGTCTTCAAATTTCCTAAGTGTTGATCTGATCCACTATTTTTCAATGAATTTGAATTCTCGACATTTTCCCTCGATCTTTTCTCCTCCTCTTATTCAATGCTTGCTTTCTTTCAATTCATGTCTTCACATTTCAGTAATTCTTCAGAATCTACAAAGTTAAGGTTGCAGTGTTGGACTCAGAATTTATTTTTGAAATCTTTTTTTATCCATATTGTTTAGCTTATTTCTCCCATATCTTTTTGGGCTTCTGTTTCTTGCTACAAAAAAGTTGTTAAAGGAAAGCCTACTCACCATATTTTTTGTTGATTTGACCCTCCTACTTATAGTAAGAAGGGGTTTTTGATATTCCAACCTTCAACCTTCTTCTTTATTCTCGAAAAATCTGTGAGTCAGCAGTGGTTCGAAAAATCGAGAATGCAAACGAAGAATCATTTCGTATCGAATGAGAACAGCATCTTGTTGCATAATTTCCTTGACCACTGTATCGCTTCGATGAGCGTTGCAGCGTTTCACTTCCTATATTTTTTAATATCAAGTAGTTTTTACTGCTACGAAGTATACGTGCATTTATCATTTGCAAAAAAAAACTACTCTTCTATTTATTTTTGAGTAGATCTGTGTTTACTCACTTACTGTTTACTAATTTTTATTTTTCTCATACTTGATGGTTCTCTTCCGCTTCATAAAGAAATAGCTATGTATTCATTCTCTTTATTTTCTTGTGTTTTATTTGCATCCAATCATATTCGACAATCGAATAGATCGCATTTCATTCAATTCAAGCATTGAGGATTCCTCGTAAATATGAGGATATTCGAATCTTATGCTAGGAATTGGAGAAGTCAAGCCGTTCTCTTCTTAAAAGCTTTAGGAGCATTCAAACTTTTTTGATGCTTGCTTTCGTTTGCTTTTTCGTTCACTTCACTTATTCTTTTCTCCTACTCTTCCCTCTCTTCTCTCTTCTCTCTTTTTCTCTTATATTACCTAATCACACAGTTATTTATCTTCTTCTTCTCCGGTCACACTGGATTTCATGAAGATTTCCTTCAAGAAAAAAAGTCCAATGACGACAGAAGAAGGTATTAACACTCTATAATATCGTTATTAGAGGCTTTTACTAGTCTATCTTCCCTCCGTTGGATGTCTCTATTGTTTGAGTAATTAAATTATCTTTTAAATGAGTTTAAGCCCTTTCTAGCATTAATCACATACTTATGTTTGTTCCATATTAGTTTAATGTGGCTCAATGAGGATACTGGACGTTAGGCGGAGAATTTATTTGCTGTTCTTGGTAGACAGATCAGTCAAGCAGCTGTCTTCCAGCTCCGGATTTTCCTCTGCTTTCCACCCTGCTTAGATCTGTACCACCATCGTCGAACGCTTGTTGTTGGTCCTCTCTGATCCATTTATACAGTATCTCGGATTCTGGCATGGAAATATCCAACCGCGTAAATTGATCTTCTCTTTTTTCATTAACAAAGAATTAGTAAATATTAGGAGTCGAAAAAGTCTATTTTGATTTTTAGGTTTTTTGCTTTTTTCTGCATGGTTAGATCCGGTAGAACTCAATCTTTTTTTAAACAGAAAAAATTGGACTCCGTGACATTTGTGCTCTACTTTAAGCCTGATTAAAAATTTCAGTAAAAACATTCTTCTTTGTTATCTGCAGCATCTGTTAGGCCTTTAAAATTTACTTTGAATTTATACGTTATATATATATATATATATCTGAATTTTGTACTAGATCATAGTCTCATTCTTGGGACCTTTCCTGCTGTTTTCTCTTAGTTACCTGTTGATACAAAAAATAGCACTTGCTTCGGAATATTTGCTAGCAGATAGCGCATTTCTGGGGGTGATCCTTTGCTCTTGTTATGAAGTTCTAAAGTCTAAAATGTTTGTAAATTTATAAACGACTCCTTATTCTTTTGGAGTTCTCTAACCTGTACCACTGCACTGTGCTCCTTCCTCTGTTTGATTTCCCCGAAAATCTCAAGAAACGACTAAATAAAAGAGAAACTAACTCATAGAGAATTGTTGTCAGCACCAGTGAGTGCAAAGTGCTATCTATAGTCGGCGCCGAATATGTTCAGCCGAATGACCGCGACGCGTCTGCGTCAACGCATTCTCTTACTCTGCTCGCGGCACCCTTTTCACCCCTTCCTTCTCCTTATCTTAGTTGAAAGGAATTACGCAATTTAACTTACTCAATCGGCAGTAATAGTACATAGTTCCCGTTGTGGAAACAAGCAAGTCACAAACAACATTAGAATGACATTAGAATTGTTGTTAACTCTTAATTCTACTACTACAACACTGCAAAAAGAGCATAATCATATAAAAGTAGCGCATCATTTTGAATTTAAAACAAGAGCCAACAGTCAGAAAAAAGCTAGAACTATATGTATTTAGACGAAACGAAATGTATTTTGTATTTTTGTAATTGTATAAACAATCTGGAGATAGACTAAGCTTTCCTTGACAGTAGAATTCGAAACAAAAAAAATTGAATTTTGTATCTTGTTCAATTTTTGTTATTCTCCAATCTACTTCCGCCAAATTCAGTTATCTTTTTGGCATGGAAGAACTTATTTATTCGCCTATTTTTTCACATACACAAAATATTGCATCAAAAAAGTAATACATTCTGTCTGAGTCAAAACATTTTTTTTAAATCACCACCCAATATATTGTTAGCGAATTTTGAAGGGTTTTTTTTTACAATCAGTGAGTTTAATCTGCTCAATTGGAGAATCTTATTAAGTACTAGGTTTATTTGATTTTTTCTTAAAAATAAATATTTACCTCTATGTGTGATTTTTATTTCCATTTTTCTGCTATGCAATAGACATCTATCTGTAGGTAATAAAACTTGTTTTTCAGGATCCCAGGCGCTCAAACACGAATTTGGCGACCAGAAGTCTCAGATCAGCGCGGTTACGGTACATCTGTAGAGGATCGCCCTTACCGAGTGTCATTAGAGCATAGCAACGATGTGAGTCCGGACAATCTCTCTTTTGAAAAAAAAAAACACCACATTCTTTGGTCAAAAGAATTTTGGCATTAGGCCAAAATCAGATTTCATTCCTGTTCCCACTCGGGGGATTAACAGAACGCGCCGAAGTGCACAGCTGCATTTGCATGTTCGCGTTCATTTTTCCCAGATTGATCGATTTCTTTTCGTAAAATCACCTACAATTCGATTTTTCCACCTATAATTCAATTTTTTTCAAATGGTAATTGATCAATTGTTTCGATCCGAACCATTACCGTATGCGTTCTTTTTTTCAGTCTCGACCACCACAAGGTTTTAACGCAGCGGCTCTTCCGTTTAATACCGATCCACGAGTGAAACATTTACAGTATAACAGTCCAATGGGGATTTATTCGAACGAAAGCGCTGCCGAACAATACGTACAGCAAACTCAGGGGATCATCGACAATGGAGTGTAAGCTGTTTTTACTGTTATCCATCTGGTTAACCTGATATTGCCTATCTATCGTATTGCGTCTACGGTGCTAGCCTTTAACGTATTTATCGTCGCTACGCTCCATTTGTCTAATGAAATGTTTTGTCGGCTCAACCTTGACATGGTATTTCATCTTTAACTACACACGGTTTACTACCTGTGCCGCTATCCGTAATTATACGGTAATTACTTGTGTCAAATGTTCACTGCACCGAAATTTCGAGAGTGATTCCAAATTGCGTATCAGACAGACGGAAAGCGAAAACTTCACTCGTTTTTTTTCCAGAAAACTATTTTAAGTATTCGGAATCCGAGTTGACTGCTTTTGAGGTTAATTGACTCTAATTAATAAATAAACATTTAATTAAATACATTAGATTTAAAAAAGTGAAAAATAAACAACTAAATATAGATAATAGCATGATAAATAAATAATAATATTATACCATGTTATACGACACAAATACTAAATACATATGATAGTATATAAAAGAATAAAATTAAGATTGAAGTAATAAGTTAATCCAGTGTGAGGGCAAACTCCAGAAGTTACGATTTGTTTATGTTTATTCGGTAGAATTTGCTTTTCCGACAGGCTGAGTGCACTGAAATCCATCTAACAGAATGCATTCAATGTTGGAATTTCTTCGAAAAATTCCAGATTTTATTTCTATTCTTTTCTTTTTGATGAAAAACCAGTTTAATTTAGATGTGAGAGAGCTATTAGCATATCGGATAATTTCAAAAAATACCCCCCATATCAACACATTCGGGCAAACTTAACAAATTTCCCACTACTAGAGGTTCTTCACCACTTTCCCAAGCTCTTGCTGTGAACCGGACAACTCGTCCATCATTATCGATCGCGGGTCCTTAAACACCTGCGCAACTTCCGGAGTTTGAAATTTGTTTCGAAGAGTCTCGACTTTTATGAGATTTTAGAGCTCCATCAGTGGTTTTTTATCATTCATTCAAGCTAATTTATATATAATATATACATGCAATCTTATATAAAGCGATGTATTTCGCATTTGAGGAATTTTTCTTTTTTTAACATTTCCCTTTGCTGTAGAAGACCTAACTGCGAAAAAAAAGTTTGTAGTTGCTTATAAATTAGATAATGTAGAGAAGGGAGTTGAAGAGATGAGTGCTGCCAAATGTTGAGGGCATAAAATGCAAAAGCCAAGAAGTGAACAGTGAAGGTCACTCGAAAGAGATTTCTAGTTTGATCTCCTATTTCCAAGGTTTTTTCAAGGTTCAAGTGGAGTAATTTTCCTCTTCAACTCTTCCTTAGTTCTGAGTTCTTCCTGCATTGTTTCTACGCTTCTGATTTGAAACAACGCTAAGAAAAATAACAAAAAAAAAATCGAACAAATCTGTCAGCTAGATTTTTCTTTTTCTACGTGTACGATTTTCTTAGCAAAGGTTTAGTGAAGCAGAGAAAAAGTTTAGACATGATAAAATTTATTTGAACATTTGAAATCAAATTTTTTAGTGTAGTAGGTTACTCTATAAAGTCAAATTTTTCACCGTAGTCTTGAACTTTTTTAATTCTTTAATTTTTGAAATTTTTTTGACCAGAAGATTTCCCTCAATTGCTACTTATTGTGCTTGCTATTTTTGTTTAACGGCTAAGTTCTCCTCAAAAAAAAAACTCCATAATCCATAATGGATATAGTCGGACTAACACGACATGAAACTCGGTACAGTTTCGGTAAGCAGCTGCGCTCGAATCGGCGCGATGTGGCTAGCGTGCGACGAGGTGGGACCTTCGCAAACGGCAGCGATAAGTGGTCCCCTCGATCCCGTTCCATCGCACCGCTTCGAGCGTACGGCCGTCTACGCAACTGCAGCGAGCTTCAGGTGACTTGACTGTTTTCACTAGACGGTAGGACTGTTAGGGAGCTTGTAGCATGGTGTCTCACTAGGTCAGCACCATCCGCGATTCTTCCACGATTCTAAGTCTTTGAAATCGGACGGGTTGGTGTATCCGAACGCCTGCTCAACGCTAAACGCTTCAGGCTCTATCCTTTCGGTTAAAGTGTTGGAACCACATTGTGCTTAAATTGTTTGCCCCTTTACTTTTGGGTGAAGTCATTTTAGCAGCTAAAAATGGCCGCGTGTTCTTTGTTTACGATAGATGTATATACGTTGTGACATGCCTCATAAATACGTAGTGGACTTTGCATGACAACTATCGCTTGCTAGTTTTAAATGAGTTTTCCTCGGTGCAATTGAAAAACAAGACAACAAAACCACTGAGCAGCGAGGAAAATTTAGGACAAAACCAAATTTCCAGAAGAGAACCACGGAAAGATTACTGGTTTTGATACTAGTTCAGAACTACTGAAGATCTGTTCACGTCTTCAAATTTCTGAGAATTCTCGGTTTCCTCAAAAAACCTGGAACCGTTGCAAATGTCCAAAGGATTAAAGTGACACTTGCACACTTATTCTTCCGAATTCTGATTCATGCGACTTTTTTTTTGCAAAAATTCACCTAAACTTTGGGAAGCCAATGAGAGAGGGATATAAAGAGAAGTCAGCCGTATATCTTTGGGTTCAACAGAACATTCAAAGGCGAATATTCAAATGTCGTAGTTCAGAACTGAGAGAGTCTTGAGAAGAAATACCGTGTCCAGAAATGAGCCTACGTTCTGATTGAATCATGTCCCACCGCCGACTCACTAGTTAATCCTGTACCTCTCAGAAAAATCATGGTGTCTTTACACCTGCTCGTTCTATATAGTTACCTAACGCGCAGCCGGAAAATCTTAGCATCCACTCCATTTCATTTCATACCCCGTCACAAGTTTATTGTCCCGCGGGCCGCATCGAAGCGACAGGCGGCGCGGCGCAGCGCGTTAGTGACTCATTAGCTGGAAGGATTATGTTGTAACTGCTATGAGGTGGAAACTTGATAGAGCCACTTGAATCCTGAAACGTAAACATCGTAGAACGTTTCCTAACTTTTTTTTTTAAATTTCAGTCCCAATATCCCTCGACAATCGAATGAACCAGCCTATCTTCGCAGTGAAACGCTACGTTATTTGAAGGAAGAGGAGAACAGACCGAAAGGTACTAACTGATAATTTCTCTTATTTTTTCTCAAAATTTACCGAAAATCGTTCTAGGTAGCCTGTCCGAGCACCCAAATCCGAATGGACTTCCTGTATGCTACATTTGCAGCAGACCAATTCTGTAAGTGATGAATTCCTCAACAAAAGCAATGTTTATTAGCATTCATCCGGCATATGTGGAACATCGTACCTCATTCAGAGCACGTTAGAAACTTAGGAATGAATATTATCACTAAGGCTATTGGCCACGATCACTTTATAGAGCTGAATATTGCATGGCGCGCAGGCGGTCAGCGGCTTCTAGCCCAAAAGAATTGTACCTCCCGTTCGATAGAATCGTACTCGACGAGGTGGCAATGGTTCGGGAATCCCATCGTATTCGCTGTATTGTCCTGAACGTTGCGGTTACAGACTTTTATTGCGTGTGCAAGGAAAAATTGATAGCCTAGCTTCAAAAATGTACTCTGAAGGAGTCTAGCACCAACATCCTGCCTCTGTATTCTTGCCAATCGATGGAGTGATGGATCGATAGAGCGATAAGCTCCTTTGAGCTCTTTTTCCTTCTATTTTTAGCAATTCTTTTCTTTTTTTTTCGTCGAACATGTGTGATAAGGACTCCTTTACCGTTCCAAACATAGCGGAATTATTTTCCGTTATCATCGAAAACATCAATTAATCGACTATCATCTTATTGATCGGGCGGTGTACAGAGAAGCAGAGGTACAGACGCAGGCAATCAACTTTCTCCACCGCACTAAGCACGACACTATACCTTCGAGGCCGATTATGGAGAGAATCACTTTTTTTAATTCTACGACTGGAAAATGACCATAACGCATTCGATACAAATTGATTATTAGGCAACGTGATGTTCGGAAAGCAGAGACGTAGAAGTGGAAATTCTAACGAATTTCTTGCTCTATCATCACTGTTGCGAGCAGCGTTCGCTTTGGATACCGTATCCATGATATACGGCTCAAAAATTTTCTTACCTGATCGTTCCACTTGCGCATCACCGTAGCTTCTTCTCACTCGTAACGGTCCCGTAGCTGAGATCTGAATTTTAAAAAATTCACAGACTATTTCTTTTATTAGAACCTCGTATTTTGATGAAAATGTCAAATTTTCCACTGTTTATTGAGGGAAAGGAATTGGTTTCGAAGTAGGATTGCCATAGTTTTGTAAAAACGAGAAATTACAAAAAAAAAACCAGCTAGTGCGAAGTTTTTCCTCAAATTTCGCTCTGTATTCAGCTCGCGATATATCGAAGGGTTAGTTAAATGTTCACATAATCATAAAGAGTCCCTTGATTTATTTGATTATTTTTATTTTATCAGTTTTTATTCATTCTATTAATTTTAAAATCTTCACATTTTTTATTTATTTTTCTAATTCGCTTTATTTATTTGAGTACTTTTGCAGTATTAATGTTTGAAACATCGTAGGTAAATTCTCCATGGTCTCACATGAATGAACCGCTTTAGAGGCTATGAGAACAGAGTATATCGTTTAAAATGAAAATATCCTAATATGGGTATGATTAATTATCAGTATAATTACCAATCAGCACTATAATTACCATTCATCAGTTAGGCCTCAGATCATCCCTCACACTGAGAGGTTCGGAAATGTCTCAGAAACCTAGAAGAAATTTTGTTTCATGTGCGGCGAACAACCACCGACCTCCAATTCTGAACAATTATAAGCAAATTAACATTCTTTTAGAATCAAAGTTTTTAGAATTTTGGTGGCAATTCAGGGTTTGGTAGTTGATTTTTGTGTCGATAATTGCAGAAACTACTATCAAATTGGATCCAGATGCTTAGCGTTGGCTTAAAAACACAGAAAATCTCCAAATGGGAATTAACTCCGGCGTAAAATAAGAATAAGACTTCGAGATCAGCACCGTATACAAATCCCACGTTGTTTTTAAATCCCTACCCAGAATCCCATTTTTCTATGAAGGATATGAACTAATACCGTCTACGCCTTTCGTTTCTTTCAGGATTTTTGGCCGAAACCACTTTCCTTACACCTCTCGAAACCACTTTTTGATCTCATTACGATCGTATTTACATCTGACATAGAAAGATCTTCTCATTTCGAAGATCGCTGGATGGGAAACCTACTCCCATGCACCTATTGATTATGAATTTCTCCCCATTCGGCGGAATCTACCGGGATTCGTACCTAAGTACCTCTTGGGTGAACTGTTTCGGAATAAAAAAATGAATAAAAAAATAAAAAAAAAAGAATTAAAACTTTGATATTTTTCCTGGATTCCGCATATTGAAGTTAAAGTAAAATGTGGTGCGGTTGAGGAACCTTCATTGTCCAACTTTAACTTCCAATTTTTTTCTCCAACTTTGTGTGTGTGTTGAAGCGTAATGGACAGAAATGGATGCGAACTTACCATGACAGAAGTTAGTGATTTCATTGATTAATTATTGATTTGATCGTGGAAGCGAGTAAAGCAGGGCGTAAAGGAGGGGAAGTGCTTATCTTTTGGACCAACTTTCTAGTACTACTGTTTCCGATAGAATTCTCTCACACATACGATACATGGTAATTAAAAAAGTTGCTCCTACACAACGGATAGCCATCAACTTTTAGCTCTGGGATTTTTCAATGAGTGCAAAAATTCTTCAACCACTGGCAAGCTCGGTAAACTTAGCTGCCAAAACACCCACATGCATACATCGAAACGAAAAAAAATCTGGACTCATCGTCGGCGCTGAAATATGCTGACGATAGTGTGAAAAATGAGAGCGTAGGTGGTGCTATCTCGAGAATATGAATGGTGCAGTAGGTGGGGGGGAATTTTTTCCGCTGCATTCCTCTTTTCCTCGTACTCTCATCCACAAGGTCACAAAAAGCTCCGCATGTGTACTAAGCGAACCGAACATCGAGAAATTCTTTGTCTTCGGCTGATATACGTTTGTACTGCAGTTTAAACTGAAAACGTTTCTGAAGAAGTCCGGCATAGAAGAAACGCATCATTTGTACGGGTGTAAAAAGTTGGTTCGTTAGATAAACTGAGGCTTTTGTCTCTGAGATTCATGAACACCTTCACTGTGTGTTTGGAAACAAGTTCGCTGAGACTTATGGATTCGGTAGACAGTGGACGTTAGCGTTTCATCCGTGGAATGCACTCACAAAAAAAAAAGAAACTACCACTCATTTGGCATTTTATTTGACCACATTATCCTTCAAATCATAAAGAAAGTAGAAAAAATAAAATTGATTTCCTTTTTCTCTAAAGATTAGAAGCTTCAAAACATCTGTTTGAGTTCAGTCACTCCTGAAAAATTAATAACTCTGTAATTTTCAAAACACCGAAGTTTTTTGGTTTGTGGGAACAAATTTTAACGACAGTAATCAAACAGTTTTTTGTAGTCTCATTAAATATTTCTGCACATGACCCGAAGGATAAGAAATTGGATAAAAAAAGGATTAAAGCTTGATTCTTAGGTTTGCTCGAGTTCAGAAACTTCAAAACACCGATTACACCGATTTCTGTTCGAGCACTCCTGAAAAAATTAGCAATTTTAAAATTTTAAAACGGAAACGTTTGTTTATAGCGTTCACGAAATTTCTCCGTTTGAAATTTGTTTCCTGCAACTGAGACAAAGACTCAAGTAGTTCATCTTTGAGTCCTCCTTTCGAATTTTTCCAGCATCATTCTTTTCCCATACCGCAGTTGACATCACATTCGTCCCTTTTTGAAAGAAAAATTCACTTACTCCGACGACAGCAAAGATCAGCATGAGGATCACATTCAGGAATTTCATTGTGAGATCTGAAAAGATGCTTCACGTCCCACAGAAAGATTAGAAAAAATCAAAAGGAAACAATGAAAACGTGTTTCTAACACAAGAAAACGGGTTTCAAACAAGAATTCAAAGAATAAAGACGAGAGCACCGTGAACAAGAAAAAATCTTATTCCATTCTTTTTCCTTCCAGAGGAGTGATGTGTCGCGCTGCTGGTCATGACCTACACGGAGATTGTCTATCGTGCGCTACCTGTGGCAGTAGTCTACGTAACATTGGACATCATTTTATTGAAGGTACAGTACGCTCGGATGTGATCTCCTTTTTTAATTTTTAATTTGATTTTTTTCTATCTATCCAGACAAATTCTACTGTGAAGTGCACGGACGGCAGAAGAAAGGTCTTGGACCGGCTATGGACCCGAATCTTGCAGCGTAAGTTTCCTCTGAAAAAATATTCGATCTTTTCCAAAAACTGTTCCTGGATTTCCAATATGTATCTCAGGTACATATAGGGGATAGATATTAGCATAATAAAGATGGTGGTAATAATTTTCTTAAAATGCAATGTTACTACATTTTAAGAAAATTATTTACAAATCTCAAATGATTTAAATCTTTTTTTTTGCAATCCATACTTTTGTTTGCAATCATTCCTTTCTTTTTTAGACGGCAGAACTGTAGCGAAGGATTGGTTGAAATTGCAAAATTAAATTTTTGAATCAAATTTTTTGAAATCAAACTTCTTGTAATCAGGGAAAACAAGGATAATCTTCATTCTTTCTATTTAATCCATTTCACCACCATAGCTTCGTTAGCAGTGCTATGAAGCGTTGTTTTTTGAGTAACAGATTACCTGTATCTTTACTCCCAGGGGAAATAACAAATTTTTTCCGGACGCGGTAATTTTTTTTCGAAAACAAAGTCGTTGAGCGCTTTAAGTATAACTTATCCAGTTTTGAAGAAGAAAAAAAACGTTTACGGTGACTGGTGATACATGTGTGGAACAAAGAGAGTTAGTGCTCGGTTAAGATAATTGAGCTACCTTAATAACCCGAACTACAGTCCCTAGCCAAGAGTTTGCATACATTTATTCATTTGCGTTTTTATCCGGATGTCACAATAATCAAAATTCCGAAAGAAAAGGGAGAAATGACAATGACAAGAAAGAAAGGATGTGAAATGAATGCTGAATGTTGTAGAAGCGGTGGGAAATTTATATTTCTATGATTGAATCAGGGAAAGCACAACTGTCAAACCTACACCAACCTGTAGCTACATATATACCAATAAATGGGTCGTTTATTTTTGATTACTATCCATTTAGAAATTACTTTTGGTTCAAAACGCCTTGCTATGCTTTATTCTCATAGTCTAAGTGCATTGGTTAATGGTAGCAATATCTCTGGGATTTATTCTGGGCTGGAACAACGGTTAATTACGGAATTACGGTGATAAAATCGGGAAAATCCTCTAGGGGTAGGGGGAGTTAATCGGAACGATCTGTTCTCAAAATACATCTGAAGGAAGCATATTGCGATGACGATATATGACGGTGTTGAGGTTTTTATGTGCTCATATGCAACGTAAAATTTGGGATTTTCACGAGGAAGAATCGAGCGGGACCACGATTATGCTCGTAATCTTCAACCACGCCCGTGCCACATCCACAAGCGAGCGGTCGAAAATCAATGGGGTCTGCTCAACAGCCCTTTCAAGTAAAATCCGTATGTAGTCCGCTGAGAAAATCGGAACGTGTAAAAAGGTGCCGCATTCTGACATCTTTCGTTCGTAGAAACTAAGGCCGTTTCCCACGCCGTTATTCAGAACAATTAGGGGGAGAGGGAGCGAATTCAGCAAAGCCACCTTCATATTCGTGATCGACACTCTGAACTCTACATTTACTCATAGAAAGCTCGTCAGTTTCGTGCCTTCAGCTGCTCCATTTCTTAAGGATTCCACTCACTCAATCGCTTATTCGTCAGTGATCCAATGCTCTGATGCGCCCCTGGATTCCAAAAATTCATTATTACAGCCAGTGCGCCATACAAACCACCAACTGACCTTGGTAGTAATTTAAAAAGTAATTTCTTGAGCAGAACAACTGACGTGGTATCAATACGACGCGGCACCAAGTGGGTGGTACATTTTGAAATGAAGCCGCTATTCTTCCCACATATCCTAATGGAAAAAGGTGCTTCGCTCGCTTCTGATCACAAAGCATTTAGACCGACGGGAGAAAGTGCTAAAATTTCCATCCTATCCACGCATAAAACGCATCTTTGTTTTAAACCGATGAAAAAACTCTTTCGATCCGTGGCAGTAAGACAAATGGCGGCTATCGCTTCTAGAGCTTTGAACCCTAGAACTTTGAGAAAGTCGTAATCAGCAAGTGATTGATTTAGTCTCCTTTAAAATTCCAGGAAAAAAAACCGGGGTGATATAGGTGGACACTGAAAACGCAATAGTTCGCAACGAGATATACGATAGATGGATAACATACATGTTACCTAGGTCTTTGCTAGTAATTTTACACAAGTAAATAAACAAATTTTACAGCTACATTGCTACTTACAACTACTTTACTAACAAATAATTTTACACAAGTGAACTTCCTATGTTTAAGTAAAAAGAAAGATTTAGATACGCATTTTGAATAAATTTTCTGGATTAAAATATAGGGGAACTGAAAGTATCGGCTATCATATACCAGGTTTAACTTCGCAAACATGACGCTGACGTTGACGACGAGCGTTTTTTGTTCAGAGAGTATTTGTGGATTTTCCTTAATAAATATACATGTATAGGGCGTAAAATCAGTCATGTTCCAATGCAAACGAAGGTTCCACGCAATTTTTTGCTTCTGCAAAAATCTGGCAATAATTTCCGAAATCGTTTTTCGCTGTATACGCAACAACTGTCGCAAACAGTCTTTTCTTCTCGTGCTAATCGCTGCTTTCGGACCAGCGCGAGGATACTGTACTATGCAACAAAACATCTAAAATGCATTGTTGAAAACTGCTCTTAACAAAACCTTAATCTATTCCTGAAATAAGTTTTTCTCGGGAGAAAAAAAGGCGCGAAAATCCTTCTATGCGACTTTTTAGAATGTTCAAAAGTCTTCTTCTTCTTCTTCTTCTTCTTCTTCTTCACTGGTCCCAATACAGTAATCGTTACGTCTTGGTTATGGTTCTTTGTAAGGAGTGGATTCCATTCTCACAAAGGGCTAGAAATGAATCTTTAAAAAATGCTATTTTTTCTCCATTTTATCGTTTCAAGCCTTCTTTCTTAGAACTATGGTTCAGAAATTGGAAATATTGGCAAAATTTTCTGGAGACACGGGAAAATAACATCGTTAATTGGAACACCTTCGAGTATATTGTTGTTTGTTTGTTTTATTGAATTAATATTAAACACATGAAAACAACAAATATTATAATGCAATATTATAATATTTAAATTATTTAACATTAAAGAAAAGAGAAGAAGAAAGAGAAGAAGTAAGAACCCCAAAAAATGACTCATAGGATATCGAAAGGATTAGAATCCGAATTAATCCTTACGAAACTTAGGAGGTGTCAGGTAGGAGGGCTCATGTCTATTTGAGCGGTTGATTTCAGCTGTCCTTCAGCGCAAATCAACACCCTGACACGATTTTGCATTTATGATTTCCTATTTATTGTCGTTTTATGATGGTGAATAAAAAAGAAATCAACTTAGACAACTGTCATGAATGTTTTTTTATCGACCATCGAACCTGTAAGATACGGTAGGTACTTTGAGTGAGATCCCCATGAGAAGAACCCGGAAACAAATCAGATCCTATTTAGCCTCAGGACAGTACCCGTCCAACTATATGTACTCTTAGTAAAAGTAAAAATCTGCCTTATCTTAGTGTTCAAAATTTTCTTGCACAAAATTCCAAAAATTCTTCTCCAGGACCGCCTAGAGCATGCGGTGTTTTTTTTTCCTGGAGATTTTCTCCATTCCATCAGCCAAACTCAACTACCATTACAACATTACAGTGAACACCACTTGCAGATATTATTTCTGGAAAATTCCTGAAGAAAAGAATCTCCTATGATAACTTTTCCTCGAATTGTTAGGGATGTTTATGAGATGAATTTGAACATCTTTTGAAACCAGTAGCAACAGCAAAGAACAAAAAAGTGGAATTAGGTGTACGAGTTTCGAGCTGGACGAGTTTTTCGCGGCTCTGTACGCAAGTTTTGGGTGAACAGTGAACACATCCATGCGGAAATCTCATGTAACTGTAACTTTAATATACTGTAGTGTAAATATTCTGAAATAGAATATACTGTAGTTCCGTGGATTGTATTAATTCGACAAGTAGTATTCACGAATTTGAAGCATACGGTACGAAATCACGTGTTTTTTTTTTCTTTTGGAGTAATAAAAGTGCAAACTCGAAAAATACAGTAATCTGTCAAAGCACATGGGATGTTCTTGTAAATATTTTCAAATATAATTCAAAATTCAGCAAATCTAAAGAATATCCAACAAAAATATCCGTAAATAGGCAATCAAAAACAGCCAGATGTACGTCTTTGAGCTGCATAAATAAATCTACATACATTTATGAATATATTTTGAATATAAAAAGGCTATAAATAATACTTTCGAAGGAAGAAGTAGAAATTACGGGGATATTTTAGGATCGTGTTTATTTAATATTATTTATTTAATTTAATTATAAACTATAACTATAACTTATAAATCATTATTATTATTTTATTTAATTATAAACGTTATGTTTACATTTAGAACTGTTGCAAGACACGATTTTAAAGGAACACAAGGAATTTTCGGTACTTTTGGAGAGAAATGATTTTTTTTTACAAGAGAGGGAAGGTGTGTCATAGAGTTACCATTCACGGGAAGGAAGCTATTTGAAATAATTTTCGCCGCAAATTTGCACGAATGCAAGTGAGCGCTACGGAAATTCCTTGGCCGAACGCACTGGAGGCTGCTCCGTTACGGATTGAACTGATGTAACATGAGCTGATCACCACGTTTCGAATAGAAACGTCGTCGGCCATCGTCGTCGTATCGCGCTAATTAGTAGTGTAGGTCCCAACTGGCAAGAGTCATCATCTAGGCGCGTCACTACGAAACGACAAATGAGTCCACCACGCCCAACTATGGCACCCGGGGCCGGCTGAGGCGAAACTTCAAAGTAGAACAACAACAACATAAAATTTTCACTTAGTCATTATATATGTATTGGTGCGGTTAGATGGAAATGAATTGATCATTCCTACCGTAAAACCTGCCAGTGCAGTCAGAGGATCCAACCGGGAACACGAAGAGTCGCACTCTAATTACATAGAGGTCCGGTGAAACAAAAGCGCAACCACTAATTGATGGTAATGAAGCTGATTAGATGTTCTGCTTCATTCGGTGGTGCCAGCTAAAGTCGTAGGAACCGCTAATAACTGCACGTCTTCTGTACAGTCATCGTTCTCGTAAAAAAAGAGGACGAAAACAACAAAATTAATCTGTCTTAAGCCTAACGGCACCAACACCGGCCACAACACCGAAATCCGTAAATGACGGCGTCGCGTGTGCGCATATCCTGGATGGGTATTCTGTTTGCAAATTGACGTCTGCAAATGTAAATGAGGCTAGCTAGAACAGCATCGTTTGAGGTCGCCTAAGAGGAAAATTTATTGAATTATGAGTCCGAAACGTTTCCACCAAATACAATTATTGAAAGCTATGAAATAGGCCCAATAGTTACTACGGTTGCAACAAATGAACAAGAAAAGGAAGCAATTTTATCGAACTCAGTCGAAGATCGACGCGCGAGATTCGAATGATCGAATTCCGCTTTAGTCCACCGGGTGAGAATAGTGAGCTGTTTTCCAGTCCGAACCAACAAAGTGTTTTTGAAGTGAATTTCTCTAGAAAATCACCTGGTTCCGGCCTCGTTTATGATTCATTGCAGATGGTTCGGCTGGAAGTAATTCTCCGCTTTATTAATCCAAGATTTGTACAAACCGTGGAAGATATACCTGAATATCTTGCAATTTATCTCGCCGAGCTGTGGATTTTACTGTTTTCGAGTTCCCAAGGTTGCAGACACACGAATCCAATGTGATTGTTTTCTTCCAGCAAAGTTTTCAATTTATAAAGAAAGGACTTTTGAGCAAATAGATTAAAAAACTCAACACTGTGATTTTTTCCTGTCAAAATTTTGAACATACGCAAAAAAAGGAGTTTTGAAAACAAAACTCAGCTCAATCCTTCACGTTCACCACAAAAAATGCGTTTCTGACTCTCTGTATGAAGAGAATGCAACGCTTGAGAAATTTCCACGTGGCTTAATTTCTTCATTAATCCATGGTTCCTCAAAAATTCCAAGAAATCAATGCTAAAGTTATTTGATTCCTCAACTTTGTAAAGGCCAAAATTTTCTAGAAAGCTGCTAAAATGTACAAAAAACTTTTTTGGATGAGAACTGTTGTTATTAATTTCGAAACACAAAACAAGCAGCTACTTTATCATTATATTTTATATTATATTTTTACATATTATATATTTCTAGGTTATATTTGTATATTTTTTTTTATATTCTAATAATGAATTTTATACTGCTAATATTTAATATCCTTATATTATTTTATATTTATATTATATTTTAGGTCCCACGTTCTTTATAGTTGGGACTCTAAATACCTAAAATATATATATAATATATAATATAAATGTAAAAAGATATAAACAATATATATGACTAGTGACTAATGCTTACAGTAACAGGAACGGTTCGTTCTCCTAGTATTTTTCTCAGAAATTTTCATTCTACTTTTTCCACTTTCGCTTTCATTGGCTAAAGTTGTCAGAAAATCAGGGACAGAAAATAGATTGAAAATTATGAATTGACAATGAATATCAAGCTCGATGTGATGTGACTTGACGTCTCCTTCGGGACATTTCAAGCAGTGATTTTTCCTTTGGCTGAAATTAATTTTGAAACTTACTGCCAGCTATCAGGCAGGTCTAGGTTATACTTTAAATTACTTCAAAAAGAGCATAAACAATGAATAAGAATTGTTCGTAGTCCAACACATTGATTAAATTGAACAAATGAATTAATTATTATCGAATTAAATGCACATAAAAATGATACTATCCTCTGAATAAATTCACCTTCACTTTTTCCTATCACAACTAAGTTTTTGAGTTTTTTTTTTTCTAAAAATGCGAATATTTCTACTAAAAAAATTCTGAAATAGTTCTAGGAAATTTTTTCAAATGTCTATACTGACTTCCAATTGTACTTTTTTATTCTGGCCATATTTTCTAGCATGGCATATCGTCTTGTGCCTATATGGATCTTGTTGAAGGCTCACGGACTCCTGTTGAGAGTTCCAGTGATTGCAAAAGGTCTTAATTGACGCATTTCGTACGAAATCGTAATTACTATGGATTTATGGACCTCTTGGTGACTTAAACTCAAAATAGATGGGACCTAAAACGAAGAGCTGCAGACAATGCGATTTCATAGCTCGATTTTTGCAAATTGAGACCTCTCAGAAGGTTTAAGAAACAAGAAAATCCCGAAATACAGTTAACCTGTCCAACTTCTACTTTATATTTCAAGACAGTTCATTCTTTAACTCAAGTTTCCTCCATACGATCGCAAAAATTTCTGGGTCTTCTCTGGAATCTTGCGGAGCTCACGTTCATTTACTTAAGTACTTATTTATTTATTCATTATTCAGTATCTCCGAAAGTGCATGGAAAGAGAGCTGATCAAAACTTGTATTTTTTTCGCAAGCTTGCTTCTTTCCCTTTAGGGAAGGTTGTACATTTTTTGTACCGTTCTACTGAAAGAGCAGAAAAAGTCCAGAGCGTTTCCCAATTTTTGAACGCGTTCAATCACCCCGTGTTCACAAATTTTAAATTTGGACGAACGACTATGTGTTATTGTAATGCGTGTGTGTGTGATACTCGTGTAGGAATTCGTTTATTTATTGGAGTGTTTAACGTTAAACCAAATGACTTTCTCATTGTAAAGAGAACGGTGGCCAAAGAAAAACGTGGAGAGAACTATTCGCAAAAAGTAGAACACCTTGATAAGTTGTTCTTTTTGCAAATTCCACGGTCAGTTGCTATTGACAGCTCGAATAGATTTATCTTCGCTTGGAAAAGTGTGGAATGACATGGCCATGGTAGCTTCGCCTGGTATCTCCACATCCACATTCCGATGAATCAATAAAATCAATTGTCGTACATCATTTTCAAAGCTTAATGTACGAGTGTGAGCTTCTTTCACCTTTCCACAAACACGTTTGTGGAGGAAAACCCTGGATACAAGCCGCTGTTACTTTTCTGAACCGAAATGTTTGTGGTGACAGGTCTGTGGTTACGTAGCCACGGGGATTTGCATAACTTGGCAGAAAACCAGTCCCGGTTGTAGCGTTATACTTGAACTGTAGGGGCTCAAACGAAGGCGGCTAAAGACCCTAAGCTTCCTCTCTCCCTCCGCCCCCCTCCCCCTTTTTTTATGCACAGAGCTTGTTTAGATCAAGGCAAGAATGAGCGCACGAACCTAAGCAAAGTGATACTAAATGATAAAGAAGATATCACTATGAGAAAATATCAATAACTCATCATCGATCAATTACTGTATCACTGGTTGATATGTCGACCGTGATCAACTTTCAGTGAACGTCAATATGGCGACACGAGAAGTTGATCGTAGATTCCTATACCCGATGCTGCTATTTGAGTTTATCGATCAGCGATTTTTTGTTCGGACCCGAAATGAGAACCCACTCCACAAATTAAGCGAGGAAATCTTTCCACAACCGAGAAGTCAAAATGCCATGCTTCGGGTTTTCTGATCACTGACTTAGCTTCGAAAAAAATGCTCACTTAAGGTCATAAGTGCTCGTTACCTAAATTCTTAACGAGCTTGCATAATTACCGTTGAAAAATTGATGTATTTAATAATAGGAGGGATATTTTCGAAATAATCGATAATGATTTAGTATTAACAAATAGTATTAATAAATACATCCATTGTTAGTGCTTATAAATAGATCCACATGAGAAATGGATGGATGCAGTTGAGAAAATCCAGAATATCTGCGTAGTCGAGAGGCACTATTTTTGTGATTAATTTCAAGATTACTAACGTGGATTCAAAATGTTTCTAACCATATGCGAGTCAAAGTTTCATGTTTTTCACCAAAATTCTAGCACTGAATGCAAAAATGGGTCCCATACTGGCTTCTGCTTCTTATTCTTTTGTTCATTCTCACATGACTTATTTTCCGTTCACAATTTTCTCTGCAGTCAATCAAAAATCATTTAAAATTATTGTAAGAGCACAATGAAAATAAGTATTTTATTGCAAACGTGCAGTAAGGACTGTACATTGCGCCCAAAATAAAACACATTCTTCTTTGGATTATGTGATTATGAATTGATCTGGAATTGAGTAAGAATTGGTTATTTGTTTAGAATTTCAAATTTATTTCCAATTTATGAATTTATTTTTGTGAAATTAAGCACTAATCCATAAGTCGTTTCTGTTTAAAAGAAAAAGACACTTAGGTGACAATGACATTAATTTAGCGTCATAGCCGCAATCCTCTCAGTCATACTGTAATGTTGCGGTTTTTTATCAAATTTTTGTGGTACTTGATTATATGAACAGCGTAAAGTTCTATAGATCTCTTTCTAAGCACTGAGGGCGCGAAGATGAAAATGCGCAACTCTCGGATGAGCAGCTTCTCATTAGACATGGACGAGTTGTCCTTTGCGTTTCTTCGGTAATGAACTAAACGAGACGAGCACGTTGAAAACACTGTCACCAACTGCTCGAATATGAATGGGCGCCGTATGTCGTCGTGGTTCCGTTAACGTAGCTTTGAATAGAACGAGAGAAATGTCGTTGACAACTTGGGGAGATCACACTTGCATATTCGGCGAATAGGTGATACTTGGCTTTTTTTCAGTCCTGTTGAGACTACCCGGACTATCTATTCCTATGTAATCCTGTAAACTGCAAAACTCCTTCAAAACATGACGAATGCATGGCATGCATTTTTCTTTAAGTGCATGTGGTTTACACTTGAACCAGGATACCCACATAACTGATAATACGATGAAAAGAGCGATAGCACCTTCGCTCATCTGAGCAGCACGTGGGTGTGTGCAGTAAGGTAAGAAGTCAGAGTTCAACCACAGGGCAGGTTCAATACCGCCCACGCCCAGCCAAAAATCATGGCCCTTCGAGTCGATAAATTGGTCTATAGGGGTTATCTGGGAGGACGAGAACACTGATCTGATACTTTGGTTGGCAGACCTGGAAGTCGACGCATAGGTCACTGATGATTCAGGGTTGAAGCCGAGACGCGTTGACAAATCCGAAAAGGTTAATCAAGTCGCATTCGGATAAAAAATTTATCGAACTTCCTCGGAAATTACCAATATTTCTATGAATTTCTAGTTAACTTTGTTCTGCTGTTATGAGAAGTAGCCTTACACTGAATATTTCTTCCATAACCCAGAATCCTCCAAACATCTATTTTTTAGAACAATATAAATGGATGAGCGTGCTGAATCCTCGTTGAAACTTCTTTGCCCAAGCAAAACGTTTGGATAAGTCTCGTCAAGTGACCAAGGTCTGACTTCAGCTGCTGGCCAACCACTCAAGGATATTTTATCCAGCTCGGATCAATCCCCTTTAGACCGACTTGGACATAATATTAACCAAAGATATCCTAATGGGACCCTAAGACAAAACTATAGGCTAACTTCCGCACAAAAGTATTGATCGGCTCGACAGTTGCACCGATTTCATTAATTTTTGCCTTCTTTTGCTCGGGATGCAGTTTGCGCGCATGACAAGTGAGGTCTCAGTGGACCCTTACTACGACTAGGGAAAATGTCTCCCAGATGGCAAATTCATGGGGAAATTATCGATTTTATCGATTTACCTAATTTCTCCTCAGGTTGGTAAGTCTCGGAGCGTAGTCCCTGAATGCCATTCCAACAGATAGAGGCGAAGAAAAGCTGCGGGGGTGATCCCAAGGAAATGATGTGTCTTGGGAAAAATTGTAACATTTTGGAAACGCCGCTTCCAATTTATTTTTTGCAATGGATAGAAGAGGCGAGGCGGAATGGATGGAGGAGGAAAAGAAACTGAGGAATACGGTTTTTTTTTTCTTGAGAAGCAAGCAGACCTCTTCGCTGTAAGTGGTTGAATTGTTTTATGATTTACTGACTAAAATAACTAAGAAAATAATAATAGGAAAATGAAATAACTAAGAAATAATGTAATTCACAAGAATCCCTTGTGTAGCGATCCCAGCTGGCTTGAGTGGCGCGAAACGTTGCGGAAACATGTTGGTTATCCATAGAAAAGAAGCGGATGTACGCAGATGTATCGTGGCATTAAAGAAGTTTTTCATAGTACGCTTTCAGGGTATTCGTTTATTCGAAACGGTTTATTATTGTAAACAAAATGCATTTTTCTGGCGAATTCCTTAATTTTCTCAACTCTGCTCCGAGTATAACGAGCATAGAGGACTTGTATCTTTCTTTGCAGAAAAAATTTTTAAGTGACTGATCTGAAAAGGGAGTGTGAAGGTCCTCGGCACAGCCAGGGAACGTCCCCTTACCACCGTAAATTTTTTGGAATATTCAGAGTCATTTGTTCGCAAGAGCTTTTTTTCTATTCCTATTGATTTTTACAACTATGTTTTCGGAAGCCTATTGGCGACTAGGATAGCAGAAATTTAATCTGAACTCTGAAAGTTTAGTGGTTCTGCATCAATAACTAAAATTTTCTTGGAATAATTTCTGGAATGGCACAAAATTAATCCAAATAAAAAAAGTTAAAGGAATAACAAAAGGAAATTATATCACAGGGAAATGGATTAGGTTCGATCAATGTCTATGTTATTAGTCATGTACTCCATCGCCGCACGCATTGACGTCGTAATGTGTTGTGACGTAGTTCTTTAATGCTGTGAAAAACTGCATGCGCTCGCTCGATAGTGCAAATTCCAGGAACCTTTTATCTTTTTCTCAAAATGTGAGTTATGTGGTTCTGCTGCACATCAGAGAGTTCTTTGAAACAGAAGTTTATGATCAGTTCCACATTACTGATTTAATAATAGAACTCTAACAAGGAGAATCAGGGGTGGAAAGCGCTTGGTTTGCGGAATGAGTAGATCTATTTTAATAAGAGGTTTTTCTCCTCAGCTTTAAAGTGTTAAGCTGCTCCCACACTCCAGCTAAAAAGTCGCCTCTCCAGAAAAAAATACGGTGACGAACTCGCTGACTCATACATCGATCATACATTCCTCCTTTCTTTTTCTTTTCAGTATAGGTAACTGTAAATGATTACACAACTATTCGTATCCTGAGTCCACGAGAAATAAAATAGCAATCGATTGAATATTCACAAAAATAGTTGCCCGAAACAAAAACAATACGCAGAACAATAGCAATATGTTATGCACGGACGCGATTTAAAGTTCGGAGCGTAATCATCCATGAAACAAAACATCCACGAGCATGCCTACCACAATGAACTACTATTTTCCAGCAAATATACTCAAAAAAATAATCGATCGATCCAGAACGCGAAATCTCGTAGCTCGTAGTTATTCTCAGAAAGCGGGAGTTATTCTTTGAAATATCAAACAACCGCTAGGTTACATTCCACGCAGTGTAGAACACTTTACTGCGAACGCCTTCAAACGAGAAAAATGCTTCTGCTTTTTTTTTCGGAACGACAGATGTTATAGAAAGACCTCGCCAACATCAGCACAGCCGATACGTCCAGCTGACGGGGGCCGATCCTTCTATCAACCGGAAGTGTTAGCCAGACGTCCGCTGTCAGTGAGCCCAACACCCCAGCACACCGCACATATTCACTACGGTACTCCGAAGACTCAGGGTACACTAAGGTGAGTGAATATTTTTTGTGGCTTTAAACAATGTCTATATAATCATAGCATAGAGGCTAGCGTACGTCGATAATCCTTCCACATATCGATGTTGAGTGAACATCACAGCCTTGCCACCGATACCGTAATACTTCTACCGTACTCATATGATATTTATCACTTGCTAGTGTTTGTCTTCACCTTCGCACCACTCTATCTCCTAATATTCGCCTTTAAAGGTAGCCCATATGCTCCATCAGCGCCTTCTTTCACTTCTTAGAGACGGTCCCAAAGAATCTTCTGGTGGTACTACAAATATTCTGAGACCACCTACATACGTCTCCACAAGTGATGACTTGACTAGAAGATAATTGCTGAATTGTGATCAATTGTGTGTCTATTTTAAGTCACACCCGAGGACGAGTTTACAGCAGTTAGCTCGTTTAACGTTCCTACGTGCGAATACACACGCACAGGTTGGCTGATCACATGAAGATATGTCTTAGAGAAACGCTGTACACTTGCACTCGAGAACTCACTGACTGCACATTCCGGCATCTATTGCTTCTTTCCGGCGAAGCTGACGCACACGCGGTGCTTTACCGTATTCTATGCGCATCGAACATCGGTTCGATTATTCTCTCATTTTATTGAAATGAACTCTTACTGAGATGGTCCTCGGAGAGTCCATGATCTCCTTCACATCCTCTCTTCAATTCCTAAGAGAACGTGGTATGAGGAGGAGACCTCTCCCTCTCATAAGTCCCGGTTTTCCTTCGCTTTCTGTTCTTTCGTTTGTTGATCAGGTTTACTGCTTCGACATTTATTGCTCTAATCGAGTCGCAAAAATGTAGTGATGCGAATCCATCTTAGGAACGTAGATCGCCTTACAACACGTTTAACCCTGGAGTCGTAGATATGTCAGCTAAGCTGATGAGAACAAGGGAAACTCCGTCATTCTCGCTACGTAACCTTATAGGATAAACCAACGCTAAAACCTTATTTAGGAGGTTATTAATTGTTCTAAAACTACTACATAACCTTCTTCAACTTGAGCCAACAATGTCACAGCAGAGCAAGTGCCTGCCGCATGCGTCACGGATCCGTCAATCGATACGGATCGATGCCATTCTACTTGTTCCTTTTACTTTTTTTCTGAATGAAGTGTAACGTCTAACTTGTGGCTCTCAACGAATTTTGTAAAATGGTTAGGAAAATTTTCTGCTATGAACATCATAATCTGGAACAATTCTTGACATTGACGTATCCGTCCGCGATACGTATCCGTCAATATCTCCGACATCAATTCAGAAACGGAAAGGTTTATGGACGAGGGTACGATCAGTGCAGTTATTATTATCAAAGTATTATCATACCACCCCCTCTATTCTACCAAACAAATCCGCTACCAACTTAGCGGTCTCGAAGGGATAACAACCTTGGTTGGTCCTCGGCGATACCGAACTGTACGAACGAACTGAACGGTATTCGAACGTTCGAATGCACCTGCACCATACCTCTTCCGAATCTTCAAAATCCATACAAATATTTCTATCTAGGAGCCATCTTTAGGAAAAGCATCCTCTAGCATACGGTGAACATAATGCAGTTTAACATGAAAGTAGGTGAGATATCATGGATTTTATTTTTGGATTTTTCCAGCTCTAGCCTAGTACTTCTTTAATATATAAATTAGAAAGAATTAACATCATATAAGAAAAATCTTTTGTACGCTTACTGGTTCCTTTAACAAGTTCAGCAGATTCATATAATGCCTTGGTATTAGTAGATCGTAAGGAAATGAAATGAGTGAAAAGATCCCCTTAGTATATGGACGATTTGAAAAAAAAAAACGTAAAATGAGTAAGAAGGTTTTCTTGAGGATTTTCTAACGTAGAAGCATAGAAGCCTTCGGATTTGCTTTCAAAAAAATTGAGAACAAAGAATAACCCAGTGCAATTTATCCTTTCCCAGATGAGCAGAAATCGAATTGTCCATTGCACGAATGGCAGATGATTCTGATGAAAAAAGGCACTCATTCTTCAATTAATTTGAAGAAAAATTGTACTAAGAAAATTGTACTTACAAATAAGAGGTTACACATCGAGAAAAGCAAAACAACATCGTCGAACGTAATTTTCTGACTTGGAGAAAAAAATGAGGGGAGTGCTCGCTATTTCCCATTCTCTTCCATTCCATCTTCTCTTTTCTGCACGATTCAGCAACCTGAGATTCTGCGAAGAGATCCTGATGCACAGATTACTGCTTCGTTTGTTTTTTTTTCTTTACATTAGTCATCTTAACGTTTCGCTAGTGCTAAAAAAAATCCATTACACTATCACTTCGTTTGCACCGCCGGACCGCATTGCGCGTACGAGTTACCACCACCCACGTCCCACGCCCCCGCCCACTGCTGCAGGTGGACGTAGTGCAACCGTAGTGCAGCGCCAACGCTGCAATTAACAGCTCATTACTAAGTTAGTATCATCGATTTTTTTTTTCGGAAACTAATTAAGTAGCTAGCGATTGAACTTTATTTTAATTGTTTGAGGTGTAGCCAAGATTGTGGTTGACTTTTACTAACAGGCATTTCCGCGTTGTCACCTTCCTCGGTGCTTGAAAAATTAGGGCCGTAAGTGATTTCTCTTCTCAGTACCTCATCACCCGAAAGAAAGTCTTCAAATAGTCTCCCTACTCAAAGAAAAACGCATCTGCTAATGTTTGCCGTATGTGCTGAAACTAATAAGCTCAGCAGTATCGAGCACAATTTAAGTTGTAGATTGAATCGCCCATTTCAGGCTCTGAAGAAGGCGATATTGCCGAAAAGTTAGCCAATAAATTTATTTTACTACCTCGTGTACAGCTTATCAAACTCGATACTACATTCAACTATGCCGAGGTTCATTGAAAGTCGAACTTTTCAACTAATAATCTCAGCATTTGATGAAAATAAATATTTCTTGATTTGAAAAAAAAAACGAACGGTATAGATGAAGCACGGCACTGGTGTCATATTGGTCTATGAGGAATTATTGTGTCTACTTTGTAATTTTCTCAAGTGCTGGACGATCCGTCATTACTGACGTTGCAGATCCAGCATCATTTCCATCCTTTTCTTTCTTTCCTAGTTGTTCTCCTAGCTTTGACATTTGTTGACCTCAACCATATTAGGATACTTAACCAGTGCTTTGCTGAGCTCTAAGCTGGATCTTCCGTACTAGACACACATCATCAGAATCTTTAATTAATTATTTAACTAACTCGGATACCTACGTGACTTTGATTCCCCTTGATCTAGCGGACCACAGGCATTGTTTTTATTCTTTTCTTTTTCTCACAGTCTTCATTCAATTTCTGTTCTTCACTTCGGTTATCTGTCATGACGGGGGCTGGATCCTTACGTCGCATCCAGCTTCCACTTCTCATCAGTACTGCAAGCCAACTGCCCAACCCGTACTGCAAGCAAACTATTTTATCTCTTGTAGTACATCTCGTTGTTGGTCTCATCCGAGGAAGTTTACTCGTCCTTAAAACCACTCCACTATGTATTCCATTGACAGTGTCAAGCAACAGCCAAGATTGTTAACAGTCTTTATTACACCTAACGTTTCGGCGTTGTCGCCTTCGTTAGAACCTCGGTAGCCGCGTTGCCGTAATATTAGCGGACATCCGCGTTGTGGAATCGCTCCGGTAATCCAGCATGTGGTTTCTCTTGTGCTTGCATATCGATAAATGTTTCGCTGTGTCGCGAAATATTACTTTTACGTCGAAATAACTAAGCCACAAAATCTTAGTGTTGTGTGCGATTATACTCTAGAAGACATCTTTCTAGATGGCTCTATAGGTGGCTCGAGCAACTTAGCCGAAGTGGCGACTGTAATGCCTCAAACCTCTGCTGTCTAGCTGTGAACGTTAGAAAAACTGTCGAGTTGAACAGGCGAGCAAGAAGGTTTCGATCGATCATGCGGATTGCAAAAGCAGCCCACGCTGCTCTCCACCTTCTATTCCCTCAACCTCCTTCCTTCTGTCTGTTCTCAATGTTTAAAGCTGCTTAAAGAATGCCTGTGGTGCATGTTCGATGAATTCTCTATTACTATTCTACGTTGTACTGCCTCTTCCTCACAGTGGATGTTCTTTATGAACCTTTTTATTCTTCTCTTTTTTGCTATTGATTGCAATTCTACCTCCTTCTCTGCTTCATTTGGCTCCATTAAGCTCGTCTCTAATTTATTTCTACTTCTCGACAAAGGAACGATGTTGTTCATTGAACGAACTTTCCCAATGGATCTATCGCACCTCCTCCGCAATCAAGTGATACCACTTTCCACTACAATTGAGCCATGATTCGCTTCAGTGATATAGCATCGCCTTGTCTTACATAATCTCCAATGTCCAGGAAAGAGTTTGTTGTACGAGTTGTTGGTGCATCGATTATAACAGTTGCCTTGCATCCTCAAACATGCCCCGTCCATCATTTGGTCCATCAAAGCTGACCGTGGAACATTCGTTTCTACGTTGTCCAAGTCTTTTGCCGCTGCTTGAAAAAGTTAAGAAAGAGAGGTGGGCGGTGTACGCCGCAACCCCCATACCTCTTCTCATGCGGTTTGGATTTGGTCCTGTAGCCGGGATTGTCATCGAACATCAGCTTGTTCTTGAGGATGGACTTTATGCAGCGCTTTTATTATATAGCTATGAAAAGACATGTGTGGAACCCCTGGCAAACATAGGAGACCATTGTCTCGAAGGTTTTCCCAGTGATTTTTCTTGTTTCTTGTTTGGTATTATCAAAGGACGTGCCAGCTTGGGGGAAAGGAAGTTGGTCGGTGGAGGACCATCCCAAGAAATGCCTTTATCGCCACCCAATTAAGTTTCATGAGGTCAAACCTGACTTACTTATTACGTTAATTAACATAATCACCTTACATTGGCGTTTGCAACCAATCGAACTTCCAGTGCTCATCTTCAACGGTTGCGTCCGCCTGCTTCGCGACATTACAGAGATTTTCACAGTTAAGGCATCCGTCCCTTTTCGCCGCCAGCTTTGATGCTGCGGACTCATACTTTCCTCTGAATAGCCGCGGTCACGGTCGCATTGTTCCCCATTTTTCATGCATTCTCTCGTCGTGAAGATATGATATACTGTGCAGCTGGAATTGAATGGGGAATGTGGCTCCACACCAACAATGTCAGTCGATTTTTTATTGGAAGATGTTAAAGTCCCAATGCATTGTGACTCATGCTTCTGCAGGAAGAATCCACGGCAGTAATTCTCTCTGAATGTCTGAGGCAGGGGATGAATAGATGGCAAAGTTTGGATAGGACTTCTTCGTAGTTATTGATATCCATTCAGATAATGCCTCAGTATTCATTAGGCGCCATATTGGTCGCTTTCTCTTTTCCGGTTCGGTTAAACTTTTTCATGGGTAAGTCTTTTATAGGAATCATAAGAAGTGAATAGCTTTTGCTTCATGGAATTTTTAGCGAAGAAAAATCAACAGTGAAAAGGAGTCGTCGAAACATCCACCTGTGTCAGTTCTGTTCTCATTGTTTGTCGATTTGCTCGAGCCGGCACCGGTAGCACTTCCATCTGTCCCGATCACATGCAAGAGTTCCCCAGTGACTTCCCTTCTCACGAAGGGCTCGAGGGGCAACATATCTTTCTTTGAAGTACTTCGTGAAAAGGTCTTACCATCTGGTCGTCGGTTTTCCTGCGGTGCGTTTGATGTCGCATAGTATGCGATTGCTAACAGCTCTGGTTCAACAATTCTCATTAAAATTATATGCAAGATACATTCAACACATTATCTCCAACAACTTTTGCCAACCTCTTGTATCACCCGAAGATCATGCAGATTATTCCCGTTTGTAGTTGTGGCGCAGACGGTAAGCGGTTCGGCTGCGACTTCACAGTCCACGGTTTGAAGTCTACCAAGCCTTTCATTCTTTAGGGTCAATAAATTGGTACAAGATTTGTCTGGGAGGATAAAGACACAGATCTTATGATCTCATGTATACAATTTCCTTCACTTCCACCAAATCATCAGGCCGCATCGTTCATAAACCTCAAACTATTCCGAATTGTTCTATACCGCGCTTCTCCTCCTTTTATTCCTTGCTATGACTAGAAGAGACTCACCACTAATGTATCTCTAATCATGTATCGTCCTTAACTCATTTCATTCAATCAGATATAATTGTAATCATTCACTAAGAAGGATTAAGATGTTTTGACTCCAGGAAGTAGTAACTTTATGGGTTGGTAATAATTTTTGATGTGGACAATATCAGCAGAACAAATTAGATCCCTCATAAGCCTTTTATAACTATACTGAGCGCTATGTTTATGACCAAAAAAACCAATTAAGGGTGGTTTAACTACACACGCTACTCCTGGCTCTCTACTTCTCCAGTAATACTATATTCTTATGAAAATCAAGAAAATCATGGAAAAAGTAGTGATTTTGCTTCGTTTCGTACTACCGGTCTAAACTACTTTCTCTTCTTGAATATCCTCACATTGATGGATATGCTTCGAAATCAATCCAATCAATACGAAGCTCTCATTTCAGCCCATCACTGCGTGGTGTCCCGTCTGCCGTAAACTACGAAGGCAGCCATCATAGCAGTATTATTACTAGCGGTACTGTAACTGCGCGACCGATACACGTACAATCACAGATTTCCCCAAATCCTCCACCAATTCCGTCGAATCCTCCACCCGGTAAGTTTTCTTTCGTGACAACAACCCAAAAATAAGGACACTTATTGACACAACTGAATACAGTATACGCAATTCACGCAATTCCTACGTAGAATTATGGTAACACGAAAGGATGAGAGGAGGATAGGATGAAGCGAAGAGTATTCCCATAGAAAAGCATATTGGCAGCATCCAATTTCCAAACCAAGCACAATAAACCAACACGGAAAATTTATATCTTTTTCTTTCTAATGTGGATATGACATTTACGAATTAAGCAGGAACTTTTTTTCTCTGAATCCACTAAAACAATAGTTTTGATGTATGGAGTTAGTCACTGAGAGTCTATTTAAGTTTTCACGAATAACAGATGAATCCAAAGATGGAGAAATAAAAATAATGAATTATTGAGTTAAAATTGTAATAAAAAAGTCATCAAGTAAAAGAAATATCGAATAAAAATACTGCTTGGATTTCACGATATAAGCTAATTTTTTTTAAAATTCAAAGACTAGTTTTGCTTACTTGCAGTAGGCAGAAATTGGCATAGCTTAAATTGCAGTGCGTACGAGGTAATGGAAGAAAATCAAGTCGTAAGTGAGAAAAGAAAATTCCATGCACTTCTGCAAATTCTTGAAATCCTCCGAACAGATTGATCCTTTGATGGAAAACGAAATATTTCAATGATATTTCGGTGATGGTCCAACCTAGCTAATCTAAAAAAATAATGCTTGGACTAGTAACCCAAATTTTGGGGATAACCTTCACGGTTTCTCCGCAAAACTCCACTCGTTTTCGCATAATTTTCCTAATTTTCCGGCACCACATCCACGGTACACCACCACTCTTGAGTTATAACGTTAAGAAAACCTCGAAATTCGGATTTTTTCAAAGGATCACTTTAACCAATGATTAGAAAGAAGTCCATCAAAAAGATTAGCTATAATTTAAAATGTAATCTTTTTGATTGGACTTCTTTTTAATCATTGGTTATATAGCTCTAACATTTCTTTTACGTTTCTGATTCAATGTTCAAAATAACCTTATAAAAATTACATTTGACGTAATAGTCATCAAGATAAAAAATCACGGTGTTTAGAAAATACTCGGATTAGCTTCGTGAACTGTGCACTTCCGATATTCGGCACTATCCTCTATTTTTGCAAACAATCATTCTTTCATGAAGACATCTTTCATGAAGAGATTCTCTCAGGGAATGATAGAACTGATTCCTAGAAATTGAGATTTCAAAGATGAAAATGAATGAATAATGAATAAATATAAATAAACATATAATAAATGAATAATGAATAATGAGTGTTAGTGGAACTGCAACCCTCCGGCTATTTTGTGTTCAGTTACGTTCACGTCAACGTGTGTCGTTCAAAGTCCTTGTCCAATCTGTGTTTTGTGTGCGTGTCTATAGATCATTTCAGAATCACGTGTGCCAGCATCGGTTCGTAGCGCGGTCTCACCACGGCGATCCTTCAGGCAATCAAAACAATGGCCACCACCGAAAGGACTACCCACGCTTCGATACTGGCAAATTGATCCTGCCTCACAATCCAGAAAAGAGAAAGAACATGAACCGACGTCATTGCATGATATGGTTGAAGCTACAGACAGAGAAAAATCACCAAGACCTCAACGAAAAGCGAGAAAAAAGGATCGTCCCAATGGAACTGAAGCGACGCAGGCGCAAATCGTTTATGCAAAGATTTTTCAAGGACATGAAACAGTTGCTACAAACGTCAAAAATGATCGAGTGGAACTTGAAGAGGAAATTTCTACAAATATTTCCTTGGATGCAGTAGAAGAGAACAGCGGAGAAATTCAATACAATACAGCTACAGCTGCTACAGTTAGTGCTGAAGCTAGTATTCACTGCCTCGCCATCGAGAAATGTTCGCTGCCGGAACAATCCGTGCATCCATCGGAAATCCCAGAACTACATCTATCCGAACCTGAATGGGATAGCACCTCAATACAGGCTGACGTTCTATTGGAGCATTTCGAGGGAACAACGTTGCTGCATGTGCCAGAGACTACAGATTCGAGCACATCGCCTATCCCAACAATTGAACTGCCTAGAAGACGAGCCGGTGCTACGCAACATTCAGGAATTGTAAGGGCGCTATCACCGACTCCATTTAAAGCTCCACCTGTAAGGGAGATTACTCCAGAACCTGTTGAGCAGAGCATACAAAAGGTACAACCCCAACCTGTCACCCTTACACCGCATCCATCTGAGCATCTTTCTCTTCTGGTTGGAATTAATACCACTCCTAGACCATTCGTGCCACAGCATTCTGCTTCAGAACCGACGAAAAAATTCACCAAGACAAAACCCCTCAAGAAAGTCGATTTTACGAAGGCTACTATTATTCCTGAATCTTGGAAAAACACCACTGAAGTAGTGGATGAATCAGATATTACAACAGAACCACCGATTTCCTCTAGCAGTCCCTTAAATTCACCGCCAGTGGAAGGAGAAGGTGATGAGAGTGCGTCGAACAACGTGAACGCCCCGTACGACGGTGACGTGTCGGAAGACAACAAAAGTGAGAACGGTTCGATCGTTGGTTCAGATGTAGCGGAGGAACGTGAGCGTTGGATGCGAGAAGAGTTAGAACTAGCCAGAAAGGAGGAATTGGTCGGAATGGGAGGACCACCACTGCAACCAAAAAAGGCGGACCATCACCATGAGAAGGAAGAGTGGCGACAGCAGGCGATGGCTCTTCTGACTGACGATAGCCAGGCGGAGCGCGATTATGCCATTGTGGCAGCGCTTAATGAACGTCTGCAAGGGCTTCGTGATATGGAGGAGGCGGATAGGCAGAAAGCGATTGAATGTATTGAGAGACATCAACGAAATTTGGAGGAGCAACAGGATCAGCTCAGTGTTTTGTTGGACAGTGCGATAGCCTATCTAAAAAATTTGGACACAAGCCGAACAGCTCGAGAAGAGCAGAGTTTGCCAGAGCCCAGTAACGAAGCTATGACCCCTCAAAAGGAGGAAACTACTTCAAATGAGATCAAAGTGGATAGGTAGGAAACTTATGGGATCACTCCTCCAGAAGGGGATTTTTCTCTGCCTTTTTTCTGCTCCTTACAGCTTTTGAGTACCTCTGTCCTTTTGCGGTTCTGTTTTTGTTTCTCGGGCTTGCGTTGCGTTCAGGTTCTGATCTCGTTTTCGTTTCCTCCGAAATTCGCGGTCAACACCAAAAAAGCTTAGGATTAAGTGTAAAGCAGCTTTTATGCTGCACTTTCCGTGCTTGCATCAAATTAGCTTGCTATTCTTCTAAAGAGATTCATTTGTTTATATTATCTGTCTCCGAATCTTTGTTCAAAAACCTGGTGGCTTCTAAGAATCTCCGTGGTTCCTTCGGCAGCTTCTACCAACCTCCTAACTGAGTCAAGTTGGAGATGGCGGAAGTTCTTAGTTGCCACGATCCTTTCACGATATGTTGTGTGTTATTCGTGTGTCCGTTATCGTGTTCGTCCTGTTCCAGTCTGTCTGATGTGCTTGAAGAGTTAGAAGCGATCCCGGCTCGTTACCGAGGTCCTGCTGATTTCATAACCGAACACCTCACTCATATCGATCATGAAGGTTAAAAGCCAAAATATTCAACTAATAGTTATCTAGTAGCATGTATTTATTTTCTTTAAAAAAATCTAGTCAAATAAACAAAACCTACTTACAGGTCAATCTTTTTCACGCTCCACTTTTGAACAACGTACCGATAGACGCATGATGAGCGGCGGAGGCAGTCCAGTAGCTGATGTCCCAGCGAAGCAGGTGCAGGTTGAGATGATGAGAGGACATGTGAGAATTAACCATGATGATTTTACTGCACACTCCACTGTGACAGGAGTTTTTCTCTTCTTCCTGATTTGTTGGAAACAAATCATTCGACATTCTGTAAGTCATGTTCTAAAAGACGAAATGTGGGAAAATTGATTTCAGGGAAGTATCAACAGTCTTGGAAGCCGTATTCCATATTGTGAGTCATGCAAACAGCAGATAAAGTGGGTCCCTAGGAGTTCTTCTTTTGTTTTCCTAGAAATTTATGATGTTTTCCTGGAAATGATATGCAGTAAATACAGTAATACATAGATACACATAACCTACAGTACAAGCACACGCAGATTTGCAGTATTTTAAGTCAGAATTTTACTTGATTTGTGGTGTAATATGGCGTAAATGGTTGCCGTACTGAGACGTCGAGGTTTCTGATCGCTAACGCTAGTAACTACTAATTAATGCCGCGTCCGTGTAACACTGCTAGTGGCTGGCTTCCACCCTGAGGGCGGATTTGGCGAAGGTCCCATGGCGCATGGCGCAGAAGCTTACTGTAGCTTACTTTTCGAGAGCGCAACGAAATGTAGGATGGGAATCGTTAATTTTGAACCGGACTGCACACTTATTCTGACAAGGGCGACAACAAAAATTATTTGTAGCTCCTTCTGGGATTCCTAATAATACTCGTTTTGTTAACGCGTAATAGATCAATAATGGATAGTAAGTTTCCCCTCATTTTAAGGAGTTAGGCATTTGTTGAATGGAACAATTGAAGCACATCACTAAGTAGTGAAATTTTTTCTTGTCTTGGGATTTATTTAGCGTCCCGTCTTAAAGGAGAAGGCCTAGATAAGAATTCATATGGGTCCCATAAGTGAACAAGTCTGATGTTTGCTAGTAGATCTTTCTCCATGAAAGAAAACGATTTTCAAATGATCTTATAGTCAAGAAAAACATTTTCTTGTTTTTGACAACAGTCCAACAGTAAGTTAACTTCTCTCTGGAATTTTCCACGGTAGTCCATCATATTTTCTTGTGATACCTTTCGAAACACTTCCAGTCAACCAACCTCTCTCTCGAGAGCGATTCTGTATCGTATATTGTCTAACCGTTGACCTTCTGAACCTTAAAAAATAGATAAGGATAATGACCCCACAATGAGCTCCATTAATTCAATCTGATATTTCCATTTCAGAGGTGCGTACGTACTAGCAGCAGGACTCGCTTGGTGCCCGGAACATTTCGTATGCGCATATCGTGGTTGTGGGCGACGCCTTCTTGAATGTGGATTTGTTGAGGAGAACGGCCTTAAGTATTGCGAGAATTGTTTTGAAGCAAATATTGCGCCACGTTGTGCAAAATGCTCGAAACCTATAATTTCCGTGAGTTGCATAAATAATCCAGTACTTTTTTAATAGTTCAGTACTTTTTTCCTTAAATTATCTGTTCTACAATATCAATGGATTCTGTTTTCTTGAGTCAAAAGGAGCAACGGTCGCCATCAATGTCACATTATGTTCTGTGTCATTTCAAATGCATCAGAATAGCTATGGAACGTTAATGAAGTTGTGAGACTTCCTCTAACGGCTGCTTTTTACGGAACTACTGTCATTCTGGGAATTTGAGGGTTTTCACAAAAATGATACCACTTAAAAAACAAATGAAATAAAAATGAAAATGGAAACAAAAAGTAGAAAAATATTGTCGCGGACTGGATGAAAATGAACAAGAAAAATCTATAAATTGCCTGCAGCATTGGAAGTATTTGATTCTACGGTCTTAAGTCGGGAATGTTGAACATGATTGAAGTATGTAGGTGAAGTTAAATCAGCTAGTAAGAATGTAGGCTGAAGACCGTAACCTAAGCACCTAAGAAAAAAATGTTTCGACTGCGATTTTACCGATTTTGCCTGCTTGGACCAAACTAGCCGAAATAACAGCTGTAAGTCCTAATTTTATAGAGTTAGTTCTTTCATCCTTCGATCCGATGAAAAAGCGAGGTCAGTTTGATTTGACCTAAGGATATCTAAACCGCGCGTCATATTGTACATAAAATCGAGGGGATACATAAAGAACCAAGCATTTTTCTGTCAGCAATACTTGAAAATTAATCCAAAATAAAGTTAAAAAATAAAAAATACAAATAATCTCCAAACCTCTCCTTGAAATTTCGCCATTGTGAATTGAATAGATGTGTTTTTTTTTTTTGCGCCAACTAGGTTTTGATGAAATTTTATTCATAAAACTTGAGGTTCACGGAACGCGGATCCATACATACACGTTTTAGGATTGTCTGAATGCAATGCAAAAGAAATGGCACCCAACATGCTTCACATGCGCTCATTGCCATAAACCTTTCGGTAATACCGCATTTTATCTGGAAAATGGCCTCGCGTACTGCGAACAGGGTCAGTTCTTCTTCGATTCACGTTCACGTAATCGTTCACATTTTTAGCACAAACCCTTCACATTCACATTCACATTCAATTCGATTCAATTAGTTTTTTTTCAGACTGGAACCAGTTGTTCACGACAAAATGTGTGGCTTGTAAGTATCCGATAGAGGCCGGCGATAGGTGGGTGGAGGCTTTGGGCAACGCGTTCCATTCGAACTGCTTCAATTGCACGGTTAGTCCGTTTCTTTTTTTCTCTTTCTTTGGTGAAATTCCTCTCATATTTCTTCGTTCTTATCGGCTTTATTACAGCGTTGTCATTCGAATTTGGAAGGTGAAAGCTTCTTTGCGAAAAATGGCCAGCCTTACTGCAAGATGCATGCATAAGGACGTTATCGATACAACATACATGGAAAGAGGGTCGAAGCTTATTTCAATCTAGAGAACACCTCAATTCACCCAACGATGATGTGAACACCGTCCCTCTAGAATCAGCTCATCTTGCTTGTTTTTCTATTTTTTTAATTGCTGAACGAATTTTGCCGCTGAGCGTTTTTTTTTTCAAATTCAAATGCAAACCGCCCTTTCTCATTGCTGTGACCATACTTAATTTTAATAAACCTATATGCTCAATAAGGTGCACATTAAATGCTTGTTGCTCTTTCTCATATCTTCATTTGTTATCGTCACAGAATGTTGCTCTTTCGGCTCAAAATTTGCTGTGCAAGAAAGTATATGTGCTCGCATAAATCATTTAAAAATCAGTTTTATTAGATTTACTTCTGATACCAATAAGTAGTTGAGCGTATTATTTGTAGATTCACCGAAATGGGCCTACGAGTAATATCAGAACATCTCTAAAATAAAAGATATGTACAACTGAAACCAGGTTCAATCTATTCACCAAAAAAAAATGTGACACTGCAACAACGGTAACAAATGTGTAGAACAAAGTGAAGTACACGCTGGACTGAAATAGAATGACCAAAAGCACATAGTGACCAGTTCTACCGTAACGCGTATGACAAACATTTTCCCTTGATTCCAGTGCCTACGGAATTAATTCTAATTGGGTCCGTGCATTATAAAACATTAGCGCAGAATGCGAGAATTCTTTTTTTGAAACGAGCAGATATGAACAGAGTATAACACACCAATAGAAATGGATCTAAATGCGAAATAATTCGCCGAATGCAGAGATCACAGATTTCATCGATCCATCAACTGATCGCCCATCTACTCGTAAATGATGCCTCTTCTTTAGGGAACGGTCAATGAAGCTCCGTTTCGCATCGTTCCGTAACCACTTGATGCATCACCGTCATTAACAGCATCGTGTCCGTTCGAAAGAAGTGTGGCACCGTCCGCAACAGTCCGCGAACGGCCATTCTTTTCAAGATTCACGACGGGCGAACGCATGCTATAAATAGCAATTTTTGGCAAATATTGAAACGTACAGGCTATACACCAAGCAAAAAAACATTTGCGCGAGGCAAAGAGAAACAGGCCCAGACCACTGCGGTTTGACTACAACTATTTCCAAACTTTTTCTTATTCCTGCAAAATGTTCATTTTCCATCATCTTGCGAATAGGAAATTATAGGAAAAGTAAGAGAAAAATACCATCACTTGCTTATTGAGGCGCGAAACCCTAATATAATGTCGTACGAAGCTAGGATTGATCTTGATAAGCGAACTGCAGGGATAACCATATTTTCCGCCCATTTCTACTACTTTAAAGGCAGCATACCACGAATCTAGGGTGGTACGGATTTCAGGTGGGGTATCTGTATACGGGGTCGTAGATTATGGAGACCGGGGAGGTTCCGCTCATCTCTCCCTAAATCACTGCAAGCTGCCGGCCCCCGAATGCTGTTTTGTACGATGCCTTCTGTTGCAGCGCGTCACACTTGCACGCGTAGCGCCCCTTACTGCCTGTCGAGGCAGTCCAAATTGATTTTCGACTAATCGCAGGGCAGAGGCGGTGCAAGAGGTGGAGCATTGCAATAGACGGCGTCGTACAAAGCAGCATTCTGGAGGCGGCTGTTTGCAGTGATCCAGGGAGAGATGAGCGGAACCACCCCAGTCTCCAAAATCTACGACCCCGTTATACGGTTACTCCACCCGAAATCCGCACCACCTCAGATTCGTGGTATGCTGCCTTTAAGCAGTGCCCTAACTAATTTCCTAATGTTAACCTAAGAAACTAAGCAAAGCGTAGTGACACTTTTGCAAAGCGGTGAAAGAACAGACTTTTACAGAGTGGTGTTTAGGAATTGAGCTCAAACAGCTGATTACACAGTAGTCAGTTAGAATCCTCCTTCAGTCCTTTTCTTTTGACATTTAGAGGTTGGGACTTATTTTCGCATAGTTTTTGAGTTATCACTAAGCGGAAAAGAATAAAATCCTTCCTTTGAGAAAGCGAAAAGGAAAAGGATGACTCCACTTCTGCGACGTTTCATATTTGCAAGTGATGACTCGTCGGACACTAGCAAGCAAATCAGATGCTATGACGATGCCCCCGCCAATTTTCAACGTTAACACTTCACCAGCTCTGTTTTGAAAAATAAAACTGCAGAGGAAATCGGGATATTATTCAGGCCACACCATAACTCTTACATAACATGCATTCCAAAAGTTTCAATTTCGAGTTGTTGGGGATTGCTCCGGAAGTTTAAAAAAAAAGCAAAACAAAAAGGCTTTTTTCAAAGGGATTGTTTAATGCACACTTTCTGGTTCCTCTTCTTCGCCACCAACGCCCCCTTTTCAAAAAAAGAAAGTCAGGAATCAGGAGAGTTACTGTAAGCTCTTCTAACTCCCAAGATTTCGTAAACTTGGAAAGTACCGTGGAAATTACAACGAATCCCCCCACCAGACGCTGCCAACATTCAATTAATTGATTACCTCATTACTCAAATTCAACGCAACGCCGCAGCGTATAAAGGGTAAACAAAGGGTAAAGCACGGGTCACATTCTTTCACAACATTTGTCATTAAAACGCTCTAACAGACTAGTAAAACCAGCCCACGAATCTATGGTGGTTGTTTTTGTTTTACGGCCCGGAAGATACGGCTTTTAGGAAGAAATGGACGGAATCACCCCCCTCTCCATAGTTTCCCATCCCGTATACGAATACTCCACCTGAAATCCGTACCACTTCAGATTCGTGGAGTGATGCCTTTAAGCAACAGAAAAACGAAGAATGAGTCAGTAAGAGCTACTCAAATCAAAACGACACATATTCCCCTGCAACCTGTGACATATGTTTGAAAAGACGATAATAAGCAAAACGAAAGAAGAAAAGTGTAGAAAAAAAACAAAGATGAAATATCTGGTTCAAAGTTTACCTTCTTGGAGAAGGAATCTTCCTCGTTGATCTTTCATCGACAAAATGCAAATACTTGTGAGCTCTGGAAAGCAGGTAGACACTCAGTGCAGAACCCAAAAGACACCGTGTCCAGGTTGGCGTTCTAGAAAAGAGACTAATAATCTATGTAACAAATTGCAACAACTAAAGAAGACTCGCACTCACTTGTTGGGCAGCAAAGCTTTGATCAGCACAGCAGCAAGAAGACTGCCGAAGTTGAACAGTGTAGTCGAGAAAACACTGAAGTAAATTCCTTTTATAAAAACTACTAACAACTTAGTGCTTTACTTTGCACCATTGCCTCTGTAACTAATATGTAGCTAATTAATCGCAGCCACCAAGAAAATATTATCGAACCTGAACTCCACTCGATCCCAAGGATTTAATCGATGCATGTGGTGGCGGAAATATACGTAGAAACCGAGCCCAAGATTAGCTGTGAACAGGACCGTATTACTGGCAGCAAGATCCCCAACAGTGAAGATTCTAGAAGAAATCGAAGCAAGATATGATGAGACATCAAACTCTTCGAACAAAGTTTGTGATAGTTCTATTCGGATTTATTGCTGACGAAAATGGATAGTAGTCAGCGAACAAATTAATGAAACCGGTATACTTACACGTACATCGGACAGATCGCGTTGCTAAACTCGAATGTATAGATTGGTGAAATTCAACGGATACTGTACTTTTACTTTTTAGCTATTCGCTTGGACAGAAAATTCTGCAACATTCCAGCCAAAGTTTCTCTGAATATTTCCCATTAAGTTTGAAAAGAACTTCGCTGATGACGTCAGTCCAAAAATTTGTTTCACAGGGACTGTGACGGTCAAACTATGCTCATCAGATAATTTTTTAGCTTTGCTTTTTCGAACTCAGAACTCTAACGGCAAGAGTCAACCCGACTAACGACCGATTACATATTATCACGGAGCACGCCTGTTGAGCAAAGGTATCCATTATGTCATTTGTCAAAATGTCGATGGATTCGTGAAGCCCAGACTCAACAAAACAAGCGACGGACGAGACTCCCTCGAAGGTTCTATAGTCTGCTTAAATGAATCACAAACTATTTTTTGTTAGTGAAATCTCCTACTCTTCAGTGCTCTTCAGTTCGATTGTCCCTTGTTTGACTAAATTTGCAAATGATCAACTACACACTGAATCTTTGTTGAATATTGAGTTGAATAATAATGCGTGACCCCTTTCTTACGCTTAAAAAGGCACAAAGAAGTTGAAATTGTTTGAGACAATGTTGTTAACCCCTACAAAGAAATAGCATTTTAGTCCTATTTTTCCTTGCTTTCGCTGACAAATTCTCTTTTTTTTGAGTTAGTAGTTAAAGTACACAGTAATAATGAGAATTTCTATGAATTTTCGTTTCTTCCTTCTTTCTTGTTGAGGTTTCAGGTTTCCCGCCTTGCTACCAACTTCTCTCACAGTTCCACTGAACAGAATCCCAACAAAAGAAAAAACACAAGATTCTTCCAAACGGTTGTTACACTTGATCGCTGCCTTTAAATGAGAGGCGTGCTGACTAATGTACTGTATGTACCTATGTAATGTACCTCTTTAAGTGTCTGAATACAAGAACGCTTGTAAAACATATTTGGATTGAGAAAGCAGAAGATTCAAGTGCAGTATCTAACGCATAGAATCGAAGTCAACATTTGTTCAAAACCCAGCGAGAATGCAATATAACAGCCGTAGAAAAAATAAAGACGAAGAAAATAGGCAATGTACAATGTTTAACATATAGTATAAAACTTCAAAACTTCGGCACCAATATCATGTTTTTCGCTGCAGGAAATCGCAAAATCACAGTTAGAGTAACCGACAGTGTTAAGAATAAAAATCAAGTAAGAATATTAGTAATAATAAATATTACATAAAGTACGGTCAAAACGAAATAAAGCACGGTCCAGTTGTGCAAGAGCGGTGGAGCGTAGCGGTTAGGCTCGAGTGAGGACCCTTGTTATCACTATTCCTCACTGAAGTTCGCGATGGTCCCATATCGATTCCAACAATTTTTTTTCCATCGCACAGCTTCAAGCGCAGACTCCTACACTACTGCGATAGTCGGAGTCTGTGTTTCGACCCTCTTCACTTTTGTATGGTTGGGAGAGGGATCCCATCACCCGAGCTTAAAGGCATTACTCCGCGAATCTGGGGGGGTTCAGGTGGGTTATGCCTATACCGAGTTGTAGATTATGGAGAGGAGGGTGATGCCGTCTATTTCTTCCTAATTACCCTAGAAAACGGCGCTGAAGATACGACTTCAAGCGTTCCGGCGCGCTACATTATACAAGGAGTTCGATCGGAGGCTCCAGCCTTGTGCATGCGCCGCATCTTCCGGGCCGTTTTTTACGGCAATTAGAAAGAAATGGACGGAATCATCCTCCTATCCATAATATACAACCCCGTATAGAAACTCTCCACCTGAAATCCGCACCACCCCAGATTCGTGGGGTGATGTCCTTAACAGCGTGGGCCAGACCGTTTTTACCTGAGTAGGGTCCGAAGTGACGATTTGCTTCTTGCAAATCAACATAGTCTACCAGGTCCACTCTTTCGAGGGAAAGCCTTTTTATTCGTTTCTTTCTTACGATATACATATCCACACGTGGGTTCCGCATTTTTATCATAACAGAATGACCGGCTCACGCTCCTTTTCGCTGCACTAAAATGAGTTTATTGCACCTGCTAACCACGCACATACATTGCTCACTATAAACAAAGTAGCGCCGACAGTTGTAACCTCGCCGATAACAGTTGATTAGAATGTGACTGAATGGAACACTGACATTAAGAAATATCGTGTGCTGAAATCAGGGAAAAAAATGTGACTAATGAAGTAAACGGTCTTAAAGGCATCACCACACGAATCTGAGGTGGTGCAGATTTCAAGTGGAGTATTCTTATAAGGGATAGTAGATTATGGAGAGGAGGGTGATTCTGTCCATTTCTTCCTAATTGGTGTAAAAAACCGGCCCGGAAGATGCGGCGCCGCACAAAGCTGGCGCGCTCCAGTCGAACTCCTTGTAGAAAAAAGTCCGCCAGGACGCCCGAAGCCGTGTCTTCCGGACCGTTTTTACGGCAATTAGGAAGAAATGGACGGAATCACTCTCCTCTCCATAATCAACTATGCCTATACTATGCGCATACGAATACTCCACTTGAAATCCGTACCACCTCAGATTCGTGGAGTGATGCCTTTAATGGTGATGGACACGTTGGCCGCAACAGCGCTCTCTTCCAATAGTCTTTCTGCAGTCAATAAAGGTCGAGAAATTCTGTTTAAATAAGCGTACATTACATTAAATTCACTGAGTTTGATTTTGGATGAGAACACGTGACCAATGGACATGAAATTCTTTGTTCGATAATTCGATAATATCAGTTCGGAAACATTATTGATAACGCGGACGTCATTAGTGCATAGAGATAAGCGAGCCGTGCTTGAAGGGACATAGGGAATTAAAACCCAAAGCGCTATTGTCCTAATCAAACGTGTATTCAAATCCATAATAGTAACACGACATACGAACTAATTTCTCAAGTATTTGATTTGTGCACAAAACATTTATGTGCAACAATTTGAACATCTAGTAATAATGTTACATCTCCACAACCAGTCTTAGAGAGCTTGGTTATAAAGGATAAAAGATAAAGTTTCTGGGGTTAATCAATCCGCTTGGGATGCGCCCCCACGTTCACTTCAATTCAGAATCGTTTGAGGTTTACGAACGTGAATCTGGCCTATACAATGACTTGCGGTGGCTAGCCGATGTGTCAAGTCAGTGTTTTTATCCTCCCAGACAAGTCTGGTACCAATTTATCGAGCCCGGAGGGATGAAAGGCTTGGTGAGCACTGGGTTGGATTCGAACCTCCGATTGATTGTGCAGTAAGCGGAACCTCTAACCGCTACACTACACCCGCCCCAGCTTGGTTATAGTAGATTCAAAATGAAATGAAGCACTGTGCACTTGGGTAAGCAGCTGCGCTGAAAGCGGCGCGATGGAGCTTAGCGGATGGGTCGTGGTGGGACCCTTGCTAGCTTTACCCATCGTTGCAGTTCTCAATGGTTGCACCTACCGCGGTCTCCACCGCGCCGCTTCGAGCAAAGGCTTACACAACTGCTCTGCTCTCCACTCCGCTTGATGCAAAGATCGTTCGTTTTTGCAAGAAGACATTGCTGTGGTCACTTTTTGCCACTAGTTGCGGCGCACATCGGTACCGACCTCACTCTTATTCCAGTTGACTACGGTGAGCAACTCGTTGTTTAATACGCGTTGCCCGGAGCAACAAAAGTGAACTGACGCAGCGGCGCATATAAGCTGTAAGCAGCTGCGCTCGAAGTGTCGTTGTGGAGCTAGCGGCTGGGATCGACAAATCTGGGAACCTCACTTGCTGCCATCAGAGTGCAGAGGTACGGGTCCCACTACGGTCACAACAGCTGGCTTCGCCGCACCACACAGGCTCTAAGCCGTTTTGACCCAACTTTTTTACTCGTCAGAAAATACAATGCGGATCGTCAATCGAAAAGCATTTGTACTTCTGTGGTCATCATTTGATCATTATTTGGTCGCTAATTCATTGAGTGTGAGATATCAACTTGTAGATAATTTATGCAAGTAAGAAAGACATTCACATTACATTACATATACATTTACATTTTTCACGTGCATTTCCAAGACCTAGATTTAGTAGAAATCGACGCAAAATTTGAACATTGGGCACTAATGAATTTTTGCTCCCAATTTAAACGTGCCAACAATCCTTCATCAAGACATGCAAAATCCATAGAAATTATGAAAGCATGCACCAGACTCCTACGCTGACTGTCCAACGATGTGACGATTAGTCCTCCGACGACGAGGCTTCAGATACGGTGTATTTCTCAACTACTTTTATTTCTGATTTCTCCATTAGGAGCTTCTTTGTCACATAGGAAATGGTTTTGTCAAAACTGGTTTTATTTTTTACTGCACACGGGTGTACGCTGTTGATTGTGTGTTTATACTCTGATGAATTGTCGCGTTTTTGTCATTTTCGTCTCAGTCAATCAAAAGTCAAACGAACAAACGTGGGCCATTATGTGGATAAATACAAGTTTTTCTTCGAAAACTGAACATTTGTGGCAGTGTACGGGGAATATTGAGGATAAGCGTTTCGCATGCAGTAGATCCTTTTTCAAAACTCCCGCCGCGTGATGCACTATGTGCGTCATCTAAGCGCATGGTGTACCAGGTGACAGAAATTTGAAAAAAAAAAATTAAATCAGCCGCGTGCTTTTAGTTTTGCAAGAATGTGAACAAATTTTGTTCTCCTAACCTGTTTTCCTTGTGAAATGACGGAATAGAGAACGTGAAGTCACTATCGGCCCATCAGATTGTTCAAAACGTTTTAAACTAAGACACTTTTTTGAAGCATGCAAAACATTGACGGTGTTATCAATTGTTTGACGAAGTTGCCACAGTAACAAATAATGTTTTTCGGAAGATAAATGAGTACGATCAACGGAAGCTGAACGTGACCGTGTTTACTTCCAAGCATTTTTCTGTTAACTACAATGGAACCGGAGAAAGAAAAATGTTAACTTGAGACCTGTAGAAACAGTTAACTATCATCTTGCTAACTAGTTCCTATCCAAGTTATTTCTCGACCATCCACCATGAATTCCAAAGTTGCACTACGTTGTGTCATTTAGCACAATGATAAGAATAATGGTCAGTGGAACTCAATTTACGCTTCTGTCGCAGATTGAGTTCCAGTGACCACCATGCTTTTTACGAATAAAAATTGCAGCAGCAAATCTCTCAGTAGCACAAGCAAAACTTGTTTCCTGTCCTCCAAGAATACTACATCCATCCGTTTGTCATCCGCATCTGTCTCCCCCGTAAGCAAGAAAAATCACCAGCGGTTCTAATATCTCTTCTCTTTCCACATAGATCCAAAGAGGTCCAGGAGTAGATTATTGCTACGAAGAGACCATGGAAGTTCAGAGAATAAAATGTCATATACTTTCTAGTTCTCCTTTCTACTAGACGTAAACGTTTCCTTTGCAGCACACCTGTTCTCCTGTGACAGAAAAAGGCAGAAAATGAAAAGAAATTGCAGCTGCAGATCTCCCCGCAAAACAAACAGAACTTCTTTCCTGTTCTACAGGAATACTAGATCCTTTCGTTTATAGCAAAAAAAATCTTTCAGAGATGTCCTCTGAGAGTACCGACTAATCTTTGCTGCCCACTGAAGAAGGGGTTTTTACTTATATTCCAATCAATTCGACGTTTTCTCAAACCAATATTTAATTTCAAATCGTAAAGCAAATTCGGGTGAAGTCCCCTGATGCCCATAAAGTAACGAAAGCAGATTTCTAATGTATTAAAGAGAATACACAAATGTGTCTTGACTAAGCCTATATTTTTCCTCATAACTCAAGTTGTTTAGATCTCCCTAACATCGATTAGCCACGTCACAGCTTTAAACAATGCCCGAAAATCTTTTTCCTCACCAAGCATACTGCTAGATGCCGTCAGCAAAGAAAAAAGCTCCTTTCGAATTGTTATACATGTGTGATATGTACTGCACTCGTCACATACATCTAATATGCATGGTATATTACGCCATATGTATTGTTATGGGTGGAAATGTTTAACTTCAACACAGCTTTCAAATCACAAAAGGAATAACAAAAGTAGTGCTCATGAACTTGCGCGAGTAAAAAGAAAGTGCAATAGAACAAACAAGCAGCTTGTGTTATGAACATTTGTTCTTCATCCATACAAACTTTTGTTTGATCCACTTCGAGTAAGAGCTTTAAAAGCCCGACGATATAGTGCAACAAGTGTTATGGTTTTCTTAAGAAAGCACTAGTGCATTTAATGAGCATATAATTTGAATACTATTATCGTGGCCTAAAATGGGCTTCCTGTTGGAATGTATTGATCATCCAAAGACGGAATTTTCTGACCGTTCTTCTACCAGCGGGTAAGCTAATTTTATGTCTGGTGTCTGTGTATTGGAGATGACATATTGTTTGGACGGCACCCAACAGATATCACGCAACAAAGACCTATTTAACATCAAATGTGGCAACAGAAACTGATCATACCACCATTAACAAAAAACCAAACAATGGGAAATATTCGAAGCGTAGATGGAAGAGTTTGTGAAGACAAACGTACCTCGAAACGAATGTTGGGTTGAAGATGTGAACAGCGAAGAGCGTGTGAGAAATAGCACCGGAAGCTGGCAGATAATGCCTCATGAAAGAGCGATATGAGAGTGGAGGAAAGTAAGACCTCCAATCCACACGGCTTAGCGCACCCATACCGTAAAAGCAGATGGTAGCACTTCCGATTCGCAGTCGTTCGCTTCTGGAATTACATGAATGTACAGCAGAGACAGCTGTGGTATTCGCTGGAAAAAGAATAGAAACAAAAGACGCGTCACGAGTCACTGGAGACGCCAACGCCGTCTGAGGCATCGCCAGGAATAAATGGACGATAAATGCAAGCAAGGGCGATGACTAGGCGAAAACAAAATGAGGAATGCACGCCGTGGAAAAGCTGGCTGGTATCAATCCGTGACTTCTTCAACAAATATCCGCTTCCAAGTCTCCGCTGGTGATAACGTCGCGTTCGTGAGATACGAAATACGATCAAAAAAGGCGTTTCATGCCACCAATGAAAGCAAAGTACACACATTTTTTCGCCTGCTCAGCACACGTATCTCACGAACGCGGTGAATCTCACGCGTATTTCACTGAATTAAATGCACTATAGCACGTGTTAAAGAAAGTTAGAACAAAAACTTCCAACGAGAGGACCCCGCCAGGTGAAAAGATGACTATGCTCAACAAGCCGTGTGCATAGAAAAAAAGGTGCTCATTTATCAACATTCGGAAACCCCACAGCAACGCAGGAACCATACTCTTAATTGCTTTACAACCAGCGATTTATGTTCCTCGCTGCATGCTCACGCTTCACGACATTAATGTTCGTAACTGGTGAAAAAAATGAGATAACAACAAACGCATTATCGATTCAAGTAACACCCCATAAATTCATAGTTGAGAAAATCACGGAATTCAAACAACGACAATGATATGAATCACAGAAAAGGTGCCGAAAAGGAAGAAAAGGCATTCAAATAGTGTTCCGAAGGAAGAAGTAGGCGGAGAGTGGAATGAAAAGAGTGAAATGTACTCTCAGCGAAACAACTGTGCAAATCCTTCGCGTCTTTTTGTGCCTCGTCATCTTATGACTGCAATGATTCTGCGGAAATGTTCGTAGCAGCCTTATGAGAGGATAAGCACACCATTTTACACATTTGAGGCAACGAAATCTTATTCCATTGCTTCAAATGCAGCTTCAAAAAAAAGAGACTAAAAGGTCAATAAATAAAAAAGTTAGAGGCTAAAATGAAAAGGTGGATCGTTTCGCTCTATAAATCTATTTACCGATTTTCCATAGAACTTTCTTCTCAATAGGTAATAATCCTCGACTTTTATCACAACGTTCGCTTAGTTTATTGAGAAGCTATGCTAAGTGTAACTATATAGAGTAAGCTTAGCTTCTGAATATAGCTCCGATTTGCTTTCTCTAAAGCGACTCTAGTACAAACGTTACCATAGGAGCTCAACGTTAGACCAAGAGAACGGAGTGCTGTGTAAACAAGATGTGCAAATGCAAGTTGTTTGTAATATTAACGCTCCATGTTAATCATAATGTCCAAATTACGTATCTTATGAATTGGGCTCTTCACACAGAACGTTACGAGATCAGACTTCAGATAGTTTTTCTTCAAATTGGTCATTCTAAAAAAAATTGACAATTCCTCCTAGTAGGACGTTGTGATCCATCCTTTTGCAAATTTAACGGCTATTTTTCATTGGGTTTGAAGTAGATCACTAGGATATTTCTCTTCATACTTTAGAAGGGGGTAAAGCGAAAAAATTAGTGAAGCTATATCAATAAGTAACCAACCTGGCTTCCGAAAGAGTAAGGGGCGTCGACATTGTGGAGGATTTTATACAGGGGACAAACGCACCGGTTTATCTACGCGTCTGGATAAGCGTACGCTCAGGTCAATCGTTTAATTTCGAACAGTTCGCGATCGCTGTGTATCTCACCCTTAATACAGCAACAGAATATTTCAAATATCTCCCACTTAAAAAGACCACGTGTTAAACCAGGCGCAGCATCGGAACTCATTTATTTTTCCGAACTCAAACACCTAATGTAATCTAGCTAAGCAAAAGCAATTAATCAATCAATGACTTGTCAAGGAAGGTGAAATCCGAGGGAAGTACAACATCGTTAGTTTAAAAAAAGGTAGAATTTCGATTTACAAAGGCAAAATAGTATGTTTCAAAGGTTTTTTTTTCCTTTTCAGACACCGATAAATTTTAGAAAGAGCAGGGTTTGATTTGCAAACTGCACCAATAGTAACCAAAACATCCTTCTCTATAAGATAAATGAAACTAGCGCAGATTTGTTGGCACGCGTCGAACACAACCCGGTTGTATATCACCGAACCTACGTGAAAACTACTCTTTCCAATACGCTCCTGCTGATCATACATAGTTCGCGCAAACGAACCAGATTAAACTAGAGACCTTCTAAATAATGTTAGTGTATGAGATTTGATTTTTAATAGTCTTTAACATGCTGTGAAGGGCATACCGAGATAAGTCCCCTCACTATGCGCAAAATTATATTTCTTCAATGCCTCGTCGAGACGAATTACAACACTTAACAGATGAAAGTCGCTGGCAGCTGGTACTTTTTAGAAGTCTTCAAACAGATATCAAATTACTCTGTTCAGTTTCGCCGCTATCGATCATTCTACGTGAACATGACACCTTGTTAATGTTAATTTAGTATCTAAACGGACAAATCCACAAGGAAAAAATTATTCGTTTTGAAAAAGATTGCACACATTCTTATTCATTCGAAAAGAACTCTGTTGACGTGCTTTTACTGTTCAAAAATAATGTCTCCCCATCAAATTTGGAACTTTGATTGTGCAATGAAATGGAAAATGAGTACATTCCAAATCCGTGGATAACGAGGCGTTAGGCATGTGACACGTAGCAAATCCGATCACCCTGACGAGAGAAACAACACGGTACGTGATCCTCAACGATATACACACATTAATTGTGACAGGATAAGATGAACAAATGACAAACGAGATGAAAGAAGCAACCAGTTCCCCACAAAGTGGACTACCGCAGGGCAGAATGCTGCAAACGCGTGGGTGGGAACTGTTAGCACAAAAAAGCATTCCTGTCAAACCTTTCGCAACCGATGATTGATTGATCTTGTGATAGGTCGGTTCAAATCAACTCTGCGACTTTTAAGAGCTTCCGGTATGTTTGCTAAGATGTGCGTAAGAAAGGATGGAGAGCAGTAATATTGCAAGTTCGACCTCGGCGAAAAAATGTTTACGAGAGCTTCGTGCGCTCATTTCAAACAGATGTAGAAGTGTAAATAGATCATTTATTGTTAGCAACATAAGAGATCTGACGAAACTGATCAGGACCAAACATCGTCGTTGCCAACGAATTTTGAGAACTCTAATACGATAGACACTTTCGCACAGACTTATTTCTGGTAATTGAGTCCAGTACACCTATTTGGAGTGAATGATTGAAAAGAAATAGTGACCGTATCATAGAAAAGTAAACCTGGTATGGTGAGACCACATACTTGTGTTATGATGGAATGCCCTAACACTAGTGATTGTTATTTACGGATTTCGACACTGCGTTAATCCGAATATGTTTTAAAAAATTGCAATGAAGTACAAATTTCCGAAATTAAACTTAGATTTGAGGAATGTCTAAAGCAGGAAACTATATCTTTCTTGCATCTTTAAGGAAAAAGAATGACAACAAACTATTCGGTCTTAAAAGTGAATATATTATTTATACATATATTATTTAAATCAGTGAAGAATGCTGAGGAAACGACAAAGGTGTTCATCCATTCGACGTTGGAGGCAAGGAAGATGCACACAGTCCTCCAAGTGAAGTTAATAAGTGCATTGCAAGTCCAGGTAAATTCAACCAAAGGAACTCCCGCTAAAGTTCGAGAATTTTCAGAATATATTGCCATCAATTGTTTTCGATCGAAAAAGAGCAAGATCACTTTTTCTACTGTAGAGGCTTGACTCTCACATCGTCGACGAACAAAAACATCGATTCTTCACAACAGACAACCTCCAAGGATGTTTGGCCTTGGAGCGAGAGACCAGCCAAATTGTGGAAGATTTATTACTTTGTTGTAAGGCAAAGATTCCCCGGAGGGAAGAATATGGTAGAAAAATCCAACTATAAGGTTATTCTTAGCAAATTATAGTATGTTGCAAAGTCGGAACTGTGTACACAAGAACGAAGAGTATGTGATTAAGTGGTCCGTAAACAGCTGGCGCCACCTTGATTCAAGAATACTTTCAAGCGTACATGAAGAAGAACAGAAAATGAGAGAAATCCGTCGCCAAAAGCGAAGCGTTATCAGGGAAAAATTGCCGTCACTGGTCTTATGCAACATTACAACGCAACAGCAGAATGTAAAACTTGCCAACCCACTTATCAAAGTCCAAACAACATACGAAAAGATTAAATATGTAGGAAAAATGGACGGAAGCAACAGTTACTGAAGGATGGCGTACTATCGAAGCTGGTCAACACAGACTGATTCTAAAGGAGGAGAGAAATCGATCAGGGAGTGCCTTGTGCAAGGCGTGGCCTTGCATTCGCTCGCAACCCCAGCGCAGGAGAGATTACGAAGTGCGAATTGTGTGCATGTTTAACGGATAGAAAGCAGAAACAATAAGAAGTAGCGAAATATCGTCGTTAATTCGTTAATCTACTAAAAAAAAAGAACATGGAATATTCAACTGTCAATTACCTTCATTGAATGATATCCATAACAAACAACGGTGTAATTATGGACGAAGGCGATTTGAACACTCCCTGAAAGAATAGTATCGAAACCATTTCCTTTCATATAATCCGGAAATAGAAACGGTGCTCCTAGTCTGGCTTGAAGTATCTGTGTACATGTCAACGTACTACATGTAGTTCTAGTTGAATTTTCTCTAGGAACATATAAATCGTTTTAAAAAACCGCTGTACACTTAACCTATCAAGTTCTCTTTTCGTGGCAATTACTCAAAGAAAACCATTTAAGGGGAAAGGAATTAACGACCTTGTGATAAATGGGGATCCAAAGAACATCGCAGAGCGTTTTTTCCCTACTGTGGACAGTCACGCTCTTGCACTGAAACAAACGAATGTAATTCACTGCACTCTACAAAAGATGAGCAGAACAAAACCGATTACCTCATCAATAACTAGTTCCACTTCTCCACGCTTCACTTAACCATTCATTCATTAATTCAGGATGACTAAATAAAGAGAAGACATATTTGAAATATAAGAGAGGTTTTGTAGATTGCCAGTAGCGAAAGATGTTTGCATTTCTGTCAAAGCACAGAATACGTAAGCATCTTTCTTAGACAAAAATCTCGGTGGTTTTCACTTATACTCAGCAGTCCCGGAAAAAAATTTAGTTGGGATGTGGGAACTAAATGACGCCCTTACTTCCCGACGCTCTAACTTACTTTTTTCTTTAATTTACATGGTATAGGTCCTCTAACATTAATGCCTAGGTTTTATTTCTTGTTTTTGGGTCTTGTTTTTCTGGTAGATTGACTTGGTCATTTACTTCCATAAATAAGAGCGCAGTTGAGCGTCCTCCCTGCCCTACAACTTTCCACCCTAAACTTCTTCATTCGGGCAACAGGACCCTAGGAAGCACTGAGGAATAGTCATATAAGGACACCTAAAAGCTGACAGTTTGCTACACTCGAACCATATCATAGCGAAGATTAAGAAATTAGTTTAATTAGACAGATGCCTAGTTTGATTACTTCTGTATCTAAAAGACTGTTGAAACATTTCGTAAAATCGCTTTCGATAGCATCACTCTGCCTGCACAGCAATCGAAGATCGATCCTCACAACAGCAGATATTTCACTGCTAGAAAATCTCAACAGTGAGTGTTTCCCGCATGAGAACTAAATCTTGTACGCTTAAGATGAGTCACGGAAACCAGAAACAATGCGATCTCTCTGGACTACATGACCCTTGCTTAAGAAAACGAATCCCGAATACAATCATGAATAAGAAGTGTACTTTATGGAAAAACATTGCGCGAAGACCTCAATCTCAGATATCAAAAGAGAATTTATCGCGGTTATATGTTTACAACTGAGAAAGAACCATAACATGGTGTATGGTAGAATGGAGGAACTGGTTCGATTTCGCAGCTTTTCACGGTCAATATGATCTAATGAGCTAACACATCTACACGAGACTAAGCAAGAAACGAAGTTTTTCTGATTTTATTGGTTGAAATCTCTTCTAGGCAGTCCTCCTGTGACAACAGAATGAACAACAGTATTTGCGAGCAGCTGTGGTAACTAAAGCGATTTTTTTTACGAATGCAACAACAACGAGCAGGTCAGTCAACCAACGATACTGTCATGAGAAGGCAGATCTAAATTCTCCAAATCAAACTCGTGCAAAAACTCGACGAGTAGATAAGGGTTAAAAAATCTAAACATCAGGGGAATTTAGAGAAAAAGCAGAAGCTAAATGTCTAAAGTAGAACAATTATAGTCGGGTCAAAACGACACGAACCACGGTGCAGTTGCGGAAGCGGTTGTGCTCAAAACGGCACGGTGGAGGTAGCGATTGGAATCGAGGTGGGACCATCGCGAACTGCAGTATGTCATTTTCATGTCGTTTTGACTGAACCATACAACTGTATTTTGTGCCTATGCCTGCTTTTTCTACATCACGTGCAGAAACGTTATACAACTACTCCCTCCCCTCCTACACAACAATACTTTGTTTTTTTTTTTTTTGTTGAAGGATTCGACGTGATTATTATATATTCGATACAACAATGAGCACGCTGACAAATGTGATGAATTATCCGACCTATAGAGGTGGGCAAACTGTTTCGAGTAATTTCAATCACAACAGTTAATTTCGAAGCACATTAAGAAAAAAATAAAATGAGCATCTAATTGAACAAAAAAGTATAAGAAAATTGAGCAAGCAAAACTCGGAATGGGGAGTTCGAAATCACCTAATAAAAGTGAGCAATTAAACATAGGAAAAAGTGCAAGCTGCTCTGAACACAAAAATTTCTCTAACAGTTAGAAAAAATTCGATGAATGCGAATAAACCAGAGGTAACAGAACAGCAAAACAATGTAGATCGCTTAATTTTACCCGCATTCTTTACTCCATAAAACCCTATCTCAAGCCTAATGGTGCGCTGCTGTGCCAATGGGAAATGACACATTCTCGTACATGTAAAGCATGCACATGTCGATGGCTGCCACAACCGAAATGCCTTCAATTCCGAAGCCGTTCACAGATCCAAATACGGGAGAACGCAACGTGTCCAATTCCACATTCTGGCTGAGCGAGTCAGACAACCACGGCGATTGACGCGTTCCAGTTGAAGGACAGTTACTGAAAGTAGGATATCTTCCGTCTATACTAATTACATCAATTCTTGCAGTCAGAGTCAAATAAAAACAATCGTGAAACAAAAACACAAATTAAAACAGTAATTACTCCACTCGCGCGCTTCTTGGGAGGTATTGTAAGAATCTAGTCAATGGTATCTCTTGAACGAAAAAAAATCTCAATATCGATACATTTCTTGTACTAAGAAAACTACGACGGTTTATAGGTGAAATGGACTTGTACGTAGATTAAAGGATGGTGTTACTTGAAAGCAGACTTCTGTTCCCGACTCACCTCATGCACTTACTGGCATTCCTACACAAAGCATAAAAATGAGATAATTTTTTAAACGTTACCAAAGGTAGACCCTGCCGCAGGGGTAATACTGACACGTTAGTTACAACGGAGTTAGACAAGTTAACAAATCACTCAGAACTACTAGACTGCAGTATTTTTTCAAGAATTATTGTCTGATCAACAAACAGGTCAATGGAGATATTGTATTAATTGCTTCAAAAGAATTCACTCATACACGAAAGATTCCGCAGCGTTTTCCGAACTTATTTCTTCCCTCTTTGGAAAATTGGGCCAACGGCAAAAAAAAAACTACTAACAGTGACTTGCGAAATAGATAGCTTTCCTCAAGAACAAGGGAGAACGAAGAAGAAAACTAAAAAAAAAAAAAAACAGAGATTTCACTTTGTGCACTTAGCAAATCCACCAGCCTATATTGTTACTGTTTGCAGCTCAAATCGAAGTTTTCTTATAAGTGAGAATATTTAAGAAATTTATCCAACATTTTGGCAAAATAAGGCTTCATCAATCACATGAAGCTTTAAAAAAATTGCTAATTGAACTTGAGTTGGATGAACTTTATAGTCATTACTACTTACTGCATTCATTTGCTACTTATTTAGATATACTTATTTACAGGTTGGTGAAAAAAAAGCTTTAGCTCCAGGCATAAAAGTAGTGCTGCAGCCCAGATATTACAAAATGAATAGAACGAAAGCTGATCAACTGTAAATAGTTCTGTTTTTGGCGTAACACACATAAAGTACGTTCTATTTCTCAACAAATGACGAAAACTTCGTCAAGAACATTGGAAAAGTGCGTACATAAGCGCATGCAAAAACTATGCTGACATAACCTCTGTGGACACCTGCCTAAATGACACAAACGATCGAAGCTCTTACAATCTCCTAGAAAAGAAAGATCAAGAATAGGAAGTTTTAATCGGGAGTTTGCATTGGACCAAGAAATAAAAATAAGCACATTAGAAACGTGTTATTAAGATGAAAGGAAGCCGCAGGAAGAAAAGAGATGAGCGGAACCACCCCCGTCTCCATAATCTATGCTCCGCATACGGATACTCCACTTGAAATCCGCACCACCTCAGATTCGTGGTATGCTGCCTTTAAGGTATTCATTCTTAAGGCTCGCATTATCCAAACGAAATCAGAGAAAAAAAAACAAGATGATTCGCCTCAGCGATAAACTCAAAAAGGCAGCTGTAGTGAAGGTTTTACGCCTGTAGTAGGTCCGAAGATATCAGGCGTATTTTTTTCTTCTCAATCGGCCCATTATTATACATGCGAAAGAACAGCGTGGTACACAAAAAAGTTTTGCAGTGTTGCACATTCGTAGAGTGGAAAACGACATAATCTCAGCGCTCTCGAAGCGACGCTGCAGAGCTAAGGGTTATGAGCGAGGTGGGACCACCGCTAATTTCACCTGGACTGCGGTGAAAAGTGGTGTAAGCGAGCATAGATTCGATAGTCGGAGCCGATGCTCCGACCCCCTTCATTTTTGAACGGTTGGGAAAGAATCTCATTCACTTTTAAACGGTTGGCGAAATTACCCCTTCGCATATAGACGGCTGGCGAAAGGACCCCTTTTCTTGAGCTGCACCCCATGAGCTAAACCCTGTTCACTTGAGGAGGGTCTGGCTTCTACCTATCGCACTTATAGCAGCTATGATGCCCCTCGATCCTGATCGCTGCCAACGCACCGCTTCGCCGCATGTGCGACTGCATCTAGCGCCACGTATTTCCAACACAACTGTAGCGCAGAGACTATGCAATACTATATCAACAGCATCCAGAGACAAAGAAGAAGACATTAAAGTGACCAGAGAGTGACTAGAGTTCGTGCGAACATATGCAACATTGGGCATCGAGGTTGGTAATAGTACAATAACATGGCCACCTCAGACAAAATTTCAGATTCTTAAAAAATAGCCACTTTTTTCCAAGGAATCCTGAAAATCCCACCTTTCGACTTCTTCGTTAGAACTATTTGACAGGGTATTGCTGGGTGATTCACTTTTGTGTAAAAGGAATTCAAAATATTGAGAAAAATACAGTGAAAAGTTTAAAAATAAGAAGGGGCGAAACACATAGATGGCCAAATTTAAACCGATTTTAGATTTCAAACCTCGTAAGTTAATGAGAGCCTTCAGGTTTCATATTATTACAAAATTGGTTTTCACTACTAAAGGTAATATAACTTTTGACTTCATGAAAATAATACCCAAACACTTCAAAACGGAAAGAAATGTGAGCAGACTGAACTAACAGAAATGAAAAAGCTTCAAAAATATAACTCAAAACAGCAAGAACCCACATGTTTACGGAGGAGACGTCCCAATGCACAAGGCTTCCATCAGCGGACGCGCATACGAGGTGATCACCGCACTCTGGATGAAATTCAACCTAAAAAGAATGGGAGAATTACATTACAAGACACAATTACAGCATCTTTATTGGTATTGAATCAGTGGTAGTGGATGGACCTGTGTGATAGTAGATGTAGCCACGTCAAATGAGTTTATGATCAAATCATGGGCAACTCCTCGCACATCGCAAAACCCAACAGTTCCAAGATCGGTCCCCAGAGACAGCTGAAACAAGTACACAAGATTATGGTATGCTTAGTTTCCCGCAAAAACAAAGTCCACAGAGAGTCAACAAAATAAGTTTTCAAAATTTCGGTAAGGACTGCAGAAGAACGAACGTGAGCAGTGTTAAACGAACAGCTATAGTAAGTTGTCTAAGCGGCTGCACTCGAAGGGATGCGGCTGGAGTCCAGGTGGGACGATCGCAAACTGCGGCGAAGAATGGTGCTAGCAAGGGTCCTTCTTCGATCCTTACTCCTCCGCTCCAAAACACCGCTCCGAGCGCAGCCGCTTACGCAACTGCATCATGCTTCATGCCGTTCTGGTCTCGCAATGCTTGAATTTGGAATGAGTTTGGTTCTATATCACTGAACGGTTAAACGCAAACAAAGAATGAATAAATACTATGAAATAGATGTACTCATATGCATGTTAATACCTACCAAACTTGCTTGCGCTGGGTGGTTAGTTAGAGTGGTTATCGCATCGAGTCTGCGTTTGGAAGGCACACACACAATCGAAGGTTTACTGAAGGTCGGTGAACGACAATCCCAAATAAGAACCTGACCGGCAGAATGGCCAGAAGCCAACAGTGTACCTCCCGCAAGCGTTGTAAGCGAACGTATTCCTGAGTTTCCCTGAAAATTAGGAATCGACACTTTACTTCTTCAGTTTTTTTTTTCCTTTCTCTTCTTCTTTCCTTCCTTTACAATATAAAACAAAAGTATTCTTAGAAAAGCAAAACGGAGCAAGTTGGAGGACAATTCTTTCATAGAATTTTCTATGCTTATTTCTGCAAGAGGAAACAATTATCGGGAACTTTTTAAAGTGATCGTCAATCAGACCTCACATGCATTCATTATCGTTGAATGACTACCTAATTTTGTGCAACCTTCAAATATGTCAGCTCTTGAAGGAAATACGGAAACCATCAATCAAATGGTGCTAACTTCTCGATTAAAGGAAACTAAGTCAAACTCTACAGGTTACGTATGATCTAGACTCAAACAACACAGGGAAAATAAAGAAGAGGAAATGAGACAGAATTCCAAGTAACCCACCTTAATCTTGAGAGAAGAAGAAAATCAGTGAAACCAATTGCAACAAACCTTGTATAGGACGGTTATGTTCCCCGATTCGACGTCCACTTTAACAAGAGAGCCATTCGAAGAACCGCTGTGGGAAAAATTATCAACTTGTACTCGAGAAACAAGAAAATTCAAGGATCTTCTACCTCACAATATTGTGACTCCCAAAACCCGAAATGACACGCGAATCTCCTTTCCCATGGACATTTTTAATGTCTTTTACCTTAAATGGTACATTAAGAAATAACTGGATGGAGTCGATAATACTAAGATAGCCGTAAAGAAATATACTGTGACACCTACTTTTATCAATTTATCATTCGTATTATCAAGAATCGATAAGTCACCGCTGGTAAAAGACACACAAGTCAATCCTGGACCACAGGTGCTGAAACATTTCCAAAATTAAGAAGCCATAGAAGACGAAGATCTTGTCAATTAACCCCACTGAACAAAAACAACAACAAAAACAAAATGAATGTTATTTGGAGAACGGGAAGAGGAACGGGAGTACATTTAACTCGTATTAGAAGCCACATCGCTTTTTTTTTCTTTCAAAGTTGAAACGGAAATACCACATGAGTTCTCTGAGATAGCTTACTTAAAAACGATGACGTTAATTCCACAACCGGTGAAATATAAACTTATAGCCAAACTTCATTCATTTTAATTTAATTTTTTACCTACTCAGAAAAATTAGCTAAGATACGATATAAAGGCATAAAAAATGCTCTTAAGGACTTCATCTGGAGGAAGAAGAAAAATCTGTGCGGCAACTAAATAATAAGTGTCCAATTGTTTTTTTTTTTTTTTAAATCATGTATTTCAAAAAAAGGGAAATCTAATTACGAACATGAAGAATCCCGAAGGGATCGTTTGCGATGAAAGCACAAGTTATCTTACGGTTAGAAGATTTTCCAGCAACTTTCGAAAGCATGGTCTTGCAGAGACTCCTCAGGTACGCATCTCGTTCAGAAAAATATACTTCCAAAGCCAAAAAAGTGACTTCTTTTGAAGTCTGAATAGTAATTCTAGTGCAGCCAATTCTTAGAGATTGAGTACCAGCTAGTTTAATCTCTAATAAATACGATACTGAAGGTAGACGAAAAAGAACAAACTAGAGACCAAAACATTACAATATATGCACTACTTTACAAGAAGAAAAGGAAACAAATCTATAACACTGATCCGGTATGTTTAATTTTGTTATGTTACAATAATATCACTGACGGAAACGTACCACATGTCGAATGGATCTGCATCCAGTGGTAACCTGCATAGCTCTTCAAACGGATCTTCAATATCGTCATCACCGTCGGATCTTTTCCACAGCGATGCACATCGACCATCCGAGTAACCAAGCCATAGCAAACGACTACCATAAGGAAGAAATCTGACCTGAATTAGCACCGTAAGTATAGTCGGATCAAAACCACTCGAAGCACGGGGAAGTTGCGTAAGCGACTGCATTTGATGCGGCGCGGCGGAGATGGAGACTGGAATCGAAATGGGACCATCGCGAACCGCAGCGTTGATGATGCTGTTAAGGGTCCCCGTGGACCTGAGGAACCCGCAACGCTCGACCGCGCCACATCGAGCGCAGCCACCTACGCAACTGCACTGTACTTCATGTCGTTTCTGCCCTACTATAACTTCTGCAGGCATATCTACGAGGCAGCAAGGCAAACAATAGTCAACGTTGTTGATACTTACTTTTCTCAATTTTGCAAAAGTCTGCTGGGAGTAATCCTTCCGTTCTTCTTTCGGTTCCTCTTTATCCATAGATATATCAATAATAGCTGGCCTTTGTGCGGGGTATTCAGCAGATCGTAAAGTAGTCATAGCCATCTTCCAAATACGAAGCTGAAAGTCCACAACTATACACTCACAATATCTTAATCACAAATCGACACAATGAAAATAAGATCTCGAATAAGTATTTCAAATGGTCAGTTCAAATCTCCAAATATCCGGATATTTCGGACAAAGAAAGAACCTCACTCATTAACTACATAGCGTTGTACAGAAAAAAGGAAAGGAAACATAGAAACGTAGAAACGAGAAAAAATGCCCTACGTACGAGTGCAATTCTACGTTATATTCTGTAGCAGAAGGAATCCACCGACAATTGAATCCAGTGCTGTGTTTCTGTTAGTTTAGTTTCTGGGAATGGACACGGTTCGCAACATCCGCTTCTATGGTTTCTGTGGTCAACATGTACGGGCTTAAGAATTCCAAAATAATCAGCAAAAGTACTGTTTCCTTCGTAACCCCTAGCCTCTCACAATGAATGAAACCATGTCCGCACTTTTTCTTATTCAAATTTTCACCTTCTGTCGTCAGTTTCGGTGTGTATTCATCGGACCAACCATACACCTGATCTTACGCTCGCGGGTTGAATAACCTCAGAACGCATACAAAATTACGTGGGACGTTTTTGAAATATCCTGATTATCTCGAGAAGAGATGGAGTCAGCAATACGTTGCTAATTTGGGTCTGCCGATCTATCTGAACGATCTATCCTTCGGTGAACAGCGCTCAATGACGCCGGTCAATAAAGGTGGTTCTGAAGAGAATCGATTCAAATGAAGTCATTTTAACGCCAGATCATCTTAATGGAACGCTGATGCTCCTGTGTTAGCGACATAGAACTTGAACTTAATTTAGAGAGATGGGTCGGTATGTTTTGATTGAGGAGGCGAGGGATGAACATTCAGAAGTAGTGCGATCACGAACGGCTACGTTACTGAATGAACAGAAGCGGCGATTTGATCCCGGTTTGCGACGACTAGGTTCTAGTTCATAGAACACTAGCTGATACGTCCCCGTTCTACGTGATCACATGCGAGACCCAAGTTTTTCTGGATATTGACCCTCATTTCCACTTGATCCGGTTACACACGTGACCGAAATCCCTCTCACACACGTATGGAAACGGATTGGTCTCACGCAGAATACAAATGATGATCTGAGTACAATGCTGTGTGTCCGAGTGCACCCTGTCTGTGTGACGCATATTTCGCTGCGTTCGATTCACCGCCGCATGGCCACGCGGCGATTCGAACGGGCGTCGCGGCGGCGCGGTGCAACGCGAATGCTGGTAATTGCCCACACTTCATCGTTTTCAGTCTCTTGCTCGTCTCCAGTATAATTCATCCAAATGGGTAAATCCACTTTCTGGAGGGTCAAAAATGACCTGCATTGGATATATTGTTATCCAATAGAGATTTGTCCGCTGATAAATGAATGCATCACACCGAGGAAATACATGTCCATCCGTTTTAGCATTGGAAACGCTCACCTACCTCTGGATTTGGGGGAGAATGTAGTTGGGGTGGGAGGACTCAGTTGAGCCCGTATTTCTGCTCTATCTTACTTTTTTTTCTTTCAGTAACTTTAAATCACATGTCATAGATCTTCTAAGGCTAATGGTTAGGCCTTAGGGCCCCGATTAATTCAGTTATTTACCTCCAGTAATAAGTGCGCCACTGAGTAGTCTCCCAACTACATTTTACCCTCGATTTCTACTGTCTATTTACTACTTCTTTTTACGTTTCGCTGTGTTTTCTGTTGTTGTGCTGCTCTCAGTGTTTGCTTTATTATGAAATATAGAACTGAAATATTATTCATTTTTGTGAGTTTGGTTTGCACGGGAACTGATGCATTCCATAGCTCAAGTGAAGGCTTTTTTCGACTCTGGTGGTGACTGCAGATGAAATAAGTAGATCTTTCAGGACTTTGCTTGTAAATTTGTACTTATCATTGGTGCGGTAATGGAGGTGGGATCCTGTACTCAGTCAAAGGATTTTGTGAGTTCTTTTTGACGATTGACTTCGTATAACGCGTTGTCCTATCGTTGTTCCCCAGTCTTCAATCGCCCGTCGTCTTCTACTCAGCCGACATCCTCAGAGTTCGAACTCTCAAGGGGTGAGTACTTCTGGTTCTTTTTCCCTAGCCATGAATTAACATAATGCATTGAATATTTTGTTCTTCTACATTGTTTTTACATTTGCTTTTCAGTTTATAAGTCACTTGTTCACCCAAATAAAATGTTGTTGACAATAGAACTGCACTAAGCTCACAACCAGTAATTTGCTTCGTATTTAGTCAGTCTCACCGAATGGTCATATTCTTTCCTTTCCGCAGACCGACAGCGACAGTAAGGAATATGTGGAACAAGTACGTATATATCCGTTCATATTCAATACAGATTTAGCATTGCTCTATTGATATAGATGACTCCTCCCATAAAACAGAACAATAGCCCTCCTCCCTTGTCACAGGAATGCAGTAACGGTAAACCGCTCCAAGAACAGGTGCGTCTTTTGTCGACTAAAGTATTATTTGTAGTCGGATCAAAACAACCTGAAGCCCAGTGTAATTGTATTAGCGGCGTGGTTGTGCGGCGGTGGCGAGCGATGAGTAAAAGTGGCGAGGGTCCCGCTTCGATTCCAATCGTTTGCTTCGCCGCTACCAGAGCGCTTCATACACAAACCGCGTCGGGCTTCAAGTCGTTTTGACACGACTATTACTACACGACTACACGACATTTCTATTTGTGGAGGAATATTTTTTGAGCGATTTATAAACGCGATCCCTATCAGTCTGCTGTCGCCTATAGCACTATAATTGGCCTTAATCAAAAGATACAAATGACTGCTTTACCTACTACAGCAGCTCTTGCTTTTGTGCCAGTGCTACCAGGCCCAGAATTTAGAACATTTTGCAGTCGTTGTTCAAAGTGTTCAAAGACGCATTGTTCCGCTGTTAAGAGAAACTCGGTAACACTTGAGCAGTAAAACCTAAAGTGCGAAAGTTCGACCTTCCTTGAATCTTGGCATAGAGATTGCATCCTGTCGATGGTGAAATTTAAGCAACAGCCAAATTTGTTAACAAACTTGGCTGTTGCTTAAATTTCATTATCGACAAGTAAAACCTAAGTTTTTGCAAAAGAAAAAATGTTTGAAAGGTGTCATTATTAATGGAAGGTGATTCAAAGAATTTTTTTTTGCGATACGGTTGTGTAATGAGAAAAGTAGCAATGAACTGAGGAGCGCACAATGTTGTGTTTCTTATTTGAAAATTTTCTAGCCAATCACATGAAAACTTCATTGGTATTGTAGAGACGTGGGAAACGCACTTCAAAGGCTGTAACGTAAATGTGTTGGGAGACCAGAAGTGGCTGTGTTAAAATTATATCCAAATTTTCCAAGTTTGTTGAGAACTCAAGCTTGATCAACTAGAGCTTATGCTAATGTTGCGAGATTCATGCTGCTAATTCCTAACCCTATGAATCCCATCCTTTTTCCAGCGTTTTGCAGTTATTGTTCCTCTGTCTCACTGAGTGATATTCTTTTCTACGGATGTGGTTCTGCTTTCATATTCGTATAACAGTTCTTGGGCGAGCGTAAAGCAGTCGGTAAGAGGTTTGGCAACGACTTTACGGTCCGTGGTTCGAAACTGCTCTAGTGCCAACTAAGCCCTAAATCACTTAAATTGGTACCAGATTTGTGTGGAAGGATAGAAACAATGAGTTGATTGACGGCCCCTATAGATCTTTATATTGGAAGTACATGCATTCATTGACCTCAGGCGATTCTGAATTGAATTCGGACGCTTTTGCGCGTCTCAAAGGAATTACTCGACGCCATGCACTTCATTCTTTATCCCTCATGCCAGTTCCTAAATCTGCAAGTCCTCTCTTCATGAAATTTCGGCACTGGGAATTGTATTTATGCTTTCTTTTTATGCCAACGAGGTTTTGGTGAAACTTTATTATTGGACTGACGTTTCGACAACTTCGTCTTTATCAAAGGTCTGGAAATGGTTTGAGGTCTTTGATGCTATGAACCACCACGTTCTCACAGATTGTCACCCTAGGCGAATGAGATCTATCAACTGTCCAGCGTCCTTAATAGTGTGTGGACAGTGTTAAGGAATTGAGTGTGGGACAATCTTATAGCTCACAGAGTGTTACGAACGATATGAAGTCTTTGGTTATTCATGAACACTCATTTCTGTTATTCGTGGATGAATTCCTGACGGAAATCCAGAATGCTTTCAATGCATCCTTAGCAGATGTTTCTTTCTCGTGGACTAATATTTTATTTCAGACTTATTTCCATTTCCATGTTTCTCATTCTTGTGGCGCCCTGATAGTGTCATCACGTTTTCATGCTTTTTACCAGCGAAATGCTCTTTGATACGCGAGTTCAGCATCCTTCCAGTTCCTCGAATATAGATGTCATTACACGTCAGGCATTCTATCTGGTAGATTACTCCGATTTTTGTGCAATCTCCAATTTTACTGAATGGGCAAGCAACGCAACACTCCTATACACACTGCTCGTCATAGAGTCTGTTACGAAAAGACCAACTTTCGCTTGGTGCTGTCCTTCGGGAAATTCTACTAATGCTACGACATCACCTCGCAACTCTACTTGCAAAAGAACCCGGTTTATCGCAGCAGTTAAGGAATCGGAGATGAAGGGAAAGCACATGAAAATCCTACCTTCACGTGGGATCCACATTGTTTCATTTTTCATTCGAGATTGTGTGTTGGGTTTCGACCTCGTGTAACCGTTTAAAGTAGCTACGTTTACTACCAATTTTCTGACTTCTCACGTTCTCTATCTCTTGTGCATTTGCTGTAACTGTTTTGACCATCATGTAGACAATCGCCTTTTTCATGCCAATAAGATGCAGTCAACAATCGTTTAGTTTTTCTCGAGTAGATTTGTGTACTGCGACTGCTCATTCAAAATTCTAAAGCGCTCATCCATTTTGGATTGCGTTGATGTCACAATAAAGCCATCATCGATATATCCCCAGTACATCACTGGAAGACGTTGTATTATTGGTTGTTCTATCCTACTCATAAAGCAAATGCCAAGAATTGAAGCAAGCCTTTGCCCATAGCAACTCCTCTGATTTGAGAGTAGTATCTCCCTGATCAATTGAAAATGTTGCATGGAAGGCATTCTTTGATCAGGTTCATTATGCGTTGTTTACTTAGACCAAAAACTTTTATACTACGGTCGTATCTGTCTAGCATTTCGGATAACGCTTGTGACGCATGACAGTTTTGAACGTTTGTGTACAAAGACGTCATGTCAAATGACTCCATGACACTACTTTGTTCGAAGTTGGTATTTCTGAGACGTTCAAGGAATTGTGAAGTGTTTGATAAATGAGAATACACTTTTAGTAGTAACTGACTCACAATTTTATCTAGGAACCAGGAGATAATATCTGTTGGTCCTCCTACGCAATTTGTTACTGCCCTTTATTTTATAAGTCTCCGCTGACATTGATCGTAGATCGGTCCTTGAAAGCTTGTGCGTTCCATTTTTCCATTTTCCACAGAAGCCGATTTTACTAATTTCGCTAGCATATTCTCAGCAGTGTGATTCCTCGCAAAGAGGACGGCCTTTGGAATTGTGAGTTTCACTGGATGATTATGATGAACCTAGATTTGTATGGGCTTGCTCGTTTCTTTATGGACAGTACGTTTCGATTTGAGGACTTCGGACATTTTTCTCGAGTCAGCACGTGTCGTGTCTGCAGGCAAGCGGAAGAGAGTGTCAGCATCTCACTGTTGTCCACTCGCTCACAGACGCAGTTTCGCACACTTGACACGTTGTTAAGTGGTTCGTAAACAGATTTGGTAAGACGACCGTTTCTCATGCCGTTCTTTTGGTTAACTAGGGGGATTTGAGTGTGATCGCATCTATACTTGTGGCCTATACCTCTGACCCTATCTATTCATTATGGCATGAAACTATTCTCAATTTCGTGGTATGTTGCCTTCAAAAGATCTAATATTTTTCATACTACTATGTTTCAGCCAACAATCGCCCCTCGTTTTCTTCTCAATCAGCAACCCCGTTCCAACTCGCAGTCGGTGTGTTTTTTTTTCTATTGTTTCTTCTAGTGCTTATAATCAATGCTTCATCTTTGTGAACTGCTCTTTTCATTGTAGCCGCCTAACTCCGTGACAGACATTCGGGATATGAGATCGTCTACTGATGAAGTATGTGTCTTCATTCTACTGTTTATTTTAAACTATTTATGAATTCCTTCTCTGCTCAATTTTTTTTCGTTTTCGACCAATTTATACAGTTGGGTCAGAACGACCTAGAATTCCGTGCAGTTGCGTAAGCGACTACGATCGAAAAGGCGCAGTGAATCGTAACGGTTGCTATCGCTAGCACCACCGCTTTGTAATCCGAGTGAAGCGAAGGAAACCCGCCCCGAACCTGGTCGCCAGGTCCACCGGGCCGCTTCGACCGCGGCTGCCAGCCGAACGTAGTGCTTCGACATCTTCGCTGTTTTTGACTCGTTTACTCGTCTCGCTGACTTGTTTTTGACTTAATTTCATTTTTAATTCAACATTTAGTTGAACGCCAGCGATCTCATCTTCCACACACTTCCGCAACAGCAGGCAAAACGAAGAGTAGGTTTTTATTCCAGGATTTTTCGGAGTCGTGATTGTCGCCCATTTTTTTAAAACCTCTGTTTCATTTCATCTTAACTTTACACGTGGAGCAATACCTACATTTCTTTTATTGCAGCCTCGCAAATGTGAATTCTGTGATCGTATACGAAGTATTACTGCTGACAGGCTGAAAGCACCGATAGAGATACCTAGAGACGCAAAGTCATCATATAAGGGAGCCTCCATTGCTCGTCCTACTCTAGGACGGAAGGCTAAGATTGTTATCAAGCGTGTGAGACAATTTTTCGACGAGTTGAAAAGACAATTAGGAGAAGAGGCCCATGGAACGCTGTTTTATTCAGCGACTGTAATGACGTGTTTGGCATGTGGTGTTTCAGCTGACACAGTTAAAAGAGTGACAAAAGATCCTGTTCATTTGGACGGATATAAGGTTAGGAGAAGAGCCGTAAAAGGACAGAATACTACGTACATGGCATCTCTGAAGAAATACGATCAAGAGTGGGGTGCAACAGTTCGTCAGTTGGTTCATAATGAGCTAGAGCAAACGAAAAACATTACTGTAAGTGATCTCCACGGTAAACTTCGTATTGCTTACGCTGACTTTCCAATGACGGCAGCGACATTATATGACTTTTTGGGAGCGCTTGGTTTCTCTTATAGGAAAGATGGAACCGAAATCTACATAGAATATGGAAACAAAGAAAAAAGAGTCTCAAAAGACCCCGTATCTAGTGCCACGTGTACATCGTCCTTGGAGAGATTTGATCTAGAATGGGGTGAAGCAATTCGTCATTTCGTTCATAATGAGCTAGAACAGGGAAATGATATAACTGTAAGCGATTTGCACAGTAAGCTTCGCTCTGCTTATGTTGATTTTCCTATGTCGGCAGCCACTTTAAATGATTTTTTGGAAGCGCTAGATTTTTCATGTAGGAGAGACGGAAACGAAAGCTACATAGAGTACAAAAAAGAGAGCTACACAGAGGTCAAATCTAGTGAAGCTTAGAATGTAATTATGCAAAGTTTGTACATTTGTATTATGTTGTGCTATTAAATGCTTGGAATAACAGTGTTTATGTGAATTGTTTCATAAATGTCAAGAAATGGAGTCTTGGAGTGACATATCAAATATTGTTGATGTTAGTTCCCGTTTTTTTCTTCTTTTTTTTTTGGTGAGGTGAGCGATTGTTATTGGTAATTGTTAAATGGTTTACTAAATTATACTCTTCTTTATAACAATACAATGTGGCACAACACGTTGGCGCAACTATTTCAAACCCCTGGAGTGATGAAGACATAGTAAGAACAGAAGCTCATGCTGATATTGCTACCTACAAATATTACATCGTAGTTCGCAATTGAAATGCGGATTGCTTAGGGCTTAAGCCCTTGTTTAATTGTTGAATTTTTTGGTTCATTCGCTAGTGGGACACCATCAAACAGTGCTGCTATTGTTTGATGATTCAGGATATTATGCTTACGCGCTTTTATTTTATAACAAGGGGTTTCCACACCGCTGCAACCTTGTGGAACCCGATCGGTACTATTATTTGCCGAACTCCCAGAGGAAAAAAGACCTTGTTGACAACGATCTTTCAGTAACCAAAAGAGACTTTTGCAGTGTAAGGCAAACATATTGTGGGAGGGCTATGGTTCTGTCCTCGATGGACAAGGGCACTGACTTGTCTCTACTGAGCGAAGCAAACTCTTATTTTCTTCCATTTAGTAGTCTCTCTTTTCTTTTCGTATGGTTCTGCGTAGATTGGATTGTCTTATCGGAATCCTTCTGATTAGTTTTACCGTTTCTTTTGCCCGCAGAGTGTCTCTAAGCTTTCGGTTTGTAGCGACTGTTGGATTTCGCCGTGCAGCTGTACACGACGAGCACTTTTTAAATTGTAGTCGTAGCAAATTAGCAAATTCTATTGCTAAATAGCAATAAGTAAAAAAGTTGGTCCCTTGAAAAAACTGACGCCGTGACTGACGAAGAAAGTACTAGAGAAGCGGGAAATATCTTTCCAGGACTGCGCGCACAATCACACGAGGAAATGAGCGGATATCTACTTACTGTACCTACTGATTAAACCTTAGCTATGCCCCAAGAATAAAACAAGCAAGCAAGCTAATGGAGAGGGACCTTGATATGACTACGTAATTCTTCTCAAACAGCTGCACGAAAAAAGATGAGTAGTGCTTTTACTGGTACACCTTAGCTGTCATATTGATTTTATGTAGAGAATAGATAGAAATGAAGCGATAAAACTCTGTTGAAAGAAGTTTAAAGAACCATACAAGGTTTTATTGTATAAAAATATAATCGTAATTAATAGTGTTAATTATAATTCTATTATTATTATTATTATTATTATTATTATTATTATTATTATTATTATTATTATTATTATTATTATTATTATTATTATTATTATTATTATTATTATTATTATTATTATTATTATTATTATTATTATTATTATTATTATTATTATTATTATTATTATTATTATTATTATTATTATTATTATTATTATTATTATTATTATTATTATTATTATTATTATTATTATTATTATTATTATTATTATTATTATTATTATTATTATTATTATTATTATTATTATTATTATTATTATTATTATTATTATTATTATTATTATTATTATTATTATTATTATTATTATTATTATTATTATTATTATTATTATTATTATTATTATTATTATTATTATTATTATTATTATTATTATTATTATTATTATTATTATTATTATTATTATTATTATTATTATTATTATTATTATTATTATTATTATTATTATTATTATTATTATTATTATTATTATTATTATTATTATTATTATTATTATTATTATTATTATTATTATTATTATTATTATTATTATTATTATTATTATTATTATTATTATTATTATTATTATTATTATTATTATTATTATTATTATTATTATTATTATTATTATTATTATTATTATTATTATTATTATTATTATTATTATTATTATTATTATTATTATTATTATTATTATTATTATTATTATTATTATTATTATTATTATTATTATTATTATTATTATTATTATTATTATTATTATTATTATTATTATTATTATTATTATTATTATTATTATTATTATTATTATTATTATTATTATTATTATTATTATTATTATTATTATTATTATTATTATTATTATTATTATTATTATTATTATTATTATTATTATTATTATTATTATTATTATTATTATTATTATTATTATTATTATTATTATTATTATTATTATTATTATTATTATTATTATTATTATTATTATTATTATTATTATTATTATTATTATTATTATTATTATTATTATTATTATTATTATTATTATTATTATTATTATTATTATTATTATTATTATTATTATTATTATTATTATTATTATTATTATTATTATTATTATTATTATTATTGTATGATTGTATGATTGTATGATTGTATGATTGTATGATTGTATGATTGTATGATTGTATGATTGTATGATTGTATGATTGTATGATTGTATGATTGTATGATTGTATGATTGTATGATTGTATGATTGTATGATTGTATGATTGTATGATTGTATGATTGTATGATTGTATGATTGTATGATTGTATGATTGTATGATTGTATGATTGTATGATTGTATGATTGTATGATTGTATGATTGTATGATTGTATGATTGTATGATTGTATGATTGTATGATTGTATGATTGTATGATTGTATGATTGTATGATTGTATGATTGTATGATTGTATGATTGTATGATTGTATGATTGTATGATTGTATGATTGTATGATTGTATGATTGTATGATTGTATGATTGTATGATTGTATGATTGTATGATTGTATGATTGTATGATTGTATGATTGTATGATTGTATGATTGTATGATTGTATGATTGTATGATTGTATGATTGTATGATTGTATGATTGTATGATTGTATGATTGTATGATTGTATGATTGTATGATTGTATGATTGTATGATTGTATGATTGTATGATTGTATGATTGTATGATTGTATGATTGTATGATTGTATGATTGTATGATTGTATGATTGTATGATTGTATGATTGTATGATTGTATGATTGTATGATTGTATGATTGTATGATTGTATGATTGTATGATTGTATGATTGTATGATTGTATGATTGTATGATTGTATGATTGTATGATTGTATGATTGTATGATTGTATGATTGTATGATTGTATGATTGTATGATTGTATGATTGTATGATTGTATGATTGTATGATTGTATGATTGTATGATTGTATGATTGTATGATTGTATGATTGTATGATTGTATGATTGTATGATTGTATGATTGTATGATTGTATGATTGTATGATTGTATGATTGTATGATTGTATGATTGTATGATTGTATGATTGTATGATTGTATGATTGTATGATTGTATGATTGTATGATTGTATGATTGTATGATTGTATGATTGTATGATTGTATGATTGTATGATTGTATGATTGTATGATTGTATGATTGTATGATTGTATGATTGTATGATTGTATGATTGTATGATTGTATGATTGTATGATTGTATGATTGTATGATTGTATGATTGTATGATTGTATGATTGTATGATTGTATGATTGTATGATTGTATGATTGTATGATTGTATGATTGTATGATTGTATGGTTGTATGATTGTATGATTGTATGATTGTATGATTGTACGTACGAACAACTATTAAAATATTTGACATGCGCTCTATGTAAACATATCCATGTAAATTTTCGAAAAGATAAAATGAAGAAAGGAGTTTTAAGAATGCATACAAGGTAATAAGGACGTAAAGCTGCTGCAGTTGAAAGTTGAACATGAATTGGTTGAATGGCATCGTGACGAACATATCCTCATGCACTGCGGATTTAAATAGAAGAGTTAGGGTTAGTTAGGGCGTGAAATGTGTGGAAATATATGCATGTTATTCTTTTCCCTGCAGCATATTTTCGAGATAATTTTTACTTCTGTGAAGTTCCATTGTATAGAAGGATCTACCTTTTCTCTTTTCTCCCCAATAACATGCGCTTAGTTTACTATATCCGTACATCAGAATTCGCTTCGGCAAATCGTTCTTCACTCCCCCCTTCAAAATTCGCACTATCCACCGCTTCGTCGCGGCGCGAACGTCGCGCGCGGCGTTGATTAGAGAGCAATAGGGAGGCGGGTGTAGCTGATCTCAGGCGGTCGTGGAGGATGTATAGCTGGTGGAGTGGCAGCCATAATTATCCGGAGGAGCGCGATGTCGAAAGGTCAGCCGTTTCTCACGGGTACCTCTTGTCCCGCACCCCTTGTCGACATGAGAAGGAAATCATTACGGAAAGTTTCTACTCAAATATTTTCCGTTCGTCAACTCCTCTGTCAAATCCGATTATTTCCACTGGTGAAGTTCCTCTACGGATTCTCCCTTTGGGAGTATAAGCTGCTATCAAGAACATGAAACCTGAAACCGCCTTCGGGCCTGATTTTATATAATCAGACTTTTTTCGGGCTGGTGGCCATCCGCTTCATGTAAAGTTGAAGTTTAACCGGCACACACAATACCTAGGCGATATTTGCAGCTTCGATTTAAAGGCATCACCCCATCTTGGGTGGTGCGGGTTTCAAGTGGGTTATGCCCATACTGGTCGTAGACTATGGGGATGAGGGTGATTCCGTCCATTTCTTTACGGAAGATGCGGCTTCGAGCGTTCCGGGCGCTATTTTCTACAACGAGTTCGATTGGAGCGGGCCAGCCTTGCGCATGCGCCACATCTTCTGGGCCGTTTTTTACGGCAAATAGGAAGAAATAGACGGAATCACCCTCTTCCTCACAATCTACGACCCCGTATAGGTATAACTCAACTGAAATTCGCACCACCCTAGATTCGTGGAGTGATGCCTTTAAGAGCAATGTCCCGTCTTCGTGAACCAGCCGAATACAAGTTGAAAGCAAAGTATAGCGGGGCTGGTCACATTATGAGAGAAATCGACAGTAGATGGACTAAAAGAACGCTAGACTGAATTCCAAGAGGTGCTAGTCGCCTTCCAGGCCTTCCCCCCAACGAGCGGGTGATGTGTTCGCGGGTTCGCTGTGCGGATCAGGATAGAGCTCAGCTGAATACCGCTCAAGGACCTCATCAACGTCATTTACGAAACTTGAGAACATCTTGGATAACAATAGTGAAGGAACGAAAAAAGTGGGAAAGATGCTGGGGCGTCCTGTGAATTGGGGCTATCTAAGTATATGCAATTAAGTAAATGGGCGATATTACGTTGCTGTAATGTATTGTTGCATGGTTCTTCATAAATAAGTCAGTAATAGCGGTGCGTATTCACATTATTCTAACGGTTTGTTGCTGTCTCATTTATTCGAGCGATGCAGATTTATAAGAAACAAGAAGGCAAGGAAACGACTATAGGTTATGGAATGCTCTAGCAATTCACTTTAATTATGAATGCCTGAATATCAATCAACATGTTACCCATTTTTCGGTTGTACATTTGGATCGCTTGTTGGGGAGCGTCCTTGAAATTCTCTTTGGCTAAAGTTAGGCCTTACGAAAGAGACAAAAAAAATCGAAAAATAAATAGATAAAATAAAAATAATAAAATAGGAATAAATAGTCGAACTAGATTTTTATTCGTACTTTTCTTGACCTACATATTTCAATTGAAAGCATCACAGAATCCACTCAACAACACGTAGTTATTATCACAAAATTAATCTTCTCTAGTGCTGAATAAGTCAGCGAAGAATTACCATTACTGCGTCCTCGACTTTCAACATGTTATATTTTATTCGGTACCACATATCTCATTCGAAAACATCATTTAAATTGTTTATTTAGGAGAATTATTGACGAAAACACTTTACTAATTTGAGGAAGCTGTTTATGGAGAAGTTAGAACAGATCAGTGGGATTAGTGCAATTAAAAATAATAACCCACAACGCTAAGCATCAGGTTCCAAAAGGTCATGACAGATATTTCGTTTTTCACAAACAGGTTACGACTGCAAAAAAGACAAAATTGAAGGTGAAGACTCTTGAAGAACATTGATGACCCGTGGGCGTTCACTAATTTGTTTGCCGCCGCGACTTTGATTGAATATTTCTGACTTCTGATACTTGTGATTTCGGTTCAGGTCCACTTGAGGCACCACATGATTGTAAATGCTTTACTACCTACAAATATAACAAAGACGGTTGAAATAAATATGAATTATTTCACTTCAAGAATAATCCTTCACCTCTGTCATCGTTGCTCTTTGTGCTGGATTTTTAGTAAAGACATTCTCCACGAAAAAGTTTTTTACTTTCTCTGGAGTACATTTGGGGAACGTTAGGCACTTTCCCTCAATAACCTTAAAGGTATTTGTCGAAATATGAGTAATTCCCTCTGATTCGAACAGTATGCTAACATACCGCTTTTTTTACTTCGGCATTTGTTTGTCCATCCCAAGGTTCGGCACCGTCAGCGAAAATTTCATAAACCATTACTCCATAGCTGAAGACGTCTGTTTTCAACGAAAATGTGAACGTGGTAATGGTCTCGGGTGCCAGCCATTTGATTGGCAGCTTCATCGCCGTTTTTAGTCTGTAGTGGAGGCCAAGCCTTGACAACCCAAAGTCGCTTATTTTCACCTGCAAAACACGTTTACACTCCTACCCTTCATTTTTTTCAAATGAATGCACAATATATGGTGGGTTCGACCACTGGTTCGAGTCTACTTTATAGCCAGCTCCGATTCACTAGAAAGGTGATGGATCTGAGACGATCGTACAGATCCGGTTCAGTCGCGCGGTGCATGAATTGAAAAAGAAACGTAACTAATTGCTTAAATGAGACAGACAGAATATCTGATTACGGCTTCAGTGAGTGATAGAGCTGCAGTGCAGGAGTGCCATTTTTGGATGACTGACTTTGGGCCCACCGCCTTCAACGTTGGTTGGTGTTGCCTATTCCTCTACAACCACTGACAGCGGCATTGCATGAAAAAGAGAACGTCACAATGGAGCACCGCGGTTGACTAACTTAACTTGGAACGGCGGGCGGATGTTACGACCTAATGCGGCTGCCTGCATCTTCGCCGGGGCTGTCGCTCTTAACATACCCGAGCCAATCTTGTTTGATCTTCAGCTAGGGTTCGCATAGAATCCATCCATAATTACTCCGTAATCTGCGAGACTTTACGACTCGAGACTGAGCTGCCTATTAACACCAAATGTCCTCATATTCTCCTTTGTTACCTCTGTCCAGAATTTTTTTTACGACCAGATGGTCTTTTCACCACAGCTATTTTCAAAATCTGGATGAACAGTTACCTTAAGAACAAGCTGGATTTCATTTGCATGAGTCACATATGTAGACAGTACCAAGAGGTGGAGGTTTGCCGAAAATGCCTTCTGCTTTTGATGTAACTTAGCATAGAAACGAAGGTCGATCAAGGGATTGACGTTTCACATTAGATGGCGTTAGCCAACAACTACTGCCGATTCATAATTACAGAACTGCTATTTTCTGCTGGAGTGAGTGCAGTAAGTAGTGGATCCTCTTGCTTGAGAAGAGATGCGCAGGAATTCTTCTCAAGCCTTCGTTTTGCGGATGAATAGTTCTTTTCGAAAGGTGGGAGTAAAACAGGAGATGCCATGCCATGCAATAAATCGAGAAAAACTACAGACGGAGTTAAAATCTTGATGGGACAATGTAAACGCTCATAGAATCATATGCGAAAAACGAGGAATAGTTGTAATAAGTAGGCGAAAGTTGAGCCACAGAATTTGAATGATTAACTTCAAATTTCAACCAACCATTTGACTTCCATTTCTACGGAATTCCAATGATTAACGAAGTAGATTAGAGGTGAAGTAAAAGCTCGATGCCGTGAGTAGCCTAATGAGAAATGAAGGAGAAGAACATCGAGCTCGGTTCATCTAGTTTCTCGAACTCTTCTCCAGAAAGGTTATTTGCTCAGAATCGAATGTGGTGTAGAAGTAAGAGTTGCGGGGCTACATCCCGGTCGACAGCTCAGAACTACCGTAGAGCTCAGGCCACGTCTTTTGATCTCTCCCAGGTCAATAAATTGGTTCCAGACTTGTCTAGGAAGATAAAAACACTGACGTAGTTAATCGGCACGCCAATTCAAGTCATTGCATAGGCCATATATTCGTTCGTAGAACATGAAACGGTTCTGGATTGAAGTCAAACGTGCTAACATATCCAAAACAAATTTATTAACGCTGTCATCTTATTTCTGTTCTCTATTCATTTATAGGAACCTGTTGAGAAAAACAAATGCTGGAAAGTTTTTATGGATGCCCTGATGGAATATCTTTAAAAGATAAAAAAATAGGGTCTAGAATCGTATCAATCCACTTGAGATGCGCCAACGCCTTTCACAACGCCTTTCACTGCAAACGCAATTAAATATTGAGATTTTGGAACGCATGCTGGCCTATACACTTGCGGGGGCAGCCGATGATCAATTCAGTGTTTTTACCCTCCCAGACGAGTCTGGCAGCAATTTGTCGAACCCGGAAGATGAAGCTTGGTTGGCACTGGATCTCTTACGGACTGCGCTACACCCTTCCGAAATATCTTTAAGACATTGAAATATGAAGCATTACACTAACTAATTGAATTATTTTGCGCTATGTTTATTCGTTAATAATGTGTGCTCATTATACGTTTAAAAGGTGAAGAAATTCAGAACGCACCACTTTATCTTTGGTGATGAGACAATTTCTTGCTGCAAGGTCTCGGTGCATACATTGGTTCAAGTGAAGGTATTCTACACCCAGAGCTGCTCCAAGACACATGTCCAGTTTATCCTTTACCTCCACTTTGCCTGCGTTCTCTTTTAAAAACGTATTTAGGGCTCCACCTAAAATAGTTAAAATTCCATGGAATATTGTAGGAATTCCTGCAATCTTATCTGTTGTTTGGGTATGAGAATAACTCATGAGCGATTTCTTTTCAAACCTAAAAGTACGCGTAGAAATAGAAAAGGATAACAGGATATTATGTATCGTTTTGTAGAGAATTTCCCGTTCTTCACTTATATAGTGTTTTGATTTTTTAGCTTCACTGATTGTTACTTTTCTCATTAAGATGGAGTGTCATGTGGAGAAAATGGATAATTTTCGACACAATATGGTTTTTGGATTCGGTCAAGACGATGATGCAGCTGAAGTCGAGATTAATGCTGTGTATATGGAGTATAATTTTGAAAACAACAACATATAACAAAAACAATCATGCTGTATAATAACGCGCTTAGTCCTTGTGTGTGTATTTGTGTGTTTGTTTGTTCGTTTGTTCGTGTGTCACGGAAATACTCCATAATGTTGCAAAACGCTGCACCTGTGGAGTACCGAACCATCGCAATGCACCTCACAGGCGAGCGCTCTACTTTTCACCATTATCCAGAGGTATGTTTCTGTGCATGTTGGATTTAATAGGCCAAGTTAGTCTCAGTCATACGTTAATGAGGGTAAATAAACTTTTATGCGAATGTACACTTTCAAATTTGCAAACCATCAAATATCTATCAACTATCAAACATGCTATATAGTAACAAGCTTATTCTAAACTCACGTGGGTGAGTTTGTGTGTGTCTCAGTCGCAAAATTCCAAAAAGAAAGGGAGACGGGTACCATGGCGTCGGAATTTTTGCGCAGGAGCTCTAACGCGGTTATATTGGGAGAGACGGGTCTCACCCAATATAACCGCGGTAGAATGGTCGGATTGGTGCGCCGGGCCAGAGAGTCGCAGAATGGGATGTGACGAGTCCCATTGTGTCGGATTGGTGCGCGGGAGCCCCAATGCGGTAGAATGGGTTTCTATGGTTCCTTCGCATATCTATTTCCCAGCATGTCTCCTGATGCTGCTAACATCCTTGAAAAGGAGGAAACACATGTGAGAACGGCTGATCAAATGCAATACATAGTAGCCAACAGTTTATGCGATCTGACGTAGAACGTTATTTTTATCACTACGATAATGATATTCACGTCATTTCGTGCTAGCACATCATTCTGTGCCAATGGTTGAGACCGGTGGAAATTTATACTTCGAATAATGCTTCCAAATTGTGGAGGTATCAGAGGAACATAGATGTAAAATTAAGCTCGATTGCTCTCCAAATATGGTACTGATGCATTTGGGAAGAAAATCATGAAATCTCTCATCTATTCCCAAAGTTTTGAGGAAAAAATTTGAAAAAAGCATTGATAGAAGAAAAAACAATTGTAATTTCACAAAAAGTCAGTACTGTTATTTCTCATTAACCAGTGAGGGGGAGTGGAGCGAACACTACAAAAAGTCTGAAGTCCGGCTTTAGCCGGACGTCCAGACTGGTGATAACAATAACACGCGAAAAGTACCGAATGTTGTTGATGCAAAAAAAAGAAAGAGGTGAATTTAGGTCACAAATATGGATCACACACCGGTGTACCAATTCCCGGCCGTTAAGAAAAAAATCACGTTTTCCATTTGTTTTCGTAACGGAAAGCCTCATACCGGTTTCCTTCTCTTTTTTTCAAATATTTTTCGACTTTATATTTTTTATTTTTCTAATGTTTTTATCTGTCATTCCTGCCTTCACCTGGTGCGGCGCAAAAATCACGAGTTCACGAAAATCAGATTCAGTTTATCTTTGAATTAGAAATGAATTTTGTCTCCTTGACACTCAATGATCTAAAAATCCAAATACCAAAAAAAAAAAAAAAAACTAATAATCGGGATATACGCAATGGAGAGGGCTATCAAAAGATACACAACATTTTGCCAAAACTTGTTTTTCTACTTGGATTTTTAAGTTAAGAACAATAACTACATATTCAAACAGCGATATCTGAAACAACTCACCACTAACAAGTTCGAGAATAATGTACAATGGTTGTTCATCCACAGCGACACCGTAAATGCGCACCACATTTCTATGCTGCAATTGGTTAAAACTGATTCGTTCACATGAAATAAAGGGCCTGCTGAGCATACTCTAAAATTTCTCATCAATCGAGCTTCTTTCATCATTTCTTTTATTTTGGCCTTTCCGATATCACTGCATCCTTTTGTCTGCAATGCTGTTAGAACTGTTCTAGTGTTATTACGACGGAACAGATTGTAAAAGAGGTGAACAGTACGTTTAGTTTCAGATATCGGATAGAGAAATGATCTAAAATGCTCCGAGAACAAAAACGCCAGAGCCTGTTCCTAATCATATCATCAGCTTGAATACGTATTTCAAAAGCAAGCTGTTGCAGTGGGAAATACGAACGACTTCTCTGTCTTCTAGTTTTCTGGGTGAGTTTCTGGTGAGAAATCTTGGAGAAAATCTTAATACAAGGGATGATTATGAAACATTCTTCACATGCGTTTGTTACGAGCATCGTTTGGAAAAATCGTACTCTAATACAAGGCGCTTATCAGTTCGTCTGTCCGTCCGCTCAACACATCTGCTCACAGATCATGAGCAAATCAGCCTTGGTTAAAGGCAGGATACCACGAATCTGAAGTGGTGAGGGAATCCGCGGTGAAAGCTAGAGATTGTAGATTGCGGATCAGGGATGGTTTTGTTCATTTCTCCCTAATCGTCCTAAAAAAACGACGTGGGAACCGCTTCAGTTCTTACGAGGAACGTTAGAACGCTTCTCCATATATACGTCCTTGTCCCTTCAGGAACTTATTCATTGGTTTCATTTGAATAGGGAGCTGAAGAGAAGAAGAAGAAGAGAATGAGAGCTGGCTCAACTCACTCGACCGCTCCGAGCTGGATGTGGCGCGTCGCAGCTGAAATAGTCGTGGAAAACTGAGTCAGTGACGCCGGCTTTTTTTCACAACGATTAGGGAAAGATGAGCGGAGCCACCCTGACAGCGCAGTGTACAACTCCAACTTTAGCTTTTTCAACGGTTTCTCTCACTATGTCAGATTCATGGAATGCTGTTTTTAATTGAACGATCCCAGCGCGCAATCATCCAAGGTGTCAATCGTTTGCTATAGCCTTGCTTCGTATACTGCAGAAGCGGAGTATTGAGATTAAATGTGGAATTAAACTTACATACAACACTTAAACTAGAGGACGGGGAAGTGTGTTTAACTGAAGTGAGGAGGAGGAGCTACGCTTAGCTAGAGGACGTCGAGTGTCGCTTGAGGCGAAAATTCGAGTTTCTACTTTGTTTTCTCACGGAAGCGGAAGAAGCTTGCTGGCAAGATGACATCGCTTCAACTGATTTTCGATATGGAGACATTGAAGAATTGATAGCTGATCGCAATCTGTATGTGTGTGAAAGAACTCGAACTTTTCGAATATTTTCTAGTGATAATTCATGTTCTTCTACTGTGACTTGGTTGATGAAGTCAGCACACCACCAAGTCGAGGGTTGGGATCTCTTCACGAATCGATATCGTTGGGGTTATAGTTCACGAGCATAAGCGCGACCGAGTACAATGCTTTCCAGCCAAAAAAAAAACATCGTAAACCAGCGGATTCCCCGACGAGGCAACTAAACAACGTGCCACGTCTGCTGAGTCAAGCACGTGCGCCACATCTGCAAGCGGACAACAAATGGGCCGCTATCTCTTCCATTCGTTACGGCACGTTAGTAGGTGCCCCACAAGGAGATCCTGTGTGAAAAGGCCGTTGCCACGCCACTCTTCTAGATGATTTAGGAAAATGAACGTGATCACGCTCAAACTCATGAACTATTTTCTTAACTTTATCTATTCGTGTAGAGAACACGCTCAATTTCATTGTAGGACCTCCACAAACTACTAATTCATCGCAGAGGCGCAGGTTTTGTTTTGGCAGCAGCGGTGCGCCATATTAAACCTCAGCAATTTCAAAGGTATCACTCCACGAATCTGAGTTGGTACGGATTTCAGGTGTAGTTTTCGTGTACGGGATAGTAGATTATAGAGAGAGGGGTGATTCTGTCCATTTCCTCCTGATTGCCATAAAAAACGGCCCGGAAGATACGGCTTCGGGCGTTCTGGTGCACTATTTTCTACAAGGAGTTCGACTGGGGCTCCCCAGCTTTGTGCGGCGCCACATCTTCCAGGCCGTTTTTTTAAGGGCAAATGGGCGGAATCACCCCCCTCTCCATAATCTACTATCCCGTATACGAACACTCCACCTGAAATCCGTACCACCTTAGATTCGTGGGGTGATGCCTTTAAGGCTCTGTCAGTTTTGCGGAGAGCGAATTCAGTGAGAATTTCCAATTCTTCTCAGACGTTACACTTAGCAATTTCCCCTCACACATCTGGTATGTCGCAGTTTGTTGGCTGCCTTTATTCTTATTAGCTGTTTAGACTGCAATGTTCGCACTTTCAGAATTCTGTTTGACAGTTTGATAATGTACGATTGAAAGATCTGAACATTTTAGACATGATTGCAGTTATTTCATTAATGTGAATGTATATTCATATAAATGAAATAGCGGTCCGTTCGTCACTGTAATTTAATGTATTTGTAATTGTTGTCGGGAAAGAAGACATGGTGAGCATTGGTGCGCTCGAGGTAATTTTGCGTAGTATATGGAGCATGTAAAAAGAAGAACTAGTATATAGCTGTGGAGAAATATCAAGGGGTGGATTCCTCACACCTGTTAAACCATAACAAACATGAGGTCGTCAAAAGCATTGAAAGGGACTTACGAACTTGATAAGCTCATGAAGGTAGAATGGACTATAATTTGAAGTTGTGCTACTAATCACTAGTATGTAACTCACGACTTTTATTGCGACTTCAACTATTCTTCCTGATTTTAACTTTAATGTTCCAGCCCGGACTTCGCCGAAAGCTCCTTCTCCTAATAACTTTCCTTGTTGCACATCTTGATGTGTATATTCCCAAGGTTGTTGTTTAATAGGATACTTGAGAATAAATGAAATCTGTGAAAAAATAACAGTAGTATGGGTATTAGTGAAAAGGGATATTTTAAAATTGATTACCTTGTTAAGCTTTCCAGGATTTTCTCGATAGTGTTTTATTAGTTGTGGAATTGTTTCAAAGAGCCGCGCTACTTCCACTAAGTATTTTCCCTTTTTTCTCCTCACGATCACATTTTTAAGCTTGAATAAAATATGTTACAACCATTTTACCAAAGTGTTCAGAAAATGGTTACTGTCTAAAAGTCAACACCCACTTCTCCTCGTTACAAACTTTTTTTCTAAATAAGAACATCTGCAGTTGCAAAGCAACCATTTTCCCACTTTTATATGTATTTTTCATGTAAAAATAAGTGTCACAATTACAACTCCGAAAACAGCTTTACTTGTAATTTATTCCCGACCATGGATGGTTAACTGCCCTCTCTGTTGTGATTTAATAATTCCAGCACATGTGTACAAGCACTGATCAAACTAGATACTATCAGTTTTTGAATCCTCTATTTCGAAACAGCCATGAGCTGCGTTTTTACAAGTTTCTTGGGTGCTCTAAGAGTTTTAGACAATATGTTACTCTAACGTCAAGTCAGTACTCAAGCTTAGACATAATCAGCAGCGTTCAGAGTACGACCATATCCATTGCAGTTAAAACTGCTGATTACAGGAGTATTAGATATGGTGCTGTACGAAAAACGGGGACTATAAGGGCACATGGTCACAAAGACAAGCAACCCTTCACGCATTCGCACCCACACGCTAATGAACATGGAGCATGTAAATCTCAATGTCATTTCATTCATTCACTTAAAGGCACCACCCCCACGAATCTGGAGTGGTACGGATTTCCGGTGGAGTATTTGTATACGGGATCGCAGATTATTGAGAGAAGGGTGATTCCGTTCATTTCTTTCTAATTGCCGTAGAAAACGGCCCAAAAGATACGGCTTAGAGCGTTCCGGCGCACTGTTTCCTACAACGAGCGCGCCTTGTGTACGCGCCGCATCTTCCGGGCCGTTTTTTACGGCAATTAGGAAGAAATGGATGGAATCACACCCTTCTCTATAATCTACTATCCCATATACGAATAGTCCACCTGAAATCCGTACCACCTTAGATTCGTGGTGTGACGCCTTTAATGTTCATTTGATTTTTTCCTCTCACTTTTGTTTGCTATTACTATTTGCTGTTTTTGTTTGCTATTACTATTTGTGGTTATTTTTTTTCTTCTTCGTTTTCGCCTGTTTCGTCCTTTGGACTATGCCCTCATTCAAATGCTGTTGCCAATTCTATTACAGCAACTTCAGCCTCCCTTACTCTATAGAACTCAAAACGTTCAAGGAGCAGAGGTGTCACAGGTGAGTGTTTTGGACGACACCTCTTTCACTGTTAATTTTTAGGGGTAGATATTTGATCTAAAGGAGATTCTGAAAGCACAGAGAGAATGATTCCTTAGCACCGACTGACATTGAGGAACTATCAAAAACAGGTCAATAATGGTGAAACATACTTTCTCCGTTCTCGGATTTAAACAAAATACATACATATGTAAATACAAAAGCCCCGTCGCTCACTCAAAATCTGGTCAGCAGTCACTGGCTACTTCCAACAACTTACTAAAGCGGACCATCGAAAAAAAAACTGCTGTTTAAGTTTTATTGGCGCCAGTGAAAACAGAGGTGCTCCTTCCCGCAAAAAGGGACCTAGAAGACGCACGACTGCAAGGTGGAATTGGCTCACCCGGCTCTCGTACCCGTGTTGCTCCGAATCACTGACAACAATCACTGAAGCCACATAATGTCTTAACATTCATGGGTCAACAAATTTTCCCAGAAAACGAATGATCGGACCCTACCACAGAAAACCTACAAGATTTCGTCAACGGTGGTACGGTACCTCTGCATCCCTTTGTGAAATCCCTTTTTCCACAACAAATTTGAGTTATGCCTTCGCTGCAAAACAAATTCCATATTAAAGAGGTCATGCGCGAAGAGCAGGTCATCGAATTTTCCCATACTTAGCAAAGACTGCATCAGTGTCATCATAGAGTTCAAGGTATGGCTATAGCTGCACACAAACCTCTCAACAAGATGAGTGGGAGTTTGTTTCTCTGGAATACCTGTCTCGACTAGAACATACCTTGCTGGTCTTATATGGAGTGATATCAAAAGGATATTGCCAAGGAGTAATTTCAAAAGACAAGAACTTCGTCATTTCTGCTGCCCAAAGTTGCTTCCAAGAAACATCTCATCTCAAGAACTCCAGAATCAACCAATCGTCCAAAGATATGTTATTTCTGATATTTCGTATTTCTTTCTTCAACATTTCTTTGGCCAGGAATAAATCCATTCGAAATTTCATGTTAGGGATATTTTAAATTACAAACCTCGGGGAAGTGAAAAATAAGGGTTATATACATATGTTGTTGACTATGCAGGCTTCACACAGCGGGTCACCTTTTATAATAAGCAACCTAACATTGTCTGATTTTGTTTTCAACATCGTTCAAATCTTTTCGTGCTTGTCAGGTAAGCTTTACTTCTTGTGATTTCTTCGATTTATGTGTCCACTTGTTTGGCTCTTTTATGCTCATGATGTAGGCTTGCATAAAAGCTCCTTCGTTGTGGGTTTTGCTCACATGTTCTTCATGTTCTCTAATGCATGTCATTGATATTATGACAATATGATGTTCTAGTATGATCGACATCATAACATAGTCGTTTTTCTTCTTTACTTATCTTTTGACCTTTGCTGTACTTTCTGTCATTCTTTGTTTTCGCATGCACACCCTCTGGAGTCCTAATATCCAGCAAACAAGTAGGAATACGATTTAAAAACATATCAACCTGCAGCCAGTCATCTGAGGTTTTTCCCAACTAAGTTGGTCTAACTATTCAACAAAACAGAGGGTATAGCAAACGATATCAAAGGAAATGTAAGCAGTAAGCAACTGCAAATATAGAAGACATAGAAATCAGAATCAGACGATATTATTTTGCATATCGGAAGTGGTTGAGCAATCTGTGTAACCTCTACACACAACTACATGACGCTGACTTCCAATTAGGACTTTTTGCAAGGTTTGAACTTTACCAGCTTGTTTCTAGTAAAAGACTGATGTTTATTTTCCATACGTTGTTCTAAATCAAAATTTTGCATAGTTAAGATGCGAAGCGATTGGATTGCTCGACCTCATACAAGCGAGGTGAACATCGGCATGATGAAATAGTGTACTGATTGTTGATGGATTATAAAATTGACTTAGAAGTTTACTTGGTTAAAGGTGATTTACTGGAATAGTGGTCTATAAAGTCAATGAATTGACAGCCTTTTGTAAAACTTTTCGAAGATAAATACTTTTTTGTTCTGAAATTTTCTCTGCCTGTATATCAAATAAAGCAATAATGTCTACATTATCGGTATTGGGACATGGTACATTGCTTTCCGGCGTATATGTCCTTGTTTTTGACCATACGTTATCACGGCATTCTGGATATGGATTCTACGGGTTGAAATGACGAAACTGAATTTTTAGGCCATTTTTAATCTACAATGCTTTTTAAAGTCTCTATATAGAACTAGCTAGCCTTCTATTTCCTCTTAAATGGCCTCAAGAGGGAGCATATCTTACTGGTTACGTTTCTGTCATTAAAAGCTTAGTTGGCATGTTTATACAACATAAAGAGTAATATGCTTGCTTTTACTTTACAAACTCACCTTACCACGAACCTTCTTTTCATAGCCTTTTTTGCCTTGCGCTTCGTCTTCCTTTTCATCAATTGGTTTTTCTGGGGCAGATAAACGAGATACTTCACTTGGTGCACATTCGCAAACAACCGATAAAATTATCTCTCGTTTTCCTTTCTGATGGGGATCATTGTCAACCTGAAGATAAATCATCTAAACACAATTATTTTTTGTGCCGATCAGGTAGTCGACACGATTTTGACGATTATGTTAAACTGCTTTTAAAATTTCTTTATTATCTCTCTTCTTTATATACGTACATAAGCATTTCATTCATTCACTCAATGAGAATGCTATGCTGGAAAGATAAAATCCGTTAATAAGATCTAATATCTAAACAAAGCATGGAGTCCCCGGAAACAACTCCTCGCTTCTTTACGTTGAACTGGTGGAAATTGTCGATCTGAGTATATTTGAGCGACTTCGTCGATAAGCAATTCGAGACTCCAAGTTTGTAAAGGAAATATGAAATTGGGACGAAGGGATGGATTTTGTGAGAGCTCTTCCTGTAGATTGGAAACATTGGACAGAGTAATGTTCAAGAACGACCCAGGACAACCTCGGACAACCGCTCCAGCCAGCAATTTCAGACTGCCGATTAGCTCAAGTAGGTCTTTTGTACACGTATTGTATTATCAAACGACATTGCTGCACTATGGAAGACAGATACTACAAGTTCTGTTGGTGTGTCATGAATATCATAGCGGAAGATTGCCTGGCACCGCTCCTCTGGGCAACACCTTTATTCGACTTTACTTGAGGGTGATGATCTAATTTATTGGTCGTAAGCCGGAGTTCTTCATGCTATTAGGGTGTTCAGAAAGTATCTGCTGAAACATGGCAAAATTTCAAAACAACACAACTTTTTAACAACATTTTATTATTCGACGAAATAATCTCCGTCAACATCGACAACCTTCTGTTAACGTCTCACAAGATCACGGATTTCTTTGGTGTAGAACTCCGGCGATTTGGAGGCGAAGAAAGCCCGAAGGTCGTTTTCGAGGTGGTCACGATCATTATAGTGCTTCTCTTCCAGGTGATGCTGAAGCGATTGGAAGAGGTGGTAGTCGCTCGGAGCCAGGTCCGGGCTGTACAGTGGGTGTGGTAGAACTTCCCATCCGAGCTCCAGAATTTTCTGGGAAGTCTTTTACGCGATGTGAGGGCGCGCTATCGTGCAGTAGGCGAACGTTGTCGAGCTTCGGGTGCTCCTTGCGGATCTAGTCGACCAGTCTTTGCAGTTGAGCGCAGTAGACCTCGACAGTAACTGTCATGTTGTACGGCAGCAGTTCGAAGCGGTACATTCCATGAACTCCCCACCAGACGCTCAGCAAGAGCTTCTTCTCATGGATTTCACCTTTTACGAAAGGATCCAGCATTTCAGCGCACCACACACGTTCGTGGGTGCAGTTGACGAAGAGAACCCATTTTTCATCTCCAGTGGCAGTGGTGTCCAGCCAATCGAATCTGCGGCTTCTGGAGAGCAGCTGACTGCAAATGTCCAAGCGTCTTTGGCGGTTGCCGTCGCTCAATGCATGTAGGAGCCACTGACCGGGCTTTTCCACCATTCCAAGAGATCGCAGTCCATTGCTCACGGTGGACAGCGAACAGCCAAGACTGGCAGCAAAATACCGCACACCTTCATATGATGCTGCTTCGCCAGGTTCTTCAGTTCGTCGAACGATATTGCAGTCAGCCGACCAGAGCGAAGCTCATTTTCGAGTTTCTTGTTCCCGGCTTTAAAGCGCTGGAACCAGGTGCGCAAATGCCGCTCAGAAGGAGATTCGGTGCAGAATATTTGACTTAAATTTCGAGCTTCAGCAGCGGGGTGGCCAAATTCGAACTCGTAAAGGAGTACGTGTCGAATATGGGTGGATCGGCCATTATAGGATGAAATAGGCAAGCAAGAGGGAGCCAGATATGTTATGTGTATACAAGCGGTAATGTCCTCATATAATGTGTTTAAAACGGGAACTTCCAGAACATCTCAAAAAATCTGCGCTACTGCGAAATTTTCCGCAGATACTTTTCGAACACCCTAATAAACCCACTATCCGTAGTCAGTAAGGCAGCATTAATGCTAACAATAGCTCCTGTGTCCATTGAATCGAAGTGATCGAACTGGAAGATGATCTACTGCAAGATATCTCATGATCCCTATAGTGTAGATGAAGGTTTTATTAATGATGCGGCGAGCTTAATGCCAACAAATTATCCATCATCACTAGTTACAGGCTAGCGAAAGACCGCTGATTTAAAAATAATTTGCGAATTCAAAGGAAAGATATAAATTCACTAAATCAGTTTCCAGTTGGAATGAAAAGGCTTGGATGGCTATGGATAGAGGTATCTCTGGTTATAGTGGAAGGCCGCAAGAAGTGAAATGATGGCGATGGCACTATCTGCGCAACACTACGTCACGCACGTATGGATGATGCTAAATTCACTGAACAATACTTTATTTATGAAATTCCGATTGAAAAACATACAAGTCACTAAGAACTCACCTCACTAACTCGTATAAGAAACTCTCCAACGTATTTCAAGAGACAAAACAAGTCTTCTCGGGGTAAAAATCCGTGGTAGAATTCAAATTCTTTTAAAATCTGAATATAAATGGTTCCTTCTCCATCCTCCTACTGATTAATGTTGCAACGGTAGTTTGATATCATATTTAGAAAAAAAAACTTCTGGAATGACTTTTTCCTCTTCCTTATCAAAACCTTCAGATATGTGGATGTCAGCTTCCGATTTATTTTCTGCTACGGACTTCACAGATGCTTTCTGAAAAAAAAAGCGTTTGTATAATGCAATTCAGCGAATGAAACAAAAGAAACTCCGAGCCGTACATCTTTATCTGTAGAGTGCGCCATCCCGCACCACTCAGCTTGTCGAGTATAGAAGAATTAAACGTACTCTCTGTTGCACCACCCCTGTTTTTATTTTTTGCTTTGATGTTTTCTTAGATAACAGCTCATTTTTGTTTTAAAGGTAGGATACATACGAAATCGGCGATGTTGGGCTCTTTCAACAAAAAGAAAGGGCTAGGGGTGTAGACTACGGATTTGAGCGCAATCATGTTCAATTCACTCAGTTGTCCTGAAGCGTTCCAGGGCCATGACGATCAAAGTTCCTTGCTTTGCCACTAGTGACGTCCGCGGGCCGAGGGGCAGGCTCCGCGTCTCCAAGCGAGCGGGCAATTAGTGAGAATATGTCTTTGGTTTTACAGGCTCTCAAGAAGGCGACAATGCCGAAACATTACCCAGAATAAAGATCTATAACAATTTTGGTTCCGCTCGAAAAGTAGTACACAATCAATGAGCTGTTGATACTGTCTCTCCTGCTCAATACCAGATGCTGCGCGTATGTCAGATCGCAGATCTGCCACGTTACAAGGTGCCCTGTAGAAAATATTACGATCTCCTATACATGATGTTACCCCCTAACCCTATCTACGTAGAGATGTTCCAGCATTGTCAGCTTCATAGTGTGCTGGCTTAAAATGAATCGCTTTCGTAACTACTGAAAGTATCCCGTTAAACTGCTCTTTTCCCATGCAGTGAATGTGTTTTGTTTCATGCGTAACTTCTCAGTGCCTGTCACTAACGTTCCAATATCTCCGCTGTTTTCGTTCAAAAAAATGTCTGAATAAAACACAGTTGGAAAGCTCTCCGGAAGTGTTTTAGCATTGCGCATTGTAGTATTCAGAGTGATCTGCAGCTCATAGCAAGGTGTTGCGAATTACTAGAAAGCGTAATTACCCATCCTACTGTTTACTTCTGATACCGATAGTGATCTCGTTTGGTGAAGAATGCTGCCTCAGTTTTGCAGCGCAGGTTCATGGACGGCAGGCCGGCACTTTCTCCATTGCTTTCAGTAAGTGCATTGATAAATACAGTAACAGTAACACCTAACATTTTAAGAATGCAAGCGTTTCTTTTTTTTTCATTAAAGAACATCTTTACAATCTTAGCGATTTAAGGGAGATGGCAGATCAGGACCCATTTTTTCGAGTCCATCTCATAACGATGCAGCATTTGACAGCGAGTTTGAACGGGTAAGAATTGTAACATATTCTATTAAGGTAAGCTCAGATTAGTTTATAGTTGTCCATGTGCTCTTCCGCAGAGTGCTACCTGAATCCGGCAAGTTGATCACTTTCGATCACTTCTTTCCCCTAATAAACTAAAATAAACTAGAATGAAACTAACCATGGTATTTTGAAAGCCATCCTGGTTCTAATTCCAATCTAGTTCATCTTCAAATTTATCCACCTAGTTCTAAAATCTTATTTGGATTAAATCTTTTAAATCCTCCAGTCCTTCCTCCCCACCGCGCTGCCGCAGATTTTTTCCTTGCCCAAGTAAGCAATGAGGGAAACTCTGTCAGTATCCGGTACTGATATACATAAAATACTTTTCCTCTTTGTTGCATGCTGTTACTGCAGGTAATCGTTTCTTCGCGTTCTCCTTGTCAATTTGGTAAATTAAATTTGAATTGTGTCGGCTAGTTATGCGCACTAATCACGCGCGGGAAACTCTTCTATATAAAGAGCTTGCTCACAGTCGTGTAGAGTTTGTCACTTCGTCTGGACCAGTGTTAGACTTTGTTGCGGAAAGCCGAGGTTGGATCGTGAGTGATTGGGGATCTCTTTTTGTCTGATGGCAAGGTCAAAGCAGTGGTGAAGTGCGATCGAGGAGGTAGCACTTCTCCGGATGTGCCAAAACAATTGGTACAGGAGGAGGTGCTTACAATGCAGAGCGATAGAACCGTCATGGAGCGGTAGCGCTCCACCAAACGAGGCACCTAGAGGAACAGCTGGGGGGAGATGTTGCGCGTGATTCCCCACTTTTACTAGTAAATTCTAATTGTATTTGTGTGATAAGGATAAAAGTTAACAATCTATCTTGCGTGCAATCAAGAAAAGGAGGAACAAATAGTTCTATTTTTGTTACCTTGAGGTGAACTTGCAACTGGCCAACCTCTATATCTCAAAAGTTTTTTGCCTAACCACCATGTAGTACGCCATCTTGGAGACTTAGTGACAGCCAAGCACCTCACACTCAGTTCGACCCCGTGGATGAAGGCTAGCAAAGATGCTGATATAGAGGCAGCTACTATTACTTTAATACTCTTCCTTATTCTTTACAACTAATACAACAGCTCAAAATGTAGTTATCAGAGCGTAATTGTTACGGCGCTCGGCAACATTCATTTACCTGATGATTCTGTTGACTTTCTGAGCCTTGGACCATTATTGTCAATTTCAAAATTATATGTCAACATTTTGGTAATTACAGTGGGTCTCCAGAAACTCTGAGACGATCTTCGAATCAGAGCAAAGCGTGAAAGCTAGCATAGGCAAACTACACTTGGAAGCAAAAGAACATTCACTTTATGAGCCATTTTCAGTTCCAGCAATTTTCTCCCTGGACCAGTCCGCCAAACAGATGCGAGATTTAGAATTATATTTTATAGGGCTCTCTATCATGAAATACCAAATCTTCACGTGCTAGACTACATGATCTACTGCCGCGTAGTGCAGGGAAGGAATCCGTTGTGCAGTACATACGTTTGAATGATATATGGATGACTATAGGTAAATTCGCTGGTTGTGGTCTTGATGAGTTTCTTTATTCCGGAGGAAAGCGTGGTACTGTAGCGCCAGGAAGGACGGGGTTACAGCAGTCTATCGAAACGGAAAAGGACCAGGATGACTATTTGTACTTATAACGCACGTACGCTTACGTCACCACATGGCGTCATCAACGCCGTATATGAGATTAGAGAAGAACTGTTCTTAGGAACATACGACAGGAGAGGTGTTGGTGGGGGTTGCCGTCCTGATCAACACGAGTATGGCAAAGAACATCGTCAAACTTCGACTTCAACTTACCACCTGAATCAGACATCTGCGGATGAGAAGATGTGGTCCAACACCAGCTTTGACTATCTTCTTCGCTGCGAAGAAAAAGTCCAAGTCTTCTATATGGACCTGGAGAAGTTCTACCGAGAACTAACACAGTACAGTAACTTCACGACGCCATTCTACAAGAACATCATCATTGACGTGAAGAGAGGTGTCCGACAGGGTGATACAATTTCACACAAAGTATTCACAGCCACCCTCGAGAACGCAATGCGAAAGTTGGAATGGGACGATATGGGAGTGAAGGTTGATGGTCGGCACCTATACCATTTGCGCTTTGCTGATGACATCGTACTGATAACACCTAACATCAGCCAAGGGGAACGAATGCTGACCGAATTCGACGAAACATGTGGATGCATCGGTCTTCAGCTGAATCTACAAAGGCGATGTTCATGCGCAACGGATGGGTCTCGGATGCCCCATTCATGCTCAACGGAACAAACATATCCGAATGCACCAGCTACGTTATCTGGGTAGGAGATTAAACATGACGAATGACCTAACCCCGAGCTGGGCAAGAGGAGACGAGCGGCTTGGGGAGCGTATAAGAGCATTCTGGATGTAGTGAATAGGACCAGGAACACCCGGCTCCGTGCTAATTCTTCAACACCATCGCACTTCCTGCTTTGACCTATGCTTCGGAAACCTGGGCATTTCGCAAGCATGAAGAAAACACAGTGAGCGTCATTGAACGCGCAATTGAGAGAGTGGTGCTAGGAGTACGGAAGTGAGAGATGGGATTCGAAGTCCTCTCCTACGTCAGCGATCGAAGATGAGACATCGCCGCGTTTGCCAAGGAAAGTAAAATAAGGTGGGCCGGAAACGTGATGCGCTTTAACGACAACCGTTGGAGCAGAGCCGTGAGTGACTGGGTTCCCCATGATATTAAGCGCACTACAGGAAGACCGCCGACTCAATGGTCAGGTTTCTTCACGAAGTCTTTCAAAGAAAATTGCGATGCTCTTCGTGTCCCACGCGAAAGAAGGAACCACTGGGCGACTCTGGCACGCAGCTGTGACAAATGGAAGAGTTACTAGCGCCCGCTCGACCGGTTCGAAGATCAACGAGACTCAAGGTGATCGAGGTCTTGATGAACGATTCGTAAGCCGGCCCAAGTTTGACTAACTAAACTGTCCTGCTTCCTATAACCTCAACTAAACGGACAAACTGAACCTTGATGAGGTGAAGTCAAAAAAAGGAGTAACACTCAAAATCCGACCAACAAGTTGCATATAGAAGACCAGCGGATAGAATTTCATAGTTTTTTTTATAAATAAGACAGTAAGTGCGTTTCTGTACTGAATACCGTCTCACATGTCGAACAAACACCATCTCTTGAACGTTTACACAATTCGAGACTTGAAGGCAACAGCGCAGTAGTCTTCTTTTACGATCTCACTCTACCCGAATGTAGAAAGAAGTGAGACACAACTAACTTTATCTTTAACTTTATCAGGATTTATATGGAAAGAACATGGAAGCATACAGCCTTAGTAAAATCGGATAACACATCCATCAGCAAACACCTTAAAAGCAGCATACCACGAATCTGAGGTGGTGCGGATTTCAGGCGGAGATTCCAGGTATACGGTTCGTATATTATGGAGACGGGGCAGTTCCGTTCATCTCTTCCTGCATCACTGCGAACAGCCGCCTCCAGACGAAGCCATCTACTGCAACGCTCCACCCCTCGCACCGCCTCCGCCCTGCGATTCGTCGAAAATCAATTCGACTGCCCCGATATGCACGCTACGTTCGTTTCGATCGTATACGATGTTTGTTTTATACGATGCCTTCTATTGCAGCGCGTCGTTGTCGTTCGTTTCGATCGTTGCACGCTACGCGTCGTTGTCGTTCGTTTCGATCGTTGCACGCTACGCGTCGTTGTCGTTCGTTTCGATCGTTGCACGCTACGCGTCGTTGTCGTTCGTTTCGATCGTTGCACGCTACGCGTGCAACGATCGAAACGAACGACAACGACGCGCTGCAATAGAAGGCATCGTATAAAACAACATTCAGGGGTCGGCTGCTTGCAGTTATTTAGAGAGAGATGAGCGGAACCACCCCGGTCTCCATAATCTACGACTCCCTATATGGATACTCCACCTGAAATCCGTACCACCCCAGATTCGTGGTATGCTGCCTTTAATTGCAACATTTTTGATGGGAACTTGACGATTTGACGGGAACTATTTCGTTTGATTATTATTGATTGAAAGGACTAGCAGTGCGCCAACGACTAGAACTAGTGCTAGCAATCTGCATCCTGAGGACAACTGAAGAACATATGGTGTCGCGTCCACTAATAACGTCATGAAATATAATAACGAGCTTAGTCTGTAGGTGTGTATGTGTGTGTCTGTGTGTGTGTATCACGAAATTCAAAAAAGGGGATGCGACGGGTCCCGCAGCGTCAGATTGGTGCGCAGTAACTGCGCGTCCATGTCGCATGTTCGCTAAACATGAATGGGAGTTGCAGCCGTTTCATAGCCATGGCCACTGGGCGCTTGGCTTTTCACCTTTCTACTCCTCCGCGTGTCTATTTTCTTATTCGTTCGCCTCAAGTTGGTAGCATCCCGTGCTCAGGAAGTGAAAGCACACATGCAAACGGCTGCTTAAATAGTTGCAAGATTTTTATATGATATGACGTGGAACCTTATCTTTATCAGTAGGATGGTATTTTTCACGTCATTTTATCTCCAAACATCATTCTTTAATAACTGTTGGAGGGAAGCAGGAGGAAAATCCGTATTTCGAGTGATGCTCCTAAATTCTGTTAGAAGACTATGAAGTTTAGAATGAAGACTATGAAATCTTCCGCCTTCAGTTATAAATGAAAAAATGAAGAAAAATTGTTAGAGATACACAAGTCAAATTTCACAGAAAACGGCGCTAATATTAATTTTCGTTGATCAGTGAAGGCGAGCGAAGCAAACACCACAGAACGTCTGAAGTCCGGCTTCCGCCGGACGTTCAAACTGGTACTGCAGATACATTGATGACTGTTGCATAGTATCAACACAGTTCCTAAACTAATCCTAACTAATCATAATCCTAAACTAGCTGTCGCAACACATAGCACTCACGCAAGAAACCAAAAGAAAGGAATGGTTTCCCTACCTCAACATGCTAATAAATGTTTATAATGGAGTTTTTAGAGTGAACTAGTATCGTGAAGAAAGAACATCTTGTTGCATGCTAATTAGCACATCCGATTGGTGTCAAAGGCATAGTGCTTTGTAATGTGTTCAAAACTGCTAGTGAAATATGTGCTGTAGACCCGTCAGGAATCAGAAAGACCAGTTTCGAAAACGGCAAGTACCAATGGAAAAACAAGATAATCAAAAACTTTATATGACATAGCACCGTTCAAGCGGACTTGTATGAATGAAGTACTTTTGGTAAGAGAGGGAGTTAAAGTCATAATCTTGTGTGTAATTCCTAGAAGTGAATTATTTTGATTTCAAATGTGTCTGTGGGAAAACGTAAAAGGTAAACACGCAAAGTAATGCGCAAACGTAAAAGATAGCACATTTCACAGCGAATTTCTCGAAAATTTGTAGGCGGCACTTCCGCAACTCTCATTTGGTTTTTTAGACCACGCCTTGTTAAAGTAGTTCCCCACATAATCATCTTGACTCCCTGTATTTTTTCAGCCGATCGAGAAGAACCAGTAAATCTTCAATCAGTCTTGATCGCTTGGGGAAGTCGCTCTGTGGTTTTTTCTTTCTCAAGAGACACAAAGGCACCAAATTTTCCTTTAAAGAAACTCGTGAGGAAATCGGGTCCGGGTTCTTCTTTTATTGCGTTTAATATTGTGTGGAACTCGGTCGTTCACGGCTTCTAGCCTGACTTTTGTCGTTGAAATGTATCACATGTCTTACTTTACTTTGCTTATTCTCTGGTCACATCATCTGACAAAAGAAGCAGGCAGAAATTCTTACGCATGCCTAGTACGACCTGATCTAAATTTAGTAATGTAACCGTTGGAACGGGCGTAGTAGGGCGGATGTGGTGCAGCGATTAGAGGTTCCGGAGGTTCGAATCCGCCCTAGTGCTCACCAGGCCTTTCATCCCTCCGGGGTCGATGAATTGGTACCAGACTTGTCTGGGAGGATAAAACCACTGACTTGATCACCGGCTGGCCCCCGCAAGACACTGTATAGGCCAACACGCGTTCCAAAAAACCTCAACGATTACGAATTCCAGTAAAACGCGTTGGCGCATCCCAAGTGGATTGATACGCCAGTGACTTTATCCTTTATCCTTCAACCGTTGGAACTGGTGAGCTTCTGTGCTAGATTTGCCATGATTTACCGTCTGCGCTCGGTCAATTCTCTCTAGGTACCTCCTATGTGAGTTTGCAAATTCATGCTGGCTTAAAAAGTATACAGCACCTCCTACACTAGTCAGATCGAAGACCCCAGAATGTAATAAAACTCTCTCCTGTGTTGTCGCTATATCGAAAACTGTTGGATTTTGTTTTCCGATCAAAAGGAGTTGAGCACTTTCACGGATCCTTAAATTAACTTCTTTACATGAATGGTGCAAGATTCTATTTTTGTTCAAATTTAGTTGTTTTTTCCTTAAACTCTAACGTGAACTCTAAGTGTTTGTAATGTGTCTGTCCTTATATGCGACCACATCTTTGTAACATTTAGGATTTGAGGGAATTCGATTTCTACCACGGTTTTCTACCTCGAGAAGATCTCATCTTTCTGCTACACTATGTTGGGGAATATCTGCTTAGACTGAGCGAGGTATCATGTATTCGATTATATATATTTTGTTTAAATACCATAAACACAGCGGATACGTACAAGCCGTCGATGATAATTGATTATCTTAAAAAATAAACCCTGTGGAAATATACTATACACAAAAGTGTCAAACATATCCACTTTCACATTACTCACAATGACTTTACAACCTTTGTAAAATCTCTAAAATTTCTGCGTTTCTGTCTTGGAATCCTAGTGGAGAAAAGGCAGGAGACTTTGGTGCTAATGGTGGACGACTTAGAGTGATTGATGAAGTAGAATGATGATGGCGCATTGGCGAGAGTGGCGCTCAGCAACTAGACACTTTTTAGACGAATATTCAGAGGATTTCCTGGAAGCGTCTGTACGAAATGATAGCTAGTTGACGTCGGTCAAAAAGTAGTCCATTGATTTAGGATGGTTCCATACTTCACTTTAGTCTTGTTTGTCCCAATAGTGTCTTATTAAAAAATGTATGTTGTGCAAGTTAATAACGTACTTTCTTGTGTTAACAGCCAAGGGTAGTTTGAAGAGCTTCTTGCTGCTGAAAAGAGGTGGCCTCCATAGCACCTGTTGAATTATCCGACTCTTATTTTTCTACTGATATCTGATAGAGTTTTTGCAAATTCGCGGACTACAGCTACGGGTGAACATCAATTATATTTTCGTTGATCCTTTCATAATCTGGCCAGAGTTTTCATACAGATTCTTTCTTCGTTTTCGGACCCGCAGAACGGAGGAAAGGTCTCATAGTTAACATATGCGATCACTGTATCTCGTCGATGATGGACCAACCAACGTGTTGAAGAGTGTATGATCGATTTTAAATCCTCCATAGTTTGAGCTGTAGCCTTTGCTAGTAGTAGCATTTCATGACCTTGTGAATGCCTTTGTTGACATAAATTGCCGATGGTGAGAAAGAACAGTCCTCGTACCTACTGGAATCCCCACCGAGACGTACGTATCTCTCGATGATCGTGATTGGTTGACCGTTGATCGAGCACCACCAAAGTACTGTGACTCGTGGAAGTAGAATATAACACCTGACTGCAATCGAACTAGTCTCTTCATGGATGAGTGGGGAAACCAATTACTACATTCTTGCTCAATTCTTTCTATCACTACAGTGCAAGTTCTGCGAGCACTGGAATTGAATGCGCCATCGAATGAATGAGTTGTACTTCGTATTTATTGTAAATAACCCGCACAAAACCCTTTGACTTTATTGCAGTCTACGTCCATTCAAATCACCTTGAAGAATGATAAGAAAGTCACTTATAAGTGGAAAATGTGTAAAAGATCCTTCAAATCTCTTGATAACGGCCGTCAGACACTTCCACTTGCAGGTAGAAGCAGGCTCAAAGGAACCAGCACGACGCGAAATCATATTATCAGTAGTGTGCGAGGGAACACCAGATCCGCTGCAGCTTTCTGACGCCATGAAACGTTACGAAGAAATGGAAGAAGAAAAACTAGGTCGTAAAAAGTATGGAAAGAAACGCGGCAAGGTAATTCAAGTATTCGAGCCAAGCTAAAAGCCCTTGCTGGAATTCTCTCGTGAATACATTTAATAGCGAGGTCTTCTTAATGTTTCCTTCAAGCCTCTTATTCTTTTCTACCTTTCTCATAGTGTGACTTGTCTATATTCTACGTTGCAAACATGACTACAAGTGATTGGTTTAGATCAAAAACGTCGTTATACGTCGTGCGTTTGGGAAATACATGGTAGAGACAACACATTTATTCAGCACTCTGGATCAACTAATCCAGTATTACAAACAAAACCCAGGCAATCTCTTTAAGGTGTGTTTAGTCTGAAGATGTAAGATACTGGAATTAAGCAGATTAGATACCTTTCAATTACGACTACCTCTTATTAGTTTTAGACAGTCTTCATCCTTCAACATCCTGTACGACAACAGTCCTGGGAATATTACCACTCCGACGTCAGGCAAGGTAGTCTTCTCGGTGAAGGTGCGTTCGGAATTGTGCGAGAAGGTACTCTAAGGACGAAATCTGGCAAAGTTGTCCCTGTAGCCGTGAAGCAGGTCTGTAGATTATTATTAATGAAAAGTCGAAACTTATGCGGTATTCAAATCTTTTAGACAAAAGCCGATTTAGACTTATGTAAAGCAAAAATCAAAGAAATGATGAAGGAGGCACGCCTTATGAGGCATTTTAGGGTGAGCATCAATTGCTCTTAAAGATGTCTAGATGTATGTAATTTAATCAAGAGCATTCAGCACAAGAATATTGTTCGAACCTACGGTGTCGCTGTTGATGAGCAACCTCTCCTCTTGATATTGGAGCTTGTAACTGGTTGGCGTGAGATGTATTTGCAAAGATGTGCAATGATTTTGCCATCCTAGTCAAGTTCTTATAGGAGGGTCTCTCAATAATTTTCTTCGGCAAAACGGTGAAAGGATAGATGTGACAGAAAAAATCATCATGTGTCTTGGAGCAGCATCAGGTGTAGAATATCTTCATCTAAATCAGTGTATGCACAGAGATCTTGCCGCTCGGAACTGCTTGATTACCAGGGAAAAAGTGGTGAGATTTTGTGTGGTTTCCTTCATCTCATTATTCTTGGAGCGATTTTACTACTTGCAGGTGAAGATAAGTGATTTTGGCCTCTCACGAATGGGCACTCACTATGTGCTCAAAAGTGCTATCAAACTCCCTATTAGGTGGTTGGCACCAGAAACAATAGCTACGTTCGCGTTTTCATTAAAGTCTGATGTGTTCTCGTTTGGTGTATTAGCTTATGAAATATTTGCGAATGGCGCTGAACCTTGGGACCGACACACTAACGCGGAAGTCAAGGCTGCGGTTAGCATTTTGTTTCTGTTCTCAGCAAGTATCGCTACAACTTCTTGCAGGTTCTTGGGGGAATGCATTTGAAGTTTCCAACTTATTGTCCTGAGAGGTTGCGTGAGTTCTTTAGCTCCCGCGTATTCGCTAAAACGCCATCGCACAGACCATCCATGACCGAGGTGGAAAACGTTCTTTGTTACTTTGTTAAGCTATGTATAGTTGTTGCATGTCTTTGTTAGTGTTCCACCTTTAGGTAGTAAAGATGCTAAAGTCGTTCTCCACGCCGGACGAGTATGCAGATCTGAAACGTCGCCATTCTCCGACTTCACGGAATTATTAGTATTGCGACCTATTGCTGCTTAATTGAATCAGTCACTTCACTTTGGCATTGTTATGATTTTCAATTATAATTCGGAACTTCTTACTTCTCTGCAAAGTCTTCTTTTTATTAATTATTTATTAAAGTGCCCTCACATATCAGTGAAAGTCATGGAATTAATCTCTTTTAAATCTCTCGAATTTGACGGTTTCTTAATAATATGCGTACATGGCAAGTACTTCTCGCTTTTTTTCTGGACCTTTAATGATTGAATAACTTTGAAATGTCGGAACTATTAGGAAGACTCGGAATCAAGTTGTCAATAATAAATCTTAATCAAAAGAAGAGTGAAGAATGGCTTTTGGGTGTCATTTTTTTCTGTTTTTTCACTTTTCCTCTCCTTTAATTTCTGTACTTCTGATTCTGAATATATTAATAATCGCACATCAGACACATCACACATAATAATCTACAACTCAGACTTCAGATTTTCGCAGGGGTTTCCGTACCACGTGAATTTCGTTGTTATCGCCCAATGATTGATGTGATTTTATCGTAAAACAAGGAATAGAACAAAACAACCCTGGCAAATGGTTTACTATATACCAGTCCGAACGTCCGGCTAAAGCCGGAATTCAGACTTTCTGTGGTGTTTGCTTCGCTCGCCTTCATTGATCAACGAAAATTAATATTAGTGCTATTAGTTCTATGACATTGGACTTGTTTATCTCCAACAATCTTTCTTCCTTTTTTATATTATAACTAAAAGCGAAAGATTTCATAGTCTTTTTTTTTGTAAACGCGTAAATTCTACATTCGGAGAACATTCGAACTTCAGTTTCAACACTCCTTATCAATATATTATACACAAAATTTAAAAGTAACACGCGAAATATGGGTTTTCCTCCTGTTTTCTATAAACAGTTATCAAAGAATGATGTTTTGGGATAAAATGACGTGAAAGACATCATCCTAGTGATAAGCATAACGTTCCACGTCAGATCACATAAACACCTTGCTACTACTTAAGCGGCCGTTTGCATGCATGTTTCCGCTTTCTGAGAACGGCATGCTACAAACTTGAGGCGAACGAAGAAGGAAATAGACACGTGGAGGAGTCAAAAAGGTGAAAAGCAAAGCGCCGAGTGGCCACGGCTATGAAACGGCTGCAACCATCTATCTTTTGCGTCATGCACACGAAGTTATTGCGCACCAATTCGACGCCGTGGGACCTGTCTCACACCATTTTCTAGCTATCTGGCGCCAGCGTACCAATCCGTCTCCGGTAGATCCGTCGCACCCCCTTCTATAGGTATCTTGCGCCGGCACGCCAATCCGACGTCGGTGGACCCGTCGCACCTCATTTTATAGCTTTCTGGGGTCGAGGCAACAACTTGACGCCAATGGACCCGTCGCACCCCTCTTTTCAAATTTCGTGACAGACACACACGTGACAGAATAAGCCCGTTATTGTATATCGTGATCATGATCATGATCATGATAAATCGAAATAAGCTCCTGAAATGTGTTGAAAAAAAATGAAAATGAAATCCTGAAAAATAGGCTCCTGAAATGAAAAAAAACAGCCCGGAAGATACGGCTTCGAGCGTTCCTATTTCCTACAACGAGTACGATTAGGACGCGCCAGCCGTGTGCACGCGCCGCATCTTCAGGACCGTTTTTACGGCAACTAGGAAGAAATGGACGGGATGCTCCCCCTCTCCTTAATCTACTATCCCGTATAAGAATACTCCACTGAAATCCGTACCACCTCAAATTCGTGGGGTGATGCCTTTCAGGTTGGTAACATCCCCTCTTCAGAAGTTGGAAACGCACAGCATCATTAACTCCATTAGTACGATGATGTTCACGTTATTTCGTATTACACATCATTTCTCCCCAATTGCTGGGGACATACAAGAGAAAAAACAGTATTTCAAATAATGTTTTCAAATTGTGGGAGTATTGAAGAATATAGGTGCAAAATCAAGTTTGAATATACTCAAAATGTAAAGCAGATGCGTTCGGAAAGAGAACTAAGAAATTTTCCATTAGCGCTGCTTTCTAGAATAAAACCGAAGAAAACTTTAGCGTTAACAGAAGTGATCAAAATTTATTTTTACAGAAAATGCTACTATTACTGGTAGCTGCGCAGTTGTGTGTGTGCAAAGTGAGTACGACAAGAAGTATGGAATCTGGGTTTAGCCGGAAGTTCGGACTGGTACTAATATAATATGTATATGACAACCGTTGGCAATAGTTAACGTAATGTGAGGGACTCCACGGCGTCAGCTGGGTGTGACGGGACTAGAATGCGCTGAGACGAGGTGAGACGGGTCGAACTCGATCAGATATGTGCACCGGCGCCAAAAAGAAGAGAAAAATGTGAAGCGGGTACCATGCCGTTGAATGACCAGTAAGCAGCAAGAAGGTCGGGTCGGATGAGTCCAGCGGAACAAAGTTTGGGCGAAGGAGTCAGAAAGTAGGGAGACTGTTTCCTTGAGAATCCTTAAGAATAGTGGACATGGGCCAGAAAGCAGTGAGAGGTGAGGTGAGACGAGCCTGTGTGCTGCGCCAGAGCCACTGAGCCAGGAGACAGGTCAGATGGGATCATTTTGGTCCACCGATGCAAGGAAGTAATGAGACGAGGTAGTACGGGTTTCACAACGTTAGATCGGTCAAATCAGAAATCGAAGGTGGTTGGTGATGTACCGTTAGGAGTAAGTGTCAAAGGGATCGCAGAGGAAGTACACGAAACGTTAAAAAAAGCCTTCCGCCATACTTCATCACTATCGTTGAGATGATGAGTTTCCTTCCGCGTTGTTCTATTAGTTCATGAATCGTTTGGACGTCTGGTTAACATCGGGACACTTATTCGATGCTACGAGGCCGGTACGATCTTTAGACAAAAACACCAAGCTGGAGTTAAATCCTCCAGTTGTTTTCTCACATTCAGACACGCGGAAAGGTCGAGGAGGCTATTATATAACATGAATGTTAAAGGGATCATTCCACGAATCTGTTGTTGTACGGATTCCCGGTGGAGTATTCCTTTACGGGATCGTAGATTATTGAGAGAAGGGTGATTCTGCTCATTCCTTCCTATTGCTGTAGAAAACGGCCCGGAAGCTATGGCTTCGATCGTTTCGGCGCGCTATTTTCTGCAACGAGTTCTATTGGAGCGCGACAGCCCTCTGCGGCGCCGCATCTTGCCAGACGTTTTTAACGGCAATTAATAAGAAATGGACGGAATCACCCTCCTCTCCATAATCTACGATCTCGTATAGGAACTCTCCACCTGAAATCCGCACCACCCCAGATTCGTGGGATGATGTCTTTGATGAGTCTGCCTACTCCAGTGTGTTCTGATAACGATATCCAGAAGGCATCAGAAGGATGGAGGAGCAGAGGGCTGTTCCTTGTTCTTGTCTTCGTTGACAACAAATTTCGTAGTATAAGTAGTATGAATCAGACATTTTTCAGAATTCGACGCATTTCTGACATATCTTCGTAATTTTAGTGACAACACGAAGAACTATATTTACAGTATCGGAGCACAGAAGAAGAAATCGTTCAAGAAAAGGTTTTATTTTTTCTTAAATATCATCAAATGATCCTACTCTGTGAAGTAGGGTAATCTAGAGTACATTGAAACACGATATTATGTATTTTTATTTACCAATAAATAAAGTTTCAGCATCACAAAACTCAGCAGGCCAACATTTTCCTCGACATTATCATGGTTTCTTCTCCTGTAAATCGTGAAATAGTTCAGTAGGGCAAAGCAAAACAAATAATTAAATAACAGAACAATGAATCACTCTTCATTGTCTGCAAAGTGGTTACTTATAGTGCTTCGGTAAATTTTAGACGTGAGACTACGTCAATTTTATACTTGAAGGCATCTTTCTGTTTGTATCTGTCAGAAATCAGGCAGTAACACTCACTTATTTCACGTGTCAGTTACGGATTTGTTTTATATTTTTGTCAAGAAAGCTCACCTCTGGTTTCGAGTATTTCACAGTTGATGCGTCAGGTTGTCCAGCGAGGTGAATAATCTCAAATATCAGAGCACCTATTATGATGAATTGCAACATTTCGGCGAAGTCGAAATAATGAATATGATCCTAACCTGACACAGCTTTTTACTCGATACGCTTACGATAACAGATGATACCGTTGTGAATAAACAACGGCAACCAAGTAACAAGGAAAGTAGGTAGTAGCACTCATCAGAAGTATCCTATCCAGTGTTACTTTCGTTAAGATGAACAATCTTAATGGTTCCATAAAAACTGGAGTAAATTGCGCCCTTCTGATTTCTAAAGGAATCGTACATTTGTCGTATATTAAAGGCATCACCCCACGAATCTGAGGTGGTACGGATTTCAGGTGGAGTATTCGTATACGGGATGGTAGATTATGGAGAGGGGATGATTCCGTGGATTTCCTGCTAATTGCCGTAAAAAACGGCTCGGAAGATGCGGCGCGTGCACAAGGCTGGCGCGCTCCAATCGAACTCGCTGTAGAAAATAGTGCGCCGGAACGTTCGAAGCCGTATCTTCCGGGCTGTTTTTTACGGCAATTAGGAAGAAATGGACGTAATCACCCCCTCTCCTTAATCTACGATCCCGTATACGAATATTCCACCTGACATCCATATCAGCTCAGCTTCCTGGAGTGAACCCTTTAAAGATACGTGAAAACATATGTTGTCCTTGCTCTAAAGATCTTAAGCTGAATAATAGCTCATTTCTCCTTTCTTCTGTATAGGACGCACCCTCTAATGTTTGACAATAAGTGAAATAATAAATAAGAGAGCAACGCATAAGAATGTGTAGTTGGTAGCGGGATTAGATCCATTTTAACAACAACCGATGCAAAATGTTGTATAGACACTAGAGAAGTGCAAGTGAATATAAAAAGAAATCCAAGAAAAAAGACACACACATCCAGAATGTGCATAATATTGGAGTCAAGCTGTCTTTGAGCATGGGAATTTTTGTTATTTTGAAGCCACCTAAAAATAAATCATTCTATTCCGATCGAATAATTTGTTCACATTTCTCCGTAAGCTGATGAGTACAGCTTGGTGAATGGGTCTTCTTTTCCGTTATTACGTATTAAACCCAATGAAATTCCTTAGAAATGCAAAGGCATACGGTAAAAGTGCATATTCCATTGCCATTCTCTGAGTACTCAGAGCTAATCAAATCCATGCTCCGAATAGTTTGCAAATGTTTCAGCTGCTACTTTCAATTGCAGCCAAGCAAATTCGATGCACCAGCTATCTGTATTTCTCAAATGTTTCGAAAAACAACTGTACTCGTCATTATCGATACGATTGATTTTTATTGTTTTGTTATATTTATTCATTTTTTACTTTCCCTACGCCAAGGTGTCAATATATGATCACATTCTCGCCAGAAAAGATGTGTGACATGTCAGGTTAGGATGTTATCCGTAAATGGGGAGTAGGCTGATGTCAGTGACCTTGGAGCCTTGACCCGCCGAGAGAGTTGTAAATCCTTCTGATCGCACTAATTGATATAGATATGTATGCATGTCCGCTACTAATCGCCGTCGGCTCATGCCTGATTTATCATAGAATTTATGGCTCCTTCTGTCTTTCCTCTTCTGGAAGAAACTTGCTACGTCTTTCTATTCTATTCCTGTCCCTGTGCCTCTCCTAGAAACCGTACGTAATCCCCTTTTTCCAGAAGAAATTAAATTTATAGGAAAAAATGGAGTGATTTGATAAGGATAAATCATTTTACAAAGGAAATCAAGCGAAGAATCATCGCTTTATTTCTGTGAGCATTCCACGTTATTTTCCATTCTGCATGATAGTAATGACGCTCGTTTTTTTTTTACATTACGATCTCCTCATGGATCCTTCCCATTTTTCCATGTTGAGTTTAATTAACATTTTGAAATTAAAGTGGATATATAGGAGCCAAGAGGAGCCAAGAGCCACGTTAATTCACATAGAGATCTTTGCCAATGGGAATTTTCCTCTATTCATATACTATGTCGTGTGTTGTTTCTATTTCTAATCATAAACAGTGTGAGCTGTAGATCACAAAAAATCACATTTGTACAATACAAAAGTCCAAAGGACATACGAAACTTTGGGAAAATAGTGGCACTAACAGAGAAACATTCATTAAACCCTCATCAGTTATGATGCTGAAGTGTTTTCACTGTTGAAGATTGTTGGGTCCTGGGAAATTAGCTTTGGAATGTTCCAATTTCTGGTTTGTTTGTTTTATTGTTGTTTGTTGTTGTGTATTTTATTCACATTTCTTTCAACCATTCACTTTAATGTTTATGTTCTTATTTTTACGTTCATTGAATGCTAAAATTTCAGCAAGATTAATCGCGGAATATTTAGAACTAAATATTAGTATGAAAAAAATGAAAATTAAAAAAAAGAGTTTAGAAAAATGGAAAAGAATGAAAAATGAAATTTTGGAACTTACGTATCCCAGTTTTATATTGCATTTCCTGCTTTGTAGTGATGTAAGCAGCGAAAAGAAACAAAAATTTACTACGTAATAAAGTGATAGTACTATGCAGTAGTAAGGCTCGTCATATGCTCTTGCTTCTTAATTTTTGATCACTTTCTAGGAACTCATCATTTATTTAACCTTTTTAGGGTATTCCGGAGTTCTTTCTACTTTGAAACGCATGTTTAAAAATCCAGAAACATGATTGCGATATAGTTTCATCCACAATTTGGTTCAAAAATCGCACCTCTTCGCTTTTGAGCGTTTAATCTCACTTTTTCTTTTTTTTCCTATCAGACAGACAAGACGAGTACAAAAAACAGTCCAGTGCACAATTTTTTTTTCTAAGGAAGAGAAATAGAAATTAACCAGGTGGAAGGGAAAATGCGAAACAGGTTCCCGCTGTCCAGGATCCACGGCGGTTCTACTTAGAACCGGCAGCAGAAATCGCCTACGTGATACATGATCCCATGATGATCGAGAATCTCTTGTAGACCACACGCTCAGGTCCTGCGAGGAATTTCGAGTAGCTTCTGGAGCCTGCTTCCACGCTACCGATCAAAGTAGCGATGACAACGATTTCCTTTACCTTCAGTCGTCCGGATTTCACCGCTAAATAGCATCCGCAAAGATACGAACGAGCACTTTCGGAAACATCGACATCGGATCTTCGAGAAGCTCCCAGTGGACACTTCAGGTCGACCACATGGTGTTGCTTTGCGTTCGAATTAGGTGCTGGTTAAAATGAGCTCATTCATTAGGCAGAAAGCCGCTAATGGGATTGCAATGGATTTGCTGATTAGCTGACCTCTTCTTCTATTCGCCCCAGCTCAGCGAATGGTCGCCAAGTTTCCGCCATGCGTCTCTGCATTTCCATGCATTTCTCCAATTTCTAAACGATTTTCATGGAATAAATTGCTGTTAATGTCTTGTATAATTAATAAGCTTTTCATTTTTTGTTTATCGGCTTTTCCAGTAAGATTTTACAGCGCAGTTATGCGAAAAATATCTTGTACAACACTCGAATCCTTCAGTGAATGAACAGAAGAAAAGAATCCTGCAAAACTTTCTGGACAATCCCCTTTTCGTATTCAGCCACTTACGAAAGTATAATGTTTTACAACGTTTTTTTCTGCTTAACGTTTTATTTCTTATTTTTTATAGAATTCGTAAGATTATACGACAATAATCGTATGCCTGTTGTTTTTGTTTCTCATTCCTTTTTATCCTCCTTAATATTCAGCGAAATGAAGCCGAATGCTAGTCCTCCACTCAATTGTATATGTTTCCAATATTTCTCTCTTTAAAAGAGAAAACATATTTCAGCTGATCGAGAAAAGGAAAAAGTAAGAAAGAACATATAGATTTGATATAAACAAGTCGTTTACTTTTTAAATGAGTTTTTTTTTAAAATTAAAACCGATCTCATGCTGCAAAGTTCACATTGAATGAACGCATTCATTATCAAATCGTTGCTAGCATAGATTTTTTTCTTCTTTTACTTGATATGTGGTGACTCCGATAGTTTTTTTATTACATAAACATATTTACGATGTGACCCTACACGTCACGTAGAACAGTTATTTTTAAGCCATTCGAACCTATTTATCTGTATTTGTACTTGTCATTTTTAGGAGCTCAAAACCGGATTTCTCCGGAAGCACTTTTGAAAATAAGATAAATTGCGAACTGAGTGCATCATCGTTCCTGATCATTTATCGGATCTAGTAGGTCGTCTTGAAAGTGAAGAATAATTACAGTCTACTGTAATACTGTACATTTATGGGTTTACTCTTCCATCGTACTCTGAGATTATGATTTCGGTTCCATTGCGTTCTAATTTATCATCTCTGTGTCTCTATGTGCCATCCATTGATGCCGACTTAAAGTCGAAAAAAACTCTACATATTCTTAGACGTATGTTTAGATTTCTTTGAACTTTCTATCGATTTTGACACAATTCCTTCACTCTTTCTCCATAATGCTATAATTTGTGGATAAAAAAAGGAATGCACTCTAAGTTCTGTACGAAAGTTTCAAGAACATCTCCCTTTGAATAGTTTTTTCTTGAAGTCAAGGAAAAGCTACGTGAGAGAAATGGGAAAATTTCGTAAAGAAATTCTCAGACACTATGCAGAAGTGAAATTACCGTAGTACTCTCTGCATGCATGGAAAACATTTCTCTCACGATCTCCTGCAAAAATGCTGGAGAATGAAAAATACGGTCATATTTTCGGTATTTTGAAGTCTTTTCAAAATACCTAAACAAAATTGAGAAGTTACTCCCCTCGAAAATTTCCACTCACGAACTCGATTACTTTTGTTCGAGCTTGCATTGCTATATATATTATATGTATTTCTTTCATCATTTCTGACTCATTCACCAATTTCAGTGAAATGGGCCGCATTTATTGTCGAACTACATCGTTTTGCAGGAATTGCACAAATTCAAACAGCGACTGTTTTTTTCTCGAACACATTTGCGCTATTGTGCTCCTAAAATAAAGAACTATTCCACTATTGTGCGTTTTCCTGTGAATCCCGAATTTGCACGATGAAAAATGTTGCGAATTTTCAAGAAGAGTTGCAGTGCTTTTTCCTATACGTGTACATTGCGTAAATATAGAGTTTGATACAACAGAAAATCCCTCAAACATTTCAAACACCAGGCTGCATGTCATGTTGCTTGTCATCTAGCTGTGTGACGTGAACGTTACGGCACTGATTCATCGTACAAAGTCCTCGCCGTGTGAGCTGCCGTGCCCTATGAAAAAAAAACATTGCCTACGTAGGGTTACAAGGATAAATGATAAAGTATCTGGCGTTACTCAATTAAAGACATCACCCCAGGAATCTAAGGTGGTACGGATTTCAGGTGGAGTATTCGTATACGGGATAGTAGATTATGGAGAGGGGGATGATTCCGTCCATTTCTACCTAATTGCCGTGAAAAACGGCCTGGAACATACGGCTTCGAGCGTTCCCGGACGCTATTTTCTACAACGAGTTCGATTAGAGCGCGCCAACCATGTGCAAAAGCCGCATCTTCCGGACCGCGTTTTTTAACGCCAGTTAGCAAGAAATGGACGGATTCACCCACTTCTCCATAATCTACGATCCCGTATACGAATACCCCACCTGAAATCCGTACCACCTCAGATTCGTGGGGTGATGCCTTTAAGGTGGAGCGAAGAAGTCGCATTCACTTGTAGAAATATCCTGCAGAACTTTCAGCTACGAAATCAGGTGACAGGTTTCAATTGGAAATTAAAATACATAAAAAAGAAGCTACTTTTCAGGACTGCGAGTAAAATATTTGTTATAATAATGTAGTATATAATATTACGGGACGTTTGGATAGAAATGTGACTCTGCTAGCTGCACTTAGAAAGAAATTTCTCGAAATGATTTCACAGTAGTGTGTGTATGTGGTGCTTCTTGTTCAGTACATATTTTGTTGTGTTTATTCTCACCTCTTTCTTGTTTACCTAGCTGCATTTTTCTAATAGAACTTTAGCTCTAGAAATAAATGGAGCATATAATATTCGATTATGAAATCATCATTCCTATGACTGCTCAGAAAAAGGATGAAAAGGACAAAGTGCCTGGCGTTAATCAATCCGCGCTGAGATCCACCAGCACGTTCACTTTAGTCCGGAATCGTTTGCCGTTTACTAACCCCCTAACTGACCTATACAATGACTTACGGTGGCTAGCCGATGGGTCAAGTCAGTGTTTTTATCCTCACAGACAAGTCTGGGACCAATTTATTGACCCTGAAGGGATGAAGGGCTTGGCAAGCACTAGGGCGCAATCGAACCTCCGATCGATCATGCAGCCAAAGCGGAACCTCTTACCGACTGCGCTACATCCGCTCCTTACGTAGAGTTATTTTGCGCAATCATAGCATGAAAACGTGCACGTATGTGGTCTCATCTTTTTAGTTGAAGTCAAGTGAAAAAAGAACCAGGCTGCTGGTACCCATCCTAACGTATGACCATCGTTAAATGTGCTCTACTGAGTGATTAACGCTATTCACAACAAATGCTCTCGGATAGATTTTTTTTCCAGTCATTTCAAGGATTTTATTTATTCATTTTATTATTGATTTATTACGAGGAGTGGCGTAAAAAGTCATTCAAGTACATAAATATGACAACTTAGTGCACTTTTATGACGTCCAATAAAAGCAAGTGAACCGAACAGTCGATCATTCGTAACCCATTCGATTCAACAACGTTTATTTCGGCTGTATTCTCGATATTCAGTAAGGAAATCTGCAGATCGTGGAATATTTGTTTGGGTATGAAGTCGTCATTGAAGAGCTGTTTCCTAAGAATTGAAAAATCAGCATTCACGAACCGTTACCGGAAACAACTCCATACGTTATGATGATACGAGTAACTTCCAAGTTCGACCTTCTTTGAATCTTGGCATCGTAGAGTTTGATTGTGTACTACTTTCTTAAGCTGAACCAAGATTGTTATTGATCTTTATTCTGGCTAACGTTTCGGCGTCGTCGCCTTCTTCAGAGCCTGGAAAAATCAAAGACACGTGTAATCTACTCTCTCAAACGCCTCGTCATCTCACAAGATATGATTTAGCAAACAGATTATTTAAAAACAACGTCAGAAAAGCAGACCAGCGCTCACCTTGATAGCCACGAAATTTTTAGCATCTTACAATGTTCGTTGTGAGGTTATCGTTCTTATTTTTCTTTCTATTCTGAAGTTTGGGACCCATATGCAGGAATGCATGTTGGTGAAGAAGAAAACAGTATAAGTGATGTGGTAACCGAAAGCAGATAAGTAAATAGGCAAATGTTATTGTAAACAGTTCGCCTACATATAAAAAGCTTGAGTAGAAACAGTAGAAAAGCTTCTATATGTAGGTGAACTGTTTACGTTTTGTGTTTACCTCCGTTGTACATACTGTAGAAGAGAAGTGCGACGTATTTGTTTGCTAATTCCTGAAGGAAGTTTCGTGTTGATGATTGAGAACACCCGACACCTCCCTCCATCGACCACTCGGGCAACTCAATCTCCATTTGCTAACGGTCGACCCTTCGATTTTACCCAATACATACTTCACACGTTCCCTCATTCGTCTAGAGTTTCATGGTCCGAGCGTGGGAATTTGAGAAATTCAACACAGCACTATACAGGCTACATACATACATACACAGCAAAGGAACTGAATTTTTCTTTCAACCTCTATTCACATTGCTGAAAATAGAATTTGTTGTAATTCCTGGGAAATTTGTCCTGTTTCTCCCTCTTTAATCTACGTGTATATTCAATACCAATTGTCCAAACTCTTGCCATATTTCATGAAAATTTTCTGCTGTATATTACGGTAAATTACCAGATGATTTCTATTTGTATACCGTTCTATTCATAGGGTTTGCGAATAATTTAGTTACTTAGTCCTTGGTTGGTGACTATTTTTGTTATTATTTTATTATTTTACTACATACTACATAGAGTGAGACTATTTGCACTATTAATCCACAAATGTGACACTATTATTCCATAAATGAAATAATCATTCACTCGTATTTTCCACATTATCAAATATGTATTTTCTGGTAATAACTTGGAGTGGGTTGGCTGTAGCGCAGTCGTCAAGAGATTCCGCTGTCTGCACGATCGATCCGAGGTTCGAATCCACCCTGATGCATCATCCGTACGGGGTCAATAAATTGGTGCAAGACTTGTCTGGGAGGATAAAAACAGTGACTTGGCACATAGGCCGCAAGTCATTCTATAGGCCGAAATCATTTCGAGAAATTTCTTGCCGAGTGCAACCAACAGAGTCACATTTCTATCCAAACGTCCCGTGCTATTACATACTATATTATTATAACAAATATTTTATTGGTAGTTTTGAAAAGTAGCTTTTTTTATGTGTTTTAATTTTCATTTGTCACCTGTCACCTGATTTCGTAGCTCAAAGTTCTGCAGGATATTTCTACAGGTGAATGCGACTTCTTCGCGCCACTTTTTCCCACGAATCAGTTTTATTTTTGTAGTGGCTTTACATACTGAGAAGAAAAAAAAAGAAAGAAGTAAATTTCAAAAAAAAAACTCTACATAACATAACGTTGCAAGTTATTCGAGTTTCGGATTGGTGATGATGCAACAAAAAACTTTTCTAATGTTTATCCAGTGGCCATTAAACATCCATAAATTCCAGTGGAGCTCTCCCAAGTTCAGATATAGTCTCATTCTATTTGTTTTTCTTTGACTTCGTTAAGATTCGATGAAAAAACCACTACCTCTTAAATAAATTAAAGTATAAAATCTCTTGTTAAAGAAATAATTGGAAAGTGAAGAATGTTCATCCCATCCACTTCCCTGTGTCTGAAGAGCCTCTAGAAGAGAAGTGCCTCTCCTTCTATAGATTTCTTCCTCTAGAAAATGCCAGCTGCCTCTCTGGATATCTAATTGCTTGCCAGAACAAGGTATTTTCTCTGTAACGCCTTTAAAAACAGGCAGCACCTGAATTGTTCGTGATTACTTCGTGAAAGCATCGCATGAAAACATAATGACTTCCTATTTTCCAAGAGCTCGGGAAATATTGGAAAAATTGCACTAATGGTGCTGATTTCAGCCTTTCCCATAGCAACAGTTCTTCTTATAGAGCGTTGCACGTCGGACTATTTCCTTGCAGCGAAGGGATTTCCTTGCTCGCACATCCACTAATCCTTGGTTGCTCTTTTCCATTACTTTCTTCTTTGTTAGTCACAGTTGCACCATAAAGGTTATTTATTGTTTCCACGTTAGTTAATGTATCTTCCCTGATACTCTGCTTTATAATTCACGGCAATGGGTTGTTGAAATCGGGACTGTGCACATTGGCAGCAAAGTTAGAGAATTACGAGGATTAATGCTGTGAGGATTTCCTAACGGAAATCATTAGATGATTAATTGATGCACTATTATACTTTTTTTGATACATAATTATATTTTTTCAATTTTTCTTGGCATTTTTATTGTCCTCTCCAACAACAAATGATACTAATAGTGGAAAGACAATAATGGAAGCCTTAAATCCCTATCGTGTGTAAGGAGACTGACGTATTCTTGCTGACTGTTCATAACTACAACTCTCTTTTTTGCTTTCCGGCTCTGACAAAAAAATATTCCAATCAATAATAGGAATGTAGTGACTAAAGTGGTGGATGATTTTAGCCCATCGATAGGCTAGATCGTTGATTTCTTTGATCCAAGAACTCAGGCTTCAGTGAAAGTCGAAGACGGTGGAAATGGACTTATGAGGTAACTTTGAAAAACTGACAAAAAAAAGAGAAGCAAGGACGGAATACAGCTGCTGCCAAGGACAGCGGGTGAAGGGGCTCAGCGAGATTTCGAGGATACCTTCGATCGAGCCTTGCCTGCGCAATTAACGATGTATAATCAGTCAAAGCGACATTAAGCACGGTGCAGTTGTGTAAGCGGTGCGGTGGAGTGTAGCGGTTAGGATCGCGCAAGGACCCCTACTACCACCTAAAAGCGTTCATTGCTGCAGTTCGCGATGGTCGCAGCTGGATTCCGACCGCTATCTCCACCGCACCGCTTCGAGCGCAACCGCTCACGCAATTGCACCGTGCTTCATATCGTTTCGATATCGATCTGACTATAGTGCATCACCGTTGCTGCTGCCTGAATAGGTGACTCTGCTTACCTACCGCCGATCATACGCTGCGTAAAGCGAAATATCGCTGACGTGAAAAAGATCCTAGTGTCCATCAATAATTACGGAGCTTCTTTAGATACTTTAGAAATAATTTCACGAGCTACTAAATTACTACTCACGAGTCTCTAGGAAAATGAGGCGCATTCATTGCCGTTTTCTGATGGAAATCTTTTGGTGAAATATTATGAACTAAGGTGATTCTCGAACGTAGACGTAGGCTAAACTTCGAATCTCGTCTTTCGCTTGCATAAAGCGGAATACCCCTACCATTGCTCTTTTGCTGGAGCTGTGAATGACCGAATTTTCCTTCTGCTTGCGGAGTCCCTACGTTGCTGAAGATTAGGTCATATCAGAAAGAACGATGGTGTTAAAGAGGCAAACACGGAAGTACTCTTTGTGTCCTCTAACACATCCTCGGTGCTCCGTTATGTTACAGAAGCCGCTTATATTCTCTTCAGATCATTCGTCATTCATTTCATTTCTCGGTCTAGATATACATAGCCGAAACACTCGGTTATGCTGAACGTAAACGGTCGACAAGATCCATAAGTTGTTCCTGAACATCGTCTCAGGTTCATCTGAAGACCGATCTTTCTACAAGTTTCTTCAAAATTGTCATCACCCAACACCGCGTGGTTGAGGCTTGATGTTGGATGAGAATGTCATCAGCGAAACGAAGATGCTGCAGTTCTTTACCATTAACTCTCACTCTCGTGTTATTCCATCCGATGAACCCATGAGCTTTTGCAATGAACTCCCGAGAGTAGCACTGGATACTTGGGAGGAGGTTGAGGTCAGCCTATGCTGAACTACTTTTCACCTCGATTACGATGTTACTGTAGCTTTCTTATTATTTGCTTGAGTTGTAGTCAAAATTGGTATTGCTTTTACGGATGTTAGTGTTGTATGGCAAAATTCCTTTCATGTGGTTAGTGCACAAGTTCCGAAATATTATTATCTACAATGTGGGGCGCGTGGGAAGGGAGGAGGACATTAGCAAAAGAAAATAACTTTCTGCTTACGAGATTACTTTCATTCCCTAAAATGGCATCCACAAATCGTTCCTCTAACATGGTAGCTGTTGCTTAAATTCATCCCAGAACTTGCAAGTACGCGATGAACTACCATCTAATTATCACGAAGGAGCCACACGGAAAGCTTAAATCAAGAAACATGATTCCAAAGTGAAACGTCTTCGTATGAATCCTGTCTGTTGGGATTGGAGTTGGGTCTTTTTGTATACGCAAAAACCGTTTTCAATCGTTTCGAGTCTAAACCAGTCGACCAAGCTCGTGATCGTCCAACATCAACTTATTACTCTACCGACACATTTATTTCTTTAGTTTCTGTTTGACGCTAATTTCCATTTAAAGATGAAGACGTAGTAAAAATCAGCTCCATTATTGAAGACGTACTACTAGTGCTCTTATAAATCTTCTCCAGTGTAAAACTTTAAAAATGTCAAAGTCACTGGCGTATCAATCCACTCGGGATCTGCTGACGCGTTTTACTGGAATTCGTAATCATTGAGGTTTTGGAACGCGTATTGGCCTATACAATGACTTGCGGGGGCCAGGCGATGATCAAGTCAGTGTTTTATCCTCCCAGACAAGTCTGGTACCAATCTATCGACACGCACTGGGGCGGTTTCGAACCCTCGACCGTGTGGCTACAACGGACCTCTAACCGACAGCGCCACACCCGTCCAGCGTAAAACTTCAGCTTTGTAGAAATCAAGCGGAACTAGTTCAGCTAAAATCACTAATAGTTCTACGCGAATCCGCGTCTTTTTCATCTTTTCTTCATAACTTCGTTTACGCCAGCTCTATCGATTTTGTTTAAATAGAACACTTGAAACCTACTTCTAAGACACTTTTCGAAAAAAAAAAATCACCTGTGGCTACATATCATGGGAAGGCTGAGTCCTAGCTAGTAGTTGCACCGCAAGGATCTTCGATTTTTGACGTCAATATATTGTTTGAAAAGTAAAATGATACTTTCGTAATGTACATACTATTGCGAACAATTTGATATCTCTCACAGCTATAAACCCATTGCTTTGAAGATGCCGAAAATTTGACTAAAGTAACACGAAAATTTTTCTAAGCTCTTAACGCTGGAGTTTGTGGAGTTCAAACATGTTACCTTACTCAAATTTTTAGCATTTTCAAAGCTACGGATTTATAACTGCGAGACATTCTTCGCAATAGTACGTAGATTACAAATGTAGAATTATCATTTTAGTTTCAAACAATATATTAACGTCAAAAATCCTATGTCTTTGGGAAGCACTTATCTGTGACTCACCCTTGCCAATATGTAGCCACAGGTAATTATTTCAAAAAGTGGTTTAGTGAGAGGTTTTAAGAGTTCTAATTATACCTAATCAATAGAACTTGCGCAAATGAATTTATTGATGTTAGTATATCATTACTGGAGTCAAATCGAGGTGAATTATGAGGAATAAAAGGTGAAAAAACGACTATCCGCGTCTTTTGCATCTTCTATCGAAGATTTAGCGACTTTACTGTACCCAGTACAGTGTCCCCAACCAAAAATCAAGGAACAAAAATAAACTGTACTTAGATCAGAGTAAATTTCGAAGTAAATAAAAACAAATAAGCAAGCCTACATATAGCTTGAATGATTAATCCCTCTTATTTTTTATCTTGCTTGAAATATGTGTGTATCTAAGAAATTTTAAACTGAAAATACAAAAAATAATACAAAATAGCTCGATATTGCATACGTCTTAAGAGGGGGGGGGGGGGAATCGGAAAGTAATGTTTTTTTTACGCACGTCAACATTTGTTTGATATTAATCGGCCGATATCGTGCGCCGAATTTCTCTGAGACATTTTTGTTAGCGAAGCGAAGACTTCTTTACTTTTGTTTTACGGATTTTTCTGAATTTCATTTTTATGATTCCATATTCGAAAGCTAACCTTAAAACCAAGAAACCAAGAAAGTTGCATATTTGACACCATTTTTCGATTTTCCAACAAGTACTGATGCATAAAAAGCTGCAAGAAACATTTTTGATTTCCATCTTTTTTCGTCTGATGTCCATGAATGCTAAATGGGCTTTGCCAAGTTCAAATCTTGTTTTTCTTGCTTTGAGTCGACGAAAACCGGCAGTTATTGGGCAAACTTGTACTACTTACTGGTTCCACCAGTAACTGCCGGTCAAAACCACAGACTTACCGATCATACTGGTCCATTTGCTATGATCGCAAGTACCAGTGCGAATCAAAAGAATTCCAGGACTGATCCAAGGCCTGAAAACACTACCGGATTTGTGGGATTTTGTGGCTTTTTCATACAAAAAGGTGGAGTAGGTAGTTTTCGAAATTTGTAACGATAGATAAGGTTACAAATTACATTGAAATAATTACCAGTGATAATAGTAATTAAATGAGATCATATCCGACGTTTTCTTCCTTCAATTCCGTTATTCCCTGGATTACTGCTTGCAATTTATATACTTTAGTTTGAAAAAATGGACGTAGAGCGTAAAACACAGCAGAACTTGCAGTTGGTTTATTTTTAGATATTTTTACTATTGAATCCCATCCATTTGCGACTTTCAGAAGAGTTTTTCAATAGACTTTAACGGAAAATGCCGATTTCAATGGAAATTCTGAGAACAAAGGAAGCTATTTGAAAGTGCTGCGTTCAATTGGATTCTATTGTTTCGAATTCGCAAACAAATCTATCGAACTGTCGATTACGACTACTTTTTTTGAAATTAATGATGTTTCTGGCGTAGAACTTGAAGCCAGAGCATGGTTTTGCGCTCTCTATTTGTTTAATAGATCTGAAAGTTTTCCTCTCGTTGCTGAATTTATTTGCCTCAGAAATTGCTCCTTTGTAAAAGGTACAAGTTAGATTTCTTACTGGAAAACGTTGAAGGGGAATTCTTATTTTTCTTAAAAATAGGAACACCTCAAAAAAAAAAACATCTGAATTAATAATAGTAATAATAATATAGTAATAGTACAGTACAATAATAGTAATAACGTGGTGTGTTCGTTTTTGTAAACGCCACGTCCCTCATTTCATTCAAAACCAAATCTGTACGCTGTGCAAACACAGCACACGGACTTTATGACTTCTCCCGGATTCACGATGATCTCTCAATGGAATGTCTGGTCGTCTTTGTTTATTCTGCCGTGGGTTACATGCCGCTTGGGATGTCAAACGTCAGGATGTTTCATTGTTTGCGCGACAAACACAAGCGTGGTTTCCGTTGCTGCACTTGTTTCCTCGGCCGACGAGCCTTCGGTCCGCGTAGGCATGCGTTTCTTCAAATGAAAACAGCACCTCTTCTATGGTTTCATGGAAGAACCCGCTTCCTTCTCTGGCAATAGTTTCAGGAAAAGCTTGGAGAAACTTTCTTTCAACATACTGTTTTGATGATTTTGAATTATGGGAAAAAACAAATTAAATTTCTATATACACCGATTTTGTATTAATTTATTTAATATATATATATTAATATATTTTATGTATAATAATTAAATGAATAGTATTACTTCAGTGATATGCTATTTAATATATATTGATATTTAGTATATATATATACATATTTAATATTAATATTTAATATATATATATCAATAATAATTCAGCCAATATATATCATCCAATATTTCAACATACTTTTTTAGTAAAATCTTGAAATTAAAATTAACTAAACTAAAATTACTTTTCTAACTACATTTCCAACAATTTCTAAATCTACTTTTTCAGATTTTGTTTGTTCAACATTATAAACTATCCGTGGATGTTGGATTTGTCAGAATTGGCAGAAAAAGGTAAAAGAAAACTGGCAGAAAAGTTGAGGAAATCCGGCTAAAACGATCTGAGCAACTAAAGATGGTGAACGAACGATTCCATTTAAACTGTGGTTGATTGTTTTCTGAGTGCTCTTCAATACTCATCAATCATCGAGTTTTTCAGATGTAAATCATAGTTTTTTCCCCGAACCATTAGATCTCATAGCCCATTCAACCCCTCCGGCAATTTTTCACACTTCATTCGTGTACGTGCTTAGAGTGAGCCAGACTCTGGCCAAAGATCCGTTCGCCTTCTCTAATATCCACACTTTTTTGACCTTTCTATTGATATTTATGAGGAACCGCGGGGAATTTTCTCAATTTCCCTCCGACGAAATGAATACGCTACGATTAGGCTGCCGTGCTTCTCTCTCCGGCTCACAGACTTTTATGGGGATTTTTCACGATGTTCAAATGAGGCTATCGGGTTTCTTTCTCTTGTGGGATATCGTTTTTCATGCATTTATTTCTAAGAATGTGCACTTTCTCAAGAAACCTTCTATAATGTCAATTTTTGCTTCTCTAATGTTATGCAGTCTTTACAGTATTGTAGTTTTTAAATCTTCTAGTAGTGTGTATATCTGTAATTTTGCAAAATCTATGCGTTTTTTTTAATAAGGAACTCGAATTATTTTACTTCCAGCTCCGTGGAGGAAATCGTTTCATAGGATCCAAGCTCTGCTGAAGAATTGGGAAGAATCTAAAAGAATCGGCGAGCAAAGTATACTACTTCTACTGCTGAAATCAACTAAAAGGTACACGCTATGAACACAGGTTATAAACAGTGGGTTATTCCATGTTTTTACGTCACAGTTTTCATTTCTTGTTTCTCTGTTGCTTTTTTATTATACTGGTCAGCTGGATTCTGCCTTTGTAAACTCTTTTCCAAGGTCCGCACATATAATTGATCCTTATTCTCTCCTACAAATGGTTAGCCGTTCAAGGATAGAAAAAAGTGAGGCTTTCCGCCTGAGATTCCCCCATCCGTTCCCTCTTTGTCTATCACTAGTCCGTTTCGGATCAAAGTAAGCACACCACGAATTTGACGTGATGAAGAAAGCCGCAGTAAAATCGAGAGATGAGGTTGTAGATTGCGCGGTCAGGGGTGATTCCGTCCACCTCTCCTTATTCGTCCCGAAAAACGGCGCGGGAACCGCTTTAGTTTCTACGAAGAACCTTAGTATGTATACGTTCTGGTCCTCTCAGCCAGCTATTCATTGGTTTCACTTGAATAGGCAGCTGAGGAGAACTCACTGGGTTTTGACCGCTGCGCAGCTGGATGCGGCGCGTGTACAAATCTGGAGCGTTGTAACTGAAATCGTCGTGAAATAGAGAGTATTTCACTCCGTTCTTTTTTCTTACTACGATTAGGGAGGGATGAGCGGAACCACCCCTGATCCCGCAATCCACGACCCCGTATAGAGTCTGTCCATCGGAAATCCATACCACGTCAGATTCGTGGGGTGATGCCTTTGAACTGGTCACTCACTTCCCGGTAACCGTTGTTCTGCTGCAGCGTTCTGGGCTCCAGAGGAGGATTTGGCGTGAGGATTTCTCAACGTTTGTAAGAGGACAATGATCTGTTACCTCTTTGCACAATATGCTAAAATAACTAACTTTGCTATCTAAAAAATAGACGAAATTCTAGTGAGCAATGTTCTTTTTTGTTTCTGTTTTGTGGCAGCTCTATGGGAGTTTTCAAACGAATAAATAAGCAAACAAGTAAATAAATAAAGGCTTTCGCCTAGCACATTTGTCCTTGGAAGGATAAATACAAATGAAAGGGATAATTCGTGCCTCCTTCTTTAGACCGTGCTATCCGTTATGAAGTTGGTCAATTTCCCAACGCAACGATACATCGTTCCGGGACCTACATAGCCGTTCACCGGATAAATATATCTGGAACCGAAATGACTTCATACGTAAGTATCTTCACCTGCCAAAGTTTTTCCACAGACAGTGCTTGTTGGAGAGCAATATATCCAGGCCACGCCCACTTGTCCAACCGGCTATGTTTATCCAGCTGGACAAATTCTATTGCATTGGAAGACAGAAAGGGGGAGAGTGAGGACATGAAGAGAACATTGTTATTCTTAAATAAAATAAATAACAAAGCTGAGTATCTTACAAAAATTGTAGCTGTATAAGCTGTGGAACATTTACATTAAGTGAGGATTTGAAGAGCACAAAATTCTGCCAATTGTTTGGCGAATGCTCTCGACAAAGGCACTTCTTCCAGAGCACCAATCTACTCGAATTTTGGCACTTTACAAATAGTACATGGATGAGAGTTGTAGGAGACAATGAATTGAATTTTCCTTTTTTTTTTCGAAATTCCTTAACTCGAAAACTCTTAAGAGCTTCTCCAAGTTATGCTGTAAGAGATGCACTTTAAATGCGTTCATGCACTTGAAGCATCGTTAATGCTTGTTATTTTACGTTTTGGAAGTAGGAACATTGCATGAATCGTTAGAAGTCGTGGCATTTCGCACCGAAGAAAGTACATGACACCGTAATCGTCATTTTTTCATCCGTCCGCATAAAAATTGCGAACAAGGGGTTTTCTTCCTCAGTTTTTTTTTTTAAATTAGCGTCCCTGTGCTCAGTGCCCATAGCTGAAAATCTAAGGTTGCATCACCGCGTTTCATGTCGGATCTCGAGGATTCTACTTCAAAGGCCGATCGTATTCCTGATCCAATTCAGAATGAACCAATCATTCGAACTAGAATCACAGTGTATGAGTCACGATACGTGATCCTGAAAGACCAACATGAATCTTTCTATGCAATTTGAACAAGCAGATGCCAATATTTCTGTCTAGAGCAACTTTAGTTCGCTAGAAATATTCAGCTGATAGTTGTTGTTGTTGTTGCTGTTGCAAAGTCAGAAACCCCTTAATTTGGTTGACTTTGTTAAGGAATACCTGCTTATTTGTATTCTTTCCTGTCCTTTTATTATATATTAACTGTTTTTGTATTATGCATTTGTCTTTACCACATCCTTTTTGGCAGGTCATTGAGCAAAATAAACAAATGAATAGATGAGTGAATAAATAGATAAACAAATAAATAAATACCTGAAGTTTACTCAAGGCCTGGTTTAGAGGAAAAAAAGACCCTTTCATCAATTTACGTTACGTATGTAGGTGGAAATATGTGCTAGAGATTTCGATGAGGCTGACGAATTCGCTAATTTGATACCCTTCGCTCGTGTTTACTTTGCTGCATCACAGACGGAAGCGGAATTCAAGAGACGCTACCGGTTCACAATTCGAATCGTATAGGATTGAGTGCTGGGAGACACAGAAGAAAAAGAGAATGATTTCGCTACGAACGCCTACATGAAGAAAAACAGTGCTAGTCTATTTATTTACTTTATTTCTATATATATATATATATATATATATTTATTTATATGAAGATAAATCAATATGGAAATTTCATATTTTTAACTTTTATCTTTTTATTAGTTTAATTTTAATTCTCTCTTATTATATTTTTTGTTACGACAAAACTGGCTTAATACCCTAGATTTATCTACTATTACTTTATTTATTGTTTTATATTTATATTAAGTCAATTCTTTCATACTCTCTACTGAGTGACCAAAGTAAATAAATATTAAAAAAAAACAAAAAGAAATTTAGATTGCGAAAATTTTTTGTTACAAACAAGATTAAACTGCTTTATTGACCTAAATCCATTTACTATTACTTTATATTCATATTTATAAGAAGCTTATTTATTTGTACTATCTATTGAATGATTAAAAGATAGAAAAGATAAATGCTAAACTGTCTGGTGTTAATCAATCCGCTTGGGATCAGCCCCCACATTCACTTCAATTCAGAATCGTTGGAGGTTTACGAACGTGTGACTGGCCTATACAATGACTTGCTGGGGCTAGCCGATGTGTCCAGCAAGTGTTTTTATCCTCCCAGACAAGTCTGGAACCAATTTATCGACCCCGGAGGAATGAAAGGCTTGGTGAGCACTAGGGCGGATTCGAACCTCCGATCGATCGTGTAGGAAGCGGAACCTCTAACCGCTACACTCCACACGCTCAATTAAGATAAATAAATATTCGAAAAAAAAACAAAAAATTCAAATAACTAGTGGCAGTAAGATTAATGGATTAAAAACTTGATAAGTGAATTGAGGACCTGGATTTAATTTTCTTTATTATGGGACAACATATAAAATTCGGATATTTTCTTGATCGATTTCATCGTCTCGAAAAGGTTATTTCAATATTCAGGTCTGATTCATGGAATATTGTATCTGCGTAAATACAGGAAAAACTCCGCTTCCTCAATATTTGTATCCCGCAGGGAAAAGAAAATGACTCGCGAAGGAAAATGCGTTCCTCTGAGTCATGCTGTTGCTTGACTAAGATGTCAAGCATATGTGAATGACATATAAATTGCTTTCGATTATTTCTAGTAGACTTCTGGAAGATTCGCTGGCGACAGTTTTTCTATTATTAACATTATTTCAGTTTTTTTTCGGTTTTGTGGACATATGTATATGTAGTAGTAGTACGGACAGTTGTAGTACGGACATATGTATTTTCTATGTAATATTTTCTATATATAAGGAATTGTAGCGATGCAGATCGCTGCATAGCCAGACGTGCGGTGCCGCCATGATCTGCCTATCTTCTCATCACTGGCGCGATTGTTTACAGACATTGTTGACAGCGAATGGGAAAACAGGCCGATTAATGGATACTGTAAGCAATGTTGTAATATCGTAACGTTGGTAGTGGCCATTACTACGAAACCAGCAATCCGCCTAGCATTCTTGGAATTGGTCCTGATCGCAAAACAATGGGTACCGTAAATATGTACGTATATATTTATTTTTTGCTTAATTTTCAGTAATTTTTCCTGGCCCCCTTTCAAGATATTTATTGATTGCAACGGCTATATGAATGAAATGAATTCCACTGCTGTTAACTCAGTTCTGTTAGATAAACTATTATTTCCTTAAACCATTTATATGCATCAGGATGAATTTTTAAGAAAGAAAAAGTCTGGATAATTTTCTTGGTAATTAGCTACCATGTCAGTCATCTAATTTTTCTACCATATTTTTACAATTATTTCATACATCTTTTTAAATTGCATATTGTCATATAGAAAACAAAGATAAGGAAAATAAGAAGCAAAAAAAAAGATAAAAGAAAAAACACTGGCTTGATGCATATAACAGCTAGTGGCTCATTGTACAGGCCAGTTATGCGTTCGTAATCTCAAACGACTCTGAACTGTCATTTAAATATTACTTTATTATGTATTTTATTGCACTATATATACTATATTTGTATTTGATTCACATATTGTATTTATTGGGTGGGTGTGGCGCAGTTGGCTAGAGGTCCGTTGTAGCCACACGTTCGAAGGTTCGAAACCGCCCTACTGCACACCAAGCCATTCATCCCTCCAGGGTCGATAAATTGGTACCAGACTTGTCTGGGAGGATAAAAACACTGACTTGATCATCGGCTGGCCTCCGCAGGTCATTGTATACGCCAACACTCGTTCCAAAATCTCAACGATTACGAATTTCAGTGAAACGCGTTTGCGCATGCCAAGTGGATTGATACGCAAGCGACTTTGACTTTTACTTTTAATGTATTTATTTTGTGTTTTCTCGGAAAAAGCTGAAATATTCATGTTATCTGGTAACAGCTACATAGTGCCCTTCTCGTTCCCCGATTTCCGAGCGAGTTCCCCAGTTCTCCCTCTACTCCAAGAGCGTGTATGTGCGCTGAAAGGTAATTACAGCTAAGTACTCATGTACTGAGGTGTGTAATGGATACTTTGTAAATATTGGCGCGAGATTTATGGACACTTATCGCTATTCCGAGTGTTCAACGTACTTTTTTCTTCGCAGAAGTTTGAAGAGGTAGTGTGTGAGTTGTGTTTGTGTGTGTGTGTGTGTGATGCACGGCGCACGGGGTATTCAACAAGAACAGCCGAACGTATGCGCGATTGACGACATCTGCACCACCTCTTCAGATTCTATGACTCATCTGGAACCTCCCATTCCTGAACGATGAAACAGCACATCACGTTACGTTCGAATCACCATAGTATAATGATTAAAATTCATAGTTCCAAGAGTCATCATCTGTTACGAAACGAATGGGAACGATGGTAGTTTTGGTTTTGAGGATTCGTTCGTTCTTCGCCAAGCACTTTTCATGAATATTCGAGCATGATCAACACGAGCAAAGGAATTTCCCTGGATGATACTATAATATTTATGACAACGATGCTGCACCTAAGAAGTATATGATAAATTGCAGCCTTATTGATGACGTGCACAGCTTTAAGCTTCCCTTCAAGCTTAACAGTCCTCTTCCAGAATTGCTGCAAATGGAAGTTAGCCCTATTTTTCATGAGAAAGGGACATGGGTCGTCAATCGATACGTATATCAAATCCGCTACAGTCATTGTGAATTTAGTGGGCTTCCATTATTTCATTCTGGACTAAGTACACACACAAAGGCGCCACTAACTTTATAGGAACATTTTTTTACAAGTTCGTATCATAAATTAGTTTTCACAAGTTTTATTTCTGAGGAAAATTGAGTTCATTGAACTGGTATCACTGAGTTTCACTTGTATATTCGAATAGAAACATCGGTAGTTTTCCGTAAATTTTTTTCAGCAAGAAATCACTGCTCTGCTCTCACGTTCTAGAATATTCGCCTATGTCAAGAAGAGATCTGTGATTTAGTTTCACAATGTATTTGCAAAAGTTTTTTTTTTTGAGGATAATACACAGTTTATGCTGATCCAATAAACTCTCCTGAGTTTTCCTTCGCAAATATCTTAACCGTTAATAACCTAATAGATCTTTACTGGTACTGAGGTGTCGTTGTTATCCATGAAGCTTGCTTGGTTTAGCGGTCTTCTTCCTGCTTCTGAAACTTTGTCGACGTCCTGTGATGCCTTCATGGTTCCCTCCCCCTATCCACCTTTCCCAGAAGGGGAAAAAACTAACAGTTGCACTACAACTTTAACAGGAAGCAACTTTAGTGTTTTTTTAGTAATTCACATTTTAAAAATAACTCCATTTGTCTATCGAATTTATACATTAATCAGACACGAGTATTAACAGAGAGGAAGGTGGCTGATGACTGAGAAGTTAGCTCTCACTCACCGTATTTTCTTTGTAGTTTTAAATATCTAATTTAAACTTTTAAGCACTCCAACGCCTTACGCACACTAACATTCAGTTTTCAACGACAACGCCCACTTTTTGACCACACCCCTCATCAGACTCCTCCTATTTTCAAATTTCTATTATGTATGATAGGTCTGTACACATATAAAGCGCACAACAATTCCAAGAATCCGTTCTTCTAAAAACGGCTTCTGTTTTTCCGTACTTACTGTCTTGTTATGTTCGATCTTTCTCAAACTATTGAATTTCTTGTGTATTTTTTCATTCATTCTGCTGTGTATCAGCTGGTTTTTGTCCTTCCAATTATTCCTTTCTCAAAAATTCTGTAGACGACGTCATTGATCTAGATTCCGGATGTTTGCATTCTATTTCCTCAAAATTCGCGTAATATCCAATTTTGAAGTGTGATTCAGATGAATTTTTAGATCCTCGTTAGTAGAGTCCGTCTTCCATAGCCGTTCTTTTTTAGATGTCGTCTTTTTAGATCTATTCGAGCATCATGACTGATGAGAACTGCTGTCGTCTAGACTTAAATTTCTTGGAAGTGTTCCTTACTAAGATACTTAACCATATTGACAATATTTTCTATGTTGTAAAGATTGGCAGAGTTCGCCTGACCGGCTCCGGACATTCACTGACAGCAAGCATTCAGCATTCATCCAAATGCTCGCTGTTATTGGTGGAGCTGTTACAAAAAACTCAAATGTGGCGGGCGTCAATCGCAAGTGGTTTGAGAAGTTTCGTTCCATAATATTTTCATTATTTTTCCTTATCTAACAGTATCTCTGCTCTAAACTCTTTAATACATAGACGACAGCGCTCTTTTTGCGTATCTTGTGCGTGAGACTTTTATATTTCCTGGACCATACTCTGCGTCATACTATCCAAGGTAATAAACCAATTAGGTATGAAAAACCTTTAAATGAAGTCGTGAATACATGAAAAATAACCGCTGTCGTCAAAGGGTTAACATTAAGAATAAACAGAATCTCACAGCGGAATCACATCCATTGCAAAATCGCGCTTTCCGGAAGATGAGGTCTGGGTTCGTTTTCAAACTTTGACATCCACAAAATCAACGTTAAAAGCAGCTCCTGGTCTTGCGTTCTCGGATAGAGTTCGAAATATATGTAGCTTACAAGAATTGCGGTGAAAATGCGGTAAATCTCTTTGAAAAGTATCAGAGTCAGAGTAAGAGCAACCAGAAGCTTCATTTTGTTCGATGAAACATCTCGTTGCACCCGTCACACGCTTTCATCTCGCACTACGGTGTAAACAGTTGCTTCATTTGGCAAATTGAGACCTTTGTTTGATTCTGAGTCCTTCGAATATCTTGATTTTTTCTGGCGATATTTCGGGTTTTCCCCGTCATTTCGGGAAGGGCTACCGTAGAGAACGCAAAATCTGAAGTTTCGCGCCAAATGCTGTCTTTAATATGCAATGGACAAAATCCTGTCGAGAGAAATTTTTGGAAAAAAAATCCAGTTGTTCTAGCTGTGGGTCCAAGAATCATAAAACAAAAATTTACAGTCAAGGGTGTATCAATTTGCATTATGAATAGCTATTTCTGTGCAACTTCTAACTCGAATATTATCTTAATTTATTTTGTATTTCGCTTTATTTTTTATTCTGCTATCAATTATTCCGGCAGATCTTATAGATTGAACATCTAAAGATCAGTTCATGCCTTCAGTACTGGTAGGAGACTTTTGTCATCAATTTTTCCGCTGTGTTACTAGTTATTTTTCTTTTTTTTACTTTTGAAACTACGCATATCCAGGGCATATTCACGGATCTCATATATATGCCAATTTATTACACGTATTCATCCAACTCATACATGCATGGAGCACCATAAAAAGAAAAGAAACGAATGACTGAGCATAAAATAATTTTTCATTTTGTTTCTCAAATTGTTATTTCCATGATTTTTGGATTTCTGGATTTTTATTTCCCATCCATGCATACTTACTCAAACGTTTGTGGTAGAAATGAAAAACGAAAGGACATAAATGAGTAGACTCTACCAGCTATCCTTCAAAATATTTTCCGAATTTACGTTTTTTTTTATCTCCCACCAATAATAATAACTTCAAAAATCGTGCCCTTGTATCAGATATAGCCTGAAAAACGTACCATATGTGGTAACACGGCGAATTTTAAGAAAATAACTTATTTTCTGTGGCGATTACATGTAGATACGGTAGTAATCGTTTAATTTTGTTGCACTATGCATGCAATTCCACAAGCAATGTTTTGGTTGAAGTACAAACAGGTCTGTAGGTTAAAGAATTTTTTTCCTGAATCCATGAATTTTTGGGGAAATTCCTACCAGACTTATTTGCAATCGGTTCTGCGAAGCAAACAAGTTCTCATGATGTAATCTGTTGAACGAGTTAATCACTGGAGAAATTAATAGGTGTGTACTGATTTGAAATGCAACAACTGGCCAGTTTTCCGAGTTTTTTTCCCGCAACTACATATAACGAAATTATAGGAAGGTAAATACATGTCGGAGTGCGGGTCGCGTAGAGATTTGAGGAGCTGAGGACAAAATCAGCTGATTTCTTCTCATATGCTCTCTTTTCATCTCTTTTCTTTTTGATTATAACTGGGTAAATTTTGTCGTTCATTTTCTGGTAGCGACTATGTGTGTGTGTTAAGTTCCTCGTTTCTTTTTCTTTTCCTCTTTCTTCCTCTCTTTCATTTCTTTGTCCTATGTTCTCCATTTCTTCCTTTCATTTCTTTGTCTTATGTTTTCCATTCCCTTCTTTCTTTCTTTCATTTCTCTCTCTCTTAAATTCTCTATTTCTTTTAGTTCCGTTTATAGCTAGAAGAAAAATCTGGTACTTATTTCGTGGAATTATTCTGTCTGTTTCTCCGGCTTATTCAGTTTGGTCAATTGAACAAGAACGAAAAGAACGCGCGAACGCCCGACCAACCGGAAAATATGTCCCGTTTCCCTGCAGCGTTCACCTTTTCCTTTCGTGTTACTGGCACGCTTCGTTGAGCTGAGACGAAAGGGACGCACGGACTCGTGCAGCCGCTTCACCGTCGTCTCATCATAAATTAAACATGGATTTCCAGAACTTTTTTTTCCCATTGCACGGCTTGAGATGGTTGCCACACTCGAGCAATTGTTCTAGTTGTTGTCCAGTTTTAGGAAATTGCTATTCTAGTTTCCACAGCCTTAACCACTTTTCTGGATGTGCTTGACTAGCCTTCGTCTAGTGTTTGTTTCACTTTCTTCTTGCATTAGAAAAACTCTTCCAGCAGAAAAGACGAGAAAAACACAGGTGTGCATGCTGGAAATCTCATTACGATGTTTACCTTGTGCATTTTTGAACTTTTTTTCGTATGTTTTGTCATGGATGCCTCATTTTACTGCAATTACTTTTTTTTTCCTAAGAATCCTCACATAAATTTAAGCAGAAAAATTCCAGGAAATTAGAAAAAAATGAGTGAGAACGCCTTTTTTTCCGATATTGTATTGAGGGCATTGTTCACCGTATTTGGGCGTTAGGTATATATGTGTTATTTAGATGTCATTTTAGCAGTTTGCTCAGGGCCTGGTTGGAAATTACTGCTGGATTGCTCGGATTAAGAAGAAATTTAGAAAATTGCTTAGTTTCTTAGTTCTTAACTAATTGGTGACTGTTTTTCCATTCCGTTTAAAAGCCGTTTAAAAACAGCTTTCAAGCTATTGGTGATTGCGCGGGGTGGGGGGAGGGGGTGAAGATAGCGGAGCGGTCTCTGGGATTTCCGTTCGTGGTAGCTCTGCGCCACCACTCAAATCGCATCTCGAACAGTACGTTCCACCAAATTTTGATAGTTGATAATTTAGAACATCCCGAACCAATTAGCGAATATAATTTCCCGGATTATTCTGTGCCGCGTTCCATAAACGATTTTTGGGCAACCAGAAGAACTTGAGAGCACAAAACACATACAAGGGGATGAAAAGATGAACTTTACGTATAGCACCGTACCTCTTTCGCTGAAATGATGATGTCTTCTGTCCGGCGGTACATACATAGCTATCGATACAGTTGAGGTATGGATTCTTGAGTCAATCCATTTCTTTAATTACCGTAATGCTTATGTGTTCTTTATCCCTTCAGTTAGGGATACGGGGAAGTAAATAGTACCACTTTTTCATCAAGGCAGTAAATAAGTAAGTAAATAAATAACAGTAGTAAAGAACTGTTGTTATATATATATATATATATAATATATATTTATATATATTTTATGTTTTTATACTTTTGTTTTCATCCAATTTTATATTAAAAAAAACTTTTTATCAATGACATTTTGCCATCCGATGAACAAATTTCTTATTCCGTATCCTTAACGAATAAAGATGATTACTCCCCCCCCAAAAAAAAACAACTAGAAAATGACATGCGTAAAAAGGGTACCATTTTCTATTACAGCTAATACCTCCTCAATGCACTTCCAAACCTTGTGGAAAATCTCTTTTGCTCCGCTAAAACTCCTCGTAGTTGTTATGGATTCTACACTAAAAATCCACCAAACGAGGGATTGACAGCCGCGATTGAAATCTCATCGACATTGAATTCGTGTTGTCCTTGGCTCATTTGTAGTCAATGCAAATTTTCATTGGAAGTGGAATAGCGTGCCAAGTACTTTGTCCGGCAACTACTGAAAAAAAAAAAACATATCGGCCTAGTCAGCTGGGCAAACTGACGGAGAATGGGAGGAGCGTGGCTCGTTCCGAGGAGAGGGAGACGTCGATTTGACGAAGATTTGACGGTGAACGGGGAGTTCGTTCAACCATGTAATTTCAGCGAATTTTCAAAAATTTCTGCGGTCGAACTGTATATGTAGTGGGATTGAGGGCGAAAAGGCTACGGGGTATGTTACCAAACATGAAGGAGTTGCAAGGTACCAGGTAACGCCAGGCATTTATCACCACTGAAAAAAACTTAAATTTTAATTTTTCTAACTTGATTTTTCTGAAACTTCGAGAATATTATGGGAACTCTCAAATTTCCGTCGATTGTTTTTTTTTTCCTCAGGTTATTTGTTCCCTGAAATTTGTGAAGCGAATGTTTTTCTTCTTAAGTTTTTATCAGTTTGATTTTTTGAAAAATTTCAGAACATTGTGGGAACTCTCAAACTCTTTCCAACGATTGTTTTTTTTTTGAGGTTGTTTGTTCTTTGAACTTTGTAAACCAAATGTTTTCCTTTTTAAAGGACACTTTATATTTCATTAACAAATATAACGTTGTATCTGAAGCCGTTTTTTTTTCTGATTTCTAGCGGATGTATTTTTGTTTCTTATAAATTAATTTTTCTTTGTTTGACGATATCACAAGTGGAAATTTGTGTGAAACACTGCTTTTTACAGAATTTTCGCATTTTTTTGTGTATCCTATCGAATTTTCTATTATTTCGTAAGTTTTTCGTCTTCTCTCTGACTCTTTACTTCATTATTATTTACTTCTCTCATTATATTTGTATTTTTTTAAGCCGTAGACCAGCATATGTTACTTGTCCCCTGCGCACTTAAATATGAGTCAAATAATCTTTTATACGAGAAGATAAGGACTCACGGAAGGAGTACCATCAAGGCGAAGAATAAAAAATTTGTAGGAGAAAGGACAAGAACATCTCAAGGAATTGTTTGCGGGAAACTACTTATTTTTCCCCATTTTCTTCTACACTACTCCTGGATTATGCCTAAAAAGGTCTCAAATACTGCTTTAATACTAGTATTACAAATACAAAGCATACTTATTCATATTTTATTTAGGTTGTTTTATTTGATAGTTTTATATTTATATTTATATACATATATGATTTTTTAATATTAATTTTATAATTTATTTTATAATTTATTTATGACACATTTATTTACATTATTTATTTATAATGAATATTTACGGCAGCACATCCATTCATGTAACGGTGATTTTTTTTGAAAATATATTTTTTTTCTTTCTCCTCAGGTCAACGTTTTATTTCTGCACAATCAAAGAGCCACCATGCAGCATGTTTTGAAGCGTTGACGAATCCGTGCCAAGGTCAGCCGCATCAGGCGCCGATTTGTCTAAGACGTTGAGGAATTGGATGGATACAGCATTGCCAGAATCACTATTATACCGAAAAAAAATTTTCTCCGGGACTGCTGAAGAATTGGAAAAAAGAGTGTTTTAATGGGTATACAGAATGGTCGGCTATATTAAATTCAATCGATTGACTGACAAATTAGTTTCCGATAATCACGATCATTCATCCAATCATCTTTATAATCGAAAAAAAAAACTATTTAGACTCACTACATATTCGTGAATAGATGGATAAAAGATAAATCCATGTTTTTTTTTCTAAATCCAGTTTCTCTTGTCTTCCACTGGCAATATAGCTTTTTTAGGCGGAGTGTACTTCCTCTAAATTGTTCTCCCTTCCTGTCTAAAGAGAATTACGTTCCTGAAAATAGCCTCATTTAGGGCTGAGCTCAAAGTCAACTCAAACTACTCTAATTTCATCAGAGCAGCGTTGTTTCCGCTGGAGTGAAAGATGGGAAGTTCGCCTTCGTTGCTGAGGACACGGTGAAGTCTCCGCTTTTCCTTCAAACGATTTCCATGATGGGCCAGCAAACATCGGCTCGAGAGGCGGCGACGGCGGCTCTTCTACGTGTCCGCTTGCGCTGCGCGTGCGTAACGGGCAGGTGTGTTGATGTAGTGGCTCTCGACCTACACTCATTAGCCTAAACCGCCGTCATGTTGGCTTTACGTCCCTGTTGCTACTGTCCATCATTGTATCGTTGATGTCGAGCATACGAATCCAATGAATGAACACCCTTTCGACGTGTACTTCGAAGCATCGTCAGAAACAATGGAGTTCCCCCTAAAACTCGTCCTTATTTGATCTTTTCCAAATGTGGTCAGAAATCTGGCACCAAAATTCGCGCCTAAGTTCAACACAAACCTATATTTTTAGTCTGAAGAAGATTCTGGATTAAAAAAATGACGATTTTCTTTAAACAGCCTTTGACATCACATTTAAGCGATGAGATGTGCCAGAGGAGTTCTGAAACAATTGAATATGAAGTGCATCGGACGCACTTACGGACTTTTTGGGATTGCCGATGTGCTCTGCTTTGTTTTTGAGGCCAATTGATATTTTGCGGAAATTTTCTGATTTGAATCCAGTATGTAGGATTCAATGGGAGGGCAAAGTATTCTATTCCTTCCGTGGGTCTCTTCTTATCTCGCCAATCCGTTCAAACCTATTCCTTTGACCTCCTCAAACCGAAGAATATGATCCATATTATTATTTTGTCTCCCATTTAATCCGCACATACAGCAAAGAATTTTTGTAACTCGTGTTGTTTTTCCATCTAAATATCATTCCGATTTAGCGTAATTGTCCATTCTATCAATCGCTTTGATTCCGCAGTAATTAGAGCTTAGCTAATTATCCCGGCTTATAATTACGCATATTAGCACCCGTGCTCATAGCTGACCCCTCGAGAAAGATCTTATGTTGACCATGAAGCCATTCGCCAACGCTCGCTCCATGTGTCCTTGGATGGTTGAGGTTCTTTCTCGATGGAGACCATAACGTTGTAATTACTCGAAACACCTGATCATTTGAAAGAAATAGCACTGAATTTGAGTGATGAATTGCGACCGGACAGTTCCCAAAAAACCTTGCTCAGTTCTCTTTTCACGGCGAAAATGATTAAGTTCACTGTTCCTGAAAGGAATTCTCTTCTTCGTCTTGAGACGACTAGGCGCGAACGCTAAAAAAGGAAAATGGTTACAATATGCATTATATGCTTTTTTCTTTGTTCATATAAGGATGAACGAAGTAGAATTTGTACTGTGAAATGAAAGTCGAAGATCGAAGGTCGCGGCTCGATAGCGTGAACACCATCAACTTCTTCAAACACGTCTTCGTAAGTGCATTTGCATCTGCTCGCAAAAGTGAATTTCCGACGATGACGAAAGTGAGTTTTTTGATGGATTAGTTCATGTTTGTCTGAGCCATGTGTCACCTTCCCATGTTTGATGAACGCATTTTCTGTCGGCAGATTTCATCGTCTTCCCGATATTGCTGGTGGGCGTCTGATTAAGGTGTTTCCATACGTAGTCGTATTGTTTGCTTCTCTCTTCGGCCAATGCCCTCGGATTGTTTTACTAAGCCTTGTGCGTACGGCATCCATACTAATATTAGCCCCCGAGCACGCCATCGTTTCGCTTTTACTGCCACTACTTTTCCAATGAATTTGCCATTTACGCCATCATTTCATTTCGCTGCTACTCTCCCATTCAATGCTACTTTTTTTTTCTTTTATCGAATATGAGTGAAGTTCTCGTTCACTTACATTCGTGAAAGTATCAAATTTGTTGCGATGCTCTAATGTGCTTAGTTTTTCATGAACCACTGAATTGCTTGCTTATTACAAGGGCGGGTTTTAGACCTTTCTAAAGTAAGACCTTCGAGAAGAAAACAGCCAGTAAGGAAGATAAAGTTGTTTTGTTCATGGAATCCTACTATCAAAATCCTTTGATATTCATCATAATTTCTTTCTCTACCAGAAGGAAGCATCCCAGTAATCCCTTTTCTTCATTGCATGTAACCGTCTTTGATTTTCTGAGGAGAACTTTCAACATGGGGCTAAGAAACGCGAAAAAATAGGTATTTCGATTTTTTGGTTAATGGTTAAAATTATCTCTGTATCCGCATAATGCCATTGTGGTTTCCTACCACCACTACCTCTCAACCTTCGAGCGTTGTGTCCGAAAATTCAATTTTCCAACTTGAAGGACTTCAAATTGAACAAGCATCAACTAGGCAATTTTCAGTGTAGATCTTAATATTTTTCTTAGGAAACTTAGATTTTAGATTTTCTACTTCAGAGCTAATGGTCAGATTTCTCAAGGATGGAATTTCCTGGAAATACAGAGTAAAGCGATATGTGTTGCAAGGATAAAATGACAAAAACTTCTTTCTGCAGAGTTGAGAAAATTATGGATGCTTTTGTTTTCTCGTCCAGAAATGGCGTAATGGCCACAAATTGTGCGTTCCTTTTTGATGTCTCAATCTGTACGATCAATAATGTGACAGTAAGTGTTGCAAAGTGCGAGTTTCACTGATGAAAAAATCGTACTCAGATCCCACTCTCCTCCATATCGCAGCTCCTCGGAGAAAATGAATTTATGTGTTTTATAGCGCTTCATATATAGCATTGTAATGAGACTCCACGAGGTTCTACTTCTCGAAATCTCCCCTGGAGCGCATCCGATGTAGAACTGCTTTTAGTCCAGTGACATTTTTGTGATTCTCCCTGATGTATCCATTTCGATGTGTCGAAACGTCAGGGGTTATTCAGCAGTTCTTAGGAAATGACCGATAATTATATGATGATGGCGATCAGTTTCTTCTTCCGCAGAGTTCAATTGCACCTCGCTCGTATCATTGTTTAGCAGCAGCAAATATATCTGAAAAAGAAACCGAATGGAAGGATGTCGAGTCCCGCAGCGAAATCCTTCCGCGCACCTTCTTGGCCTCGCGCTCGTCCTTCTTGCTTATACTAGTCACTCAACACACATTAGCTGTGGTTTCTTGCGCCACTTTTTTTTTCGTTTGTCATCTCACGCACAGATCTCTTCCGTGTGTCCGTTTTCAAACGCAAGTTATTTTATGTTTGAGAGCCACTTGACAACGCTCCATTCGTTGTCTCTAGTCGGATCAATTGTCACGAAAATTTATGATGTATGAGTTGAGAGCATTCGTAAATGATTACGGAGCATCTAACGCTTTCAAGGCGGTGCGTACGGCTTTTATGAGTTTATTGCCGCAATTATTGGTATTCGAGAGGACGAGGAGCAAGAGACTCGACGGCGTGGGGTGGCGCCGAGAGCACCGAGCGCCAACACTGGTGATTGCGCAATGGCCTGCATTCGTGATGTTTTGTCCTCTTCCTCGCTACGTCCTCCTCATCTTGCATTTTGAATGCGACAACGTCTCAGCCAATTATTCGAAGTTTCGTCGCTTTATCGTACATATTTGATTTGCTGTAATCTTCGTTTTTTTGTCTTTCGTAAATCGTGTCGTTTTCCGGCGAAATTGTGTGTCTTTTCTCTTTTCTACATTTAACAAGGGTGATTTCAGTTCGTATCTTCGCTGGGCTCGTTTCTTCTATTTAGTATCTACAGGTATCCTATTTTGTCCCGTACAGTACATAAACCTAGAAGTAAACGTTAACGTTTATAGACTGTACTTTCCATGAGTGATTTTTTTTTGTTCTGAAGTTCTCTTTTCTTAATGATAATACCCTAGCGCCATTCTTCTCTCTCTGTGCGAAGTAGCTAGAGAGGGCTTATCAGTGAGACTTCTGGTGCAATTTGTGATTTTTGTGGCGAGTTTTGGTTTTAATCATTAACTTTTTCTTTTATGTTTTTTTGTGTGTTTTTGAACGTAGTGAATGCTTTCTGGATGTGATTCAAGAAAATTTTTAAGTAGTTCATTTCAAATAGCTTGATTCTGTTTCGGTAGCAGACGATTTCTTGTTTTCGCTATTTATCGACGGTGCTCGTTCCTTTTTTCAGATTAAACTAAATGTTTAATCTTGTTGACGAAAAGGAGGGAAATTAACAAGGAACGCAACCACTCACCCACACCTGTACATAAGTGCCTCTGTTGTTTCTCGTTCGACTTGGCTCGTACGGTATAGTGGTCAACTTTTGAGATGAGATGATAGAAATGATCTTTTTTCATATTCTCCCATTCCACTCCAAACTCTCACATCTTTTAAATCCACAGTTCTTCGCACATTCCGTTTCAGAATTTCGTAGACGTCGCTCCTCCCCCACGATCTCCCTCCAGGGAATGTCATCCATTTTGATTTTTCCATTACGCTGTCTCTGCGTGCATGTTTAGTTAGTTCTTATGGATCCATTTCGTTACGGCAGCTTCGTTTAAACTATGCGAAATCTAAATTTTATGCTTTTCTAGTGACTGTATTCTTTTCGCATATCTTTTCTAGTTTTTCTTTCTATTGACAAATGAAACACTGACGCTTTTAAACCTCGCAGCTCTTTTGTCTCTCAATGGAGCAGTTGTTGCTCCTGGGAAGAATTTTGGATAAATTGTTTCACTGACAACTAAATTGCTTCTTCCACCATTTATGCATTTGTAGTAATGTAGTTTACTGCGTTAATCTGATTATTGTTACGGATTTTTTGGCAATGTTTGGTTAATTGCACAATTTCTGATTCGGGCGCTTATTTTTCAGTTACTTTTCGCTTTTCAAACTACGTGATCTTCAAAACTCAAATGTCATTGTACTGTGTTTTACTCTGTCTTGATGTGCAGAACGATGTCTTGCGACGCAAGATCTGCATGTGCTCAAACAGTGATAACGTTTACCTACAGCCTTAAACCGTTACGAAAACAAGAAAAACAGGGCTCAGGTGGAACGTTCGCCTAGAACCACTGCATACCAATACCTTGCCTTTTATCTAAATAAAATAAAATGTGAGAAAAGTGCACGGGTTCGCAGTTTTTTTTTTTGAATATTTTGCTCATCATTTATCAGTATCTTCGTTTGCAACGCCATCCTTCCAGATATTTTATCAGGCCATCTTTAGCTAATCCGATCTTTCTGCTAAGTCATCAGTGTTCTCTAAAACTGATAAGAGTGTAAGCGTATCTGCTGTGTATGCGCTTACGTTCTTATCTATTCGCCATTTCTACCGTGTTCATGTAATGTGCACGCTTTTTTGTTTGAATTTCTCGTCTTTTCATCCTCTGCAATTAGTACGACATCGTGGCACATAGTTTATAGCCATATCATTGGACGCCTAGATAGCTAGTGAGGTCTGTAGACGACCATCTGTCGTGTCTTCGAAGGTCGGCAGAATTGAGGACAGAAGTGAATATCTTAGCACTATTGTGCATAGGCAAATACACTCAAGTTGAGGTCGTATAGTTACTTTCGCTACTGCGTTGAAAGTGTTTAGCCATACCTATTCCCTAGTGTATGCTGCAAAACTTTTCTTATAGTCCTTGTTTCATATCACCCGCTTAGTTTTAACTTGCGATTTCGATTTTCTCATGGAATTGCTAGCCGTTTTCTGTTTTGCTGTTCTTATTTTCCGGTTTCACGCGCCTTATTCGGAATGTCTTTGTTCTATTAGTTTTCGTTTTCTAGAATCTTAATTGTTTTACGTGTATTTGATGCAGATTAGCTGCTTTCTTTAGTGCAGCAATTACAGTAAATCGAACTAATGTAAAATCACTTTTCATTGTGCCATGTTCTCCTTTGAGACACTTTGGCATGCTATTTTTCCAAGCTTTTTAAATCTTCAGAGTGAACGGAGCTGCATTACAGTTTTACTACTTCTTCTATTTGTTTGTTTCTTTTTTCTTTTGTACCGTATGAACTTCATTGGCCACACCACTCTCTAGAGCATGTTCCTAATTTCACGTCCTTGACCAAGTGCATTCTATTCAAATAAACTGTAATACTGTCCCGGTTATTAGAAGTCTACAGGTTATTTTTTCGATAACTAATAGTTCGAGTTCTCATTCCGTATAATTATGAAAGTTAGCGAGTCTAGGAACGCAGGGAAATCACTGTTTTGCTTTTTTTTATTGACAGCCGTATATTACATTCGTTTTTTCCCCAGAATCATATCTTGCCCTCTGTTCTTTACGTATGGTTTTCCTCTAATCTCAATAACAGATGCCCTTGTTTTCCTCTGGCGCCCTTTTATGCGTCCATAGTGACCTGAGACACGTCTGAAATTGGTTTCCTTATGCGTCACGAGCAATTGCGATTCTGTCCTCTCGCTCGGTGATTCACGCGTTTTCTGCGTACATATCCATGTGTCTGGGAGTTATGCCACAAAAAGTGTCATTTCACTTCGATCATCCGCCTTTTATTCAACCGTCGACTGTGCGTGAATTGACTGCAACTATCCGATCGTCAACCCATAATTATTACTCCGACCAGCCATAGTGATATCGCTTGCCATACTCTAGCGGTCCCATCCTGTGGCTGAGACCTTTCTTTGTCAGGGCCTCCGTAATGCGTGAGCTGTTGACCATCTGTTACTGTCATTGAGGTAAGGAGTCAGTTGAGGAGAGACCATGTTTGGTTGCTATTCATCTCATGTTACAGGAACCTCTTTATGTTTGACTCTAGCTTAAGCCTCATGTTCTAAGGAAAGAAGTGTTACATTTGTAAATCATTGTGCAATGTAAAACTGACAGGTATCTACGAGATTTTCAGACTCATTTGCTTTGTCTATTGATCGGTTCATTCTAATGTTGCATTTTATTTCTGTTTTTCCCTTCACAATTTTGAGTCTCATTTATGCCCTAATTCGCGTTTCTGCCCACCGTTTCACGGATGACTTCCTTCGTTTTTCCTTAAACATGTAAAGGTACAAGCTGATCAATGTTTCCATCTGCAGACCTAAGGGATTTTGCGGTATTGAAGTGATACAGCAGAACTTCGACATCCATAGTATCAAACTAAACTTTGTCTCACATTTAGTTGGCTCTGACTGTGCAATAACAAACAGACTATTTTGTACCATTTTTTCCATGTTATATGCTTAATTTTTAATTTGTCTCATTTTTTGAAGCATATTTGTCTGCGTCAAATTGCCTTCTTAATCTCCTTCGATTTCTGACCTTCCAAAATTTTGCTCAACATCATGTTGAATGTTTTGTTTTCTTATCTCGTCTAAATCTCATTTTTACCGCATCAGTGGTTTTGATCGTGATCCATTCCAACGAAGCTCTAAGGGTCTGGCGCCATCGTCTTCCATCATGCTAAAGTTTGCATGTCGCCGGACATGACCTTGGAATCGTTGAGCGCGCGATCGCTCCTCAAATTTTCACATATCGTCCAATTGTGCGGAATGTTTTTTTAAAGGATTTCGCCGATGAAGGCAAAGAAGGGAGTGGGACGCTCACATTGCCGTCACAACTTCTTCAGTGCTTCCCTTCGCGCGGATCGCCTCAAAGCGATTCTCAGCCTATGCAAATTTCCATTATGCGTTTCAAGCCTCAGCTCTGCGTCATGCCGATGCTAATCTGTAACCTCCCGCCACATGAGGAATCAGTCTCCTCTGAGACTTGGATGTCTTTCCTCATGCGCACTAATACATGTTATCGCTATCCTCATCTCTCAGAATAGCTCCAGAAAGCTGTCATGTTTTCGTGGTGTTCTCATTCGTTTGCTTTTTTTCACCACCACTTCCATGGGATTGCAAGATATAAGGAAGTGTTTTCCAGCTGCGCAACAGGTGCACAATTTGATTTTATTCTTCCAATGAACGGACAGCCATCCTTGGTATTTGTGTCTGCCGACGTATCTTTCATTGGGAAGGGTTATAAAGTAAAATTGTGTTCTGTTTTTACTTTAAGTTGATTCTTTTCCGTCGTCCTGCGCATGTATTTGCCATTTCTTTTAGTTTTCCACGTACCTTTGTTATATTTACAATATACTGCTGCTGCTAATCATCTTTTTTCGACTCCTTCACAAATTTCTGATGTTTTTTGTTAGCATCTTCCATTTTTCATTGTTCTCAAGCTTCATACCCGTTGATTCGTCGGCGAAAGTCAAGAACCCTTTACATTCCCACCCAGATTTTGTTTACTATAGGGGAAGATGCTCTTGTTGTTTTGAAATGCCCCATTTTCACCGTCCTTTTCAGTGGTTATAGGTGCAGATGCAAGAGTCTATTCTCTTATGGATCCTATTGACCGGGATCTCCTTGATGCCGCTAAACACGAAATAGGATGCGTCCATTAGGGGGCAGACATTAAACGGAGACATGGGAAGTCTCGTCGATCTGCAAACCAAACACACTCAGCTAATATATTCGGTTGATTCGTGCGTGTATGGTCTCTCGGCCGGCTCCTTACCGTTCGAACTTTGCGGTGTACATTTCTTGTGCTTTTTTTTGCTTGCCGTTTCTGTGTGTGGCTTTAGGAGTGCTGTCCGTTTTTTCCGCAGTCGTCATCAATCACTGGGAATCCCGCGCGTTTAGTCTATTGCAAGGTGGACAAGTCCTTGCACTTAGTCATTGGTGACTGCTTGGTGGTCTTTTCCTCGCTCGTGCCTGGGAACTGCAACGATTGTGGTGGAAATTGATAGTCTTATGAAGCAGGTGGCTGCCGCACGCTAGTGTTGTTACAGTACACATTTGTGTCATCCACGCTACCGCTGTGTTATTTCAGGTGTCGCTCACCTTTAGGGATAGGTTTTCACCGATTCTCATTTGTATCGCTGCATTTAGCAAATTAGTGCTTTGGGAGTTAGTAGTTTGTTTCAAGATTAATCTGTGCTGTTGTGAAATTTCTCTTCTGATGATAATCATTCTATTCCCTCTTCCTATTCCTGAAAATCCTTAATCTCTTCCGTGGCAAATTTCTTTACTTTTCTTGTTTCTTGTTGAGAAAGTTGTTTGGAATATGCTAGAATGTGACTAGTTTCTTGCTAATCTCCTGATTAGTAACATATTGTATTGCCAAGAAATATCGCGTATCCTTTGCACTTTCACAGTATTGGCGTATTGCCATGATGCGGGAGAATATGGATGCACTCGGTTTGATAGATGACCAGTGGTCCACCATCCATTTCGTTCCCGTTTCATTCATCTGCCGCGTAGATCTATACATCTAATGCTCCGGTACGTCTGTTGACTAGTCGATCTCTATGGACCAGTACGTTGCTTCGTAAAACCAAGCATCAAGACGTCAAAATCCAACGGGACCGGTAATTAGAGTTGCGGAGAGTAGCGACGCGAGTCCGACTTCTCTTTCTTATTTGGTTATGTGATGATGGTGATGCGATCGTTGCTCCTCAACTCATTTGGCTCTCGATATTGCGCAGTTCTGGAATGTGGAAATGAGACGGCTCTCTGTGAATAACCGCATCCAGTGACGAAGGTATTCACACTCTTCATTTCCTAATCCCTTTCTCATCTGTATAACATATCGTTGGCATTTTGATGGCCGCTCTTGCCTGCGACCACTTCATGTTCCCGCCCCCTGTATCCGACTGCCCCGACATAGCGTTGAACATTTATTATTCGTCTCTTTAAATAGAAAGTATTTCTTGATTGATTAAGAACTTTTTTAAATGAAGTATAATGTTAGTTATTCTGAATGTTTTGTTGTTTATTCGTGTTTCTAGATGGATCTTTTTTGGTGCATTTATCTATTCCATATTTCTGGATTAAAAAAACTTGACCCTAACGGAATGCTAACCTTTCGGGATCGATTACTCGAACCTGAAGGGCGCCCTTGAGTCGCGCCTTCTTTGCGAATGGTAAAAAAAACAGACGTTCGCTCCAATAATGGCCTAGTCCTGCATGGGACTCTTGACCTCGCGGTTTGCAAAGCGCTTGAGTCGTGTTTTGTTTGAATATCATAATGGAACGTAGTCCTACTTTTCTTCCGTAAAATATTGATCTGTCTTAGTATTAGTCGGTGTGATGGATTCAAACTGTCATTGTGAGCATAGGTGAGTCATAAATGTGTGCGGATTGATGCCCAAAAATGGCCTTGATAAGGTGTAATGGTTTATTGTGACAGTACAAGTATGTGGTTGAATTACTCAGTGCTAAGTGAGTAATCGTAATTAATATTTTGCGTGAATGAGGAGTTATCCCATTGGCAATACCTGGACTGCTTAAGAACGCACTTATTTTGTCATTCCTGATTTTTTTCTGCTGGATTCTTTGAATATTTGTTTTTTTTTAATTGTTTTTTTCTTTCGAAAGTGGGTAATTCATCTCTTGAAATTGTTCTTCTCCGGATTCCACCTTTACTTGTGGTATTTTGTTTTGCCTTATTTCGCGAGCTTCCGATTACATATCTTGGAGTCATGTTTAGCTGGTTCTATGTTACAGGGTGAGGGAAGATCCTCGGAGACGCTTTGTCCATGGTTTTTCTTTTGTAGCTGGGGAAATGAGCTTTGTGAACAAATATCTTACCATATCTGTCTTACTCGATTTTCTGCATGCTGGTACTCTTCAAACATTTTTTACATTTAAAAACTTTTATATTATATTTTCTTTTATAAGAGATTCTAGAATTACCGTAACAAAAACCGTTTTTTTTTTGGGTGGGGGTTGAAAATAGGAGAGAGCAGGAAGTGTGCAGATAGCGATATGTCTGCTGGGGCACAATAGAATGGTGAATACTTTATTAAGAATGTTTTATGTTTATGTCAGTGTAATACTTTCATTTCAACCCTAAATACTTTGAAAAGTTCTGAGGAAATCTGTGTGTGATATTGTTATCTGAAAATTTTTAGAATTTTCTTATTCACTATTTACACAAAAGCTATATTCCGCGCGGCTTCGCGGCGCTTCAACCGTCTTGCGTCGATGCGTTGACGACATTGGAAATATAGTATAGGCGGATTCTAACGCGAAAGAGTTCTCATCCCATTGAATAAATATTAGCTCACTACCTATTTTTGTCCAGAGAACGAATAGAGCCGTCTCGTAAAAGTACTTTCTATTGAAATGATGGAAATTGTGCCAGAAAAACAATTGAAAGCTTCACTAGTTCTAACTTCACTTAAATTTTTTCAAAAAACCATAGTTAATTTCCATGAATAGCGTATGTGAGAACGTTTACAAATATGATCCTAGTGAATCTTGGGAAAACCCTAAAAATAAATGAATATAAGAAAATAGAACTGAAAATAAACTAAATGAATAAAGTCGACATTTTCGTTCAAAAACACAGCTCCTAAGCAGTAAGTTTGTGAATCCTCCTTTATCAAACTGTCATCGTACCCGGTCACCCTGTGGAAGAGAAGAACCGATAACTTCGATATAATTGATAGGAAAGATGCCTGTTTTCTCTTCTTGTCGCCGTTTTCCACTTGCAAAGTTAGGTTCAAATAGGTTTAATTATAGGGATTTTACAGCCACATCCCTTACTTTCTTATTCTTTATTTCTTTTTTTATATTTTATTTTATATTTTTATTTTTATATTTCTTTCTTTTCGGATAAAGATATTTGTTTTTTTTACTGGATATTATACATATGTTACTATATACAGTACTACATTGTACTACTTAGTATGGTCGTCTCTTAGCATATATTTTGTTTTGTGCGTTTACAGTTCAAGTGCCTAATTTTGAAATATATAGTTGAGAAAATGGTCCTTACGGCTGGGCGGTTTAATGTCATATTGCTGTCCATTTTCATTCACGGAGGAACATTCCTGATCACTCAATGTCATAGTCTAGACTTACTCACTCGTATACGCTACATGTGTATGAGAGAATTCGATTTGGTCGAACAGACATACAACTTACTGTTTCCCAGGATAAGTAAGTTTCTCATCTTTCGTTTTTCACAGCAATGTTTTTTTTTCTAAGAGAGAAATTTGTCCTGAACAGTTGCATCCTCGCCGTTTAAAACTTTTTTTTCTCGTTTCTAATTGGTCCGTCAGTTGTTAATCAACACGATTTCTTATCGCTAGCCGTAGGAGTCCTCTTTTCTTTTCGATGTTTTTAGTATCACACATTTGCAGGGTGTGAAGTGCTATAAGCATCTTATCTACGACTTTTTCTTTCATTGCATTTCTACGATAGAAAGAGTTTTGTACTTTTAGTAATTGTTTTTCCTGTGGCTAAAGTGCTACGTGGGGGTCTTTCATGGCCTTATTTACTGTTGTTTGTTTTGTTATCGTTCTCTTTTTCTGTTAATTACGCTTCTTTTTCAAATCTGGATTTCTTTTTCTTCACTCCTGTACTCTGCGAGGAGAATTCCCCATTTATTTCGATAGGCTCCTCCACTATTTCCTTTTTCACGTTCGTCTCTTCTCGGTCTAAGTGCTAAATATTTTTTCGTTAGTTTCGATTGTCCTTTTTAGTCCGCTTGCGGCTGGTGGGTGGACGCGTAATTTCCCAGTCGAGCTTCCGAGTGATTGATAGCTTATAATGTCACGTTTACGAAACGTGTATATTCTTTTCTGTGATTAATTATATTGCAGTGACTCTTCGTATTATTTTTGATGTCGTCATTACTCATTCGTTTACGTTTTGGTTTTCGTCTTCGGGTCTTTTTATTTCATCTTTCTTAAGCAACTTTTTACAGAGGCCTTTTTCCATGCCTGTTGGCACTTTTGCCACGGCTTTTTTGCTCATTGGGGCGGCCACTTTGAGTGGTGAGTTTTTTTTTCTTTTCTTCTTTATTTTTCCAGTTGTTATTGATACAGCATTTTCCCTCAATTTTGGTAATTTTATCTAACCGAAATTTTACTTATTAATTTATTGCCTTATTCTGCAGCCCATACGTCTTTTTCGTCTATTTTTTTTTGGAAATTAATGCTATAAAGTTTGTTTTATTGAAAGATGTCACAAGCGAGCTTCCAGAAATGTCTGTATTAAATCGGTTACATTAGATCAAGTTCACTATTTGTGCATCACTGAAAATTCATTGCTATTCCATTTTTCCTTTTCCTGTTTTATTCATGTTGCTTTTCTTTTCCTAATTCTAACTTATTTTTTTATTTCATAGCAATTGTTGTTGGGTGTTTCCTCATCTTTTTGGCAACGACCTCATTGCACTTTTGGTGCCTTGTCAGGGGTCTCATTCGGTTCTCTCGTAATTACACGCCGTCCTCCCATTTGGTGGTTTTTCCATTGCAGTTACAATGGCGATAACTTCTCATTTGAATCGAGTTGAGTGGAGCGATGACATCGACTTATGTATTCCACGCTCGCTATGGGCATCTGACTCACATTTTGTTGATTTATCATCTGGAAATTGTCGTTCCGTAGAATTTCATGCGTTCTTTGAAAAGCTTATAGTCTGTAGCCGCGCAGGATGATATATGCCGAAAACGGCCTCGGAAGTTTGTGCGAAATGGCCAGCTGTTGCGCAGCAGTGCAGCAGGTGGTTCTGAATGCTTTCATGTTCTCCTACTAGAGATACGCAGAAGGGAACATGAAGCGGATATCAATTTCTACTATCTAGACCACGATTTTTTAGGAGTGGGAACTATTTGATCCCGAGGAAATGTTCAAAGACTTCTGGCCAAAGTTGTTTTTCGTGAGAATTAACTACTAACTAATAAATAAGTGTTGAAATTTTTCGAAAAATCTTTCTCTTTTTTCAGTTATCCACGCGAACTTAGAGTTTTAGCACTTGGTTAGCAAGGTTTTTTTTGGCAATGTTTGCGTTGACGCATACAGCACACGCCACCTGCGTTTGCTTGCACGTATTTAAATGAGCGTAAAAACTACAGCGACATAGATTTTCTTCTTTTTTCTTTCGGAATTTCAAACCGCTGTAACGGAAACGAAATTGAACTATGTGACATCTTTCAGTACGTAGCAATGATAAGATTTTAGTGTCACATGTCACGATATACGACGAAAATGTGAACATTTTGTGTAATTGTGTCAGATTTGTTGTTATGATAGACACGACACGTAGTTATGTAGACGTCTGCTCTTTGCTCTAAATTTTCTTACCAGAACGAAGTTTATAGAAATACGCATTTTGTTAGGATGGAACAGTTTTCCATTTCCAGAAATATGTTTGTACTAATAAAACCTCTTTTTTTCAGTGAGATTTCCGAAAAAAGCATATTTTTCATATCAGCAGAAGTTTTTTCATTAATGAAAAGAAGCGAGAAAACTTCGGAGTAACGTTCTTTCTTATCTAGGTTAGTGGTGAAACACGTTTAATTCTTCCGAGGCTTTCAGATATGTTTTTTCTGAGTGGAAAGTATGTTGAGTATCTAATATCTAATTTTGTTTCACGTTTAAAGCATTTTTTTGGAGTTCACAGGTCTTACCGCCAGTTCAGCACATACAATTCCGGTTTGGTTAACGTAATCTTGGTTATTTCGTTACTACACACGTTTCTTTATTATTCTGTTTGGTCAACAATTTCTCTTTCAAAATTTCGTAGTCTAGCGTTTTTTATTCTAAGGAACACATAAGTTATTGCGCCCACTCGAAAAGTATCTTTCCTACTTCATACTATAACCGAAGTTTGAAATAAGTGGTGTAACATGTAGAAATTTGCGCTCCAACAGCTGCAACATCAAATTTTCAGCGAGAAAAAACCATTGCCGTGGATTTGATGTGAAATATTTTTCGCATAGTTAACGATGTATATCGTTTATGAGAATATACGAGTAGCGCGTTCAATTGGATAAGGGAATTCGTAATTTTCGGCCCTTCTCCGACGCATCATGCGTTTGTGCTGCATGATTGCTTAATTTCCGTTGGTGGCTACTGATCTTCCGGACGAAGAAAGCCCACATCCTATCAAATCTCCGTCTAGATTCCACGACAAATGCAAATAAAAAGACTTTATCGTAGGGCGAAACTACTTAAAGTGTATTTTAATTTAAAAACATGAATGAAAGAGGACCTCGATGATCTGCGCTTGTGCTAGAAACATGTGCTGTTTCTTTGTTTAACTTCTGTTGGGCTCCTGGAATTTTGCCAACTATCTTTACTTTCACATGTTGCACCTACTTCTGCAACATGCTTCTGCACAAAAAGTGAGGTGAAAAAGATGCTGAACAACTGAACTATAAGATTTGGGAATTACGTGGTTGAAAGTTGTATTCATTTTTATTGAAGATGATTGTCTTATTACACAAAAAATGTTTTTTTCAAAACTTTGAAAAGTTTTGTTGGGAGTTAACGCGATGAAAAAATCTATACTTATAAGGGTGAGGCAAAATTTGCTTTAATATTAGGCTCTTGAGGGCGGGTGTAGTGTAGCGGTTAGAGGTTCCGTTTCCTGCACGATCGATCGGAGGTTCGAATCTGCCCTAGTGCTCACCAATCCTTTCATCCCTCCGGGGTAGATGAATTGGTACCAGTCTTGCCTGAAAGGGTAAAAACACTGACTTGGCACAGCGGCTAGCCACCGCAAGTCATTGTATAGGCCAGTTACACGTTCGTAAACCTCAAACGACTCTGTATTGAAGTGAACGTCGGAGCGGATCCCAAGCGGATTGATTAACGCCAGAAACTTTATTCTTTTATTCTTCATTAGGCCATTATCGCATATAATTGGTTCTTAGTGGATTTTAGATATCTTCATATTTTGTCATCGCTTTGTGTACCGTACATATTTTTAATGCGTGTGTGCTAACTTTAACTTACTTAACATTAACGTAACTAACTTGAAATGCTTCTTTTTCCAGAAGACTGTCTTTTGCAGCTTGGATTATTGGCCATTGCCATTGAAATGGTATGAATTCTTGACTATTTATTGTGTGGGTTTTATGAGCGTTGCTTGTTCATTTCATCGGCTTAGATGAGAAGGATTGAACCCAAACAGCAATATCCTTTTTAGTGGTGCAATAGAGGTGCGAGCGTGGGCGAAGACCTAGGAATTGAGAAATATTTTCTCGATGAACAGGAAGAATTCTTGTCGTTTAACTCCTACTACGGAATGAGTCACAAGAATCAACCTAGTGACGGACAGAAAATTATCCTTACCTTTTCTTTTCCCTCCTTTCCTTGACTGCTTCCTGTCACAAAGAAAATTCTCCTTCGGAAGTCAGAGCGAGAGATTCATAAGGCTTTCATAAGCTTTGGCAGTTTGGAGTAGTGGACAAGGATTTTGTAGTGGCACTACTCTGAGTATCTGGAAAGAAAACCGTTGATCTCACATTTAAAAAAAGGCGTATTTTTCATTATCTCGAGGCGTGCTTCTAATTTTTTTCTTTTGGAAGCCTCATATTCCCTTGTCAGGTTTTTGTTCGCTATCATTAATTCTTCGCGCATTTCCAATGTTGACAGTAGAAGAAATCTCCCGATTTGTTTTTTTTTTCCTTGCGAAGAATCTTCCCACTATTGATATTCTTGGGAAGAATGATGTAAATGACCCTTCTTTCTCTTCTAATCATCATTCGTTTGGTTTGTTTTTTCTTCGGGACACTGAGTGACGACGTTGCATTGTTATTGAATCAGATAGAGCAGAGTTCCTCGAAATCATTTTTGTTCCTCATATGAATACCATCGAGTCGCTTTGGTATTCTAATTTCTTGTCTTGAAAGATCTCGATATCGGGACTTATAAGTACTGTGAAAATATGAAATAAATTTCGTTCAGAAACAACTATTTTCTTTCGAATGATTACCATTTATTATGGAGGTGCTTACAGGGATATTCCACGATTTTTAATTACACCTTTGGAGTGATCCTCATTTTGTTTGTCTGCATATGTTTCTGCTTAAAAAGCTAGTGCTACTTTTGAGTTCCGCAACAATTTAGTTACTATTTGAATGTTAGTGTAATATTTACGAGAACATATGAAATCTGCATTTGGTATAAGAGAAATCCAAGTTATTTTCAATCTGAGATTCACTAAGGATTTTCACTTTACTAAATGATTCGCAAAAACGTTGAATGTAACGTTTTTCATCGCTAAGAAAGTGTGCGACCAACTATTATTCAAAGCACAGATGATTTTTGTCCAGGATGTAAAACGATCATTCTATCCTGGCAGTTGCAACTACACAAAGAATTAGCGTCATACAAAGACGCAGATGAAAGGACAAACGAACAGCAAAGTTCGTCTGTCTTTTTGTGCCGAACAGCGTTTTGCTGGGCAGGCGATTGCTCTCGGACGGGAGAGAGGGGAGCTGTGTTGTTTAGGAATAGGTGATTTACCGCCGGATGTTGGAAATGATGGATGAATCCTACCAGATTTCAACTTTATAAAAGCACATGACTCGAAAGATTGGAATCCGCTTAAAAAAAACCTTCATCAACTCATTGTTGGTTGATAAAAAAGTCGAGTGCTTATTTTGTTAGTTTCGGCATACCCAGGTCGTAAATTTCTCCGGATTTTGATTGCAATTTTGTCATTTCCAGTCCTTAAATTTGTGTGGAAAGCACGTAGTTTTTTCTCCGTTAATTTTTGGCATTTCTATTCATCTCTGTCGCATGTGATTCTGTCCTTTGTCTTACCATTCGAAGTACGCGACGACAAAGTGCGCATGGATTTTTAGTGGTGGTTTTCGCCTGCTGAAGTTTGGAAATGATTCATGAAGCTTAAGTTCATCATTGGTGTTGTTTGCAATGCATTTCTGTGAAATGTACTCAAAACGCACAGAAAGCACCTAAGATTGTATGGGAACCGTTTTGTTGTACTTCAACAAAGCTTCCCTTTGTACGCGCCGGGGTTTCTGGAAGAGTGCCGTGAGAAACGATCGCTTTTGTGTTCCCTCCAAGAGGTACCATTGCTTTTTTTTGCTTTACGAGGCACTGAATTTGCAGTGGAAGCACTTATGGGCTGCAAGCCGCATGCTACGATATTCAGTATGTTTGAATAACAGAGAACGGCGGGAACATAACTGTTTTATGAAAGATTCGAACAGATGGGTGTTCCTGCCTGTAAAATTGATTATATACATTTTAGTGCTTTGATTGTTCCTGTAAAAAATTTGGCTTCATTTCCTTATAGTCGCTATCATAGATTATTTATGTATTGATCATAAAAAATTTAATATTCCTTTGTATTATCTCAGGAATTAAATTTTCAATAGTTTATTCAATAATAACGGTAATGATTTTCGATAAAATTAAAGGCATCACTCCATGAATCTGAGGTGGTACGGATTTCAGGTGGAGTACTCGTATACAGGATAGTAGATTATGGAGAGGGGGGTGATTCTGTGCATTTCTTCCTAATTGCCGTAAAAAAACGGCCCGGAAGATGCGGCGCGTACACAAGGCTGGCGCGCTCCAACCGAACTACTTGTGGAAAATAGCGCGCCGGAACACCCGAAGCCGTATCTTCCGGGCAGTTTTTTACGCTAATTAGCAAGAAATGGAGGGAATCACCCACCTCTCCGTAGTCTACGATCCCGTATACGAATACTCCACCTGAAATCCGTACTACCTCAGATTCGTGGGATGATCCCTTTAACTTCTATTATGGAATCAGTCATAAGAAGCAACCTAGTGACGGATAGAAAATTATCCTTACCATTTCTTTTCCCTCCTTGCATTGTATCCTGTCATAAAGAAAATTCGATTCTAAGTATTCAAAATAACGATTTTCAGGCGCCGTTGTTGACTGGGCTTCTATAGCGACTCCACCACGGTTTATTCATGATTTGAACGAACCGATTCTATACTTTAAAGTTGAGAAACATGGTACAGAGCAAACGAAAGCTCCCGAAAATCTTTTCCAAATCACTATCAACTGTATAGCGGAAGCAAATCCGGAACCATCGTGAGTGTTGTCTTTGTTTTCTGTTTTCAAGCAAATCTATTTTATTTATGTTTTTTTTTTATATTTACGCCAAGATGGAACATTTAAAATGCCAGGGTACACATGATTTGTGTGAGTAAAGCAACATTATCTCAGGTAGTAGGACAGTACTAAAATGAGTATAAACAAAACTATGGAAGGCAAAAATCCTTTGAAAAAACGTAAAATAGCTTACTCTTCAGAATATTTATAAAATTTCATTTATTGATCTCTTATGGGAGAGCCTTATTATGGAATTAATATTTAAAGAAAATTATAACGACAAAAATGTGAGCACTTTGAATACGATCTAGGGGATTTTCAAACCTTCAGTCCCATTTTTTATTTACTTTCATTTCCATCTTTTTGGTTTCGGATCTTTTTATGTTATTTTCGAATCGTTCTTGGAAAAGAGCGAAATTATCGCAAATCGGTTCATCTTTCAAACCGTGACGTTATATGGAAAAAAGTTGGACTATAGCTAAAAGTTTTCTGAAGTCGTTCCATGACCTATATGTATAGGTCATGGTATAATTTCGAGAGAATGGAAGGCTTGTGACTGCATGTACACACGACAGAACGCGGATGTTCAATGGTGTTGAGCTCTTTTTTTTCGTGATCTGGCGAGAATTACAGTCTCTCTCTATCGTCACGTATTTCTATGTCAATCGCCTCCATTCACATGGTATTTCTTAGTGCAAACAAATCGTGGCCTGCTTACAGTTCCACACGTCTGTGAGGCACTAAAATGTCATTGATTCGCATGATTTAAATATAGTTCTCGTACGGTGTTCTCATCCAACTTCACGGCAAATACAGGGATTTTGTACCCAGTGGCTAGGATTCAAAGAAGAATTTCTTATGGGAAGAAGTTGCCGTTTTTAATCTCGGGCCCAAACCAATGGCGAACGTGTTCCCATTCTATTTATGAATTTTTCATTAGCTCCCTTTTCAAGTAAAGAATGGGGCAACATCTTTTCGGTTTGGCAGCAGAGCGAAGCTTTTCCAACCTTTGGAAAAATTCTCTAAAGCCTAGCAGGCGCTCATGTTCAACTGTTCCTAAATTTTGGGATGGTGAATAAAAAGCTCTGATTAGGTTGTTTTTTTTCATAGACTAAGATGTTATTCTTATTAACAGTTAGCGTTTTGGGGTAATCACCTTCCCCAAAGCGCAAAAAATTGAGGATATAAGTGATTTGATTTCTGGAACGTCTTTTCACCCTACAGAAAATCTCACTTTTTTAAAGCACACTCAAAGACCTAGCGTTTTAATGCGTGTTGATGGTGGTGGGACGTTTGGGCAGTCTTTAAATTTTCGGCTTTTAAAAATGGTCTGGTTCTACTGGTTATAATGGGAGTACGATAAATAATTAGGGCTGGATCTTTTTAATATATAAGCTAGTAGTACGACAAGTCGCTACAACATTCCCTTTTTTCCCTTCTTTTGTGTATATTTATTGCTGAAATTTGAACGAAAATTCTTATCGGTTGGTTTTGCAAGTTTAAACTTTAGTTCTGGCATTTCTCAAAGGGTATCCACACCAAAATTTCGGCAATACGAAAAATATCGTTTAAAAAAAAGAGTTTTTACCATGTACATAGCGTGTCGGCAATTTTTTTAAAAAATAGAATCTTAGAATTGGACATGGTAGTAAGTGGGGAAGGAAATTAATTTTTGTTTCGTGATATAGATATTTGAACAAACGACTTACAGATAAAAACTACAGAGTTACGTCGGCCTCTCGCAACCTTGTTCGCGCATTGCTTTCAAAGTACTTACTATTTTCTATCCTTTCTATGAGCCGCGTAAGAGATAAAAGTATGAATTAGTGGTCTGCTTCTAAGAAATGTGACCCAGTATAATGCTAATCAGAATTGGAGGATTTTATGGATACGATTGGAAATTAGGCCTTTTAGAAATACAAGAAGGACGGCAAAAAGAAAAAAAAAACGTTCTCTGCAGTACATTCCTTTACTTTCTAAGAATATTCCAACTGTGATCAAATCAAATTTACCATTCTTTGTCTCAAAATTCTTTGATAATGCCTATACTCGAAGAGTGATGACCTTTTCTTTGAAGGAAAAAAAAATGAAACGATTTGGATGCGCTCTTTCTTGGCTTATTCTTTGAAGGAGAAAAAATGAAACGATTTGGGTGCGCTCTTTCTTGGCTTGTCTTTAAAGCTCTGACAAAGCATAAGAATTTCTCCGAACTGTACCTCTTGGTACAGCAGTTGATCCGATTTTTTTCAAACATATTTTTTTCTTCTTACTTCAGTGATATCTGAATTCACTTTTTCTTTATACCATAATTTTGTTTCGTTCCCTTCATGGGAAACTTTCTTTACTTAGTGAGGGACTCCGTAACAGTGATGTTGATTGTCTCGTACCTGTTTTTGTTTCTCAGACTTCTTTGGTTTCTCAAAAAGCTAGGGTATTAGGCTGATTTAGAGATGAACTACTTTCCTCACCAGATTATTGTAAGTTTTGAGTTTTCTATCGGGAATACTCAATCATTTAATAAATACCTTTGTTTCCAAGCGAAGTTACAAATATCGTCCAACATTACATATTTATTTCTTCATTTTTCAAATGTGGAAATCTTTTTGTTTAAAACACTCCTAACGAAGTTCTCCGGAATTTCGTTAACCGCTTTGTGCGTCTGATTGCTTTACATCACTGCAAATAACGGAATCTGTTTGAGAACAAAAAATGTTTGGAAACTTTTCTCATCCATGTTACTGGCTGTAGTTTGGGATTAAATTACAATGTGAAATCATCGGATGAGGTGTTTTTTTTTCTTTTCAGATATCGGTGGACTAAAAATGGAAAACCGTTCAACGTTAATATGTATTCAGACAAAGTAGTGCAGAAGCCAGGTGAAGGTGAGCGTTGAGAAAAATTCCTTTTGCAGATATTTTTATAGTTTTTTCTACTTATGTGGCGCTTTTGTGGCTGCCGGATATTTTAAGAAAAAATGAGTGTCAGTTATGGAGGAATTTTCCAACTTCTGCGTTATTTTACTTTAATTCGTTATTAATCTTACTGGAGGAGCACTCTCTGGACGTTGACCAATTTTTTCTTCTTAGTGCTTTTTTTTAAAGCTTTTCAGTGCCCATCTTAAATTTTTCTAGCGATCAATGGTCTTGGGTCATCGATTTAACGATTTCCCTTAGCTATCAACTGAAAAAAGTGTTGACATTTAGGCACTCTCGTCTTCTCGAAACTTGATGAAAGCGATGCTGGTATGTACCGATGTGAAGCGAGTAACGATAACGGTACTGCCGTTTCATGGCCAACACGATTGGAGCAGACATGTAGGTTGTTCACGGCCGTATGAAGATTTTCATAGGACATTGCTTCTAAATCGGTAACGCTTACGCACTCAATCAACTTTTTTCTGCCTATCGAAGCCAGCAATTTTCAAATCCATTCATTCGACTGGGCCTGGTGACGACAGCAATAATTCGTTTTCAAATTATAGATTTTCTTGCAAGACATTTCTTTTATTCTCCTCGTCATTCGTAGCCATGTTTCTTATGCTTAGTTCAGCTTAGATTGTGTTCATCGCCTGTTTGTTCCAATGATTTGTTCGTACTGTACAGGTCATTTAGTTTCCTTTTCAATATTTTTCGAATACTTTATTTTATTTTAACTAATGGCTATGGTAGAAGTGTACTCCATCAGTACAACATTCTTTTGAATTTCACATGGAATCCGATGTGGTTGCTTGAATTGCTAAGCCAAGCATGAATCCTGTTCCAGATCGCCGAAGCAGAAATTTGAGCCGAAAGCTCACATTTGCGCTTTCTTCAGTCCACCTTGCAGAACTCTCGTACCACCTTAGCTCACATCAAACATGTTCCTTGCACTGCACTTTTTATTCACATTGCTTCAGACCGCTTGACTTCTCCTTTTTCTGAGAATCTAGGTCTTTCTTCCTCTATCTTACATGACATTTCTACAGGCATTACTAGGCGATTTCTCTGATTTCCCATTCAGGCATTTTTGTTTTAGGAAACAGGGTGTTGTTCCTAATTTTAAACAGTTACGTCTTTTTCGTAATGCATACACATAGCACGAGTATCAGCTCTTGAAAAATGAGAAACTTTTGTTCTACTTCCGAAACTTTGGTTGACATTTTAATGTGCGCTCCGCGTTCTCTGCGTGAACGCTGAGCGTTTTCATCTGCGATTTGTGATCACGGTACTGCAGAGTTGATTCAGATGTTGTGCACTATCGATTCATATCTTAATGGACGACCTATTGACAGTTTTCAAATTTCAAATCCAGGAGCAGCCAGTTTTTTTGCTCCAATTGTAATTAGAAATGATAATCTGCCGCAAGAATTGCAAGCATATTTCGTGCAACAAAGTGAGCTGGTATTTAATAACTGAGGATGAGGCTCGTCATCAGTAGTCTTTCGCAGATTACTCAATTAGTTTCTAGGATTCTGAAAATGAGGTCCAACTCTACTATGAACGCTAAGAAAGGACTAGTGTATCTCGGTGTTTTTCTTCGTAGGTGCGGTAGGGAGAAGCCGGACCTTCCCCAGGTGAAGGGGGCTCAGCTCATGGGGTGCAGCTCAAGTGAAGGGTGTCCTTTCGCCAACCGCCCAAAAGTGAAGGGGGTAATTTCGCTAACCGTTCAAAGTGAATGAGATCCCTTCCCCAACCGTTCAAAAGTGAACGGGGTCAGAGCACCTGCTCCGACCATCGCATCTATGTTTTTCTTTACCGTACTGAAACAGTTGCAAGGATTTCCTCATGTCAGAAGTTGTCCAAAGTTTCGGTGTTAAACTGCGTCGACGGTGTTAAACTTAGTGAATTTTGTAATATAAATAAGAAGAGAGGTATTTTACTTCCTCTCATCCCTTCCTTTTTGAAGATTACGTATTCAACGAAAGAAAATAAGATAAGGAAACAGAGACTTCTAGGATTTCCCAAAAAATTCCTCGAACTTTTATCTTGAAACTAAGATGCAGTTGCGGATGCGAAGAACGATGTCTCTTCTTCAGCAGTAACTACGAAATATGGATTGGTAGAAAAACCATGCTGTCACTGGGCCAGTGTGCCTATGACAGAGAAATAAATCATATATGACTATGGATTCTGCTCGAAAATATCCCTGTTTGAGACCTATTTTCAGGAAATCACTACTCTTTTCTGTGATTTATAGGATAATCTATGGTTTCAGCGATATTTTCAATCGCGCACATGAAATCTGGGGAATGAATCAAGTTATCATTAAACGCTAAAACGTTAGTGTCATAGAAATGATGGGATATTTGATTGATAAGATGACATGATATATTATGTGCAGTTTGGATTGCGCTGGGGTGTTTTTTAAAGCGAGCCCTTGGATTTTCAAGCATTTCATTTTTTTTAGCGACCTTTTTTGTTTGCTATTAAACGTAGCGTATCCCGAAATTGATGTAGTTGGAAAAGCTGTGAGGAAATATAGAATTCGGGGTGTATTACGAGTGTGAGCGTGTCCTCTCTCAATTCTTCTTGAGCATCCTGAAAACCGCATTTGTTTCTACGAGGTATGTGAGAACGCGTCGTGTCCACGAGCGAGCGGTCGAAGATCAATGGGATCTCCTCACCAGTCCATTCAAGTGAAACGAATGAATAGATTACTGAGGGGACAGGGGAGCGCGTTCTAACGTATCTTATGATAACCGTATCATAAGATCGTATCTTATGGTAGGGATCAACCTCATTTTCAGGTCGTCTCTTTTAGGACGAATTGGAAAAATTCACTGGAGCCATGCTCCTACTCGTAAACTACGCCCCAAACTTCTCCCACAGGTTTCCAAACCACAGTATCGTGTTACACTGCCTTTAACTTCACAAATTAGCTATGTATAATTGAAAAAATTTAACTTTACTTCTCAATTCTCGTATCTTCATTGTTTCGAACCTTTGGATGAAGTTGAGTAACTCTTTTCATTAGCCGTTATATAACTGAAAAATTGCAAAAGTTTCCCTTGAATTGAAAATTTTGTGTGGCGAATACGCTAAACATGAGATATTGCATCAATATGTGCACTTGGACGAGAAGCTTCTTTCTTTCTTTCTCTCTATGTACGTTCAATATTGCGCTTATAATTCATGGTGTGCATGGAATCGACGACGGGAAAAAGTGTATTTGCGTGCAATGACTCTTACAAAAAAAAAAGCCGTATGCGCTGTTAAGTTGACAAACACGTCACAATGATGCATATAAAGGGGCTTGCTGGAGAATTTAATCATGCGAGAAGCGATAATGAAACATTTCCACTTCTTCTCTTTATAGCTGTAACTGTTTTTTAAAGCTTTTTTTTTTTCGAAATTCAATAGTCCGTTGTCCTTCAACAGTGCATGAAAATTAGTCGAATTTCAGAAAATAAAAATGTGCAGGGTTTCTTCTCGCGCTGAATATGAGTTGATCACAGAATCGGTGAGTTTTATCAAAATCCCGGGATCAGAAAAACTTTACTCTCTGAGTAGTTCTCGTGTTCTCTCTGTCCTCGAATCTTAGCATGTGGAAAACGTAGTTTTTTACTGTTTTGCTTGAACTGTAGCCAGAATTAGTATTAATTTTTTCTTGTTAACCAGACTATTAATTTAATCTATAGAAATTTATTTAGCAAATGAGGTCTGACGTTCTGACGAAGACAATGACGATGAAACGTTAGCTGTTAGTAAAGAAAGATGAATACCTATCTTGGCTACAGGGACTAAATAAAAAAAAACTATAATTTTATTTTTGAGTGGAAATAAGTGATATCGATTTTCTCCAGCATTTAAAGACGAGGAAAAAATGCTGACCGATCATCTATCCATATGCATTGGGGTCGCTTTCGCTCGTATGTGCTGCCAATTACAGTAATTCAGCTCGTTGCGCTGTATAATTTGCAGATATTTGAGCATCATTTGGATTCACTGTTCCATCAAATTTTCATTAGGGATAGTTTTTAATCGATGCATAAAAATCACATTAAAGGCAATAATACGGTATGATTTGAAGGGAATTGGTTGCTTGTTTCTCAAATAATTTGCTCCTTGGCCGAAACGAGTGTGCTTTCCGTCGATTCTGCAGACGTGTTGATTTTATAGTGCTGAGTGCTTAGATGAGAGTGGTGTAGCTGGAACAACTATTGGTATCAAACTCGTGGCGCTTGATACGGTTACATCCGCAACGTCTTCCGGTGATTGTTGAGTGGTGGCGCTCATTGTCTCACCGACAAACTCATCATCTTCTGATGATTCTGAAAAAACAGCGGTAGTTGGAAGGAAAATCCTACGCATCCTCGTTGTATCTATTTTTTAAATTCTTTTATTTTTCTTTGTATCTATTGTAACGATAAGCGAACGGCTTTTTTTAACCTCACAATTAACGAGATTCTTCGGCTGGTTTTTATGTGCTCTCGTTTTTGTTTAAAATGTTCGTCCAGAACTTATATTTTTTGGTAGCAGGTACAAGTTAGTCTGTAATAGGTTGCTATGGTCGATGTCACGAATGCGCCCCGGGGTAACCAAAGTTTTGTCTCTCTGCGATCGATTGATTTGTACAAGAGTTGTTTAACAGGACCAAAACAGACATGATACATCGGTAGCCCCTGCAAATCGTTGTATATGCCGCACACGTGTTTTGTTTCATAAACCTCAGGTGATTCAGAAGTGAAGTCGAAAGCGCGTAGGCATACCACCGAAAGGATTGCTCAACGTCGTGCACTTTATCGTATAGCATTTATATCGTATTGGAAAATCCTTTGAGAAATTTGCCTCATAATTGCTGTGATGAAAAATGTGTACAAATCATAATCAACAATTAGTGTGAGCGGATTAATGATGGACTAACTATTGTTTCGAATGTTTTGCCATTTCTGAATTGATTGCTGTATTGTGCATTTGACTCAAAATATGAATCGAAGATGTCTCATGAGAAAACTATGCTCAAATCAATAATGTGAAACATGCAAAGAACTGATATGATGTTAAGAATTGAAGTTTATTCTTCTTCTACTTTCTTTCAGCTAAAAGGGTGGCCTTAAAGCTCTTAAAATCCCGCAGATTCTAGCAACCTGTCGAGTCATAGATTTATCTTTTGAACACTTTCAAAACGGTTGTTTTAGTTGCATCTCGGTCAGAAATTGGCGAACTCTAAGTTATAGCTTGTGACCAGTGTCATCACAAGAGGGAACGAGCCTGCACTGGCTTATTTTTTTAGCTATGCTTTTTTTTCCAAACTACAGCAACAGAACTTCTTATGATTCTTGAAGTTTTAAAGTTGTTTGGCCGTGTCACTTTAATAAGAACAAGAAAGACAAAAGCTTTCTACTCTTGACTGTTTAGAAATTAGACATCATAGTTAGTTGATTTTTGGGTGTTTCGTCTTCGACCTTCAAATAGAGTTACTTTCTTGCAGATACTTATATTTATTGGAAAATTCTCAATACTTATTTTCAATTCCTTGGATTGGATTTTGGCAATTTAAAGGCTTATAAACCACACATATGCTTCATTTTGAAATTGTAGAGAAAAATTCTACCCCTGTGGACACTTCAGTCTATTTTGGATTCTTTACCTTCAAAACCCCTAGGTGCATGGTTTCAGCTTAATATAATGTTATTTGCAATATTTAGAGTGGTTTTTTCTTGAATCTTTTCCTCTCCTACCCTAGTGGAAAATTTTTGTTCTTCAACGCGAATCGAGCTGTAAAGTAAGCAGAGAAACACACTTCAGAAAATTATTACATAAAGATTATAACTCTGTTATGCGTAAGAAATAAGGATTTCATTTCTCCTATTTCGTCCACCATAGAATTTTCGCCCCTCAATTTTTACCACCTTTTAAGGTGAGGAGGAAAATCTGTTGAGTGCGTGGGAGAGCGACTATTGTTACTTTATGACGAAGAGAAGTTCCTGGCTCGTTACCTTTTTCACAGTGGCTGAATCATAGGCAAACTTACATTTTCTGTTATTTACCTACTATGAACGAAAAAATTTGGATGAATCATGTTAGATGATTCGAAAGGTTGCCATTTTTTCCGACAATTTTTTGGAAATATCCAAGTCATTTAAGTGCGAAATACCTATGTATCTGTGGTAGTTTGGGTATTGTACAATTTCTTCTTAAGATAAGTTGAGGTTGGGGTACAGTTTTAAGTGGTGAATTCTACTTTGTCTTCACAGATTAAAATGATAAAGAAAACCAACGAATTGTTCCTGTCAATCACTAATTTTGGAATACCTAAAGCGTTCGACTTCAATTCAGAATTGTTTGAAGTTTTATGAACGCGTATACGGCCCATAAAATGAATCGCAGGATCAGCCGATATATCAAGTCTGTCGTTATCCTCTCAGACACCTCCGATGCCAATTTTTGGAACTCGGTGGTTGATTTAGAACCATAGAGATCGGAGTTTCGGTGTAATATTTTAACTACATCCCCCCCCCCCAATGTTCTTTCTACTCAGCTGAATTGGAAACAATTCTGGATAGCTGAAATTTCTAACCTCTATGGTACGATACGATAGGAGACGTCATACGACAAAGGCATTGCCCACGCTCTATCACGCAGGAAACTGTAAAATAATTTTTTGAAAATTACCATTCGAAAGCCGCACAAGACTCGCTGAGTTCAAGTATGCTTTAAGAATTTGGCTTTGCTTGAGTGCCGGATGCACTTTCGAAGAATGAAAAGGCGTTCCGAAATATAAATATTTCAGTGCGTTCATTAATAACAGTAATGTCCGTATTGCGATAGAAAATGTGTCCAAACGATCTTTTAAGGTCACATTCATTCATTATTTTTTCAAAAAGATGAATTTGAACTGCAACAATTTTTCATTTTGGATGTAAGTGCAGTTCAGATCCAGCTAAAAAAGCACAGACACCTATGTTTCTGTCTCTCGAACAGAATATCGCTCACTTTTCTTTTTCACTTAACCACTCCATCTTTAAATGCCTTGACGTCAATGTCAGTCATGGAGCGAACGTTTTATCTCAATGGTAGAGCCGTATCAGTATTACGCGATAGGTTGGCATGGTGAATAAAACCACCACCTGTCGTGTCCTTTCATGGAAATAAAACAAATAATTTACATCTTTTTATAATGAAAACACATAATTTACACATTCTCTCATTCTTTCATAACAAATTTGAGATTTGCGTAGAAATCGAGACTTGCGTAAGCGTTCGGCAACGTACTAGTTATGGGAACCCCTATTTTAGGATAACAGTTTTTCTTAAATCAAGAAACGTCAGGATCTCTTCCAACGTTGCGCAAAGAGGATTTTGTTCAGAGATACCGAAGTATTTCGTTTTTTTTTTTTGTTTTCTCGGACCAATTCTTTTGTTTGTAATGGGAATTCTTAGTATTTTCCGTATGGCTATGTTCGTTCTGAAACGAATTTTAGCGGAGAACTCAACAGAGGAGATTTTTCTGCATTGCTAAGTGACATTTATGAGAATTGCTGCCTGCTTTTCTTTTTTGCCATCCGCTTGGGCCCATAAGGTCCCAAAAATGTCCTTTATTTAGTTAGATATCTTTTCCCAAAAATATTAGTCAGATTATCTTCTGAAAGACGGTATTAACGCCTAGGTGACTGATGCAGCGTGGTGTACCTAACCTCCTATTTTATGACTGCAAGGACTGCCCCTAGATAGTTCGGGGAGAAAGCCGTGTAAGAATTTCCTTTCCTTACCTCCCGACCACAATTGACTTTGACTCTGAAGCAGCAACCCTTTTTACTAAGAAGTTTGTGCACGCTCATGCAAGCATTTTGCGGAGTGCATGCATTTCTAAGCAGGAATGAAAGCGTATGCCTAGTATGTAGTTCTTGACGAATTTTTCATGGTTCGTGTAGTTCTAAGAATTACGAGGCATGAGTATGAATATTTGCCTGAAATACTACGATAATTTGTAGAGAACGAGCACCTGAAGCATTCTCATTAATACGTTCATCGAACATTCGACTTTTTCCATGCCTTGTCATGAATGTGAAATAACAGCCGAGAATGATTGACGAGAGCCCGAAAAACAGAACAATATATAAGTAGATCCATTCGAGTATCTGTAATACGTATCATTATGGCTCCTAAACACCATATGGGTGACTAGTATTTGGCAAATCGCCTAAACGTACTATTAATGGCCTTATTTTGGTGTCTGTGGTATACATGGCTTTCTTCTATAGTGGAGTTTTAAGCTGATCGGGTCGCGAACTTTAATGGATTCCTATAAGATTGGATTAATTAGGTAACACAGATTTTGGAAAGAAAAGGAGCTTAAAGCTCAGAAGATGATTTCTCAAAAAAATACAATACAAGTGTAGGAGTTTTCTTGGTTATTTTGAATGTTATCATGAATATCTCCTTTAGAAAACGTAAAGTGGTGTGTGTGACTCCAAATCTATCATATTTTCTTGTGGAGTTTTTGGTCTTCGTTCCTTTCAAAATTTTTCTCTTTTTTTCTTTACTGTAGGAACTTTACGACATGATTTGTTCTGCTGCTATAAGCAGCATATATACTTTCCTTTTTTGGTTACAACTCATCTGTTGATCAAAATTCTAAACTAACGGTTACCGTTATAAGGAACTTACAAAAAATTTGATGAGGGTTTGCATTGTGATACCCAGAATTCCATCTTCTAACGTTCCCATCGTTTTCCATTTAATTTTGCCCCCGCTACCGCTATACTTCGCGTTCTGGTGACAAGGAACTGTGATAGCGTTGAAAACCGCATTTTCGATAGCTATTGATTGTGTGCGTATCGTAGCGATAATCTCGATTACTCTACGCAAAGTTAATGTATACTAGAAAGAAGTGGGTCCCATCCCCAGTTTCGGTCGTTCTCTGAGCTACCACGAAACCACTAGCTGGTCGAAAGTCTAGTTTTTGATGTTAGGAGGGTCAAAAGTTGATTTGATCTGGGAATCCGTAATCCGGGAATATCGCACACTATCACCTCTTTATCCTCTGGACTCGGTTTTCCGAGATTGTGGGTCATAAGCGGATAGCACTAAGAAACTATGGTTTATCCTCGAAAATGTGTACGGTTCAAAGCATCTAGGCTTCAAGCTCCCAAAAAGTGGCGTCGTATTACACGCAGAGGAATGTTATGGCTTCCTATACGGTAGAAATAGCATAGAAAGATTGTATTTTAATGAACTGGTCTTGCAATTTCTATTTTTAGTGACTCTCTGGACGCTTTATGACCAGTTGTATTATTTTTTCACTTTTAAGACTCACTGCATCCTTCCCGTTACTGTAATGCACAAAGGTAACTAGAAATAGTATGAGCCTTCTGTCTGTTTTCAGTTTGTGTGCGTCTCCTTGGATGTTACCTTTCGCTACTTTTATGGTAATTTCTATCCCTTGTAGCAGAGGAGAGAAATCTTTTTCCGACTGTTTGTGTCGTCTCGGGGGTTTTTCGCGTGCCTAATGTGGTTTTTTGTTGGGTGTTGATCGTAAATTCGAACACGAACTAGTAACGCTAAATTTTTGGCGTATGCGAAAACCCAAAACATCCTGAGAACAGCACAGCCTTGAAATATTTCGTTGAACACATAGTTCCATGAACTTGCGAATTACCTCGGAGACGGAATCCGTGCTGGAACGACCGGTTAGTAGATAGGCTTAGCAGTGAACTGGTTGTGCACAGATTTAGAATCCGCTAATGTCAATGTTAATCACTATCACTGTCATCTGTAAGACATCTCTGTTCAGTTGAGAAGTATCGGCAAATTAACGGCATTCGTACTTTCCCTTGTCTAAGAGAATTGTCTATGACGATGTGAAATACCGGTGCAATGAGTGGCAATTATCATTTTGAGTCAGCAATTTGAATGCGGCATAATTTGTTGGTTCGAACCTGCATTTCTAGGGTTTTTAGTAGGGCGTAATTAGGACGCTCTCAAATTTTTCCGTTCTTTTTTTAGTGACGATTTTAGGAATAATGTACGCATCTGAAGTATTATTTATTGTTTCGATCTTTCCCAAACCAAAGTACTTTATCCGAGTTTATTTATGATGTACACCTATTCACCCTATACAATCACTTTCTGGACAATATGTTCCCTGTGTAGATGATTTCAGTTTTCTAAAATTCCATTTAGTTCTTCAGAAAACACTCGCTTTTAATAGAAAACTACTCTGTTCATCGATGAACATTGGAGGGGCTTCGGGCCTGTGAGGAGACATAAGTGTTTCATCTGGATTTGGTGATCGCTGTTTTTCATACGTGTGCACTTTATCGCTAGCACACCGATAGCGTGAATGAAGTAACTAGTTTAGGTCTTATAATTTGTTAATTGGATTACCTTTGTGAAGAACTGGCTTCTTTGTCTTTTTTTTCATTTCTCATGACAAAAATAACAAATAAATAAGAAAAATTCTTTGAAATGTTAAAGACAGCGTACCACGGAATATTCGATATTGGGATCTCTGCGTGAGCTGATAGAGATATTGGTGGACGATCTCAATACCACCACAAATCCAGAAAAACGCATGTCTAGTAATCGCATGTGTTCTCCTTTCCCCTACGACACAACTTATTGCGGGTGATAGAACGCGGGCAATTCGCAATGTATCCGCGATTGTACGGATATGGAGCTTCTGTTGCTTATTTGAGTTGTCTTAAATGAATCAGATTCGTGAACTACACTTCAACTCCTATTTATTGGTCCAACATCGACAATTTTGTGATACATTGCCTTTAAATGCTCATAGAACTTTTGCTACTTCCATTTTGGAACATAGGATTTCGATCTCTAGTCTCTTTAATTGTAAAGGCAATAGAAATCGAATAATAGGGTCCAGAGTACACTTTTTAGGAAAGTTTGAATCGGTTTCCAGTTTGATCGAAGTGCGTCCAATGAATGAGTGAGCAGTGAAAGAAACGGAGACCTCGATCTAGCCGAGTCTTCTCTTCGAGGGAAAGAGAATGATTAGCTTCTACTTTTTATAAGATTACGCTTTTACGAACAGTGCAGTTTGGGCTTTATGAAAAGGTCTTTCTTAGACCGTCCATCAAATATTTAAATTCAAAAGTAAATTTAGTAAAAATTCAACCTAAGAGAGCTGAACCCATTTGCTTTCGACTTTTTGGGCTTTTCTTTCTCCGCAGAATCGAAGGATATATGTACAGAATATATTTAATAATATGTACAGTATATAACACTGATATTTTTCTCTTAATTTTTTTTCAATATTTGTATTCACGCAGGTTTACAAATTCTGCAGTAAATATTATCGGGTTGGATTGACCGGTCAGCTCCTATTTGTAACCAACTCTAAAGCGTCATACTTATCCATTGCCAATCAGTTAGGTCTGATTATCAGCGTTGAATTATTGAGGAGGACTGAGGATCAGTGAGGAACTCAGAGTGGTATTTTGATTCACTGTCGTTAAATTTGCTAAAAAAAAAATACCAGTTTAGTTCAAGATAGCTTTACTAAACTTGTCTCTTCACTTCTTCATTCATCAAGACAAGAATTTGAGTTCGATCATACATTTTCTGAGTTGGCGTTCTTCCTTCTTCCTTTTCCTTTCTTAATCAAACTTTCTTAGTAAGTTAAACAGACATTCATTCCATTAGTGTCCTTTCTTTGCAGGGATTCGGCATTTCCCGATAATCGAGCCTGAAGTTGTCCGAGTGGAGTTAGGCGACCCTTACTCGAGAAACTGCACTCCGCCTGTCAGCAATCCCACTGCACGGTAGGTTTCCGTCTCTTATAGAATGCATTTTTCCTATTGAAGTAGATTTTAAAACAAATTTTCTTCATACTTTAGAATCAGTCTAGCTTATTCTCTTTTTTCCTCTCTTTTATTTTCTTTCCTTCTTTTTTTTGTTTAGAGTTGTTGGAATTTACGACCTGATATGACCAAATGTTATTGACTAGCGAAAGAGAAACTGTCTTCTTTTGTTTTTTCTACTATTCCTTACTCGATCTGGAAAAATTCCTCAAAATGCATATCATTTAACGTCCATATTTCAGTGTTTACTGGATCTTGAAGGGTGACGAAGGGACAGCTGTGACGTTTGAATCTATTAACAGTAGTCATATATCCAGCAATGAACAGGCAAGTCACAGTTTTTCTCATCGGCAGATGAGTTTTCCCTTTTTCGTTTCATTTTCACGTTTCATTAAAAGCATACTGTGAACTACCCTTCGAATACGGTCCTATGTCGATTAATCCAAAAAAAAAAAAATGTCTTGGTGTAATATGAATAGAAACCATTAGAGGATTCTGACGGGAAGATGACGGGTTGCTTAATTAACGATGAGAACATTGACGGCAGCCGACCAAATGCTAAGTGCCTACCATCAGTACTGCTATACTGACCCGGAAGGGTTGTTTTCGTGACAGCTATGGTAACGACTGAGAATTTTGTAGTTTGGATGGGAATGATTTTTTTTTTCCAGCACAGAGAATGTAATTCGACTGTCAGGATAGTTGTGATGAAAATCTCTGTAGTTTCTTTTTCCATGTCGATATCAAAAATTTCATTCGATTTGCAATTTTTACTTTTGTCTAGCAACCGATTGTCTAGCAGAGCTTTTATCCAGTCCAGTAGTTTTTTTTTCTCGGTAGCAGTTCTTCTTTCAGTCTCTGCTTCTTTTTGTCATCGGCAAATGTTATACTCATAATTAATCATCCTTTTTCGGAAACGATTAATTTCATAGCAGTGCTAGGCACGTTATAGAGGGTAACAGAGCTCAGTATTAGTGCTGAGAGTAGATTGACTTCTTCTCGAACTTTTTTTTCACCACACCCCTGAATAAGTTGCCCAAAGAAAATGGCCTTCCCGGTCCTCTCTGTGACTCATCCAAAAAAGTAGCGTTCATAAATCCTTCCCCGTAGAGCAACTACCATTGCCCAGCAATTTTAAAGTACAATTTTATGGTGACCTGGATGTGTTCTTTGTGCGAAAATACCATGAATACTCGCTGGGAGTGCACAATCCCTCTTTTATTGGACCCTAGGTTGATGTGCAACCTCGTCACTCGTGTAAGGTCGATGGTGTATCGGCGCGGTGGGTAGTTACCTTGCCGCCGCGCAACTTTGAATGCACTAATCATAGGTGGTCGCGCGTTATTTACAACACATTTTATGCACACGTAAATGCACCGTGCATACCACTTGTTCCCGCTATTCGAGTTGCGTACGCTGGTTGCGATTGAAGAACGAGCCCGTCGGCATGTTTTTCGCCTCCATCCAGCTATTCATCTCAGAATGATTAATGTCGAATATTTTAGGCCAGCAGAGTGCTTCGCAGGCATTTTTCAACACCACGCTACTCTGTTACCTCGATCCTGAGCGGGGTGTACATTTGAGGGGTGAATTATGACAACGGCATCGTATATATGCGGCCGAGGAGTTCTGATCAAACATTGACGAAAGAGTGTATGCAACGTGTCCGTGCAAACAGTATCATGGTAGAGAGACCTTGATCCGTTGCATGAACTTCGGCGGGATGTAAAGCACGTACTTTAAGGGTCTGTTGATGTTTCTTTCGGACGTAATGGATCTACAATTTATCCAAAATTGGAACTTTCGAAGGAAAACGTCACTGACAATGCTTCTTTTCCTCCCTGAAGGAAGGTTCCGAAATATACGAAGTTGCCGACAATCGCGGATTGTCGGTCTCTAGGGATAAGATGCATCCAATGTCGAAAACTGGTCACTACTGGGAATGGTTGTAAAACGACCGATTTATACGGTTCACCTCTGCGCACCCACCGACTGAATCCAAATTCTTGGCGGTTTTTTTGTGATTTCCGAGTCCCGTTCCTCTATGGAAGGTGTCGTTTAGTTGAACTATAGGTAATTGATGGGAATTCCGTTCTTTCATTCTCATCTTACCTCGGTAATGGGTCTGGTCTAGCGCTTTCAAAGTTTCATTCTGCCTGCGAATGCGGATCATGTGACAGTGCGTACAGTCAGTACTGTGACTTCGAAAATCTATCCTTCCTAATTGTGAGATAATCTTTTGTTCCTCCTTCAAATTCTGAAATTAAAACCTAACCGTAGGAATGTGGTCAAAGATCCGCCTTTTCCGTCACTCAGTGATGAAGTCTGCGAAGTTGTCAACACCTTCCGACACCTCTCGCCCTTGGACAGTCTCACTAGGCGACACTTGACGAGTAACGTAATCGTTGTTTCGGGTTGTTTGTTGCGCGGGGCTGGGAGGGGATGATTGCTGCCAGCAGGCAGGAGGGGCGGTGCTGGCTGGCTGGTCGGCTGGCGCTCTACTGAGCTCTGCCGTCTCGTAGGCAACTCTGCCGCTGCTGCCTGTGTTGTGTTGGTTGTTTGGGAATCAATGCCGAGTGCGCTAGCCGCATTTTGCTCTGCCGTCCACCACTGTCCCTAGCGGGTGTTACTGCTACAGTTACTCATCATATCCCTGCCACTCACTGCACTCTGTTATTACGTATTTTTTCTGCTGATTTAGAAAAAAAAATTCGCTGCCTATTTTGACCTCGTTATTCAGTGGTAGTTGTGCAGTATGCTGCTAGTATTACAATTATCACTGCTGTTAGCCATAGGCTATTTGGTGAGTCGAGTTCAATTTTTAGGGCACAATTTTCTTTCATTTTGTGAAAGAGTCCGATTTGAAGCCGAACCGATTCTACACATGCACTGCTGAGAACACTGAGCTCAAAGATTACAAATTCGGCAGTCAGTTCAGCCTCGAAATCACTACAAATCGGCGGAGAAGTTGTAAGTCACCATTTTCATGTTTCATTTTCATATTCATTCGTTTTCTTTTTCTGTTTCGCTTCAATTCATTTTCTATCATTTGTCAGGGTCTTTTTTTTGAGAGGTTTTCGCTGATTTCCTTTCTTGCAACTTCTCATTGAGGGCGGAAACTTGTTTTTCCATTGATTCGCAACTGTTTTGGCGGTCGTATGTCTGTGACCGTTTGTGTAAATAGCTTTGTGAGGATGAGGGGAATTGGCTGAAAACGTCATCTGAGCTGGCCCCTTCTTGTCTCTCATTAGCCCAAACGTCCTCACACTGTTTCCTTTTCCTTCGTTCGTTTGAGCATAGGCGTACACAGTTTTTCCAAGATCCGCTGATTGTCGCTTGGCGTAGATTTCCTTTGATGTTGGTTTGTTGAGACAACTGCTCTTGCTCTGTTTATTGAGAAGTGTTGTTTGTGAGGTTGATGCTCTTTATTACATTACACACGCACACTCCTCAACATCACCGAGTGATACGCACCTTGTGTCGCGAAACGAGACATATGAAAAACAGCTGCGACATGATGTAATGTTGCCAGCATGATGTGACACTTGTGGGGCTTGTTCGAGATGACACTGGATGTTTCTGGAAAATTGCCGTCAAGCTCGCATCCCCACTTCCCACATATTGTCCTGAATATTGTTTTGCTCGGCTTGTTATTGGTGAACAGAGTGTGATTTGTCGCATTATTTCGAATGCGTCAAAATCTGCAAATTCTTAGTAGTCGTATTTCCGGTAACGTATGAGATCTGTGGAGGTTTTAGATTCGATGACCTAGCTAGAAACAGTCTAAGACCTAACATCGATGCTAAATACTCGTCGATTACATGAGTGCATGAATCGTCAATTGACATGCGCATCGCACGGTCGAGTGGTGTACTTTTGAATGAGAACGCGCTTGTGATGTCGAATTTTATGGGACACCTAGGCGTCGGTTGATGATCATGTTATGTAGGTTCTACGCTAATTCGTTCGTGAATGTCACGGAACGAGCAACGACTATCCCTAACAACACAAAACGGAAGCGGAAATTGTGAGGATTAAGAGGTGATGGGCTGCAGCAACAGTAAGATTCGTGCATCACTTGCGCGGGGATTCAATCGCACTCGCATGGTTTTGAATTTCTAGAGTTCTCGCCACCTCGCAACTGTTATTAGTGAAAAGCATGGTTTTGGCAAAAGGGTGGCTTTAGAAAGTGAAATGTAAGAAAGAGGAACACAGCCCTATTTTCATTACTCGAAAATTCTACAACTAACTCGGTTATATTAGAGTTGGGTATTTGAAAATGAACTTGGATCGATCATTTACTTAGGTTCGAGATGTTTGTCTTCGAACATTTTTTTTCTGAATCCTTGTTTTTTTTTCCTCACAAGCACTGTGCGAGTGGTGCTATTAGCAACCACGTGTTTTGTGCCTACATCTTGTGACGCTTTCCGGGGGATTTGATGTAGATGCACTTAGCCTTCCTTCTTGCTTTCGTACCTCTGCACCGTTTTTTTCCGTCGATTTAAAAAGTCGGAACCTGATATTTTATTTGAGTAACGTGTTCTTCACAAAATTTCTGGGGATACCACTGCAATAGCTCTCTGGATTGGATATAACCCGTAAGAATTTTTCCTGACAGCATCTGAATAACGATTATTTTGGTTTTATGTGGGAATTTTCCTCAGCAGTGAGCAACTGTTCAGTTAGAAACTTGTCAAAATTCCAGCCTCCTTCGTGCTAGTTCTCTGTTCTGTTTGCTCTAAGAACAGGTGAGTGCCTATCGGCCCATTCAGTGGATTTACGTAGCTTTTATGATGTGCCAACAGCTACCTTGAATACATTAGATGATGACCATTAGCGGAAAGCTGGCCAATTGCCTTCGAAATGGTTCATCCAAGCGAGTAATGAATGTCTGTGCGTTTCCTTTTGAATCATTCATTGACCACCATGTGGACCATTTCCCGCCCTCCCGTAATCCACGTCCAGCATAGGCACGGCAAATGTGACAAATAGGTGCAAGGAAACAATGCCACTGGGAGTTGGCTGCGAAGTGCTCTCCGTAAAGCGAAGAAATATTTGCTTCAGCCTTCGGATAGACATGGATTATGCAGAGATCGTATCCGTGCGGATGGAAGGGATGATCCTTGACTGACGAAGCTTGGTCGCTTAATCCGACCAAGTAATGACGGGACATGTTTGTTGTTTATCTTCGGATGTAAATTAGCAAAGAAATACAATTTCTTGGCGTAACTTTCTAAGCTTTCTTCATTGAAATTTTATTGACAACCATATTCCATCCAAAATTTGCATCCGATTTCGTGAATTCACCAAGATAGCCCATGACTTGCACAACCACCGTGTATTTTTACGGTACTTTCCTCTTTTGTTCAATGTCAACGGTTTGAAACGTTGTTTTTAGTCGGTTCGGAACCCTTTCCAGTTTTTGAATGCCAATTTTCTGTTATTTTCCTGCTCTAATTGTCACGATCCAATTTTTCTCGGAACCGTTCCCGGTTTTGGCATCGTGCACATGCACTGTCGGTTGGGACAATCGTATTTTGTTACCGTGATCAATGAACGTATCGAAATTCATGCGAGAGTTCTTGTGCGTGTTTCGATTTGCAAAAGAGAGTGCAAATTCGTCATGGGTATTGCGTTTTTCCCCCTCCATACCTTTCAGTGTCGATTTGTTGAAAAAACCTCTTTTCATCGCAACAGCTCGATGCGTTTTCAGTGTCATCACAGTGTCGAGATTGACTAAATTTAACCGTGTTGTTATCTACAGTGGGTGGTGAATGTGTCCTTAAGATAAATCGCTTTGTGCTTCCGTGCATAACCTAATAAAAACTAATTCACAAGCGGTCACGACAAATGTCTATGGATTGTGTGCTAAAATGATTGATCGCCTAACACCTTGTCAGAATTGATCAGCGCGCTTCTGCTCTATTTCTCTCATTAAAACTGTCATTCACTTGTCGTTATGACATAGCTGTTTATGGGCGTGATAGAACAACTGTGTGAGACAGCGTTGTGCGGAGCGATAATATGACTAAATGCATTCCGAAACTTGCCACTTGACATTGATCAGGAGAAAAGACGGATAGCAAAAGGTGAATTATGCACAATAAAAGTAGTATTTTCAGTAGGAAATGTGCCGCCAACGGAACAGTATGTCAACCAGAGCTCACCGATTGCCCTACAGGGACAACAGCACAAGTTGCACTGCTTTTTCTCGGGATAGTGAGTTTTCATTCACATTTCTATACGTTTTTTTTTCTCTTGGTTCCTAATGAGCGAGCACAAGACTATTACACAAGTCTGGTGAATGGGGGACAATTGCTATCTTTATTTGCTCTATTTGTAGTGATTTTTTTCTTCGTTTTTCGTTCTTTCTTCTCCCTTTTATGTTTCGTTTTTTGTTCGATCTCTTCTGCACAGCCGCTGACCAGATTGCAATAATAGGTTTAATGTGACGTGTGCGGCTATGGCTCTTCGCCAAGCTCTAGTGGTTTCTGTTCGAAAATTTGATTCCGGTTCCATATTCACCTTTGGTTGTTCTCGTAAAATTATAAGAAAGGTTTCGTTTCCGGTATGCAGCTAAAGTGAACTCACAAAGATACGTGTGAATGTTTCCAAAAGTCATCTTTTTCCTTTTATGTCTTACTGTATCGATTAAATGTCTTCTGACGAAAAAGTTTATTGCATTTCTAGTTTTTATGCAAATTTCTCTTGTTTCGCAACAACTTTAAAACTTTTAGAAGAGCTAAGAATAGATGCATCATTTACAGCGAAACTGCTCACATTCTTAGTTGTTAGGTTTTCTCTGGAATAAAGCATGTTTTTTTTTTCTTCTAAACAGTTGGGATTGCAGATAACTTGGTGATATTTTATTTTTGCTTTATTTGATAGGAACAGAGGGCACTGCGAAGAATATAACCTTTTTTCTTACTAGTTGCAAGCTGCTAGTTTTGATTTGCTCTCGTTATGTTATGTTTTGTTATGATTCTTTCTGCTAGCGTTCCACGCATAGCTATGTTTTGCCTCGTTTGGGCGTTGTTTATTCACTTTTGGCTCAGCGTTCTTATAAATCAAACATCACGAACTCCCCGTTACTTTCCGACATGCTTCAGTTTCGTAGATTCTCAGTAAAGTGCTGTTCTCTCAGCGGTAGTGGATTAGCAACAGCTTTTTTGCTTTCAAGCAGCCACCTTCCCTTAACAGTGTCTCTCCAACCCATCTCGAAGTATTTTCGAGACGTTCCAGCTGCGTCAGCGTTCACTTGGGAAAATCCAATACATTGAATGTGACACGTTCGGCGTCAGCGAAACTTTCGAATGAAGCGATACGAGTGTGGCGAACGGCCCCCGGGGGGCATTGGAAAGTCATCAGTGGCAGTCGACGGCTGACACGCCACCGCAAGAAACAAAGGTCATTTTCGCTGCTGGAACGATGCCTTCTGGGGATGGACATGCAGGCGGACATCTCGACGACTTCATTTGCATTTCGGTTGAGCGACCGCCGCTGCTGGCCTTGACGTATATGGAAATGGATAGCATTCGTGAGAGGGGGATTGCCGTGGAAGTCCTCTCTCATCGCTTCGGGTGAATCGCCGCCGAAACTGCCCGATAATGGACATCACGCTGAAGCGAAAGCACATTGAGGTTTCTACTCGCTTGAGGAAGAGTTTCCGAGCGAATTGGCAGCGCTCGATGCGATTATCCGTACATGTCGTTCCTGGTGTTGTTTACGGATGCGATATTGATCGTTGTTTACGCTATGTCCACACGAATTCTCGTCATCGGAGAGTTATTAGAGGATCGATATGATCATAGTGAAGAAGACGCCATTGCTCGGTTTACGACCTGTTGTTTTCAACGGGGCTGGAGTGGTCTTTGGACCGAATTTAATTCGAATTCATTGCATTCGCAGACGCTAGAGAGTGGGAGTAATGGGCATCTGCAGTCCAAGCGAGGTAATTTTAGCGGTGGCGTGATAGCGCGCATTCTTTGGATGGCTGCAGAGACATCCTAATGGTTAAATTTCGATTGAGAGCGGAAGACTTGTTATTTCTGTTCCGAAAAAGAGCGATTGTTATTGCATGAATAGACTAAGAGGAAATGGGTACGGGGCAGTTCCTAATTTTCGCTATAATTCCTGCAATAAAATGTGACAATTGCCCATAGAAAGGCGAACTGAAGAATAAATTTTTCTGCACTGCATTTAGTAGCAGTTAATCATTAGGCAGTTATCGGATGCATTCCAGCACTCAACATGCATAGGAAATTTCGGAATGAAACAAAGCACTGATTGCGTCCCTTTCCTCTGCTCATTTGAATTTAAAATCACATCTATGGATGGTGTTGCATGATGACATTCATGACATTCTGTAAAGACACGATAAATGCACATAGAATATATATCACCAGAAAGGAATTGGTTGATGGAAGACCCGAGGGAAACTAAGAATGTTATCTGAAGAAAGTTATGAAGAAGTAGAAGGGGATTGTACTGTGATGAGGAACTTCTGTTTTCCAGACATTAAAGTAATAGAAGCAGTCATTAGAATGTTTATTTTACGTGAAGAATAGTTTCTATATGGTCGGAACAAATTTTTTTTCGTTGAAAACTTGCTAGTTTGAGGTTCAGTAAAATGAGGGGCTATTGGTCACGTGCAACCAGTTTGTAGCTTCAAATTGGCGTTAACAATTGATTTTTGCAGCTCAGATATCGGATTATGTTCAATTATATTTATTGTACTTACTCTAGGTTAATAACCTTGAACTGAGTAGTACATGTGTGAAAGTGTAGATGCCAAGAATGTTCAGTGATCATTGTCCTCAAAGTACTGAATGAATTTCTCAAGGGCATAGAATCGCGAGTATTTTCTGCGTAAAATGACATCTGAGACCTTCAACTCGTAAACAATCGCATTTTTTTCTCTTGACAATGTGACAGATGTAGGTCTCAGTAGGGGTACGAATGTGTTTTTTTCACAACTGTTCTGTCTTACGATAATTTGTCCAAAAATATCCAGCTTCATCGTCTCCAGTGTAAAAATTTCTTCTGACCAAAGGATATTGTTTCTTTCTTAATGTTTTACGCAGAAAATTCCAATTTTATATACATTTCATGTAGCGTTTTGATACAAACGTAACGTGGAAGAGTAGAAAAACAAAATTCATATTTGTTGGCACGTTGGTTTCAATACATTTTTTTCGTTTACATAGCACTATGTTGGTGCTGTCGGTGTAAATTACTAGCCAGATGGTGATGAGATGGTTTGCACATCGCATCATGTCTCTGCCTGCTTGAAATGTGCCAGAGGGCATATCTATGACCTGCAAAACGTTGACACTAAGATCAATGTGCACCAAAGTTATACTGCATAAGCTCACTAACTTCTAAAATCGTTTTTTTTTTCTTCAGTCCTGCCCCGAAACCAACGTGGTACCATAACGGGCATGAGATCAGTGAAGATACTGCGGAGGGATTTCGATTCGAAGCTTACGGGAAAACATTGGTTTGTTTGACGTTTTTACCGTTTCTAAATTCACGAATCGTTTCAGAGAGGTTTCTAATTACAGGTGTTCAATGTTACGCAGGACAAAGCAGGCAAATATGATTGCCGTTTCCCTGTGCACAACGATATCGATAGAACATTCAACGTCATCGTTGAAGGTATAGTGTATTTACCTTTCTTTTTACTGCTCTTACGCTGCTTCTCATCTTACCAGTTTTTCGGTGGCGATCGTTCAATGAAACGTTCAATATGTATGTGTGGCCTTCTAAAATTTGAGTTGCGAACCGACACGTTAGACGTTTAAATGTCGTTATCGCATCAGCTCATCTTTTTCCATGTCTGATCGTTATAGCGTTGGACGATAACGTGAATCGTTTTTCTATGGAACGTCGTCTTATCAATTTTGTCCGTTTTCCCACTGTTTCTGCATCCATATGCCGGGAATTTCCCTAGGGAAATATGTTTTGGTGACCGCGCTCAAAGTTAAGCAAAATTTAATCGCCACTTTTGCATGAAAATAGCCGTCGAAAATGTGTTTCATTTGAAGTGAAGTTTCTCGTATGCATCGTTTTTTTTCTGCTGGAGTTTGCTGCGGGTGTCACTCTTTCCAGGCATTCCTTTATTTAAATGGATGCTTTTTTTTTCCGCAGTACCTCGTTTAATGGCCAATGGTTGCACTTTGCCCATAGTCTTTCCAATATCTGAGGGATTAAATATGTATGTCGAGGAGTCTTGGAAGTGGTATTGAACAGCAGGAAATTGCAATGACAATGGGGCTGCCTTGGTAAGGAAAGCTGCTTGCGCTTCATCGTAAAGTGATTCTGATGTCGGAGTTAAATTGTTTGTATATTTTGATTTTTCTCAAAAATTAAACTGGAAAAGAAGAAAAGAGACGCGAATAGAAGCCGCTGAGAATGCTTTTTTTTTAATGCTGGTATGTCTCATTTAAAGCTTTGCAAAAGCTCTAGAGTGCTTTTCTTTTTGTTGTTGTTCTTCTGTTTTTTTTTTCACTTTTCGTATCGTCAAAACTGCTAGAAAAGCTGTTCAAGCAAGCTAAACCAGATTTCTCCTTTCATGGTTGACACAAAGGCATCCTAGACAGAGTTAAAGACGTGTCTCATCGTTTTCTTTAACGCATCTAAGGACGGGTGTTGTTACTGACAAGTGGCTTTTTTCAAAGCTAAAGGTGCTTTACAACGTACGGATGAAAATCTATTAGCAGCAGGGAAATGGAATCGTATGTTTCTGATTGATCAATCTTAATTTGAGCGATTTTACATGCATTCGTTTGATTTTGATGGAGGGAAACTGTTCCACACTCATTTTCTTTGACAACAACGTTTCATTTTTAATTTATCGAAGAAGCTTTTCGGCTTCCATACAAGTATATGAAACCTAGTGGATAATCCTGGCGAATCGATTTTAAAAAATTGGAAAAGGGCTGAAGTTGTGCCCAAAGGCTGCCAGAATTCACATTTTCAGGTTGGATGACGTATTGTTTTTTTCCTCGCAAGAAAAAACTTCGTCATATCGATCTTGTACATAGTGTTGCGTTATGAGAATCTTCAATATTAAAATTTTTCAAGATTGCATATAAACTACAATGATCCGAGAAACTGTAAGGCAGAAATCAAGGGCGATTAGTCGCTTTTGTTGTTGTAACAGTGGAAGAATTTTCCAACCCAGAAAAGCTTTATCAAATAACTCCAAAAATTGCCAGATGATTGCTTCTGGAGGCTACCTTTTTTCACAGTGACATGGATTTCGTTCGGAGCAATGTCCTTATTGTTACGAACAAAAAAGTTATTCATTGCTCAATTCCTGTGAAGGTCTTCTAAAGAAGCTCTTTTAAGCCGCTCCATATTGGCCGGATGGACCGCCGCCGAACACGAACACCAGTGAAGGCGAGACGGTCACCTTTGATTGTACGACAAGCGGAAAACCCGTGCCGAAGGTCACCTTCTACAAGAATGGCGTTGGTAAGTGGCATTCGAAGTTTTTACGTTTGTATCTTCTTTAGTTCTGTGTCGTGAAGGTCTGTTCGACAACATTCTTGACGAGAAGAACTAGTAACTACTAAAACTTTCATCTGTACCGCTTTCTAAATGAATTCGCCAGCTGGGGATTGTTTTGCTGCGTGCGAAATGGGCGATATCTGATGACGAGCCGAGTGTTTTGAGCTGTGCATGCACGGCTGCACTGCCCAATTCGATAGGATTTCGGACAAACTTGCTAATGAAATTTCCATTCAATCCAGTGCTGTGCATTTGAGCGGAGTCCGAATGAACAAAGACCAGAAAATTTGTCATTGACGAACTGCAGGTGCTGCAATTTACCCAGGACTATTTCTTTAATCCCTTGATATTTTTAAATGGAAAAAGTATGGACGAATTAAACACATGCGGTTTATGTTCGTTTGTTCTTTACCTTGAGATTAGCCCTTTGGACTTGAGTTTGACAATAAAATTCAAAACCTTATGCAATAAAGGTCTTCCCCTACTCATAAATATGATTTCTACCTAACGTTTCTTTGTCTGATTACCATCGATTTTACCCCTCAATTTATTCTTACCTCTACTTCTAATTTTCTACTTTCAAATCCAATTTCATTTTGGAGTGATATGCTGGTAGAAACATCTAGATTTTTCAACAGAAGTAATTTCATCCCTGATTTGCTGCATTGACTTTGGTCAAAATGATGATAATTTTGTATAAAATTCTGGAATTTAAGTCAATTCACTCAGAGTCAGAGAACAAAAATCTACCAGAACATTTTCGTGCTTTTTTCGCTACTCTTTTCCATTAGAACAACATGTGCATCAAACCTTTTGTCGGTAAAAGAAAATACGCAATAAACTTCTCTTTATAGTATATTTTTGCCTGCGCTGAAAATGGTTTTTGACCCATCTTACTTTCTTCGACAAAATCATTTGTTATCGACTGAAGAAAATTTTATGTTCTGTGTGACATACTCTCTGGTTACCGATAAAAATTCTATTAAGAGCTTAAGATTGGTTTCTTAAAGGCTTTCCAACTTCATTACATCTTTTTCTGCTGCAGGAGGAAACCTGAATCGACCGTAGGGAGGTTGATGAGTCTGGTTCTAGCTCGAAATTTACCGCAGAAAAGATGCTCTCTACGGATTTCCGGTTCCAAATTGCACATTGCAGCATTTCAGTACCTGGTCAAACCCCATTAACCCTATTTATTGCGACAAAATTGCTCGTCATAAATACTTCACAGGAACGCATTATTACTTTTTTGTAATAGAACTGCAATCTTGCATGAAGGTTTGTTTTTACATTTGGCATTTGAGCGGCAGTACGTTTATGAAAGGTGTACTTTCAAGCCGCATACGAATCTTGCGTGGGGTTGTGTATGTTTAATGGGATTTTCGAGGGATTTTTTTTTCCCGGAATTCTCGGAGCAGTGTTCAATGGTAGATTACATAAGAAGTTCACATCTTTATTCAATTTTGCGGAATCTGAAAATTGACCTTTTATCGAGGGGAAGGAAAGAAAAAAGAAAAAAATCTGGAATCGGGGCAGTAACAGGTTCATATGGAATGAAACGACGGGTATCCGAATGAAATGGAAATGGGAAAGTGGTGGTACCTTCTAGAATGGAAATCTCGTATAATCTTCTTACAGAAGTTCAAGTTCGAATGATAATAGTAATAATAACAGTAATAACAGTAATAATATAAGAATACAAAAGTCTTTTTTTTTTCTTTAAGTGTTCATGTTTACGCTAATATTTGCCGGGATCTTTAGGGTTAAGTATTTAAGTGCATCAGTGAAAATGTCATGTAGATGTATTCATCAAAAAAATTAACGAGTGACAAGCTTTTTAAAGCTTTAGTCTAGCTTCCAATGTTGAAAATCTCTTTTAGAATAATGTATATTCTAAATCTTTTGAAGAATAAATAAATTTGTATGCTGGATTTAATAGGATCCATAGTCGATTTCGTTTGAATTTGAGTGTACCCCTGATATCTGCGATAAGAATATTTTGCGGTTTAATTTGTTCTTTTTCACCTACTGGATTGTAAGCATCTTGAAATCCAACCAGAATTTTCTGTTTTCTTGGAACTATTAGTTAATTTGCAACGATTTATGGTGGTTCTGGAATAGTGCTGTAGTTTGTAGCTGGAAGTCAAGGCAGAGTATGATTTTCACAGAATGATCAGTGAGTATCACTAAAGAAGAAAAAAAAGGTGAAGTCGTAAAAGCGTGCAGTTGTTTAGCAAGCAAGCAAATGTTCAGTCGTAATGTTTTCTTTCTTTTCCTTTTTTTATTCGTGCAATAGTCATGTGACATTTAAGTTACCGTTTGTACGTTTTCTCTGATAGCTGTACAACTACTACAATGAGCTGTTTATTTATTCTATTTGAATGAATTAATGAGTAAACAAGTGGTCCTCTGGATACAGTACACTGGCTGTGATTCTTCCACAGTTCTTCTAATTGAGTGAGTCAAGTTGTAGGCGCTAAGTTAATCTGATTCGCTTGATTAAAACTTCGCGCGGCTCAGCTGTAAACAAGTTGTAAACAATGACTAGTAGTGGGTAGTGAGCGGAGCTTCAAAGGGGATCACGAGTTAAAGAGAGAACGAAGGAAAAATCAAAGTAGTAGTGAACTGGATTGAAATTTGTGGAGTTAGAAAGGGTACTTAGAAAAGTTCACTTTAAAGGATCTAACACAGTGGAGAAGTGCATTTCAACAGAAAAATTTCTTTCATTATTGAATAAGATTTATCGCCGATTTCTTCCCTTTTTTCAGAGATGAAAAAACCGAAGGATGGGGACAAATGGGTGATCGAAGCAAATCGGTTGACGATTTATGACGTGAAAAAGGGAATTCATGGTAAAGGAGACAATGCTGTCTATCAATGTAAAGCTGAGAACAAACACGGCTACGTTTGGACTAATTTTTACCTCAATCTACTGGGTACGTACAGGTTATTTCATTTTCTGTTGGAATCCACTAAAGAGTAGTATTTTGAGCTTTCAAACCACAATTGCTCACCGACGCTGGAGAAGTTGAAGCTGTAGTGGGACAGTCGGTGACGTTAGAATGCAAATTCTTCGCTAGTCCCAATGCTGTGATCACCTGGGCAAGTCCCCTGTTGCAAGGAATCGCTCACAACGTCATTCCTGCAAATCCACATGGTGTCGGGAAATTAGTAATACCGAGTAGGTTTCTGTTTTTTTTATAGGTCACTGATTGGTGGCTGGATAGAGAAAACGAACGGAGAGTGATTGTAACTTAATTCATTACTTAATTCCGCCGCCTTTGGTTATATTAAGAGTTACGCTACCTTGGAAAAGAAAAATCTCTGATGTTCGGTTCTTCCTTATCCTTTTAGTAGTTAAAATGAAATGAAACGATTTGAATGAAATTCACATTTGGAATTGATCAGATGAAAACTCCTCTGGCATTCTCAAGTAACCAAACAGTAGTTTCCATGACGTTATAGTTTTTCACCGTAACAAAATGAGGTCGACCTCGATTTTTTTCCAGAGAACACGAAAAAAGAAGAAACGTATTTTGTTTATGTTGCAACATTTTTTCACCGCTTTTCTTATTCCTTTGGTTATTATCAACTTGTAAGGGGCTTTAAAGGCATCACTCCACGAATCGGAGGTGGTACGGATTTCAGGTGGAGTATTCGTATACGGGATGAGAGACTATGGAGACTATTCCGTCCATTCCTTCCTAATTGCCGTAAAAAAACGGCCCGGAAGATACGGCTTCAGGCGTTTTGGCGCACTATTTTCTACAGGGAGTTCGACTGGAGCGCGCCAGCCTTGTGCGGCGCAGCATCTTCCGAGCCGTTTTTTACGGCAATTAGGAAGAAATGGACGGGAATCACCCGTCCATTTCCCTCCATAGTCTCCCATCCCGTATACGAATACTCCACCTGAAATCTGCACCACCTCAGATTCGTGGGGTGATGCCTTTAAAAGCATGAATAAATAAGTAAACAAGCAAATAAACAAAATAATGGACCCGTAGTTGTTTTCATGATCTGCTGTAGAGCCTTGTACTTGTTTCTAGTCGTTGCTACAACTCTTCAAAAGTCTTTTTTTTTGTTGTTGTTCCTTATCTTTTCGCCAAGAAGAGTAATGTGAGTAAAAGCACTATGTGAAATTCAATGGGTAATTTTTTTTTCTCTTACTTTTAGGAGATTATGACGAAAACACGGTTTTAAATGTCACTGTTTTTGGCAACTTAGAGGTGTGCAGTTTGGTTTTTTTTTTTTTTTAAAGTAACAGGAATTGGTGTGTGGACAGTTGGAGATAAGATTAGTATGTTTACATTAACGTGAAGTTTCCGTGCATCAGTACATTTAAGGACGATTTTTTTTTCAAAGCAATTAGAAAGAGGTAGAAATTTTTGATGCTTTTCTATGAGGGACCACGAAAATTCGTCTCTGTTAGGCAAAGAAGTTTCTAGATGTTATTAATAGGTTAGTTTAAAAAAAGAGAACTTCTTGTGAGATAGGAGCTATCAATCTATACACGTTAAAGCGTAGATCTGTTTACCTTATTATTTTATTTTTAATATTTATATATTTGTACCCATTTATTTTACACTTGAATTATATTCATACGTATTTATATAATTTTTTTTGTCAATTTATCTTCCTGTTGGTCATTTACAAAATGAGCATATTCGTTTTTAGACACTTTAAATATGAATGATTTATGCCATAAATCTGTGCGGTTATGAAAAACAGTGAAGTACTCTTGTTTTTTTTTTATTGTAAGGATGGAGCCAATCAGAAAAGAAGTCATTTATAGATCTTTTCTTTATTGAGAAATCAATCATTTGGATTGATCCACCTCACTTTTGTTCATACATTTCTCATCTAAATTAGTGGACCATTCTTGTCATTGGTTGTGCTGGTTGAAAAAGAACTCGTTGTAGTGTTTAAGAATCTTACGTTTCTTTCTTGAATCACTGATTAGATGAGAGCAGTAATCTGTTTGCGCGCCGTTCCGTTCTGCGGAATCTATCAGAAAGTAAGCTTTAATTTCTAGATGTCACACCGGATGCCGAAGGAGAATACGAATGCACGGGCACAAATAAGTACGGACAAGCTAAAGGCGCCGCAAAACTGCTTGTGAGAAGTGAGGATTTTCAAATTCTTCTATTTACTTTTTTATTATTGCATTTCGAGGAAAAATGGAAAAAGGTAACATTATAGGCACCAGATAGTAACGTTATTTTTTGCTAAATTGGAGCGAAATAATTCTCCTACATATTTAGAATTCCCGGACAATTAAACAATTATTTTCACTCACAGAGACCCTCCGTCATCCGATGGGTACACCTTCAATCCAGGGTTTATAGAGTGAAGACCATATAAGAAAACAAATTTTTAAGAATAAGAGGTGAAGGAGAGAAAAGAATTTGAAGTAAAAGACCACTTAAAAAGAGAAGGAAAGAAGAAGAGCAAAGAAAAGAACTTGATCCTGGTAGGGACCAAATTCCGGTCAAATATCAACTATCAAGCGATGTTGCAAATTATTAGTTTAACCAATGCTAAGTAGAGTTCCACGGATCTCCCTCACTAGAGGGATCACAGCCGGTTAGTCGCGAGGCTACGTGGCGCGTCCCCAGGTGGCGGATAGGGGGCTAACCGCGGACCAAAAGCTGGGAAAAAGGTCTTGATTAGGACATGACAAATGTCCTACTAATTCTGTGGTGACGAATAATGTTCACGTACCTGATTTTCCAGAAGCCACTCGCCTGGAGCCGTTCCGACGCCCTGAAGAAGTAAGAATAGCTGGTGAGACCATAAGGCTACCCTGTGAGGCTACTCCAGACGAACGGTATGTACCTGTTCCTTGAACGCTTTATTCGAATTTGAATGCACAAATGCACTCTGGATCCGCTTCAGGCTCGACGTCACATACGAATGGCTCATCAATGGTCAACCTCTGTCAGATGTTCATGTACAGTCTGGACATTACAAGGTGATTAATACGATGTTTCAGAAACATTTCAGGAAGTTTTTCTTTGCGTGATTCCTCATTTAACAAAAAAAAGGAAGAGAAAAGAAGGAAAAGATGACTTTTGATGTTCTTTATGCTCTCTGTTCCAGGTGGAGAGTGACCATTCATTACTTGTCAACAATCCCACACAGTACGACTCGGCCAAGTACAAGTGCGTAGCAAGTACGAAACTCGACAAAGTAGAAAAAGAAGTTCAGATTCAAATCAAAGGTTAATCTTTTGGTGATATTTTCTAATTCTACCAAAGAATATGATTCGGGACACTGTGTCGGCTTCATTCCTTAGTTTCGAACTATGAAAACTGAGATCCCTAAGCAATTCTATACTCTGTTTCCTTTAAAAGCATCACCCCACGAGTCTGGGGTGGTGCGGATTTCAGGTGAGTTATGCCCATACGGGGTCGTAGACTATGGGGAGGAGGGTGATTCCGTCCATTTTTTCCTAACTGCTGCAAAAAAAAAACGGCGCGGAAGGGGCGCCGCGTGCACAAGGTTGGCGCGCTTCAATCGAACTCGTTGCAGAAAATAGCGCCCTGGAACGTTGGAAGCCGCATCTTCCGGATAGTTTTTTACGTCAGTTAGAAAGAAATGAACGGAATCACCCTTCTGCCCATAATCTACGACCACGTGTAGGCGTAAAGGCACGAAGTTTATTATGATGGGATCTCTATGAGGAGATATAGGGCTTCGAAGTGTAGATTAACGAGTATGAGCGTGACCCTGCTAAATTCTCCGTAATTCTCCCGAAAAAAGGCGTTAGTTCCCACCAGGAACGTGAGAACGCACCGCGCCGCCCACAAGCGAGCGGTCGACGATCAATGTGGTCTCCTCAGCAGTCTATTCGAGTAGCTGAACCATTAAATACATTTACTCACTTTATTTTTCATTTCATTTTTATTTACAGGAAGTTCAATGAATCGGCTGGTGAGGGGATCAGAACATGCACAAGGGTGTCAGTTAGAGCGGTACCAACGCTATTAGAGGGGAATGTGACCACACTCACACTCGTAATCTATACCCGAAATTCTATATTCGCTCACAAAGACGCCAAAATCGTCAATTTCGTGATATGCTACCTTTAATTTTCTGTCTGTGTTATGTCCTCATCTTGCTAGCCTCATAGAAAATAATCACTGAAAAATATTTGGAACAAGGAACAATACAAAAATAAAATTCCTCCACTGTTTTCATCTTCACGCTTGGATAATTTTGTTAACTCGTAGAGTTGTTTTCGTAAATTAGTGGAGAATTCTCGGATTCCATAGCTACTTTTAATTTGAAAAATTGTGGCAAATGCTAGAAATACATTGAGGGAACGATTAGCTCTTTTTCGGACTTTATTATTCTTTTCTAGAAACACAAAGGTTTACTATCACTGTTGATATGGAAATTATAAGAAATATTGGGGTTTGACGCAGAGGTCTATTGCGTTTCCGTAGTTTAGGTAAATTTTTACAGCTCTCTAAGTTCAGTACATTGCTCATGTTAATTGTTAGTATTATTTTATTATATTAATTGCCGCGTTGCGGCTGTTTGAGGTTGAAATTTGAGGTGTAACTTCAGGGATACCGTACGCGGAAATTCTTTTTTTTTTTTATTTGCGTATTTTCAACCTGACTTTTGTGAGATATTCCCTAATATGAAGGGTCTTCCGAAATTTCCTAATACCTTTCAAAGATGATTTATGGGTACTTTCTTCCTCCCTTTGTTTCCGATCAAATTTCAAAGGAAAAATTTTCGAATACCTTTTAAAGATGATTAATTGATACTTTCTTCCGGTTTTTGTTGCTGATAGGAGGAAAATTTCATAGGAGTGATTCTCATGAAAAGACGGAGTTCATTATTTGAAATTATTCGGGCTGCCTATATTTATGCTGAATTTTCTATTTCATGGACTTTTTTTCACTACTTTTATAGCCTTTGGTAGCTAGAAAATTAATGAATCCTTTAATCAGCTCAAATGCCACATAATGAATTTAAATTCTTTCCATAATGAGTTTTAAATCCTTTAAAGGATCTTCGTCATTACATAGTGCAGTCAGATATGCAAAGGTTGGCTCACTTGCAATAGTTTTCTGACAGTCTCCTCCAAAGATTAATTCTCAGAATGTCTCAATCCTCCAGTTTACCTAATGATTCTTTTTCTGCGAATCTAAATACAACAAGAAAGTGAAATTTGTGCGACTACTGGTTGGCAGCACCTGTCACATGTCTTTTTTTACTTTTAACGATTATAGGAAAAAAGACGTTTACTGGAAACAGGAAGCTGACCACCGTAAATAATTGGCTTGATTTTCACGCAATTTGACGGATTTTGGAAAGGAAAAAGTTGCTGTTTCCAGATGTGCCAGTACCCGTGCACTCTGCATACGTAAGTAAGTGTGACGCGGACTCGCAGTCGGCTGAGATCAGTTTCGAACACATGGAACCGGCTGACACCGTCTCGCCCGTTAAGGAATTCTGGTACGTGCCGTGCAATTTGTTCTTTTTTTTTGTTCCTGTGGAGACACTGAGTTAGGAAGTTTTTTTTCAACATTTCCTAGATTAATTTTCTTAAGGGTTCAATACCAAATGGATAGTGAAACTGAGGGTACTCAATGGCGAACACATCCAGTACCTGTACAAGCTCATCCGAATGACCGAATTGAAGGAGATCAAAGGATGGTCAGTGGGAAAGCCACTGTTGCACTGCAACCATTTGGACATGTGAGTTCATTTTTCGTTTGTTCAGAACAAGCGCCGATACTCTCTCGATCTTGTATAGCCTTTTTTTTGCGCTGCATTGACGGAATTCTCCACTCAACAATTTCTATTTCAGTACGTTTTTCGTGTTTTGGCTCGAAACGGTGTTGGCGATAGCTCACCGACGAGAGTAAAAGACGTATGTATAACTCCACCAAAACAACCGGATAGGAACCCAGCTGGAGTTTGGGCGAAAGGCGCTAGCCCTGAAAATATCGTCGTTCATTGGCGTCCTATGGCTCGAGAAGAATGGAACGGGAAGAACTTCCACTACAAAATAAAGTGAGACTCAGGAATCTTTTTTTTTAGCAATTTGATGCAACGAATAGGAAAGTTCTTTGGTTGTGACAGTTTATTACACAAACAGACTCCTCTTTTCTCTTTTTCTCGGAAGTGTCCTCTACACTTCCCAAGTTTTACCAGAATTTTTTTTTCTGGTAATATATATATATATATATATAATCCTTGTGCAAAGATTCATGCAGTGAACTTCGCAGTAATCAGCACAAAATTAAATCGATCCGCCGAACGCGTTCAACCGAGCTCCAGCGATGCCTAGACAAATCCGGACACTTCCGCTCCAAGTGCCTTATAACTGTAGCAAAATTCTGCCATCTGTAGATCCCTGAGGGGCAAGATACCAGTGCCCGCCTTTGCCGCGGATGCGTTGCGTGAACTCGGTTGAACACGCACAGGAACAACTGCATAAACTTGACTCTTTCTCAAAAAGTGTTTTTGTCCTTGTGATGGAGGAAATTTCAGTCCATTTGTAAGTCTTCGAGGCTGATAAATGCAGTTGGGAGGTAATCATCCACTTTTGGATGAAAAATTGCCTTGTCTATTCCTGAAGTGGAAAAAATCTGGCAAAAAAACGTGAAAATCGCCGAGACGTCCAGATGGCAAGATGTAGAGCTGATCGTTGCGTGTATGATTATCATTATTTTAACAAGGCACGCTAATTCTCAATGGACCTCGGCTTCTGCCCATATGTATAAAATTTTTCAGTCATGGGAGAGGAGGGGGGGAGACACTATTTTTTTAGGTTACCAAAACCTTTCCTTATTTTTGGATTTTTTTCAGCTGACTCTTTTTTTTAGATTCAAAATTGCTCTAATAATCAGAAAGTTGTTGAAACTGCGTATTTCTATGTATTTTGCTGGGAAGAGACTCGTTAAAATTCATTTAAATTGTCATGCACATTTTCTTTTCTGCTTCTCATCCTTCCTGATTCTTTTAGGTACCGTCCATCTGAAGGTGGTGACGGCGAGTGGAAGGAGGTGCAAGTGAACGATCCGTTTGCTGATCGTTATACTATCACCTTAGACGATGACAAGGACGCAAAACCTTTCCAACCTTATGAAGTCCAGGTGAGCTTATTGAGTGTGCTTCGTGTTTCACCATTTATGACCTTTTCTTTGCACTTTTCTTGTTCTTTTCTTTTTCCTTTAACCTCTGATTGCACTAGTAAAAAAATCAGTAGTTTTTTTTTTTCTTGGGAAAGTTTTTCCCTGAAAAGACTTCTTCTTGGAACATTTCGAGCATTCGCATTATTTTATTCATTTATTTGTTTATTCTTCGTTTATTTAAGTTTTGTTTCATTCTCACTTGAACTAAACCCTAGTTTTCTACAGGTACAAGCTGTAAATGATGAAGGCCAAGCCAACATTGTGCCGGAGACTATACAGGGATACACTGGCGAAGGTGTCCCTAGTAGTATTCCTGGCGGATTTCGTGTTGTTAGCAAGGTGAATGTGAGAACTTACCTGGGAAATTACTTTATCTATCAGATTCTATAAGATTTGTAGCAGCTTTTCCCATTACTAGTTGTCCTAGTTAGCATTCCCGAATTTCAGGATGGGACCACCGCAACATTCGCATGGAATCCTGTGGATCCAAAATCAGCGAATGGAAACTTCACTGGATATAAGGTGTGTTTTAGGAAGAGTTCTATGACTTTTTCAGCAAAAATATAGAAAGCACTGGATGTTGTATTTGCAGATAACTTATTGGTACGATGAAGCCGAGGGAGAAGAGGAGACGAGCGACGTTGAAACGAAGTTCCGATTCAAAAGATCTGACAGGGTACGTTATTTGGTTTCCAGAACATCCATACGAGCAGATCATCTATGGATTTTCATGGGTTACTGTAGATTTGATAAATAGAAGACGGTTGTGGCAGAAGTTTTGAGAATAATAAAAGAATTGCGATAAAAAAGTACATGTCAGTTAATTTCGAGTGGCAAAGATGAACTTACAAAGTGTTTCGTTTAGTTCTTCATTTCTCAGCAATAGAAGTGCGAGAAAATTCCATTTGGGAATGTTTTAGTTTTCGACTAACTACAAGTAAATTTATGAAGGAAATATTCTCAATTTTGTTTCCAACTAGTCATCTAAATTGAGGAAATGTCATAATAATAGCATGTTTATTTTTCTTCGCATGAATATGTAGTATGACCAATTATATGATTTACTTAAAAATAACATATTTTGGGGGCTAAATGGTCAGTAAAATGATTTTTTAGGGCAACAGTGAAAGTCATGTTACTTGTATAAATTGTTAAATACTGTAGGGGTTACTATGACTTTTCTTGCCGCAATGAACGTAAATTACAGCAAGTGAGAAATCATATCTCTATTTTTCCAAGATATAGATCTGGTAGCTAAGAATTACAGGAATCATTGTGGTGGACTCTAACCAATCACTGTTTCAAAAATCTTTACATAACTAAGTAAACAAATTATTTATTAATGTACTTGTACCATTTAATATCTAAAATCTAGTTCCACTTTTAGAAAATTCGCATTCATGTTTCGCCATAGGTACTGTATTTGAGAAAAAATTTTCAGGCGGTGAATAAACGAGATGTCGAGAGTAGGCGAAGAACGATCGTTTTCGGTCCAAAGGCCACCACAGGAACGGTCACTGATCTAAAGCCGGACACAGTGAACTACGCAACGATTCAGGTCATCAAATAAATATAAATAGTAAACAACGAGTATTGGTATTGCATTTTCCATATCATCGAAACGTTGTGAGATGATTTTGAGAGTGTATACCTTTTTGTTACGTGAATTTCTAGTCATCTAGTGAACCGTAGTGATTGCTCGGTTTTTACGAGAAAATAAATCTGTATCCTGCTTATGTTTTCATCGAATATGTTGCCTACTAACACCTTATTTCAGGTGACAAATAGCGCCCACGAAGGTGAACCGAGTGAAGTGATTCAATTCCGCACCGCGGAAGGCGGTAGGTCCTTGGTCCCTTTCAAATTTAACTGTGGATTTTTTTCTGTGAGGACTTCTAACTAACTAATTTTATTTTGGTGTTGTCTTGAAATTTTCTCTCCCTATGGAAACGAGGGTGTATCATAACTGTTATCGGAACCCTCTATCAGGAATTGAGGGATTTTAGTGCTGTCATTTATAGTTTTCTCTTCAGACTTCGTGTTTATAGAAAGGTTTTTGTGTCTTACCATTTCCACGGGGTAAACGAATTGTTAGAGTCAATTTAAACAATTTTTGCTATCCATCGGATAGCACGCAATTGCTTTTCGTTTTCAACATCTACAGTAACCAAACTCCTGGAAATTCTTCCTTTAAGCGATCATCAAAATCTATCAAGTGGTTCATTATTATTTTCTCTCTATAGAATTTATACTTTGGTTATCGGAAACCGTCTAAAGTTCCTTTCAAATCATACTTACCGCCACATTCTCTGGAAGAGCAAGAAAGGTTACTGTTCCATGAATATGCTTTGGATATCAAAGTGATTTCTAGGATTTTTTTAGGACTTCAGGATTTTGTGAACAGAGTTGTGAACTGTATATAAATGTTGCACAGGAGACATTTCGATATTGTAAAAATACATTAAGACAATATATTTACTTCTTCTTTCCTTATTACACAGTTAACGAACAGAAATGTGACATTAATTAGAGGTCGAAATCCTGTTTTCAGTATTATTGAAGCATAAAAATAAGCAAACTAGAAATGGAAATTTCCGAATTCATTAGTGAACTGAGCTCTGAATAAGTGACACTTTTGAGTTCATTTTTCGAATCCTTTTCGAATGTTTTAAATTTGATTTTTCAAGGTGAAATTTTTCCTCAAATATGCAAGAAAAAATGCAAGAAAAATAACCAACCTATTTTAATAGTAGAATCTGGAGCAGGAGCGAGAGAACAGAAGAAAGAATCGAGTAGTAGATTTCCTGTGGGAGCAGTAAATAGACGAAGGAACAAAGCTTCCAAGTTTTAAGTAGCAGAAAAAAGCGTAGCTTCAAACCGAAGCAATAAAATGTAATGCCCGAAAGTTTTTAGTTCCATCTCCTGTACGAGGCCTTCGAGCACATCCAATGAATCCTCGCGATACGGAAGAGAAGGCGATCGTGCATCTGATCTGGAGAAGACCACGGCGGCCGAATGGAAAACTTCTCAAATACGTGGTAGGTATTAATTCAGTATTTTCGAAGTGTTATTTCCAATGTTCTCTTCTATCTCCACGTTCAGATCGAACATTGCCGTACAGAGAACGGACGAGTTGTTGAAAAAGACTGTCCGAAGCAAGATGTCGACGCCGATCAAACACAGGTACAGACTGTTGTTCATGGTTCTTTGTTGTTTTCGTTTTCTTCAACGGTTTTAATAAAGGGAAAAGAGCGAAATGTTATGTTTTGCATTCTTTCGCAGTGTTATCTATACTTTCTCATATATTTAGATTCGCCTATCGGGTTTGGAATTCGAAACACCCTATCGTTTCATTGTGAGAGCACAAACAAGCGCGGGAGAAGGTGATCCGAACAGTGCTGACGCAACAACACTGCCTGAAGTGGTAGCCGCTGGAGGTTAGCAGTTCTTTCGTATGCATGGGCAATTCCAGAGTTTTATGTTTATTGAGGAGAGCGAAAGTGAGGAAAATGTCGCATTTTCTCCACCGAAGAGTGCTCTTTAGGCAATGAAGATATTCTTCATTGGGAAAGGATGTGGAATTAGTGGAAAAATGTAGCGCTGGTTTTAGCGTTGATCTAAAACAGCGCCGGTAAACATTAAGATATAACTCTAGGAGTGATTTCGGAGAATTACATAGGAGGAGGAGGCCACGATAAGTTTTCCGCTGGACTATAATGAGATGAGTAGTCACTCGGACAACTCTATTAATAAGATGACGAATTTCTTCGATAGTTTCCATTGTCCTGAAAATCAGTTCTGTATCGGATTTCTTATTCGTGGAGTATTAGAGTAAATAAGAAAGTGTCGCGCTTTTGACAAATAAAGGTGGGAAAGGTGAAGAAATTCACACGCAAAAAGTTTCGTGGTTGTCTCAATCTATAATATTTAGAAATAGGAGGAAATTCTTCAGTGCTTCACTAGTGATTGTGATTTTCTTCAGACTATTATTCTGCGTTTGTTTCGCAAGGTTTGTCAGTGTTTGTGTGTGTGCCGAATAGCGCTTATGTGTAATGTCGGGGCGTATGCTTTTAATTTTGTGCTGCAAAACTTCATTATTTCCTAGAACTAAATTATCAAATTGTACTGTTGAGCATTTCGGCGCAACGCAAAGTTGCGTACAATAGGATAGCCCGGCTAATACACTACTTAAAATCAGCGAAAGTCCCGCTGAATTTTGATTAATCTGTTAGTATGCAGTAGTATGATTGAAATGTCGACGCAGAAGGGATTGGTTCAGCCGCCGAAGCCGACGGAATTTGTTTGCGATGTACTACGCACGCACGTGTATACGCCCGTTGCGGGAACGGACATTCTCTCTATCGGGCACTTGTTTATGACATAAACCGTTGGAGGTCGGCCGCACCTTACTTTCACCCTAACATTGTTGATTCGGGTCAACTGGGAGAGTTACCCGATTTTGTTGGCGCTTGGAAGTCATTGATTTTCGCTGCTGTCTTGGAAAATTTCATTTGCAAACGTTATTTCGAGGAAATTATGGTGACTGGTCTCAAAAATAAGAAAGAAAGTCAAAGGAATTTTACATGACCCTACAGTAATTAGTTGCAGAAATACATCATGCCTTTGCAGCTGGAAAAAGAACTTTGAAGGAGGCTGCAGGCTGAAGAAAAATGAAATGAATTATGGGTGGAATGAAAAGTTTATTATTGCCTTCCTTTGAAATATTTTTCCTCTCTGGGTTCTGTCCATAGAAGGACAGAATGGTTCTTAAAAACCTTTATTAAAAGAGTCGTGAAAACGCGTTGAATAAAGTAAGTAATATAGTTTGAAGCGGCAAGGCTCTACCCGATTCGCCTCAAAACTTGACAGTCATTCGCCGACAACCTACTCTCACACGATAATATCCAGATTCACACAGGACTAATTATGTAGTCCCTCACACTGATATCTTAGCCCCAACAACGTCTACTCGAGGCTTTGTTTCGCTTTTCTGCTGCTGCCATATTCGCGCCCCTTGGTCACGGGGCGTGGTCAACGAAGGCAGGCCGACGGACGGGGCTCAGCTGTGCGCCCCTAATATACACCCAGTTGGATTTCCGCACCCCTTCGATACCAGAGCCGAAGTCGTCGTCGGGTGGTTGGTTCGGGTGCGAACTTGAGCAACCGCAACTCCGAGAGTCCATTCGACGCTATCGACCCCCTATTTTGTTAACTGACGATTCCTAATCTCGTCAGTCCAGCAATATCCATTGTTCATTCGCTTCAAGGACATTGTCACAATGTTGCCAAGAGCTTGTGCAGTGCTCTTCCTAATTCTACTTGTGCCACCCTGTGGTAGTCAGGATAATACTCAAGGTTTCTTCTTTTAGCGTTTTAAGATGTACTACTCTTTAGAATCTACCGCAATAGAATCGAGGATAAGTGGTTAGCCGTAATCACGATTCTGAAAATTGCCAAAGTTACACTCTTGATAGTGTTCTTCTCGTTCTCATACATGTATTGCCCTTCAGTGCACTGAAAATTATGTTTCTGCTCTCGAAGCTGCAGCTGAGTGGCTGCAGCATGCGATGAAGACAAATGTTTCGCTCGATTTCGCGTTTCTACGTTTCTTTCACTGGCAAATTGAGAAGTTGTTACCCTTTTTGTAGAATAGACTCCTTTTTAGAGGAAAACTGATTCCCAAGAGATCACTGGATAACGGCCAGTAATGTTATAAATCTCGGATATCTTCTTTAAATTTTGTTCCTGGAAATATTAGGAAAATATTACTGGCAAAGATATGTTTTCCGCCCAAAGAATGTAGAAACATGCATAAAACATGATATAGAATCACAAACGTATTATTTTATGCTTTCTTGAAGAGGTTACCGAATGAATTACTCAAAATTGTGAAGGTACAATTGTATAACCGAACAAAATGCTGCTAATTCAGAGTTTGAGTTATTTACTAATTACTAATTATTTACTTATTTACTAATTTATTGCTTCCTTGCTTCATTACTTGTATTAACCGTGTCTGAAAGTTGAGCTCGCTACTTACGGAGCAAAAGAGCAAATTCTCAAAAATTTTAATGGCTGTTTGGTTATTTTTTAAATGAAAAAGAGCTTTAAAACGTTGTAAATATAATTAGAAAATTCCTCTTAGTAGATTCAAACAGTAGAACACTAGCCATTTTAAATCGAAGTAAGGGTTTGAAATTTTGGAAGCTGATGTAAAAATGAAGCACTTTTGCGCGTTTCTTTTTCATTAAACCTTCAGCCTACGTCATTTCGTTTAATAGCAGTATCCTATCATTTTCTAGCGGTTTCATTCCGTTCTTTCATTATTCTCCAAGTTTTTGCTGAAGTTTTTCTTGCGATAGTGCGCAAAGGGAGACCTTTAAATTGTGATTACGATGATGTTGATGACGGCGATGGGCTCTTTATACGCATCGATTGCACAGCAATCCTTGCACAGCAAAGGATTATGACGGGGAAATAGGCAATCGGTTAATTAGTGCACCACCGACTCGTAATGCATGCATACAGCATGCAGGTGCCCTTTGTCGTACACACTTTGTAATTCTCAGTGCAATTCCAGACAGGCGACTAGCTGTCTGTCTGTGCTCCACTCACTCATTCTGGAAGTGAAATAAGGATGAGCTTTTTCTTTGCACACATGAAGCCTGGCTGCAGGCTAAAAACCTACCCGTCTGCTAGCTCTCCGTCTTGATAGTGACATGTACGAACGACGAGCACTTTTAAGAATCTTGATATAGAGCGGTGGGAAAAGAGCGATAAAGAAAGGATATAGAATGGTGGTGGGATTCATTTGTTTGGAAAAAGGATAGTGAGCTTGACATATGGAAAAAGTGTTTGGGAAAAACCCGGCTCTGCTGTCTCAGGAATAGTACTTTTCCTGCAAAATCAATCCTATTTCCTACGAAATACTGTAAATACGCTTGGTTTTTATTGGTGGATTAAAGATTTTTTTCTTTTTTATGGAAATAGCATTAAGAATTTCCACAAGATATAGTGTATTCTTTGACATAATAACAATCTTTAGCATGCTTTACATTATGCATTAACACTGAAATAATAATACCACCGTCATTATGATATAAAAGCGCCGATAGGTGAGAACAAGAAGAAATCAGAGAAAATTTAGAAATGTTGTTGATCAGGAAAATCGCGCTTTACTTCAAGTTGTTTTCCTCTCTCCTCCCTACTCTCAATAAAGCAGTGGGTTTAATCAATGAAAAATTTCTTAGTATGGAAGGTTGCTGGCAGCGTAGGTTTATCTCCTTCTCCGGGTTCTAAAAGTTAAGTGCGTAAAAAAATTGAGGTTTTCCTAAAAAGCCTACGAGAATCTTTTGGATATAATATAGAAACTAACAATATTTTTAATAGCGGTTGCTAGCGCAGTTAATAGTGCTTCCTTCCTGAGACGAGTGTTTCTTCCAACCCAATAGGTTTGAACTAAGTACTCAAGCTCAAATTCACTTCAGTTCACCTCAAAAGAATTCAGGAGGGTAATTTGAGTTCGATTTAGTCGTTGTAGTCAAGTCAAAGCAAACCGGAAGGCACCGTTATAGTTGCGACGCATGCAATAACATGCTGATTTCTGGCTATTATGAAAATGAAGCAAGTAACAAACCAAATAAGCGTTGAGTCGTGGCGGTGTTGGTTCAAAGATCTGCTGCCTTCCGAAAGAAAACCTGGAAGATATTAGCGAGCCGGTGTCCGGTTACAGGTGTTAGTATAAGCAGATGCGGAGGTGTCTGTTATGTTTAACAATCACACATTTTGATGGATTTGTTTTGGCCATGCATCAGATCTGGTTACCGATTTTTCTGAAAGGTGTGAAGCTTGCAGGACGTCAATAAAGTCACCAGTGGACAACTCCGAACCGAGTTCTTTATGCCTTAGCATAGGTCCCAGACCACGTCTCATGAGGAGAAAAATAAACCGTTAACTCAAAAGCGCAGTACAGCAAAATACCCTTAATGTCGTCAAGCATACTCAAAAAGAATCTTGAAGAGAAGATGTGTAGATCTTTTTAAGTTCCTCAGCGTTTTCGCTCAACTAATACGTTCTTTATTCAGTGGATCCGAGCACGCCATCCTTTTTTGAGAACGAAATTGGTGACGACTATTTCAACGTCACTTTTAGCCCATCCAAATTCGATGAAGAGGTATGTTACGTAATTCTTCTGTTTTTAACTTTATCTCTCTCTTTTTACATCGCCCTCCATTTAAATTTCCCTTCCTTTTCGCTTTTAACTCTTATCGTATAGGAACGCCGACCCGTGGGAAACACATTCTTTGTACAGTACCGAGAAGCAGATACGGAGGAATGGAAGCAAGTCCCGCAAGAAGGTATGTTTAATTGGTTTCTGCCTTCTTTAGATGCTATTTATGTTCTTCTGTCATATTTGTCGCCTTCCAATAATGCCGATGTTGTGGTTGTCGTAGCAACGAAGCAGACAATCGCTGCTATTTAACTGCTTTTCGTGACATCGAGAAATTATTATAGGTGACGATTTGACCGTGCATGTTGGCGATTTGAATCCTGGCACAAGATATGAAGTACGAGTAGCAGCACTACAGAAAGACCCCAGCGGTGAAGAAAGAGAAACGTATTCCCCATCGAGTTTCATAACAACAACCGGAAGATGTGAGTGCAAAGATTATCCATTAATATACTGGAACATCATAGAATTTCGAAAAAAAAATTATATTTGAAGATTGACCTCTACTAATCAATTAAAACGCCGAATTGTTGCTGTTTGCAAGAAATAACGTTGTGAAAATTTCTGCCTTCTTTCGATTTTATTTTAAGGATGTTAATGAGACCATAACATGAACAAATCATAATTATGTACATGGTACTTGTAAATGATCCTCAACTAGATACCCTCAAATGGGTTGTGATCAAAAGGTTTCTTCGAGATATCGTAATTTCCATACACTTAGCACGTGAAAAATTACGCTACGTTCGTCTCCGTAAGACGATTTTTGTTTTCCATCGATCTCTGCATTTATGTATGCGTTCGGTGATTTTGGCAGGATCACATTTTCTACATAAACCATTCAGTTATTTCTCCCTCTTTCAAATATTAGTAATTTGATTGAGTTGTGATTTCTTAACTCCTGTGTCCTTTAAAAAAAAGTGCTACCGTTATGACATACGATGAGGTAACACAGAAGATTTTTTTTTGCAGCCCAAACTCGCCAAGTAACCCTCCGATTAACCCAGTTGTAGACATTTTTCTAGGGAAACCTGCAAAGTGCTTATTTTTATCTTATTTTTGTAAGCATATGATTAAGATATTGTTTTCTTCGGTTTCGATGCTTTCACGTGCTTTGGGGAGAATCGTTCCTCCTATGCTTCTGTACTGATCCATTTCTCGTTCAACCTTATCCATCACAAAATCACGTAAAATTCCTCGAAACAACCTTTTTCAGCTCCAAGATCAGCTCGTTTATGGTGGCTTCTACTGATCCTACTGATACTGCTCCTATTGCTCTGTATCCTGTGTATGGTGTGCGTTGCACTACGACATCGTGGTCAAAACTATCCCGTATCGCAGAAGGAACGTGAGCAAGGCCGTGAACCAATTCTCGCCAAACAGCACTTTGGCGAATATAAGAAGTGTGTTTATTCAGCTGCTGCGCTTTCGGCTCTTTCTATTTTTTTCTATTCTTGGCGTGCCATTTCGTGAGCGTTTCTTCATGGATCAATGTGTGGTCTGCTCTTTTTTTCCCGCTCACGCGTGCTGCTCATACTCTCGGCTGCAACAGTTGTCGATTTCACGAGCATGTGTCCGAGTCTTGCATTAAAATCCTACAACTACTCTTTTGACGAGCAAAACTGAACCAATGAAATTAGTTTTTGATCTTCAACTATGAGAATTTGTTTAGTGATGATGACGAGAAGCGATCTTTGACTGGAAGTAAAGCGGAATCCGAGACAGATAGCATGGCTGAATACGGTGACACCGATCCAGGACGATTCACTGAGGACGGAAGCTTCATCGGTGGGTTACTAATCTGAATTTTTGCGTTCCTCTTCTAGTTTTTGGCTCAATGGGGGTTTAATAGGCTTTAAAATGTGGTAGAAGCTGAAACAGTTGAACCTCGTTGTTATTTTCAAGCAATGACATTCTTGGACTTTATCTTTTGTTTTTGGATTTTTCATTGCACTTCCAGACTTTTCTGAAAAGTGAATTATTTTCTTTTTCTATTTTTGCACTGAAAATCTCGAAGCGATTGATCTTCTCGATTTCTTCAGACTACATATAAAAGCGAATTAAATAGTCATGCTTCAATTTTCCGGTGTTGACAAATTTAATGTTAGTCATAAAAAAATTTTTTAACTTATTTCTGATATTAAGATCACAAGCGCTAATAGTAAGTAAATGAAACTGAAATACTGGATAAATGACTAAATAGTATGAATTTTAGACTCGAGCCTAATACAATTTCTCTTGGTTAATGTGAGAAAAAATTTCCATTGTTTCATGGCAATGTGCCATTTTTATTTCTATTAAATAATTTGCTTGTAAGCCATAAGCCGTGGAATATGTGTGTATGTATTCCTGGAAAGAAAAGAACGTTTGACGTCAGTAGTGCTATAAGAATAGCTCTTTATAGCTTTTTAAACTAAATAATGACAAATATACGTGTACTTCTTAGTGCTTAACTTGATTTCTTGATTTTTCGGACGTCATTCGATTTGCGTAATCGGACACATGTGAACGACATATTATGGAGAAAAAAATCCTGGAAACAGTTCCTTTCGCATCCCAAAATACGCGTTCCCTCCCCTATGTGCAGCAGACGTGAAGCTGCTAGCTGGCAGCATTCGTCCGTAAAAGGGCAACTAAGCTGATTGCTCATTTGGCTTCCGCGGCTAGCAGCAGAATGATTTTTGCAGAAAGATGAAATGGGACATCTATTATTAGCAAAAGTTCAGCAGAAAAAGCAGCAAGAAAAATGAATTTTTTCCATGAAAGTTTGAGGAATCATGAAAGAAAAACAGGGAATTTGCTTTTTTCATAAAAATGTGCGCGTATCCTATCTTATTGTTTTGTCGCGTGAGAAAAAAGGGTATAGATATTCTTATAAATATTTATAATACAAACCTACAAATTATTGTCCCTTACTTCCATATATTCCTTTAAGAATGAATCCTCTCTTTATACCGAACAAAATTTTGGTGCATCTAAACCAATTATAATTGTGAAAAGTGGATTCTGTGGGTAGACAGGATTTTTTTTAGATCTAATTCAAAGTCTTGATAATGTTGCGATTTTTTTTTTGCCAAAAAGAACGTTTAGTCTGTCTAAGATGTATTGGAAAATAGGGGATAGGCAGTCAGATTTTCTTTTGTGTTAGAGCAACTGTCACTTAAATGGCGAATGTATATAATGTTTAGGTCAATACGTTCCCGCAAAGACGTTGATGCCACCAGAGAGGCCGGAGAAGGGAAGCACGTCGACATTTGTGTAGATGCGTGCGCAGGTGTGCGTCCGCTACTAGCGCCCGGTGATTGCGACGCGCTCCGCCTAGCGGGGTGCGTCGCTTGTGGTGACAGTCGACTTCGCGGTGGTTCCGTGTCCGTCTTTGTTGTTGAAGGGGGCCTGGAAACACACAAACACACTCACACACATTCCTATTTGTGCGATGATAGCTTGGTGTGTTCACGTCTGTGCGTTGCAATGTGCTCGGGTAGGGAGTTGTCAGTCTGTGGTTCGGTGGCGTTCTGTTCTCGTTTGATCTCCGTTCACCGAACCAACATCAAGACCGACATGGCCCCTCTCTTATAGTTGTTGTTATTTTCTATTCTATTGTATATCTCGCATATGAATGAGTTCAGTTATTATTTTGAATAATTCTGATTTGCTACTGATCAAGTCATTGTGTCTCGATTATCGATTTGCCTTTATATTATCGCTCTCCAATTCTTTCTATATGAATCGATTACTCGCCCTAATCAACCAGTGTTTTGGCTAGTTTCTTATTGTTCACGTGAAGAAAGAGAGGCTGCACCGACTGTAGGACATCCAAGTAAATCCACACACACTGCCCTCACAGTCGATCTCTTTTCCCGAACTACTCGTTCGACGTTCTTCTTTCTCCGCCCGTATTGCACTGCCTCTCTTCGGCTTTCACGTTGTATTTTCACTGCTCAGTAGGTGTTGTTCAGGCGGCAACACCTCGTCGCCTCCTCTTTTTCCATCATCAGTAGGCCAGCAGCTATTTTTAGGTATGGACCCCTAGGGTCATCTTCCCTAGTTTAGTCCCTTTTCCTGGGACTAGCCGTCTTTCCGCACAGCCTCTCCGTACAACTCTGCCACACGTTTTGTTTTATAATACATCATCTGAGGACTCCTGCTAGGCATTACCAACACTTCTTTATTGAGCTTCTACTGAATGTTCCTGTTTGGCTGACCCATTGTATTGTTGCATAAAATGGCATAATGAAGATTATTTCGTCTAGAAGTGTGAAACACAGCAAATACGTACGTTTGATAGGTCCCATCCTGCTTCATATGCATCAGCTGGGAATTTTCTTACCAGCATGATTTTCTTCCGTGCAGATCACGACAGCGAGTCGTATATCTTGAAGGGATACCACAACGCCTTTGCAATGATGGATTACGAACGTGAATCTTACAAATTGTTCTAGTAACCGAAGGCAGCTGCCACGGAATCACCAATCGCCACGACGCTTGAGGAATAGAGTGCCGGCAGGCAAGAAAAAGCTGCATGTGAGCAGAAAAAAACTGAGGAGGAAATAAAAGCGATATAGAATGCCTCGAAGAGTAATAAGTGAAGGATAGAATGCTCTAGTCTTTCTCGCTGATCAATCGTTGGGACCCTACAAAGCATTAGACTTTAATTCACTTTTAATTCACATGTCCTAGGGGCTTGTGAATGTTTATGCGGCTCTGCTTTGCTTAACAGAGATCAGTCGATAGATTTAGTCAGTGTATTTGTTCTCGCACATAAATCTAGTGCCAGTTCCTGGAGGGTTGAATGACCTGGTTGCCGCAGGGGGGTTTCGAACCCTCAGCCGCGCAAAATATTCAGCTGACCCCCTAGTCACTGTGCTACACCCGCCTTAGTGACGTAAAGAACGAATGCTTGAGCTCGAGAATCTTTGACTATGCCCAGAATGATTGCAATTTAAGAGTTCTCTAATTAAACAGATTTCAAATAATTACATGATTTTTGCCAACGTCCAGAAATATTTGGAAACATCCATTTTTTAGAATCTCGACGAGAGTAGTGAACGAATGAACAGAATGCAGGGTTCCAACAGGGTTTTGGCCCATGGCACATCTCGTGTTTATTACATGCAATAAGTAGGATAATGGATGAATTTGGATACATAATTATCAGATTACTGTAAATCTGATCAGTTCCTTCTCTCACCAAGCAGGCTCAAGGTCAGGTCTAAAGAATTTCAAGATATCACTACACCAAGAAACAGATATGTACGTGAAATTCCAAATCCAGATATTTTTATCGTGCGATTTCCTAATCTTTTCTAGCTCAAGATACTAACAACGACATTATTTAAAAAGTTTGTTGATGCTGGTTGAAAGGAATAATCAGAAGAATTTTATTATTTCATTTTATTTATTAGAATTAGAAAACGGTTTTCTGTGTGTGTAAGTATGTTGAATTCCTTAAAAATCAATAACGTTATATCCTTACTTATATGTTGTGCGAGAATTCTTGGCTGACATAAGGGACATTGAGTGATTAGTGGATTCCTTTATCCTAGATGTATATATTTGGACATATCCAAGACATATCTAAGGACCCCCAAATATGTACATCCATTTATTCGTGGATCTTTGTTGTCAGAAAAAGTGCAGAATCGAAAAAAATATATTAATGTCTACGTTAGAAACATACATAATTGGCTGTTATCCGTTTCTTGAAACCCTATCCATGCCCTTAGTCAAACTTGTGCCACCGCCACATTCCTGAGCCTTTGTATTGGTGAGAGAAAAAAAATTTTTGAAGTCTCCTCACCATTCTTTTCGTTTTGTTGGGGGAGGATTCGGGGAAATCTACGTCAGTCCTCATATATTCCTTTGTCAAATGAACAACTGTCAAATAAGAGGGCATTCAATAAATTGGACGAGTTTTTCACTGAACGATATCGCAATATCTTTTCTTTCGATGGATTTTATTTCTGCCAATGTAATAAAACATTTAAGAATTTCTAGCTCTACGAGAACCTATGAGTTTCAAAGAAAAATTAGGAATTTAAATTTTTTACTTCAATTAATCTCTCGTAATTACTTTCTTTTCATCAGAACATTGCAATGTTCGCAGAGAATGGCAGAGCTTCTTTCATTTTGCTGGATATTTTGCTGTTAGAACGCTAATGGAGCCAGAACAGAAGAGCTTTAGAGAAAGCTCTGTTTCTGGACAATTTTATTATGTGAATAATGTGGAAAATTCTTCCATTCCGAACACTTCTATTATATGAATATGAAGAAAATGCGTCTTCTGCACCCGGTCTAACATAATTCTCATTATTCACATGTTATGTTCTCGTTTTTCAGCGAAAATTTCCATGTTTCTGAGCAGCTGAGGTCCAGATAAATAGCAAAATATAATGTTATCTATACATTTCTGCAACGATTTGTCATCTTTGTTTCTGGTTTTCATGGAAGAAGTGAAATTTGCTTCGGATCCACGAGAACGACAACATCTGACCCATGTAAACATGAGTCATACGTGAAGCATGTCCCTTCAGTTGAAAAATTTGTTTTATACGCTGATGTCTTCGTTGAAAAAAACCTAAATAATTTAAAAAAGAAAATTTATTTGGAGCTGTGCTTAGAGAGTCAAGCTTGGATGGATTTATGTAAGGGAAGCGAGTTTCCGGATGCTACGAATATGATTTTATTATTTTTGTGCTAGGATGCTTTTAAAGTGAGTAAAGCTCTCAAAACAACCGAAATTAGGTTCATAGCCCCGATTCACTCAAACCTGTTATTGAAATCTCTCAAGTGTCAACACATCCTCATTTTCTTTCTGATATTGTGGAAATCTGTAAAAGCGTACAAAAATTCCAACCGATGGGAAATAAGTGGCTTCAGTTTAGCGTTTATATTCAAATTTTTCTACATCGAATTCTTAAAAAAAACATATAAGTTTACATTATTTCGAGATCTACAAAATTTTTTGGAAGCCATAAAAGAACCTATGATCCTACTGAACGTTGATAATCTCGGAAACCCTGCGGAAGTCACTTCACAATTAAAGAGAATTACGGTAAACTTACGACTTGATAAGAGGATGAGGACATTTTAAACAACCTGTCTACCTGTCACATACACTTCAAAATTAAATTTTCGGCTACAAAATTATCCCAGAATGGATCGAAATCTAAAAATCTACAATAAAGTACTTCGTGTACTACAATCTTACTGTTTTGTGAAGATAGCGATCTGCTGGAGTCTCCATTCGTATCTTCCCCTAAAAACTGCATTGAGCGTTTTTTCCTACATAGGTAAAAAAACGAAAAACATTATGAGAATTATTTAAATCGGGAAGATTACACAGGAAAACAGGGTAGAGTATAAAAACTGCCTAGGGCGTTTCTCTTCTTATATACTTATATTTTTCTATTTTTTCAAAAATTTTATTTCTTTGTTTTTTCACGTGAAAATGGTGTTATCATGGTGTTTTTCCTTCGCGGTCATCCTGAAAAATAAAAAAATGACGTAGGTTGCTTTCCCGTTATACTTTTAACATTTTTGTACCATTCCGACCCTATCAGTTGTTGTTCAACGCTCTGCCTCCTATACGCTTCACCTACTCGGACCACCTAATTTTACACAACATTGCGTACGCGTCAACATTCCAATGATATTCGATCAGTGAGGTGATATTGCGGATCTTGGTTCTCGTTTTGTGGATACGGGACATTTCCAGCCAGCACTGGGAACGCAACATAACTGTATTCTATTGTTATGTATGTTTTTTTCCAATTAAATAACTTGGTGTTTCCAATTGGAAGCGCACGGAAGAGAAACCGATAGGAATCCCGAAACGTCGTGGAAGAAGAATCCATTAGTTAAAACATTAAGAAGTTCCTGAAACGTACGTTGGACAAAAACTTTCGGATCCCACAGATCCTGATCCTTCTTCAAAGAGATCCCACTGATTTCTTTGGTGTTAAACCAGTGAGTTCCGCTATGGATCCTTCTTATTCTTGCAGAGTTTCCCTACCAGCTCGTCACATCTCGAACTACTAGGTTTCCATTCTATAATTGTTAAACCGTCTCAATCATCCCGATTCATTTATTTTTATTTATTAAATCATTTATTTAATAAATATTTATATAATATATAGTATAATTTTATTGATTAAACTCGCATTATTTTTTTATTGAACACTTTTAATTAATTATCTCAATTATTAATTATGCAGCTATAGATTGCCGGAAACTTTCAGTTGAAGACGAGGGGTTAGATCCAGAATTCAACTCTGTAACCCCAACATCGTATCTGTATAGTTCAAGAAGATTTTTGTAGAGATTCAACAATTGATGATGCTCGAAATTTGAAAAAAAAAGCTTTTATTTGCTATTTTTTTATTAATGTCTGTTTATTGCGTTTCAGTTCACCTGAATGTGACCCAAAAGCGAAAAAAAAGACCGAATTGTTATGAAAACAATTTAATCAGTAGATCAAATAGAAACTAGTAAGGTCCGCCACCTGTGTCTCCTGCTATGAAGGCGAAGAAAACATTTACTTTCATGCTGGGATCTGAACGAAAATGTAAACTATTTCCAGTCATGGAATGATTTTACTAATACAAATTCAGGAAAATCACCTTTTTTTCTCTAAATACACAAATACTCGTGGTGAAAAATATAGTAGAAATTTTATGGAAGAAATATCTGCAAAACATTTCACTACATATATGGGATCTTTAAAAATAAATTACCGTACCTACCTCAAGAAGGAAATTACTGTTATTACTGCTCTTAGAATGGTGAATTCATATCTCAATATGATTGTAATTTCTCCAGAATTGGGAAGTCAAAAGCTCTATTGCTGAAATTATTTGTCGCAACTATTTATGGAATTATTTACTTTGTGCGACAGTGATTTATTATGTCATCGATATTGCATGCTCAACAAAAATAGTATTCATTAGGATCACCGTTGTTTTCTACCTTCCATCCCAGAGCTCCTATTGACAACTGCACAAACAAATACGGTTCAATTAAACAGGATTTCGATATTGACACGATGAGGTGAACATAAATGGAAAATGATTGAGAGGGACTAAAGTTGTGGTAGGGAACACCACGAGCCAAAGATCTGCAACTATACGAAAAGATTAGGGTCAGAAAAGTTAAAAGCTTGATTTTAAAAAAGCTTGAGTTTTTCTGAGCACCTCCATATCAAAATTTCAATGCTACGAAGTCAAGAAACGGGAATTTAAAAATCTTCTACAAATTCCTAAATAAATTTGATCAGATGAGATAAAAAAATTGTATATTGGGTAGTTTCCTGTACAAATTCTTGAAGTTTTCAAAAAACAGTTGCTTGGTAACCCAGTGTTATAGATAATATTGTTCTCTGATTGATGATTTTTTAAACCTAAACCTGTTTCGAACTCTTCTTTTCAGCATAGGCGGAACTTATGGATTCTGCAACATGAACCTTAAAGGCGTCACCCCACGAATCTGGAGTGGTACGGATTTCCGGTGGAGTATTCATATACGGGATCGTAGATTATTGAGAGAAGGGTGATTCCGTCCATTTCTTCCTAATTGCCGTAAAAAACGGCCCGGAAGATACGGCTTCGAGCGTTCCGGCGCACTATTTTCCACAAGAAGTTCGATTGGAGCGCGCCAACCTTGTGCACGCGCCGCATCTTCCGGACCGTTTTTTACGGCAATTAGGAAGAAATGGACGGAATCAACCACCTCTCCATAATCTACTATGCCGCATACGAATACTTCACCATAAATCCGCACCACCTCAGATTCGTGGTATGCAGCTGCCTGAGCCCAAATTTTGCTATGCATTTCGCAAGTCTTTTGCAGATGTTTTTTTCATTACAAATTCTACCTGAATTTTTATTTGTCACAAGCCTTTGTATAATTGAAGAAAATCGGAATTTTTGTTTCGATCAGTGTAGGGGCCGCTGGAAACAAGTAGGAATGAACTTTGAAATTTAAAGTGAAAATGAGAGCCGAAAACGTTACCGTAGTAGTTTTTTTTTATCAGCATCGTAGTAGTCTGGGATTCTTAACCTGTTTAAGTGTTTTCCCGACACACCACTCTACATTTAAATAAAGTCAATGTTTTGATTATTAATATCTTAATTGATTTTACATGCTAAAAAATCTCACATTTCGCTTAATTTTCATGTAAAAGGAACATTATTCTGTAATTCGGCTTGCATTTAAGTACAAACTCAGGAAGCATTCCGTACGTTCCCACGGCTATTTGAGAAGTACTGGATAAAGCAGGTACAGTAATAGATTCGTTTACACATTTCTCTTCGAGCATGCTGTGAATGATTTTTTTCAGGATCTGGAAAATTTTCACTGAAAGAAAACAAAAGGATCTCCGCTGGACGCTTGAGGAAGTATGAATACGCAAGTGTTTTCTTTTTTAAATCAAGATAGTTAGTGGATAGGTTTTGCTTCCGTTCGTGCCCTCTCTTGAGGCTCTTGGTCTTCTAAAAAAATTTATATGGGGTCGTAAATATACATATTATCCTTATTTCGTGTATTTGTATTTTATTTTATTTTGTTTTATTTATTTTTATCTATTCTATTTATTTTATCCCATGCGCTATTAAGTGTTTCCAATGCCTTTCAAAACTAGAATAAACAAACTTTTCCTAAATATGCCTTCTCATTTTTAACAATTCTCCTTCCCTTTTCCCGTAGCTCTTCAATTTCTCTTTCCTGAAAATGACTAATGGATTAATTTATACAATTATTAGAAACCGCCTTATTTATAAGATAATCTAATGTAAGGGCACGATCAGCTTCATAACGCGTTCTGGATTTAGATGAGGATAATGTTCCCTAGCCCAGGCTAAATTGGCAAATTCTACGAATTCATCGGCTAATTGTAAGCAGTATAAGGTCTCATTTTCTTCATGAAGTTAAGCTGTAAGCTGTACTCAGATTCACTTGTACATTCTTTAAAAGTACACATTTTCTTATTAGGCGGGTGTAGTGTAGAGGTCAGAGGTTCCGCTTCCTGCACCATCGATCGGAGGTTCGAATCCGCCCTAGTGCTCACCAAGCCTTTCTTCCCCCTGGGGTCGATAAACTGGTACCAGACTTGTCTGGGAAGATAAAAACACTGACTTGACACATCGGCTGGTCCCCGCAAGTCACTGTATAGGCCAGTTACGTTCGTAAACCTCAAATGATTCTGAATTGAAGTGAACGTGGGGTCGGATCCCAAGCGGATTGATTGACGCCAGATACTTTACGTTTTGCGCTTATTTTCTTATTTATTAGTGTTTATTTATTACTTATTAGTATTTGTTAATACAGAGCAAGTTTATAACGTGATTGTTCTTTCATGTACGAACCAACAATGTGCAGTTTGGTGGAATAATTTGGCAAAAATACTAACCATAAAAAGAAAAATAAAGAAAGAATTAACTAGAAAGGGAAAAAACCATCAAAAAAAGAAAGCCAAAAAGAAAGTACGTGTGGGTGAGGCAAGAGGTTCCGCTGTGACTGCATGATCGATCGACGGTTCGAAACCGCCCTAGAGTCAATCAAAGGGGGTGGATCAACGGGTGCCAGACTTGTGTGGGAAGATAAAAACATAGATTTGATACAGCGGATAATCCCGATTTTAATAGAGCGGACACGATTCTGAATTGAAGCGAACACTGTGGAGCATCCTAAGCAGACTGATTTATCCTCTATCCTTCAGAAGGACAGCACTGGTTTGTTTTCTAATTAAGGATAAAGTATCTGACGTTAATCCATGCATAAACACTTCCGACTCTACTTCAGAACCGTTTGGGTTTTATGAACTCGTATGTTGATCTAAAATGACGAAAGACCCAGCTGATGTATTAATACAGTGTGTTTGTACTCCTCCAAACAAGTCTGGATACCAATTTATCGACGCCTGAGCAGTGGCATTCTTGGCCTACCCAGGGCGCTTTCAAACCACCAGTCGCTCAGTCACAGTCGGCTATATCCAGTACTGCTAGATACGAAATGTTTCGAATTGCATTCAGCATTCAGGATTCGTATTTGCGAAAAAGAAATCTACCGCTGCGCGTTGCGGATGAAGAGGCTCCTGCAGATTTTCGAGCGTGGCTGCGACGATGCTTCGGCTTCGGACGTTCTGGCGCACTTTTCTACAAGGAGTTCGACTGGAGCGCGCCAGCCTTGTGCAGCGCCGCATCTTCCGAGCCGTTTTTTACGGCAATTAAGAAGAAATATACGGAATTACCCTCCTCTCCATAATCTACTATCCCGTAAACGAATATTCCACCTGAAATCCGTACCACCTCAGATTCGTGGAGTGATGCCTTTAAGGAGATCCAGCGTAGTCGCTACCCAAATATCCTTCCTTACCTGCCATCGATCATACGCTGCAACGCATGCGCATTGGAAACGATTCTGATGTCCATAAAGAACTAAGAAGATTTTTTTTTGAATACGCTTAGGTATAACTCGCGAACTACTAAGCTATTCAGGAAAGACAGACATAACTGTTGCAATTTTGCACTGGAGATCTTATTGGAATGTTTCCAGTTTTCTAAGAGAACATTTTTATATATAATTGTATAAACGAAATTCATACGTAATTTGAGTCCATCTGATGCAACCTTCTCCTCGTATTTCATGTAAGGATTTTCCTTACTCCAGGTGCGGTTAGAAATCTGGATGCACTTTTCATCATAATAATTCTCCTCAAGAGTATGATGGAAATCGATACACTGTAGATTTCGAGTACTTTATAGCTTAAGTTCTCTTCATGTGAAAGTTAAGAATAATATTGATAGTTTTGGATTAGATGACTAAATTTGGAACGGAATAAAAAACGGGTGCTGGTCGCATGGCAGAAAAAAAGGTACTTGAGATCTTCCGCATCTCCAACTTCTTGAAAGAAAAAAATTTGTTCGACTGGATTTCTCCTACGGATGATAACTATGTAGAGAAGATTAGTCCCTTCACTTTTAATGGACCACTACGTTTCCCTATGTATTAGTAGTAGTAGTATTAAGTGCCTTATTTTTAAATGTCGTGTACAAGCTCATTTTCCATTCACATTACGAGTTAAATGTGTCTAATGTCGTAATCTGTAGTTATTTTTCTTATTGTTGTATTTGATTCTGTAACTTCGGTAGGTCTTAGAAATTATTGCAAGGCTGTACACACGTCAATAATCCTCTGAATTGATGTCGAACGCGTAGGCGCATCCCCATGCTTCACCAACGCTGAGCACTTTATCCATTGGAAGGAGCGTATCAGGAAACCCACGATGTTGGGGTCTCTGTGGACAAATATAGAGTTCAGAGTGTAAATTACGAGTATGAGCGAGGCCACGCTCAATTCCCTCCTGAAAAACGTCCCTATCGATTCGTCCTGAAAAACGTCGTGGATACCATCTTATCTCTCACGAAGCCCGTTAGAAGGCGCCGGCCTTTAAAAGCATCACCCCACGAATCTGAAGTGGTACAGATTTCAGGTGGAGTATTCGTATACGAGATCGTAGATTATAGAGAGAAGGGTGATTTTGTCCATTTCTTCCTAATTGCCGTAAAAAACGACCAGGAAGATATAACTTTGAGCGTTCCGGCGCACCGAGAGTTCGATTGGAGCGAGTTTCTACAACGAGTTCGATTGGAGCGCGCCAGCCTTGTGCACGCACCGCATCTTTCGGGCCGTTTTTTACGCCAATTAGGAAGAAATTGACGGAATCACCCCCCTCCCCATAATTTACGATCTCGTATACGAACACTCCACCTGAAATCCGTACCACCTCAGATTCGTGGAGTGATGCCTTTAATCGATGGGCTGGTATTATCACCTGACGCAAATACCAATTCTGACTTCTCGATCTTCACGCAGAGCTTGCGCAGAACCAATCCGTTCGTCCGTATTCCATAGCCAGCGAAACCTCACGTCTTGCCCGAAGTGCCTATCCACGCTGAAGTCCTCAGGTCCCCTTTCACTGCCTCCGTCCAGAACATCCATTTCCGGCCTGATGGACCTTTCCAACTTGAATCCGCGAGAATCCTCAGAACACGTTGAACGAAACCCAAAACGATTCTCTTTAGTAAGTCTCGACACCACATCGACTTCCGCGTATAATCTTCTTGTGGCATACTCTGGGCCAAAGGTAGCCAAAAAGCCGTACGCTTATATTCCGCGCAGTCGATTTTCCCCATCACTGTAGATGGTCTAGCCCAATTTTAATATCCGTACATCATTATAGACCGAATAGTGGATAGGTGCACTCCCAGCTTGGCTTCGCGAGTGATGGGAGTCGACCATAAACACTTTGTCAAGGAGTTGAATGCAGAAGAGATGCAGAACAGGCCTTAGCGCATCTATGCTGCATATCACTCTCGCAGTTGCCGTTGTTCTTCAGCACACAGCCGAGGTAACAGAACTTTTAAACGAGTTCTACCGGCTGCCGGTCTACACAGAATCTGGTTGAAGACCTCGAGGAGGCCCACATCTCTCTACATTTATAAGGGTGCAGACATAATCTATAGGCTGAGACTAGCTTCGATACGAGGAATGCAACATGTTGAAGTTTTATGCTGTTTTTCGAGATCCACAATATTGTCACCGTACTCGAAATGGCTGACTGTATTGGCTTCGAATATCGCTCCCATCACGCTCCTGATGATGAGCATCTGGTCAACCGTAGCTCGGCTAGTAGAAAAGCCGACTTGCTCGTCGCGCGTAATATCTTTGCGATGTTTGACACGCCGATCCAGAATGGTTTGCCCCAAGACCTTACACATAACACACAGCAGTGATATTATTCTGTAATTATGGGTTCTGTGACGGATAGCTTCTTGTGGAGAGGAACTATGGATACCGTGTCTCCCTGAGTCAGGTGTACTTTCTCTAGTCCATATTGAAGCTCACGAATACCGAATGGAGGAAGTGATTCCAGCATTTCTGCGCTAATTACGTCTCTACCAGACCTTCCATGCTTATTTCCAAATGTATGCAGCATTATTCTTGTTGCTCTACTTAGCTCCATAAAGCAAATCAAGAGTAGGAATAACTTGTAGTTCAGTCTGACCCTCATAATTTTAAAAAAGAAAAATATGATTGTCACCTTATTCTTTCCTATCTAATCCTTTTCTGGGTTTCTTTCATTCAAAAAGTGATTTTTTTTAATTAATTTTCTTCCTCTTAATCCAAACGAGCGAAAAAAAACCCATTCTAATGAACATTTTAACTCCAGCCTTTCTAAATGGTCAACTATCATACATGTGAAATTTCCATTAGCTCAAAGCTTTCTAGTGAAACTGTCAGCAATTGTCTCTATAGGTTCTACTGCTACAGTATGCGCTTATGAAATATTTTCTATTTAAAGGCAGCATGCCACAAATCCGGCGTTGTGAGGGAGAAGAAGCTAGCGATGGACCTGTAAATGACCGGATTCGGAGTGTTCCCGTCCAGCTCTCCCTAACCATCGTAAAAATCGCCGTGGGAACCGTCTCAGTCCCAACGAGATACATAAGAACACTCCTCTATGCACACGTTCCGGTCCCTTCAGCAGCCTACTCATTGGTTTTACTTGAATAGGGGTGATGAGGAGACACCATTAATCATCGGCCGCTCGCACGTGGATCCGGCACATGCAAACGAGTGGAGCATTGCAACTGAAATCGTCGTAAAAAAACGGCGACTTCCACTCGCTTTTACGACGATTAGGGAGAGGCGAGAGGAACCACCCCGAATCCCGTAATCTGTAACCCCTTCTCTATCTCCTTCCGCGGATTCCCTCATCATGTCAGATTCGTGATATGCTCCATTTAAAGGCATCACCCCACGAATCTGAGGTGGTGCAGATTTCAGGTGGAGTATTCTTATAAGGGATAGTAGATTATGAAGAGGAGGCTGATTCCGTCCATTTCTTCCTAATTGCCGTGAAAAACGGCCCGGAAGCTTCAGGCGTTCTGGCGCACTATTTTCTACAGGGAGTTCGACTAGAGCGCGCCAACCTTGTGCGGCGCCGCATCTTCCGGGCCGTTTTTTTACGGCAATTAGGAAGAAATGGACGGAATCACCCTCTTCTCCATAATCTACTATCCCTTATGAGAATACTCCACCTGAAATCTGCACCACCTCAGATTCGTGGGATGATGCCTTTAAAGTAGACAAGCTTACAGAAATATGAATTGGTTTTGCAACTGAGCTTCTGAGCTTCATATTCATAAAATGAAGGAAGCTATGTTTTTACAGACATTTTAGAGTTTTTTTTGGCCCAAAATTAAATTAAATTAAGACAGGTCACTTGTTTTTTGTTTGTTTTTCATTTGGGTTTAAATGATATTTTGCTGCCCATATTTACAGCGACATTCCAACTCTGCCAATCCAGCATATTCTAGTCGGGAGTATCTGTGGTCGGCGATGAAGGACTCGTCAACAACTAGCGTTGCATACAATACTGCAAGTGTGATGAATCAGCTCAATACTGAACAAACACGACGTATCTCCTCGTAATTGAATAGCTACGAGTATATCGACACACCTGAATAGATCCACTCGAGTAGTGGATCCGTTGAACCACAAACCTCCAAACTGAACCGTGTTTACATTTAAAATTTATCATTATATTTAATATTGAAAAATGTCTATGCATGCAAATATACAATTACGCAACAACAAAATAACAAAATGTCAATTGTGCGAAGCTCTTCTGCGCAAAGAAAAAAAAAACAAAAAAAATTTAAAAAAGCAGGAAGACAGCTTCAGGTTAAAGTGTAATAAGGCGATAAACAAGAAATCACGTGCGATATTATGTCATAGGCCCTTGAACAACAAAATTTTCAATACAAATATATTACAATATGCTAAAAAAACTACGACATGTGTCTTTTTGTCGTCATGCGTTAATCATTGCCTAACTGAGAAGAGCGTAACTCGCCGATATTTGTACTTACAAGTGAGGAAGGCGAGTTCTCGATAAAGCCGATAATAAGCGGTTTGGTAGACCGGTCCGAAAAGAATCGAACGACGTACCAATCGATGTCGATGATGAGTGAAAATCAAACATACTAGAAGCTAGAATAACAAAGTCATGCAGAAGTCCCGTTGAATTTCTCCAACGTTTGTTGGATCTCTTCCGGAGTGGCTGGAGGTAGTCGACCGTCGCGCGGTTTTCGATTCGGATTCCCAACACGCTTCGCGATAAATCTCAGGACCTGAAAATTTAATGACTAAACTTACTCACTACTTAAATACTAATAATACTTACTTTACTTAATAATATAAATAGTTGTACTATATAATACTTAAATTTACTTAATAATAGAAAAATACTTTGGGAAGTGTGAAGTTTATCAATAAGACGGCACACAGAAGCAGTGCAGTAACGGAATTTTCACTCTTGAGTACTTCCCAACAGTTTACATAGTTGGAGACGCTGTATCCATGTAACACAGCGGCAACGCAAAACACTCTTTACGAATCCAGAAAACAAGTGGATCACGAGCACTGCGTTGATCAGTTTATCCAACTAGGCAACTCTTTACAGCCGTACGAATAATGAAATAGAAACGTGTACAATGAATTTCGCTACAGAGCAAGAAGTGTAGGAAGCTATTTTGTTGCATAATCACTTACTTATTCCCTTCATGCGCTTTCATTCTATCGCATGCACATCTGTAAAGAGCTGTTTCGTCAGGCAAACTGATCAGTGGAAACAACATTAGAAGATTTCCTTGATCGTTGTACTTAATAATAAAATTTACAGCATTGAGTAGTAGAAACTGCTGTACTACATTACATATTATTACACATATATTATAATTACGACAATTTTTTGGTTTCGTACCATGAGTGACAACACCTACATGCCCTTCTCTCATCAACAGCTAAGAAGTCCCAAAATCTAGCTCTTCAGAGTTATTTACGATTTAACTGAGTGAAGCAACCGGTAATCGACTGAGTTCAATGGATGCCTTAGAGGCACCACCCCCACGAATCTAAGGTGGTACGGGTTTCAGGTGGGATATGCCTATACGGGGTCGTAGATTGTGGGGAACAGAGTGATTTCGTCCATTTCTTTCTAATTGCCGTAAAAAAAGATGGAAGATGCGGCGCGTGCACAACGTTGGTGCGCTCCAATCGAACTCGTTGGGGAAAAGAGCGCCCCGGAACGTTCAAATCCACATCTTCCGGGCTATTTTTTTTTCGGCGATTAAGAAGAACTAAGTGGGATCCTACCCATTTCTGCAATCTACGATCCCGTATAGTCTTTGACCATCGGAAATTCATATCACGTCAGATTCGTGGGGTGATGCCTTTAATCAAATGTGTATCTTAAGCGAAAATTTCATGCGATATCCTTAAAAAAGAAGTGCTGAAGTGAATTCGTTTTAAATCGAACATTAGAGAAAAGTATCAATTTTGACGGACAATAATGAGAACAAACGCTTTCCATTTCCAATTTTCGGTACCCGAACTCATGACACAAAATTAGACTACGTCAGAATTCACTCATGGAACTCTTCTCTGTGCACTGCTGCAGTGTTGGGAAGTTTTATCTAACTATAATACAGTAGTACCTCGCTCATCTAAGGAAGCAATTATGAGACAATTTTGGGCATAAAAATATAGAGAGCATAAATATGTATTAAGTATTGGATTTTATCACGAGATTATATCGAACAATTCTCAGCTCTCCAAGGAAAAAATTCCCTGAACAAGAGAATCTAGCGAGTCCCTCAACAAATAAACCTAAAGAGAGCAAAAAAAGCTTGGAAGAGTGCATCTGCGAATAATTTGAGTTGTGCTCATTTTTCAGGCGACTATGACAGAAGCACACCTCCGCAACCTACTGTAATTACGTCAAAGAACGTAAAAAAGGCTCAACATGAGTTGAGCCTTTTTTGCGTTCTTTGACGCTGAGCTCCTAAGCAACAAGCAGAAGCAGCAAAGCGTTTGATTTATCCATAGAAAAGATTTATCACCAGCTTTTCCCTTAACAGGTCAATGTTGAAAACTCGCAAGAATTCGAATGGCTATTTGTAAACAAATACAAAGACGAAAAGAACAAAACAAAAAAGAACTCTTGCCAGCATATAATTTGACTTAAGCACGGAGCCACAGAGATCTGCATTAGAAAGGGTAAAGAACAAAGAACTCATGTATCTAATCCTGCGCTTCTGTCACTTTTTAAGATAAATTCATCTCCCCCCTCCCCCTCCTTCATTTCTAATATCATTTCTTTGATCTGGGAAAGGGGTTTGAAGGAGTAGTACTGTTCGGGTGTGCAGTTACCCTCGAATCTATTATGTCTTACGTCGCCCTGACTCGTTACTTCCTAGTGGGGGGGGGGGGGGGATTGGGGCACTGGTATCCATCAGAAACATCAGAAAACCGATGGGATGAACGACAGATTGGATTATGGCGACGATAAGATCCAAAAAAGGATTTTTCTACGATAGAAACAGCGAAGTAATCCTCTTCGTGTAGAACTACATGAAAGCCATCAAAAAGGAAGAGAAGAGAGCTTCGAGGAGCTTGCCGGGTTCGTCGGTCTATCGATCAGTCGTTCTATCGATCGAAAGGTCTAGAGAGACAGAGCACTCGTCGGCGTCGAGGACACGACGCGATGAGGGGATACAATACTTCTGACGGCACTATATCCAATATACTGGTGTCTGATACTCCCATTGGGACCTTATGATCCTTTCCTAATTACTTTAACACTCTCTATTACTCTTAATAAATAATTAATAAATAATTTTAATGATTAGTGGGTGAGAAAAACTCCGCATTCACATTGTAAAAACTCTTTGTTTCCTAGAAGTGAGCAGGTACAAAAAATTGAGGGACTTGATGGTTATTAACTTAATAATGTAGGTATTTAAGTACTACGATGGCATGATGGAAATTATTTTCAACCATGATGAAATAATTTTAAAGAAAAAGGTGAAAAGCAGTTGAAATAACGAACTTGTTTCCGACTAAGATCACACTTCACTTCGATATCCCTAAGCTCCTCTTCTGTTGGATAATGACCCTCCTTGATAATATCTTTGATGTATTCGCGCTGCCATCCTTTCATACGCGTTTGAAATCCTTCCTAAATCAGAGTGACAATTTTGAAAAGACAATTACTAAAGATTTTTCGTACTATGGAATGTTCTTTTTTGTACTATGGATAGTTCGCCAGAGATCAATGCGCAAAATTTGAGCAAACCCACCAGCTGTTTATACGGAGGGATCCGGGAGTGATTTGAAATGAACTGTCGGGCTTTCAGATCAGACGATGGATTCCAATCAGACCCAAGGTTAGGGATCTTATGCTGTAAAAGATGCGTGAATGGATCCTGAACATTGTTCTATACATAAAAATTCAGAAAATAATGAAAATTTAGGAATTAGCCTAAATTCAAGGGATATCTTACCGTCGCAAATAATCCCGTAACAAGATCGATGGGAGCAGAACCTTGGGGAAACGAATCCAAATTCAGGTCTCCGCCATCCTGAAAAAATACAGATGAAAAAAATTATACTTAAACAAATCTCGTCTGAACAGCGCTAAGATTCAGAGGTTATGGAATATTTTATAGGATATTTTTTTAAATAAGCTTTTGACGAATAATGTGAAAGATAGATTCAACCTCGATCTCTTCTTCAGGTGTCGGATCGTCTTTTTCTATTTTAGGTATAGCTATGTTGAGATTGAATGCAGATGCCAATCGTTTCGCAGATGCGCTTCCATTCGTAAATTCTTCACCGGGTGAGACAGGCGTGGCGGATACTGAACAATGATCCTCGGAATCAGCAACCTGAAAGGGAAAATTCCGCGGAAATCCTAATAACACATCCTTGATCTTCATTTTAACCCTTTCACTTTCTCCCTTGCTCCATATCGAAACCAATTATGGATAGCATATGGATATGGTGCAGAACTGGTTGAATGCAACGTTAGCCGATTGCTAAGCTTAGTCTCTGTGGTAGTCTAATACTATTAGAGTATCCGGTGAATGCGAACACATGATCCGCATACGATCCTATGAATATCGATTAGCTCACGATCAACAATGTGGAGCGTGTTTAGTAACGTCAGGAAACCATTGTAAACTGGAAACTAATCACATATTCATGTCGAATGTAACTATTAACAACAGCTACAATAACGATAACGCAGAATAATGCTAACAAAAATTTTCTTCGGCAAACAGTAGAAGTAAAGAAGAGGGGAAATGATAGATGGTGCGTTCAGTTCAATAAAAATGAGTCCACACAAAAAAACCTCATATGAAGGACTTGAAAAAGTGTATTGAATTTTTTTTACTAAAAATGACAAATTTCCCATTGAATTCTCAATTCCCTTTTTCATGCAGTTTTCCTTTCATTTGGTTAGAAATCAAATGAAAATCTATCAAAACTCGAAGAAATCAGAGATAGCGGGAAATCATGCCAACTTCAGCTGAAGAGGATATTAATTCCAGAAAATTCAGCATTTCCAGAGGTGTTCAATTGATCTGTTCCCGAGAACGGATGAGAATTAGGAAAAGATCAATTAGAGCAATGATAATTTCGCAGAAAAACTTTTTTTTTATGCTGAAGATTTTGAATCAAACGTCTCTGATCGATTATCTCTTCATTATTGACACCACAGATTCTGATATTTTCAACAAAAACTGTTTAGCTAATACGACAAAAAAACCTTTAAAAATTATACATACTTCTATAGTTTCTACAGCATTTCTGCAGTAAATTATAATTCTGGACACGAATCGGATACGACTATTCATCTGTCCGTGCATACGTGTAACTAATTTAATGCATATCACTTTTATGCATGAGGCAGACATGTATATTTTCTATGATTATTAGGTTTATAACAAAAGCAGTACGTGCTCTTTGATTTACATATTCAGATTGTTACTATGAAAAGAAGCGAATGACCAACATGAAAGTGTGGAAAAACCAATAAAATTTTAAAGAAATTAACTGAACTTTAATTATGTTTCGATTCAATATGCAAATCAGGCTGCTTTTATGTGAATTTCCTTAACCCAATTCTTTTTTTTTTAGATTTCGCTTCAATCACTATATATGATAATAAGCAGGAGGTATGTTTGGAGCATCTATTGCTGAGAAAATTTGAAGAGCAATTAATAACCAAAATTAATCAATTGGCTAATTAACATGATTTTGTTCGAATATGCAAAAGACCAATCTGTTCAACTTTTCTAATTCTTCGAATATTGGGGAAAAATAACTTTAAACTACTAAAATACTTTTAAAGATAACTTTTTTCAGCAATTTCAACATCACGACGATCGTAAAAATCGACATCTCAGATGAATGGCATATGAATGGTTCATTTTGCCTGGATTATTCAAATATTCGTTCGAATAATAGTGGATCAATGGCCTAAATATGTCGATGTGCACAGATGTGAATCAGATACGAAAGCAAACACAAAAAAAATCTTGGTACATGTTTTATTCGTAGTATATTTTAAAAAAATACATTCATCAAAAAAGATGCAAAAAGAAAAATTTCCGGTTTTAGAGAGGGTAGAGAAGTCTCGAGAAAAATCCCCACGTGTTTCCTCAGGCTTCCAAATTTCCGAGTACTGAGGGGATTGTCGTGAACTTGATATTTCGACAGTTCGTAATGACAATTTTTTGAGTTAATATCATTGTAAAACGAGATTAAATAAATCAATAAGTTCATATCTGAGTACCGTTCCGGTAACCATCCTCACCCAATCCACATTACTGAAGTTTTTGTTAATATGATTGTTCGTTGATCAAAATAAGATACGGCTTCGATTATTTGAGTTTCATGCGGGCTAAACAGTTAATTACACATTTTTAAAATAAATAAAAAAATATTATAGAGGAAATAAAGAAAAAGAAAAGGAAAAAAAAGGAAAGAAAAGAAAAAATATTACACTTTTGTGAGTATTCAGTAGTTCGAGGTAAGCAAATGGTGGAACATACAGTAAACCATGGACTAATATTTAAACTAGAGTTTGCAAAACAAATCTAAGTGTAAATTACAGCACCTCTAATCGGAAATAATGTTCATCTCAGAGTTTAGCGGAAAAAAATAGAGAAAACTCAGGCAGTGGCTGAGAGAAAAATACATAAGGTAACCAGGAAAACGTAGTCAGAATTTAGGGAAATTCGTCTCTATAAGCGTAGTCTGCAAATCTTCAAGGCTATAAATAAAAAAGTGTAAATAAATTCGAAAAGCAAGTTTGTAGAGGTAAGATTCCGACGTTTTCCTCGTATTTATTATGTCCATATGTTACGACATTACTCTCCATAGAGATAATTTCATAATTTTTGCTTTTTTTCTTCTTTATATATCTTCCAGAAAAGTTCTGAATCACCGTATCCTACTCGATCTAAACGAAAATAGACTATTCTTCCTCCTATTCTCTGCAAACCGTTGGAAAAAAGAAATTGCAAACTCATGTCTAAGTTCTCCGAAAAATCGATCTTCCCGAAAAACAATCAAAGACACATTTGTAACAGAAGAGAATTAGATAAGGAATGGACATCAAGGAGGGGTCCAATTTCAAGCAAATTCACCTGGAGTCCTGTAAAGAGACAGAAAAACTCGCCTATTCTTCCTAAACAATCCAGGAATTTGACCTAATAAATGATTGATCACGTTTTCTTCGATCCCCAAACACTGTTATATTAGAGGACTTGATTGGAGTTGGATGGACGCGGATCATTGACTTTGACCTTACGTATAGATCCGAAACGTAGCGCAACGTAGGATCGCAACTAATACTATGTAGGTTCGATTGAGACGTATGGATGTGGTGAGATGACCTTTCGGCCGCCGATCACATGTGTCTTCAAGAACGCGCATCAGCATTAAGGATAACGGCTGCAAAACTTACACGATCATCGCTTTTCATTGATGTCGACGCGCCAGCATCATCGTTCGGATCGGGACGAGCTATTGCTTGATTCAGGTTGCTTACAAATGAAACATCCGAATATCCATTTGATGCCTGAAACGTGAAGTTAGGCTATTTGAAGCGGAAATTATGAAGAAAAACCTTTATTTTTGAAAATAAATCCAAAATGGATCCTCCAAAACTCTTCCCGATTTTTTTTTGCCGTGGGATAGAAGTAGAGTGTTCAACTATTAAAGGGAAACGCAACTGTTATGGATATCAGATTGTAAATTTTAACAGAAATTGTAATTTTACTTGACACAAACAACGTGACAGCTGAAAAAAAAATAGACTTTAACCACAACTAAAATTGATAACATCGCCACGATTTTTCCCGAAAGTACTTAGATAAGATTTGGACAGTCATAAGGCACACAAAGAATAAAATGATGGACAAATTGATGGGAACATTGGAAAACTCTCACTCTCTCTTCCTCTCTCTCTCTCACCCTCTCTCTCTCTCTATAGCTACGAGAATATTTATGGCTTTCAGTTCGACACAATAAAACTTTGATAAATTATTTGAGTTCGACTTCATCCATAGCATATTTCACTTTCGTTTGTTTCTCTTTCTATTTCTCGATAGAAAAATTGTATTTCCATTGTTGAAGCGTTCTATACCGGCAACTATAATTATTTCACTAAAAATTCCTTCACGTTCCATGGTTCCTGGTTCATTTAGCCGACCCGTTCATGAATATTTCAATCCTACATACTAACAAATTCTGTCAAATGTCTGCCAAGTGGGCGTGGTGAAAAATCCTGATTATAAGTAACCTATCCAGAAAAAATGTGCTAGGTCAAGAGAGTGACCCAGTCAAGTCATCCCTAAGCTGCCAGAAAACCGCATTTCCCAAAAATATTCCTATTATTTCTGTTTGTGAACACTCCCTATAGCACTGGATGGGTTCAATAACAACACCTCTATTATTCTCAACCCCAAATAAACAGGAAAGCTTTAGCGATCTCTAGCAAAGTCACACGATTCTCTGCCAGGCTCTCGGCCATAATCCGGAACGTAAGCAGCTTAAGGCTGGCTACAAACGGACGAAGCCGGCTCGGCTACCTCGGTAGCCATAAATTGTATTGTGGATTGTTTACTGGTCGCGCATTTAGTAAGAATACGGAAATTTTAAGAAAGGGAAATGCCCGTTCGTTCCTAATACAAATCCCATGAGTTTAATCTTTTATGGATCTATGTTTAAAGCATCGTATTCGGCAATAACAAATGTTATGACGTTGAATAATACGACGGCTGTGAACAAATAAACCACTACAAAACCGCCAGCTAGCGATATTAGGATCCCCAGGCGGTAAATACGCATCCAGTTTGCAACGGGCGAACGTCAACGCTGCATAAACGAGCCATGCATTTGGAACTCAGCCCGCAGACGGTGCACAGAGCCCATGAGTCAAAAATCGTTGCAAGAACACATTACATTTTTCATGAAACCTAAGCAAAGGATCTTCTAAAAAGCTGAACAGTACACACCTAAAGAGCATATACCTTTTATTGAAGTGTTGTGAACTTTAATGAGCAGAAAAAAGGTGCAAGGTTTCCAAAACTAAATTATCTAAAATCAAAATCTCAAAAGTCCTAGAAAATTCCGGACATTTATCACATTCCCTGTTATCTAGAATTCAGAATTCAGAGTCTGGTGTCTTACTTCTCCACCGGAAGTCAATAGTTTAGGGTCTTAGGGCAGTTTAAATAAAGAGGCTCAATTTTATCAACTATCTTCTTATTTCCTCTAGAAATTCGATAATAAAAGTGTGCAAAACAGGCTTTGAAAAAAGGCTTTGAAAAACCCAACTCCTACGATGAGAGAAAGTGATCCAATCGCTCCTTCACTTCGTTTTCGAAAAAGTGTTTGATTCGGAACAAAATGAAGGAACAAATTTCAATAGTAAAGGAATTTTTTCTACTTCTTAGAATCAATTTTTTTAGAAAAACTGATCTCAATCTCATCGTTCGCAGATCATGTGGATACAAAAAAAATGTGGGAAAAAAAGAAGAAAAACTTGTTTTCTCAATAATCTGACAGAAAATTTGGCGTAGCGCTACGAAAGACTACTTTTCGGATAAAAGTAGATTGTTTTCTCAAAATAATCACAATGAGAGATATTCCGAAATTCAACGTCAATATTGCATACAGAATTCCAGAAATTGGGACACAGAAAAAATAGGCGGTAATCGCCGTTTCGGGTGCAATAGTTTAGACGATTTCTCCAGAAAAGAAAGCCCAACGAACTACGAACTATGAGGTTGTAATTAGGTTTTTGATGAATAGGAAAGAAAATAAAACTTAGAAAAGCCTAAGAGATGAAAAATACAAACTGATCATCTACCGTTAGAAACATAAATTTTTGAAAACGAAAGCGCTGAATGAGTGAAAAAACTGCAAATTCAAAATTTCAGGCATATTCTTGCAACCATTTACGTTAATATCGTGAAAAACATTGGAGTTATTCCTGAGCAGCATAATGCTATTTGAATATGCATGTTGCACAGATAAAACATGCGCATTTTCGAACACATTAGAACATAATTTCCTTTTCTTTTTTTAAAGGATAGGAGATAGGGAAGAGAGTTTACAAGAATGTTTACGTAAATAACCAGTACGAAAAATTTTGCACGAAAATTCGTGGAGATTTCTGCGGAAATTTTGTGTGTTGCGTGAAAACCAGTTACGAATCAAAGTTGCCGCTGAAAAGTCAGACCCGATCGTTCATCGTTGTGTCACATCGTTCTCAAGGTAAACACACGTTTAATTCTTTGATCATATTAGAGGTTATGTTCCATAACGACCAATTATAATAAATGACATAAAATTTGTATGAAAGGAGAGAGATGAGAAGTACGATGTAAGTACCGCAAATCAAACGCGCATCAAACGAAGACGGAGAAGGTTCTGGAAAAAGAAAAATGTATCCGAATTTCCACTTTCTTTAATTCCACATGTTTCCCATCCCTTCAACGATTTTTGTGCTCTAGGCAAATCTGCGATCCGTGGTCAGCTCACTTTGTGTCATCGAATCGTGGTCGTATTACGGTATATAGGCATTGTCCAAGGACCTCCATCCACATCGACGATTCGATTCGCGCTGTTCACAAACCGTGATGAGAATTCTGCGTTCTGCTCATTATGCTTATATTATTAGAGAGAAAAATATTATTATGCATTATCAGAGAAAAATTGCGACGTTTTCAGGATCGGGAAAACAGAATAAATGAGGATAAATATCCTAGATTTCAGCTCATTTGAATTTTATTTCGCTTTAGCACTGTTAACAGCAAAAAGAAACGAATACAGTATGTTTAATTTGCGCGAGTATATCTCCCTCATAAATTGCTTAATTGAGTTACATATTCGTACATCCCCCGTTAGTCCTATTTGGTTGGGTGCGAAAGTTGGTGACCTCCTAATTGCTGTGGAAGCGGAAAGATTGGGAACGAATCCAATGGAAGCAAGGAATTCAATGGAAACTACATCAGATCCCAGAAATATGTACGATAAGAAAATAAAAACAACACTTTTTCAACAAGAACCCAAGAAGGATTACACATTAACTTATTTAGAAAAAAACCAAATATGTGGAAATTTGCACCTTACAGGGTTCCTCATTCATCAGCGGAAATTTCTGCTCTAACAGTAAGCGTTCAATTCCGACTTAGAAGTGGATTCAACGAGGTTGCGAGAGAAAAGCCCGACGTTCGATGATAACGTGAAAAAATTCCCGTTATAGAACATTCGTTAATTTTTGAAAATGCAAGTCAGATGCTGCAACGATGGCGGCGAAAGAATTTTTTGCAATAAGCAATAATAGCACCGCATCTGCTGGAAATCCTAGATTTCTGTAGAAAATACTGAATTTCTAGTGATTTACCATCGTTTGCAAACAAGAAAGAGTACTTCACGAAGAAAAGCACAGAAACGTTTCTGTTTCGAAAACGTAAGCGAGGGAGAGAGGGAAAAAGAGGCAGATAACAGGAGAAAAAAGTAAACGAGGGAGCGAAGATGGTTTTAGCGATAAGATGAGCTTTCGATGCAAGGCGTTTTTCAAGAAACGATGGATCTCGTTGCGAAGCAAAAGAAGTGCGCTGAAAGAAAGTTCCAGGATTGTTTTAAAAATAAACAATTACTAGAGAGAATTACACTTGGAAATATGCTGTTTTCTACTTTTTATTTTAAATGAAGTTAAGAGGTGATTCCGTATATATCACTGATTGACTTGGTATTTTACTTATAACAATAGAAAATTTCCGCGCTACTGTAGAACAAAAAAAATAGCAGTACATTGATTGTAAAAAAAACATACGTGCAATATGTAATTGATGCGAGAACTGATATAGAAGAAGAGAAAAATGAAAAGCTGTGGAAATCTCAGCGGAATTTTTAATCCATCGCAGAAGGAGCACAAAAAGTGTTTTTAGGGTCTTCAAAGAAAGCCGTTCAATCTTCAAAGAAAACGGACTGTTCTGAGGTGAAATTTCGGGATCACTTTTGGAAGCACCCATTCTTGCGTACTGGTTCAGGATCAGGCGAGTAAGACGAGTAGGCAAACTCCGTACTTCAACATCGATGAATTTTCAGATACGATAAAATTGCTCGCTAAAACGTCATCTTCGAAAATTTAAAAGACCGATCACATAATCTTTTTTTTTCAAAAACTAAAACGAAAAAAAAAAAACAAAATACTAAACAATAAGTGCAAATGAATATTGAGCAGGTAGCAATTAAAGAAATCTCTCGAAAAAATGACGTTAGAATCTTCCCGCATTTCCCTCCTGAAAATCAGTACCGATAGGTAAGAGAAAAAAAAAACCTAGGAAGGACTGTGTTCGACTAAGAACATCGCAAAACCACAAGATGGAAATAAGGGAAAGGATTCCCGTTATGGCCCCTTGGAGAATTTCAAGGATTTCCTGGAATTTAGAGAGAGGGTCTACTCTAGTTAGTCACGCACACACGATTATGATCGAGCATTTTAATACCACAAAACAAAAAATATTGGCGAAAATAAAAAAAGAAACGTCGTCCTCAGCAAGTACTAGACATACTTTCTTTTTTTTAATATTGCAAGATCTTCCTAAATCAGATCATTTAGATTTTTCTAGTGAATCAAAAGTGCAGAATCGTTCAAATCTATCTATCTATCTATCTATCTATCTATCTATCTATGTATATATATATATATATATATACATATATATATATATATATATATATATATATATATATTAGAACAATAGCATTATAGAGGAAAATACGAGCGATGATCCACGCACTTATAATAAAATAATTTCAGATGCGGTTTTCTTGAAAATTTTCTAACTGTCTCGTCTTTTTTTTTTGCTTATTTTTTCTGTATATTCTTTCAAAAAGAGTCCAGAAAGAATAGAAAAACGTAGTCAACTGACTAGTAAGAATTTTTCGCTGAAACCGCTGAATTACTACAAGGTAATCATGGTTCGTTAGAATTTTCATGAACTGAGTGAGATCCACACGCTCTCCATTTCTAAGACGATTTTAAAAGCAAACAAAAATTATTTCAATTTTTATCCATACTTTACTACTGTCATTATTTTATTGTATCATGCATGCTATATTATATTTTATTATATCACACTACTACATACTATTATTATTATCATATACTACACTATTATTATATAGAACATATTATTATTATTATTATTAATATTATTATTCATACTTTATTTCTACTATAATATCACCATTCTTTATCGAAAACAAGGACAGACAGGTGACGGATCATCTTATGAATTATTTTCCTGAGATCTGGGAAGCTCCTACTTATCCAAGTAAACAGGTTGTCGAAAGTACAAGTACTGTTCCGTGTTTTACCCTTCTCCTACTGTTAACGTTAGAAATTAACTACTGCTCGAATACTGGGATCAAATCAATAAAGAAAACAAACATTCCTCATCACTTTCCAATATCTTACAACAGCAACTACATCGAGCACGAAGGACGGTACTTTACAGTAAAATACTGTATAGAAATAAGAAAACTTACAATCAAACCAAAGAAGTCGATCACTGACGATTCTTTGACCCGTACGATCGCATACTTGTACTTCACATCCATGCTTCTGAGCATAGGTGCGCGCGCTATGGCGCTAGAACTCTTGCGTGTGCGTGTGTGTGGATCTGCAAAGAACGAGCGAGAAGCTAGCTGCTAGCTTGGTGGTTGGTGGATGAGTGACAAGAGGCCACGATCGGTGTGTGTGTTAGGATTACGGCGATATAGCAAGAGAGATGTGCATTTAAACAACGTCCATGGTAACGCTGTGTCGAAGCTCAGCTCTCTCTCTCACTCACACACAGCACTCACTGAGACAGTTGAGCTAGCTAGCTGGCTAAGACCGCTAATTACGCCTTTATTACGACGACGGCGACGACGACGACGGAGAGGAGGAGGACGAGGAAGAGGACGAAGAGGACGAATACTCGGAGCGGAGGAGATCTTAGGTTACAACCACGCACCATGTGATAGAGACCCGTTCAGGAAGAAAAATTAAATGACTTAGGATAATTTTGCGGAAAGAACATTAGCGATATAAAAACAGGGAAAAACGCAAGTTTATCCATTAGCCGGAGGTTTATGGAATAACGCCAATTAACATGAATCCTGAAGGGAGATCACGAATTAAGAAAAAGATTAAAGGCACCGCAGGAAACGTTAAAACGCTAACACCTGTTACTCTCAAAAGAACGTGATTTCCGGAAATTAACCCCACAACAACGGGAAAGAAAACGGCGAAAAATTAACGACCGAGACGAACATCCAGACACAAAACACTGCACACTTTCGAAAGCAGTTTTCATTTTCACTTTGCCCTTAACGAATGGAATTATGAATTGCGGATTTTTTACACGAGAAATGTCATACTTTTTCGCGATCAAATTCGATGTTCGAAGAAAAAAAAACAATAACGAGATGTAGCGATAAATCTTGCAAACTCAAACAAATAACGCATTTTGCGAACCCGGCTCTTGCGCGCAAAAAAAAAATTCCGAACCGATCAATTCACTGATCTTTGTACAGGGTAATCATTCGAAGGAAAAATTAGCAAAAATTCCTGCAAAGTTCTCCGTAAGAGCGTGGTCAAGACAATGTTATTTTACATTAAAATACTAATTACTTTTTATGGATTTCGGAGAAAAAACACGGAAATGGCTATTTAGTCAAAATGCAACGCCGACAGCAACGACGCAACAAATCCGGCAATCATAAATAAACGGTGATTTTCATCCGATATTCTTGTACTATAAATAGCAGCAAGGATGTGATCTTTGATCTGAACAGTCGCAAATCAATGCCGGAAATTATCGCAGAGAATTTATTGCAGACGTTGCAAACAAGATAATAGTGCAAAAGGGCAAAAACAAAAACGAAAACTAGAAAACGAAAGAAATTTTCAAGAACAAGACAGGAGAAGACAAAAAGAACGTAATGCGAAGGGAACTTATTCACTGTAGGAGCAGTGGATGGAAAGAAATGAAAATTAAAGATTAAATAAATGTCCGTTATCACGAATGTTATAACACCTGTCCAATTACTAAACAACAAACTCTAATAAGGTGTAGAACAGTGAGACAGCAAATTATGGAGGTGAAACGAGTTTCCGGGGACGACCCAGATGTTTGATATGACATGTATGGGAAACTAGACGTCACCAAATAAAAATAGAGGAAAAAATTGGAGAGATTTGGGTAGAATAAAGCTGGTGGCAGGTCTCATTCTGGACCGTAAAATCCTAGCCTATAGTTTTGGGGTTCTGAGGCTCAGACTACTGCTTAGAAGCTAGCTAAGTAAACTATGAGAAGGAACGGTAGAGCGGAAACGTCAGAGGGTGCTAGCGACGGAACAATAGGCATTGATCAGGCATCCGCAGAAGTGGCGATCGAAGTATTGTTTACTGAAGAGATCAAAATCGAAGTGAGCCGTGAAAATCCTTAAGAGATCCATGGATAGATCAAAGAGTGTGAAGCGATGTGAGTGATTTAAGCAAATAAACGCTCCAGAGCCCGGATAAATTGACTGATGCGAGTGACCGGCGCTAAGTGCAGGTCATTGGAGGGGGAATAAACAAACCAAACAAACAATAAACAAGTAGAGTAGAGCGAGAGCCGGTGCAATAGATCGATGAATCTAGTGTTTTGCCGGCCGACTCTCTCATTCTCTCTCGGCGAATGCTCTGGTCTCTGTGTCTCGCCTCGCCAACGTCGCTCTCTCGCACCCCTACTCGCCAGGCCGTAATGTAAACCCCCTAACTGCGCTAAGCAAGACTAGGCCCAATCGATTGCCGGCCGTCAGTGGGTCTCCGCCTGGCACTAAGCCATCCGAGAGACACTCACGGGCCCTGCACGATAGAGGACGGACGCGACCTCAGCCCCTAAACCCATCCAGGCGCGCGACGCCTTACCCTAAGCCGCGCCCTAATCCCCCTAGCGCGACCTGCATTCTGCCGTCCAGCCAACCGACTCGCACCATCGATCCCCTCACGGCCCTCACCTTAGCGCTCTACGCAGAGTCCATAGGGATACGGGTGGTATGGCTGGCTGTCGGCTGCGCTCGGGGTTCTAATCCACGCCGTAACGTTGCTGACAAATGCGCTTCGCTTTTAGTGGAGGCGATGGAGTGTGCGGGAAGCGGCGGGATGTGGAGGCCGCCCGACTGAACTGAGGTTGATAGGCAAATAGATAAACGAGCAGCACCGAAGTGAATAAACGGTAGACAGAGACTCAGCTGTTCTCGAACGTTAGCAAGGGATCACCGCCAGTGTCCTTAGCCTCGCCTGCCACGCTGTTCGTTTAAGGACTCCATTATTCCGGATTAAATCTAAGATACCACCCTAAGGGAAGATCCACGTACAGAACACCTATTTGTGGCCTGTTGAGGATTTTAGGAAGTACTACACAAATCCAAAGTGCCGCTACAGTAATCGCTCTCTAACAGAAGTAAAAAATGTTAAGACATACAGAAAAAAACTTCTCGAAAGCACGTGTCCACATTGCCGCCCACTCTACAGTAACCGCTAGTGACATTTGTGCGCGCACATAGCGGCAGCTCACTGGCGGTGTTAACTCGTCCTCCTTCAAATGATCCCTTAATCCTAGTTTCACTTCTAATCATAAACAGCTGATATTTCAAGAGATACAGTTTTAGTGGAAGTAATTTTTAAATTCAAACGTCGATAAAAGTCCATATCCTAAATGTAAAACCCCCTCCGAACACTACTTTTGAAGACTAACACCTACAAAAAAAGACTATCCATATTGATTACTTATGAAGTGGACGAGATCTATCGTGCACTATGCAAATATAGAATGACGTGGCATAAAATTCTTTGAATTTGATTGACTCTCGTTGAAAAACGCGCATAAGATAGACATGGTGAAATTAGTGCTCAAATCTACAGTACTACCGTTAAAAAATCTTTTCATGTGCATGTATTTAATGTAAAATCGCCTCTGCAACTCAATGTGATACTTTTGACCCCAACTTAAGAGCCGTTCTCTCATCTCAGAATGACTAACTGGTCAATTTCCTTTTGCCTCAAAATATATGACTCCTTAAAAATCCCAGACATTGTCCCCGTTTTTTTTTTTCAAAGCGTTTTGTTAGCTGTCTGGAAGAGAATTTGAATAAGATTTCAAAAAGTTTCAGAAGCGAAGCAGTAGATCAGTTCAAAAATGTCGAGAAAGAAATTCTTCTCAGCTTAGAAGTATCAAATACCACTACATATTCCTAAAGATTCTGATATCAATCTGCGAAAAATCTCTCTGGATTCTCATTTACCGTCTTGAAGTTCCGTGGAAACAGTGAATTTCATCCATTTTGATTTGTTATGATAGCAAATGATGTTTTTGCAACAAAGACAGAAAGAAATTGTGTAGATCACCAGTCAATCGATATCCATTACCAGCAAGTTTCTTTGGATTGCGACGAGTGCCTGCGCGTTCGAACGTCGAATATTCGGATCAAATATTTGAACGAGTGGATAACATTTTATCTTCGAATCAATATTCGAACTCGAGCTCAACAACGTTGGAATTCCCCAATATTTGAAAAATAGAGTATACGAATATTCGACTGATTGAACTTCTCTTCGAATATTGTTCGAGTACGGAGACTTGTGTCTTTGCTTTAATGTTGCATTCGATTACTCTAACATATTCGAATATCGCCGCTTGTGGAATCTTCGACAACCTAAACGCTCGAATAGTCGAATTATTTCGAAAATTTATTCGAACAAATAATATAAATTATCCTCTTAAACACAGAAGAAACTAAAAATCGCTCAGAAATGAACGCTCCTCGATAAGTCATACTTTGCGCTTCCCTCTTAATAAATAAGGTCTGTTCTATACTCATCACAACCACTTGAGTTGAAACCCTCATTACTGAGCGTTATCAGGTTGAATAATCTGGAAGTAGGAGGAGAGGAGGAATCGGTGATTGAGTTACGCATAAGAAGCACGTTCCCGTCAATAGAATCAGACGCTCAATCTGTACACAATTAGAAATGCTGTCCCAATGATTGTGGAACGATTCAGCGGTCTTGCGACTCCAGCTGCGAAAATAAGGATAAATTCCAAGCTCAATTGTGTTGTGTCCTATGGCGCTAAGATGCGTCTAAACTTCAAAAATCGTTAAATTCGCTCATAGATCTCAGTTATCTTACAGAGATCATCTTTTTGACGTCTGAGATAAGTTATTTATGCTAGACCAGTTTGTCGTTGTAAAAATTAACGCCGCTGCGGAATCGCTACGGCGCAGCTAATACTCAAAACCCTAAACTCCTAGCACTATCACAAGGAAAGCGAACGTCAACGCTAAGGCAACAGTAGGCTGCAATTTTGCAAAACAAGGTCAGCTTGCAACATTTTTATGGAAATTTTCTTTCTGGAGGGCACCTTATTTAATAAGTTGGCTAGGAGAAGCAAATTATCGACGTTGTGCGGTAACCGAGAGCAAAACTAGTCGCTGCTGGATCGGCTGAAGCGGAAAAAAAAACAAAGTATAGATAGATAGCATCCAGAGAACATTTAGGATGAATTCTCCCAAGAGATCTACAAATACAGAATAAAGGAGCACTTATAGGCATGAACAAGAGACATCGGGATAAGATTCAGGATGAGGCATATCGGAAATGTCTGATTAAAATGTATAACTGCTAATGGTTAAGATTATACAAGGTTACTGCCGATTCTGGAGGACAGTTGAGGGCGTACAACAGTGCCCTCATCGAACTGTAGATTAGAGCGCAAAAATCGCGCCTAGAGCGCAAAAACCGCTCTTAAGCGGTAAATGGCTTTGAGAAACGATGAGTTCACGAATCGACAATCCATCACTGGAAGTTAATAACTAAGTTAGTCGGGGCCATAAAGCCTGAGGATTACCCTTAGGGCATCCATAACATGTAGGCTGATGCTGCTAAGGGAAAAAAGAAGATAGAGCCGAAACTACTGATGTTTTAACTTCACCAAACTCCAAACAGGTTTACTGGAAGTTGTAATGTAAGTATGTTTAAGTTATACCGTGTAGTACTTTCAGCGACAGGAAAAAGAGATCCGAAAATAGGCTGAGAGATGGACTCTCGGCAACCCGGGTCTGATAACTAAGAACGATTTTCGCGCTCTAAATGCAGCTCAAGTACAGTTTGATTATGGTAGTGTTGTGAGCCCCCTTTCCCACCTTAACTACCTCTTACCTAACTTAGACAGTAGTGAGAAAGGCAAATTAAAAAAAAAAAAAAATCTTAATATGATTCTGTGCGAGATTGTTCACAAATGGAAAATTTCCAGAGAACATGTGGTTGTGGTAACTTCGATCCCACGGTCAGACCTTCAAGGATGCCGATTCGGATGAGTTCGGCGCAAATTAGCACCAGAAAAAGCTGTAACAAAAGAACTGCGTAAAGAGACGCAACAGAAATTTGCAGAGTGAAGCGGGAACGAAACTTCAGCACTCTATTCTGGGCAGGACAGTTGGCACGGCAAAATGCTCATCATCGAGTTATGCTCAAGGACCTCTTGTAGATCCTAAGCTTAGGTCTCGCGACGAAGTTCGAATATACGAAGCCGTGATGGCATTCGTGTCAGGACCCTGCATTAATGTTTTCGTTCATTCGGTGGAAGATTGCTTCTGTACACTGTAAGTTTTCTTTTAAGTAAATACAATCATCTTTCGGCTACTCAGGGAAGTGATGTTCATTTAGTAGCAGACAATTTCATTGGCCGGCAGAATCAGCTGGACAGTATGTTTCGAGGTACAGAAACATTACTACTGCTTGGTCCTGCAATTGAATCATCACAAATTTTTTAGGTTCAAGAAAGAAGTTTGGCCGTTCACCAAGTTTGAGGACCCAAAGATCTCAAAAATCTTCAAAATCAGTAACTCAATCGTTGATCGAAGATGAAACAGTAATCGACAAGAGGGAAGATTCCAAAATGTATGGCATTTCTTCACTTTGTACCCTTCTTTCTACTATTCTTCCTTGATTTTTGTTTTCTTTTCCTTCTTTCAAGCTCACATATCTATTTCTGCCGATTTTTTCTTCATAAATTCTTTCGCAACGTCTACCTAGTTCCTTCGCACTTTAACAGCCTCTGTTGCATGAAAATTCCTCTGTACGTCTTTTCCTGCTTCTTTCAGATTTTTCATACCTTTATCTCTTTCTTTTATTCTTTCTTTTCCTTCACGTTTCCCTTTCTCTTTCCTTTCCTGCTTTTGCTTCTTTGGTCTTGTTATTGAATTATCGTTAGTTTTTTCTTTGGCTTCACCAAATCGTTTACAGTGAGATGACGATGAAGTCCACACGTGAGCCCAAAACTGCTTCAAAGGAAAAGCTTCTGGTAATTTCTGTTTTTCCTCCCTTTCTTTGGATCAGTAAAGTTTTTTGTTCAACACCTGGCCGTCTAGGTCTACCGTTTTGTTCGACGAACGATGGAAAAAGGTGTCCAAGGTCTACGAACGGAATTCTTATCCATGAAAAGGTAGGTGCTACCGCCAAAAGCGCCAGCGATTTGCTTTGTTTGCGACTTCTTCTCAGCTCCGATGTGCGACTCAAGGGTTCCGTAGGCTGATTTCCAATTGAGGCGTAGAGGGTGTACTTGAGGTAGCGGCACTAGAACAAAAAGCTTTCGGTTTCGAGGCCCGTAAATATATCTAGTCGCAAAACCGAAACGCTTGGCTATTTCAGGTCGAATAACTTAGCACTCATGAGAAAATTCGTACAAATGAATCCACAGGGGAAAAATCGGTACAAGGTGTGGTTTGGCTTAGATTTTCGAGAATTTCATGTAATTTATGAAGAGCAGTGGAGAACCATTGTGGACGAATAGTTCAAGGACCATTACACTCTTCCAATGATATCAAATGATTTGAAAGTCTCCATTTCAGATAAGATCTTCGTAAAGAAACTTGGCGAAAAGAAACTGGTCCACTTAAGGCTGCTCTAATCGATATTGCAAAAGTTGTTCTTAGAGCACAAAATTCGTTATTAACCGTTTTCCGATAATTAGACCCTTCCTCCGTCCAACACATCAGTTCTCATCTTCTCTAATATTACGAAGGAGATAGATCTTAATGAGTCTTTACTCCACACAAATACTCGTAACGTTTTTCTCGCTCAAATGTTTATATTCCCCTTTTTGCATATTTAGAAAAAAAATGATAGAACTGGAACTAACAATGCTTTGACTTTTCCAAACACTCCTAGCAGGGTTCCTGGAGGTGAATAGCTAAGTCATCTCTTGTAGTACTTTCAACGACAAGAAAACTAAAAATGACCTGAGAGATGAGTTTTCCGTAATCCTCATCTGACAATTAAGACCGATTTTTGTGCTCTAGGAACGGATTTTGCGCTCTAAGTTAAACTCCGATTCAAGCATTATTGAGTACATCCTCCCAATTATAGTCGGGTCAAAATGACATGAAACACGGACGTTTGCGCAAGCGGCTGCGCTCGAAGCGGAGCGGTGGAGCGTAGCGGTTGGGATCGTGTAATGATCCCGCTACCGCCACCCACCTCAGCAGTTTGCCATGCTCCCACCTCGATTCGAACCGCTATCTCCACCGCACCGCTTACGAGCGCGGCCGCTTACGCAACTGTCCGTGTTTCATGTCGTTCTTACCCAACTATACCTTTCACTCTTTTTCTTTTTCAGAATAGATATTTGAAAAAGTAGTGAAAGGCAAGAAAAAAATGAAACTGTCACTTGCCAAGGAAATACAGCGGTCGCTTATAGTCGCTCTCAGACTTGTTCAACCGCGTGAACGCGACTGGCGCAGAGTCGTGGGACGAGCGAGTGTTTGTCGACGAGTGTGCGTTGCGGTGGCGCCGCGCGCCCAAACCGTTCGACATATAAGACGTCGGGATTATGGTATTAAATAAAAGTATGTAGTGTTTTTAAAATGGTTAAACTAACGATTAAAATTATCCTGCCGATATGCTCCGCTGTAATTAGCCATCAAGGATAAAATATGGCAGCGACGTTATCATTTCTGGGAAGGTGTAGCCAGTGCAGTGTAGCCCCGCCCACAATCAATATCTATTGAATGTGAAGTCTCCATCACCAGTTCAGATCGTTGATAAGTTGGATGTACACGTACAAAAGGATAAGTTAGATATTCCGTTAGTCAGTTTAATATGCATGAATATACTAAGTGAGATACTGTAATGGATCAGAAGAAAACAAGAAAATTCTTAATAATGAGTTCCACGTCTTCTGCTGGAATTGTACGAAATCGCAAAGTCAATGCGTATGTGAGAAAAATAAGAGGAGAAAATTCATGCATTCTATGTTTGATAATGGGAAGTAGGCGGAAACAACAAAGAAACAGATAGAAAGCAGGAAATATGTAGGAAGGCTCGGGATATTTTTTTTTCAAACAGGGAGAAACAACTTCACGAGATCGATCGATCGTAGTAACGATCTGTTCATCGCAAAAAATCATATTAAAATCATAATTTGAAGGCGAGAAGAACGCAAAAGTTGTAAAATATTGTGTTATTGGGGAGAGGGTGTATTGCAAAAACTGGGAAGGTCGCCAGGGAAGCAGTGGAGAGATTCTAAAAATCTTCAGTTGGTCCACGTTCATTATCGTTATCTGATATTCGTTCTATTAGTTGCATTAAACACAAAAAGTGCCTAAAAAATTTCCGTGTTGTTATTGTTTTTGCAAAAGCGGCTCTCTGGGATTTTCTGGTTAAACTCAAACTTCCAACACGTGCATATTTAGCCGTTTTCCAGAACAATAACGGGGAAATTTGGCGTAATCGCGCTCTTACTCGTCACCTACACCGCTAGCTCTATCTTTTCGTCGAAAAATCCTAACATCACCAATTTTATGGTATACTTAGGTTCGGAGGAGTCCATGGAAAATTCCTCCTATAACGAATAAAGTCTCAGAAGTGGTTTGCAAGTATCACATCAAAACTTGGAACAACTACACGTATTAGAATTAGAGCGGCCAATCCAAAGATCACTTCACCCAACGATGCAGCATTTTACGCCCATAGGATTGTCGGTAAGAAACGAACACGTTAAGTGGGCAGAATCAATAAGTGAATTCTTACATCTCAGTAAAGCAAAGTTTTACATTTTGCAGCTAACGAAATTTACTATTCGAGTTTTTGTCTAGCCAACCATATGGTCGTGCTTCGTTGGGTAAGGTCATGGTGCTCCCAAGGGTTCGATTCCGGGATCTGTGAAAGGTGATATTTGTAAATGTTCGCAAATGTTGTGATACTTGCAATTTATGACTGCTACCGTATTATTGGAAAGAACCTCCAATAAGCAGAACCTCCCTGTGAATTTAACAAACCAAAAAGCAATTACCGGCAAACAGCTGTAAGTACTAAGGAACGGAACAGATTTGCGGAGTGGGCTGCACAACATGAAAGAAGAACGATAATTAATGAGTTCCCAATCGAAACATTTAACAAGTTTTTTTTTCTCATAACGCGTTTACTGAACATGTTCAAAGCGCGTAACGTGTTTAGGCGTTTCGAACATGTTAAGGGAGCATGTTAAACATGTTAGGGAACGGCCAGGTCAGAGATAATTATGGTAGTGATGGACGAAAAGAAGAAAACAAGGAAAAGAAGATAACAAGTTAAATAAGTGGTCTTTCCGAGTAATGTAATTGCAAAATATGTATATTCATTCGGCACCCCAACGTGCTCCTTCCGTCTTGGCCTAATTGGTCGTCTAAACCCTGATAAAAGTTAAAGGATAAAGTTTCTGGCGTTAATTAATCCGCTTGGGATGTGCCCCCACGTTCACTTCAATTCAAAATCGTTTGATGTTCACGAACGGGTATCTGGCCTATACAATGACTTGCGGTGTGTCAAGTCAGTGTTTTATCCTCCCAGACAAGTCCGGTACCAATTTATTGACCCCGGAGGGATGAAAGGCTTGGTGAGCTCTAGGGCGGATTCGAACATCCTATCGATCGGGCAGGAAGCGGAACCTCTAACCGCTACACTACACCCGCCCTCCTAAACCCTGGTATGCAGATAAATAGACCGATGTTAAAGGCATCACCCCACGAATCTGCGGTGGTACGGATTTCAGGTGGGTTATGCCTACGGTGTCGTAGATTGTGAGGAAGAGGGTGATTCTGTCCATTTCTTCCTAATTTCCGTTAAAAAAAACGGCCCGGAAGATAGCCTTCGTCTTCGTCTTCGAGCGATCCGGAGCGCTATTCTCTGCAACTTCACCCTCCCCCCATAATCTACGATCCCGTATAGGCATAACTCACTCGAAACCTGCGCCACCGCAGATTCATGGGATGATGCCTTTAAGCGTTCTGGATTAGGGGAGTATAAATATATCATAAATATAAAATATCATAAAAGGATTCTTTACTTTCTGAAGTGGAAGAACGATATGATTGACGTGTTATTCGCCGCGTAAAAGACTGATTCTACTGACAACAACTTTGGCGATTTTCTTTTTTTTTAACGTTCCGACTTAGACAAATGTGTTTTGTTTTGTTTTTTTTTCTTTGGTGAACTGATATATGTGAACAAATAAATAAATATGTTTGCATGGTTGACCCAAAAATGTTATTCATATTGTGATAAAGTCATTAGAATGTAAATGTCTGAGATACGGTCGTTCTCAATTGCCTTCAAAGCGTTTTAGTATGACCGATTGCATATATTAGCACCATTGTGGGAATTTACCATGGATGAATTAATCGTTTACTTTTTACTTGTGGTTTCTTATAATTCATTTACTTATTCCTTATATTTGTGCTTTTTTTGAAATATTTTATACTTATATTTATAAGCGCTTACGTGGAAGGTAAGGCGGCGCATTTTTTAACAGGTGCTTGCGAGACAGACACCTCGTGTTAAGAAAATCTTTAGAACAATGTCCAACTGACCACAACTTGTTGTTATTTGATATTTCTGACGTGGTACACAAGAAAGAAAACTCCTTAAAACGTCTCCTGTATAAGAGTGCATAGTTCTTCTTTTCTCCAAGAAAGATGTCAACTTCCTTTACGTTATCACTTTCTACGAACGGCGCCTCAACTCAGCGGTTGTCAACAACCTCGATATCGAATTCGGCAAAGGCACCAGCTACTCCTCCTTCCAGCGCTTGTCCACTAATTTTGCAGGGGAAGAGAGGGATTTGAAAGATAAACCTCGGCCCGTAAACCTACGAACACAGGCGACTCTGACGTTCTTGCTAAAAGAATTCGAAGGAAACCTCCACACCATCGGTTACACAAGAATTCTCTACCAAGGTTCCAGATGCTCTCGGCTTATCACACTTGATAGATTCCTCTATCCGTTGCCCAGGCTCTAGTACTCAGGGGCATGGGGAGTTTTCGAGAGGTCCCATTGTCTCGGTGAAAGTTTTTTCCTGTACGATCTACGATGCCATCACGCGCAGTGTGGTCTGGCTCTTCGAGCAATAGAGCAGAAACAAGTCGGAACTGTTTTCTATGCAGATACTGTGCAGCTCCTGCGATTCGAAAGGAGCGCACTATTAGCTCCAGCAGGAGGTAAATTCCTCCGTCTACACGCCTCCTGTATAGAAACTGGAAAGAGATGAGCCATGTACAAGTTACTGTAGTACAGTATGTGCAATACGAGTTACTTAGCGACACGTTCGTTTTTGTTGCTGAGGATATGTAGGGATAATTAATCAACCTGAGCTGGAATCCGTAGCTCACTTACCGTGATCATCCGATTTTGCCAGCTCAAATATTTCAAAAACATTTTCTCCAAGCTACGTAATACATGCAATACGGTGAACCTTCGATAGTTGCAGTGCAGGAACAACTGTGATTATGTGTCAAGCAGAAAAGGATGCAATAGACTAGCTTGAGTACAACTGGAAAAAGCACAACCCAAGCGCGGAACACCGTCTTTGTAGCACGACTCTGTTCTGCAGAAGTTACTACTAAAACTAGCGTAGGGCAGTTGGTAAGAGGTTCGGCTTTGACTGCACGATCGATCGTTGGTTCGAAACCACCGAGATGCCAATCGAGCCTTTCATTCCCTCGTGGTCGATGAATTGGTTTTAAATATGTCCACACTGATTTGACACACCGGTTTGCCCCCCTAGTCATTATATTGCAGCATACGCGTCCATAAACTTCAAATGATTCTGAATTGAAATCGTACGAGTAGACGTATCTCTCAGTAGGGATTGATCATGCGCGCGGTGATCTTTATTTTTTATCCTTTTAAGTTAGTAACACGTATCGTTGCGATACGAAACAACATAAACACCTGGCACGAAATTCTCTACTTAACGCGAAAATTCATGGTGAACTGGGGAATACGGCAACTCTCGCGAGCTCATAACAAAAGCACGTAAACGTCTATTAGTCGTCGACATTTACGACTTTTAATTAAGGTAAAGTACGTATGTAGTACAGCTGGGCACCTGCGCCATCCATCTTCAACACGTTGTCTGCATCGATGTCAGCTCAGAGTGCACTTGAATGAATATGGCTTAGGATGGGTGCAGGGGAACGGCATGCATAGGATATTGTGGACTGTCGTTTCGCCACCAAAACAAAGGCTGGTTGGCCTGATACAAGGGACCCCAGTCGCCGAACAACGACACTGCCTCATCGGAAATATGCTGAAAGTTCGTGGTGTGGTATTCATACCTATCGGTAGTGTGGCTTATTTTCTTAGCCATAAAGTGACTTAAACTCATTGGAAAGCATAGACATTACTTCTCCAAAGCAGCGACGCAAGATTTCAGTATCACGAAATAAAGAGTTGAAGGGGAGAGCACGAAGCGGTCCTCCATTGTGACTACTGCCGAGAAATACTGTTTCTGAACGAAGTCAGCCTTCTCAACTAACATTTACGTCCTTATTCGTGTGCTTAGTTTTTAAAACAACGAGAAAATGTTGGTTGGGGTCAAAAACTAGCATTTTGCTGCAGTTCGGTCGTCTACAAAATCTTCATGACGAAACGAAACGAAGCTGAGATTTGTGGAAAACCTAAATCCGTTGCTTTCAGCTGCGCGGTTTATCACCCAACCTTTGACTTAAAGGCATCACCCCACGAATCTGAGGTGGTGCAGATTTCAGGTGGAGTATTCGTATACTGGATGGGAGACTACGGAGAGGAGGGTGATTCCATCCATTTCTTCCTAGTTGCCGTAAAAAACGGTCCGGAAGATACGGCTTCACGCGTTCCGGCGCACTATTTTCTACGGGGAGTTCGACTGGAGCGCGCCAGCCTTGTGCGGCGCCGCATCTTCCAGGCCGTTTTTTACGGCATTTAGGAAGAAATGGACGGAACCACCTCCCTCTCCGTAGTCTCCCATCCCATATACAAATACTCCACCTGAAATCTGCATCACCTCAGATTCGTGGGGTGATGCCTTTAAGTCAAAAGTCAGGTGGCACACAGCGCAGACTGACTTTTGACTTTTACTAATTTTTCATCTCCAGTAAAATAATAAGGTATCACCTATATCACCTGTGCTCCCGTTGTTCATCGATTTGCTCGAGCGGGCAGTAATACTTCCATTTATCCTGTGCAAGGGTTCCTCAGTGTCATCTCTTCTCGCTAGGTACTCGGAGAGCGTCGTACTTTCTTTTTAAAGGACTTCGTGAAGAGATCTGACCACCGAGTGGGCGGTCTTCCTGCGGTGCGTTTGACTTTGTGTAATATCCAGGTAATATGCAGTCGGCTCTGGCCCAACGATTGTCGTAAGAAGGCATCACGTGTCCGGGCCACCTAATTTTGCTTTCCTTGGCATATGCGGGAGCGTCTCTGATCCTCGCATAGGAGTGGCCTTGGAATCCCTTCTTTGACTTGGATATTCCTGGCATCACCTTTTCTATTCTGCGTTCTATGACTCTAAAATAATTTGAAGGTATTGCAAAAACAGTCGTCAAGTAAAGATTGTTGGTTTAACAACTTCGAGGCTCAACTGGAAATTCTCGACTATCGAAAATCCAACGCAGTAAACCTCCGCCACCTGAGCGTTGTCAGTCCCTCTGATATCAGTTGTTTATGATGTGGCTCAGAAAATTACGGCTCATGAGCAGTGTTACAAAAGTACCTATGATGGAGTAAGGAGGAACCATTTAAGTAAAACGACGTAAGAAAAAAAAAAAACTAAAGATTTGATTTCTGAGAAGTCTGGGATATTGCTCCAAAAATTGGATAGGACTTTAGGTGATTGAATGGATAAAAGAATGAAGGCTTTTAAATGATAACTGTTTTTTGCAAGCCTCTGTCCTACATACTACAAAACTATTCATCTTTCTTTTTTTTTACCATGAAAATAAAGGCAACCAGCATACCACGAAATCGACAGTGTTGGGATTTCTCCAATACAAGATAGAGTTAAGGGTGTAGATTACGACTATGAGCGTGACTTCCCTTTTTTTCCTCAAAAACGGGAAACGGAGGGTCTTTGCTACGAGCCAACCCACAACGAGCCACCACCGCGCATGCGTCGCGTCCGCGAGCGAGCGGCCGAGAATCAGTCTGGTTTTCTCAGCAAGTTGTTCGAATAAAATCAATGAACAGGCTGCTGAGAGTAACAGCGTGCGTTGAGGATGGCGTTTCACAAGACCTCTAAGGAGAATGGACAACCGTTTTCCAAGACAATTAGAAGAATTCGGCGTGGTCACCTGTAATCTGCGACCCTAACATTATCTTTCTCTTTTTTTTCAGTGGAGAGATTCCAACACCGTCAATTTCCTCACCTACCTTTGAACTACAACTGTAACTTTTCTACTTAGTGTTCTTGCAAAGAGCTTGACTGTGTAACTTCTGGCTTGTAATGAAAATCTCCTAATAGAAACGGGTCACCGTTATGAATTCTTTTAATAACCAAAATTACCGCATGATCTCCGAGATTCGCTTCTTCTTTGCAGGATGTCGGATGTCTGGATGCGACAAGAGTGAAGCTGATGAACTGCTGTGATGATGATTACATCCACGCCAATTATGTTGCTACCCCAACGTGCTCGAGGAGGTTCATTTGCACTCAAGTAGGTCAATTTTTACTGCTGTGCTTACTCCTTTATGTGTAACGACACCCTACTTTAGGCTCCGCTAGAAAAAACGTCCAAGGATTTTTGGCTAATGTGTATACAGGATCGAGTGGAATTCATCGTTATGCTGTGTAATTTTTTCGAGAAGGTAGAGGGTCAAATTATTCATGCGACCATTTAGATATCTCAGTCAACTCTCAAAAATCATGAAGATTTTTCTATAATGTTCAGCAATGAGAGTTACCTTTTCATTCAAACCTCTGACGAATGTTCTTTAAAAAAGGAAGATATTCTAATCCAGATCAACTGTTATAGCAAGATTTCAGAGAACTCGTACTCACTAGAACTTTGAAAAGTTCAAAATAATTCAGATAATGAGTCTAAACAGGGTAAACAAGTTGGAAATGTAAAAACAAAACAGATTTAAGAAAGCGGAAAATGGCGGTGGATTCTATTAAATAAGACAAAAGGATAAAGGATAAAGTTTCTGGCGTTAATCAATCCACTTGGGATGCGCCCCCAAGTTCACTTCAATTCAGAATCGTTTGAGGTTTACGAACGTGTATCTGGCCTATACAATGACTTGCGACGGCTAGCCGATGTTAAGTCAGTGTTTTTATCCTCCCAGACAAGTCTGGTGCCCACTTGTCGACCCCAAGGGGATGAAAGGCTTGGCGAGCACTAGGGCGGGTCCGAACCTCCGATCGATCGTGCAGGAAGCGGAACTTCTAACCGCTACACTACACCCGCCCCATCAAATAAGAACTGGAGCAAAATTCAAGACTGACTAAAGTTATTTGTTCCACAAATACTTCAGTCCTATTTGGCGTTCTTTCCCCTCGTGCCTTAACCGCAAATGGAGGATTTTAGGTGATTTAATCGCATTCGATATTCCGGACGTATTGTAAGCTGAAGCCGCTAGTGCATATGCACGGTCGTTGGTTCGAAGTCCCCTTAGGGCAACTAAGGTATTTGTCTTTTCGATGAACTGATACTAGTCTTGTTCGGAGGATAAAGACAATGGCGTTATACCTCGAATGGCCACCTCAAATCGTTGGCTGGGCTGCATACGTTCACAGGCGTTCATAAACCTCGACTCAGAATTGGGGTCGAACCCGATGCCAAAGATACAGATAAAATCAATCTCCACCAGCTTATCCTTGGTATCCTGTATCTTGTGATTTTAGGGAGCAAGAAAATGTTTCCAATACTTCCCAACCAGTGGATCGTTACAATTTGATGACATTACGATCACATTTGTAAAGTCTACTATGGTAAGTTAGCAGTTGGATAAATAGATAAATAAACAAATTCTCGACTATATTCGATGATTCGGAGAATCTGAAAAAAAGTAAGATTCAGCTTTTTTCATTGAGAGAAGAGAGAAGCAAATGTCGGCCTATAAATGAAGACGCACTAGTGTTCACTACAACTTCGCCTAAGTTTGCAGATAATTCATTTTTTAACTGCGGTGTTTGCTTTTAAGTAAAAGAAAGAATTCATTGGAAGAGCCATACTACTGTATTTTCAATGAACGCTTTCGTAGGAGTTGATGCATCACACGGTTGCCATTCCTGGCGCTCCTTGGAAGTCAGAAGTTAAATCGTAACCCATGGTCAGATTACTAGCCTACACTCTTTCAAGTTTTAGGTAGCGTTTTAGGTAGGACTCACGTCCTCCCGAAATGGGCTGCTGGAGCATATTTTCAGAAGGGGACTCCAAACCGCTTTCCTTGCAATTTCAGTCACTTGATTTCGCACCCTCAGCCATTTTCGCCATAAGCAGGCATAAAGGTTGGGTTCAGACCTCTATCTGAGACTTGGAGATGCGTCACGTAAAATTGCGATCGGCTGAGATCTCACTATTGAGTAAAAAATGTGGGACTCAAGCCTAATTCGCAATACTAGTACAGATAAATGGAAATTTAAGATTTCTAAATTCGATTTGTTGAATGCACAAAGCACATTCTGAATGATTATTTGTTATCGTGGAATCAAATGAACTGAACGGAAAGAACGTTCTGTTCTCTCACGCCAGGAGTATATAATGGGGCACATTCCACTGGTATTCAGCCATGTGCTGCGTTCAAGATGGATGTAGTGTGCCGCTGGACAGTCGTTGGTTTGTTCCAACGGATCGAGTCAGAAGATATTCAGCATGAAGTTCGACCTTGCTTTGGTAGTAATGGAATGATGAAGCTTTGCGTGACGCTCTCAGAGACAAGCCCAATGCCACTACACGCGAGCAGTCGATGACTCTTGGATGCGGCCGTACAGCAATCGTCTACGTCTTCACCCTTGGGTCACAAGAAGGTGATGTCGATTTGGGTAAGCGATAAGAGTGAGTGTGTGTCAGCCTTTGGTTTTGCGCGCACACACGCAGGACATTTTTTGCAAAGTCATTTCAGAAGATTTGTGTCGTATGAATATCATAAAGTTTGCTGCCGCTTTGAGAACCACCTATAAAAGCGTCAAAAGGAAAAGTGTGCAAATTTGGTGCAATACTTTTGGACCAACCTAATATACACTAGCGCGAGACTTCGGCGAAGCTGGCGGCATCAATGTCAATAACGTCGGTGATGAAAGGCGCTTTCTACCACACAAAAATGGTTGCATTCTGCAAACCTCAAGTGATTGTTTCGCAGCGAAAGAGCAGAAGAATTTATCGAATCGACTCTGGGATGTGTCTTCTACAGACCACGTATATCTGTCGATAAGTATAGTCGATTACCTTTATGGGAAAAGTTTCGTCCATTCGTCTATACGACTCGAAGGAGACACCATCACCGCCTCAGGGAACATTCGCCCCGACCTGTCTCGATCCTTACCACCACACACAACCTTAATATTGAACATGTCTCCTCGTTCAAATGTTGTCCCTCAAATTTTATCAAATGCTCAAGCTCGAGGTTTTCCCTGTGTGATGTACGATGCAAGTCTGTGGCCATGAGCGGGACCCTAGCAGGCTATACTGATGCTGCTAATTAGTTGGTTCAATTCCCCTGGACTAATGTTAACAGCTCAAGTTCACATCAGTAGATTCGTTCGATATGATGCAAACAAAAGCTGAGGACACCTGGGATTCCCCGGTGATGTTCAAGTGGTCGGGTCGGTCTTGATGGCATGTCTTCAACGTGGTTTGTCCATTTGTTTCCGTCCAATTCCCAAATCCAAGATCCTCTTGGTTTCTGCGTGTCCCTGAGAATCCGCAACAAATGGACAGACGGACAATCTTGCGTTTTGTTACAGTAGTGGTCGGATAGCAGGATTGTGTGCAATATGGCTGGTGCTCCAACATTTACCTGCTAAGATGAACATGTAAGATAAATCTTAAATCCTGGATCAGTTTGGTTTCGCTCCGACAGTCAGTCGCGTTGCTGAGGTAGTCAGTGCCGGTACGGTGAAATCTGACATGGGTGATCTTCTCTATGGGACTGCTCTGTTCGTTTTCTTTCCTGAACAGCAAATCGGAGAACCCTCCTGGTCTCCTCTTTACAAACACTGCTGAATGGATATTGCATAGATTTTATAATTCTATAAGTGTGCATACCATCTTATCAATTTCTTCGCATGGGTTTTTGTCTTTGGGCAGTTTTGGCTTCTTGATTTGAATGTCTAAGGTCGAATATTGGGCTTGATTTGAAGGCGGCATATCCCCTATAGTGTTGTTCCCGAATATAATTTAAAGAGAAACTTTCCAAATAATCTTATCTTTTGGTAAATTTGATTTCGAAGGAGTGTTCCAATGCTTTTTCAAATACAGCGTTATGTTTTGATTGTAGCAGCCGTACTTTTACATATAAGTTTCTAAAACATCCATTCCAGGTGAGATTCGTTTGCAGCACAAATGCACATGTTCGAATATCCGCCTTTCTTGTAGAACGGCACGGAAAGGTCGGTTTTGTCTCTTGTTTTTGACAGTGTTTTGGCTATTTCCCCTCATGTTCATAGGTCATATATAATCATACTACATATGCATATAATCCTGATTTAGAAAAATGGAAATTCAATTCGTAGGAATTTGATACTGCCTCTGTTCACTTAACAAACACGTCGTGATTAACGACACTTCACTATCACTATCCTTTTCAATCAAATTCTTTTTTCGATTGAAAAGAATAGGTGAAAAAAGTAAAAATCAAGGAAAGAGGATATTACAGAAGTGCTAAGAAAATCCAGACTGTCACTGTTTTCACCTCAAAACATTCAGAGAATGAAGGTAAAACACGTTCATTGGGTGGATTGGCCTGATCGAGGTGTGCCACCGGCGGACACAGCTATTGTGCAAATTCTCGACATCATTAAGAGTACTCAGTGAGTCGGCCTTAATAGACTTAGGAGTAAGTTTTTTCTCCCAGCTATTTCGTTGGATTTCTCCGCTCAGAACACCGATCGTCGTTCATTGTTCTGCGGGTGTCGGAAGGACTGGATCCATAGTTATGATTCAATACATTCTCGAATCTCTTTCGCTTAATCAGCCAATTGAAGAAAGCGATAAAATTCTACTAAAGCTGAGGTCTCAAAGGGCGAACACAATTCAGGTCGGTTGCGGATGCTTTCAGAAAAGAATCCTTCAACAAATACACAATTTTCAGACTGATCAACAGTATCTATTTGTTCATCAAGTACTGTTGAACTATTTTCAAGAGAATCAACTGCTCGATGCAGCATGGAAACCATATCTTGATAATTTCACCAGACTATACAACAAATTTGTGTTTTAGCTGACCAGTAACCTCATTCACGCTGCAATACTACCAATATCAATTCGATCCTCAAAATTTGAAAAGGCGTTGTCAATTTTATCGGATTCAATTTCTTATACGTAAAATGTTTAAAAGAATAAACATTAGATGATAGTTTTGATTCTGGTTGTTTTTGTATTATTCGTGATGTGTGAAGCGTTTTTTTATACAAATAAGAATAATTATATTCATGGATGTAAATCCTGTAGGGGCTTCATGAAATGTGAAGAATTGATCACAGCGAACCGTAATCTCAACACATATTTTTCGCTACTACCCACAACTCATGTTGAAGTCTTTTTTTTTTCATTTCATCAAACGAATTTTACTCAAAAAAGCTATTACTATATCATATTTTTTTTTCTCCAATGAATATATCATACACCTCTTTGTGCAATTTAATCTGGTAGAGGATATCGGATCCTGAAAAAAAAAAGCTCTGCTAACATATCTGCCTTCTGGACTTGGTGTGAATGAGCCGGTAACTGTGCAACCGCAAGAACGTTTAAATCCACCGTTCTATTTATTCGATATAGGATTGAATAATGTGATGGATCACCATCTTTTCATCTATATTAATTAGTTAATAATTCATCTTAAAGGCATCACTCCACGAATCTGAGGTTGTACGGATTTCAGATGGAGTATTCGTAAACGGCATATTAGATTATGGAGAAGGAGTGATTCCGTCCATTTCTTCCTAATTGCCGTAAAAAAAAACGGCAAAACTGACAAAAAAAACTGCGCACTATTTCCTACAATGAGTTCGATAGGAGCGCGCCAGCCTTGTGCACGCGCCGCATCTTCAGGGCCGTTTCTTTAATTATGAAGAAATGGACGGAAACACCCCCCTCTCTATATTCTACGATCTCCTATACGAATACTCCACCCGAAATCCGTACCACCTCAGATTTGTGAGGTGATTCCTTTAAGCAAGCTCAACGGTGTCTACTCTCTTTTTTCATGTGTTCGTGAAAAAAGATTAATTTTATAGTCTTAATCCACTATTAGTTCAAAAATAAGCATAAGAATCTTATTTGAAATGCCGGACACTTTTAACAGTACCAATGATGAATCACAACATTGCTCTTTCAAAAGGTTTCGTTTTATAGAATAAGAAATTCTTTGGCATTTGGCAACCGTTTGTTCAACTTTTTTCTCTTTTGTTCTCTTCTATGTTTCGATCAAAGCTAAGAAAGGCGAATAGCGCTTCGAGAATGACGTAATACCTGTGGACGATCGCATAAATTGGATGCAAGGTACAAAACATAGTCTGTGTCCTCAGCTACGTTCTTTTTCTATGTGATCTAGGATAACGCATCCATGAATTCCTTATTTCTCTTGAAGCATACCTGTGTGTCCATTGTGAAGCTGTTCACCACTTTTTTCTTCTTATTTGTTAACTTCATTCATCTTAACTAAACACATTGACGATGGGTTTTTTTTTAATTTCGCGCACTTCCGATCAGAGCGTCATTTTTGATTTCTTGTATATGCACGAATAATCCGTGTGTCGTATTGGGATTATTCATGGGTTATGCATGTGTCTGTGTATGTTTTTCTTTCTTTGTTTCTACTTTTTCTGTTTCCAATAACAGGTGATTCATAAGTGCCAACGATGGACTTTGAGCCGTCATCTATGTGTGACGCCAACCTTCCAGATTTGTTTTTCTATTTTTTCTTTCTAAATTCGCTTCTTAGACCGAATTTTTGGACTTTCAGATATTCATCGTTCAGATGTCTTTCTTTTATTTCTTCCTATCCCATTTAATTAATAATAGTTTTCGTTTTCGACTCTTCGGTTATTCGGTGGAGCGTCGATCGTATTTTTAATTCTTTTAAAGATTTTCTTCACATCAGAGATATTTTAACTTTAAATGATTGCAATTGTAAACATATGCAGTTTCAAATCAAATATTGAAGATCTCCGACTCCGTTCTTCAGTGTTCCACAATACATTCTGGAACAAAATTGTGAGATTTTCCGCACTGACTGCTTCGAAGTTTTCTGGGCGGCCTGAATATCTTAAAGTTATTTTACGATCTATAAATCCCTTCTGCGTCTTCCTCCTAAAAGAAACCATGCCTCGAATCCGCTGAAAAAAACAAATTTGAAAAAAAAAACATTACGCTGTCACTATTTTGGATCATAGCAATATTTTATAACTATTACAAGCCGAACCTTATTACTTACCTACTAGTTCCAATCCGAAATCCATGCAAATAATCAAGAACATGTGTAATTTCCTTGCATTGTTATTTTCTTGTGAATTAAATAGTATTAGAGCACATACTTACGTGCGGATCACTGAAAACGAAACGTTCCGATACGGATCCTCTCACGAGCTAAACACGAGCAAGGCTGCTTCATTATTCACCTCTGGATACATCAGTTGTTGATTAACGTATTTTTTGCCAAAATAAATAAATCAATAAGAATTTGTGCATTGTTGTGTTTAACAGTTTTGCTTCCGTGAGAATTTTCCTGGAGAATCACGGCGAAATTTTGTTCCATCGAGTGGTTAGTTTTTATTCCGGTGCCACATTACAATTTATGAGGGGGGGTGTAGAGTTGTTGGTAAGAGGTCCACTATGATCGCACGGTCGATAGTTCGAAACCTGCGCAGTGCCAACGAAGCCCTTCATCCCTTTGGAGTCGAAAAAATTGATGCCAGAAAAGTCTGGGAGAATAAAAACACTGGTTTTACTCATCGGCTAGCCCCCCCCTCAATTCATTGTATAGACCAGATACGCGTTCGTGAACCTCGAACGATTCTGAATTGAATTGGTCCCTTAGCGGACTGAAGAGCGCCGGACACTTTATCCTTTATCCTTTATCCCTTATCCTTTTATCCTTTTATGGTGACCGCTGAGGCCAGAATGGTTCACAATGAGTCCTTCAGAATATTATTTTTTTTATCGTATGCTGTTTTTTTCTCCGAAACCAAGACAGTGATCAAGAACACAAATACACAACAATATTTCACTTCCAATAAAGAATAGTGCATCGAGCCCCAAGAGCCATGAAAGAGTCAAGCAATAACCGTTTACATTTTGAGCGGATCAATCTTTTTCACTTTTTTCACATCTGCCACTTTTGTTGCTTCCTCAGCGGCTTTTTTCGCAGCTGCTTCCTCCTGTTTCAACCTCATCCGTGCATCACTCGAGAGTCCAGCGTTAGCTTCTCGGGCTCCAGCTTCAGCTTTCTTCTTCTGCTCCAGCAGTTTTTTTATGTTTTTCTCACGAGCGAGGTTACATTGATTTCCACACGTCACGATGATATTAGTCTGGCAGCTTCTTAAAGGTAGCATACCACAAATCTGTGGTGGTGCGGATTTGAGGTGGAGTATACGTATAAGGGGTCGTAGATTATGGAGACGGGGGTTGTTCCGCCAATCTCTCCCCGAATCACTGCAAACAGCCGGCCCCTGAATGCTACTTTGTACGATGCCTTCTATTGCAGCGCGGCACCCTTGCACGCGCAGCGTCCCTTACTGCATATCGGAGCACTTCGAATTGATTTTCGACGAATCGCATGGCAGAGGCGGGGCAAGGGGTGGAGCATAGCAATAGGTGGCGTCGTAAAAAACAGCATTCTGGAGGCGGTTGTTTGCTGTGATACAGGGAGAGGTGAGCGGAACTACCCCCGTCTCAATAATCTGCGACACCGTATACGGATACTCCACCTGAAATTCGCCCCACCTCAGATTCGTGGTATGCTGCTTTTTAGCTTTACCTGCACTGTTAACCGGCCCAATACAAGTGTTTTGTTCATTTCTTTACTAATTTGCTTTAGATTTGAGCAAACTTTATATTTTCCCATTCTTACTGATGAAGAGGGTGAAAATTCTAACCAAGAATTTTCCTTGATTTCTTTTTGTGAACTATCGGCTACAACATGTACTATGTCCCAAATTCGTCGAACTTCAACATCATTGGTCATTTGACCGAGACACCACACAAACTGTGCTCATCTACATTTTTGAATTTGAATTTCAATGCCAACAGTTTTAGCAAAACGTACTTTATATTTCTTTCATGAGTGTTTGATTATCATACTATATCAATAAGAAACCGTTTTCCAAAAGTTTGACGAGACAATACAACAAGAAAGGAATTTTTCCCGAAAATCCTAATCTTTGTGGTTTTCTCGCTCATCACTGCCTCATTATATAGCTATTGCATGTATGAAATCATGTTTAGAGGCATTGTCTACAAAAATACTGTTGTGGTCGAAAAAATCAAATATCAGAAATATGTTTCATTTGAAAAATTGGATTCGAATGTTTCAATTCAATTCAAATGCCAAACTCAAATTTCAAATATCGAATATTCGACGCTAAGAACAATATTCAAGCGAATGAATAACTTTTAAGTTCTGAACACTCATCAATCCAAAGAATTTAATGTTGAGCGAATATTTATTCGAATCCGAGAACTTGATCCTAATGTATTCAAATAGTCGAACATATTAATATGTCGAGTATTAAGTTTTGATTATGAATGGTTTGGCTATAAATTTGATAAGTGAGCCTTTTCAAAAATTCGATTGAGAATATTTATTTTATTGGGATGTTCATGGAAAATTGATCAAATACCAATATTTTATCGACTAACAATATTTTCAAATATTACGAAGTAAACGTAAGTGATAATTCATTGATAGGAGAAAAAAGTGCAGTGAATTTGTCGAATCCATGAATCATCCTCTCTTCTCTTCATTCTTCTTCACCTGATTACCGTTTGAATTCAGGCGTTCTTGGTTGATCGTAACAAATCAATGGTTTAATTTTTCATTTCAATACAAATATGAACTGAAATTCGTGATGTTTCTCCAGAACTCAAGAAAGCAAATTAACTCCTTCCGGTAAAGGTTTATGGTGGATTAGTAGCTTATAGTAGTTTTAGGACTACATCTTCTTTATTAGGGGATGGGAAGTGCATAACGTCCCATCATTACTGTTGTGTCCACACAGCAGCGGTCTTTTCCTTGTAGAAAAAAATTACATTTTTTTTACTACGTCTCAGAAAAAAGAGTGAGAACCGTGCAGATAAGTAAATGGATAAAAGCGAGAATAGGTAAAAATATGAAATATATGGGATGAAAATGAGTATAAATATTCGTAATTTTCCATGTAATGCAAATGAACAAATAATAAACATAAATAAATGACGAAAATAAATAATTTAAATACTGATATTCAAATGTACATAAATAAATACCGCTTCACGAGTTTGCTTTCACTTCTCATTTTTAGGACCTAAAGAATTAAGAATTGCTAAGTGTAGATTAAGTTAACTTTAAACTAACTTTAAATTTAAGTGTGGATCGTACAATTTCGTACATTATCATTCTATTACGTTTCTACTACAAGTTCCAGGCTCCCTATCAAACAAAATACTGTTTTCGATTCTTCGGATCGCAATAATATCGATATCGTGTACATAGCGAGTTGATTGAGATCGGGCGCGGCATCATCGTGGCTGGGTCATCCACTCGCGGGTGCAATTTGGGTGCTTTGAGGGATCCCCACCAATAGGTCCGTTCCCTTTCCAATGCCGACCTACTGCATCGTCCTTTGTCCTTTGCGGCAAAATTCGCTGTTATGTTGTGTTAATTACGGATTTATAGCTGCAGGATTAAGCGAGGGTCGTGCTAGAACGATTATAGGAGGAAAGGAGCAACTGTAACTATGTGTTATTATGTAGTTTGTGCTTGTTACTATGCCGTGTTCACTCGCACTCTGCTATTTTCCCTAAGACTCTCAAGTACTCATAGTTTTTTTTTTCCTACAAAGCGAATTATATTTGTGATTAATACGATTCCAGTGAGTTTTTATTTGACCCCAGTAGATTGGGGGAATTTTTGAGGAAACAAAAACCGAACATATTCGTGCCGCCCAGCCAACAAATCATCGTGACGCCATATTTGGGCTGGGGCGGGTAGGCATAACTGTAGACTGTAGACTGTATACTGAATTTCTCATCTGGAATATTTGAGGAAGAAATCACCAGACTTAATTCAAACGAATAAAACATAATAAAAAAATTAACTAATCGCGAACATTAACATTAATACCTATCGTGTTAACTACCGTACCATGCACAACTGACTTATTTTTCCGAGTTAAATGCGTTTGCTTATCGAAGTGCTTATCATCAAATTGATGGTTTGGAAACCTTCCCACGATTCGTTAGGTGTGGTTTAGGAGTATGAACGTGATTTCCCTATTATTCCAAAAAAGCCGGATAAAATCGCTTTGCGTGACTCCGTCTCTCCAACGATGCAACCTATGACGCGATGAAACACGGGCAACTTCGCCATCGTCCAACGTTTGAGATCCGAAACAAAAAAGAGTAGAACTTGAGCAATAGAAGGTGCCCTACAAGAGAATTCGCAGAAGCGTTGCGAATTGCCAGATTTTATCACTTGTAATAAGTTGGAAAGATCACTTAGCGGTGTTTCACGCGTCTTTTTCTGGATTACTAAGGGAAACTGAGCGTGGTCACAAGTTGTATGCTCCTGAACTACACCCCTTTCTCTGTGTACTCGAGGAGAGAACCCAACATCGTGCCAAATTCATGATATGTTGCATTTAAAGCCTGTCTCCAAAGTGCATTCGCACTACCGCAGCAGGAGGGCGCCGACGTGTAGGTCCGAGAGATTTGGCGCGGTGCTACAGCAATAGAATTTTCGTTGCCGTGCTTTGCGATTGTCGTGGACAGATGAACGTGTCACCGATGATAGGAGAATTATTTACAGGTTCTTATGAGATATTCGCCGACATACCGGCAACGCTTTCAACATCATGTATTAATATACGGCTGTAACAGTCGTTGGTTCAGTTTTCGTCGATAGAAATCTATTATTAGATGGCCTGCAGCGTAGGATCGTAGGGGGTTCGCCTTCTCTTACTTGATCAGATTCTTGCAGATGCTCGTTTTCAGAAAAAGAACCTTGTTTATCTCTAAGATAAGATTGGTTATAATATGTTACAGTATGAGTATTACGTTGGCGATAGATCCCTATGACGATACCGCTAGATGGCGGTGTCCTTTCGTCCCGTTACTTACGTCAATTGCGGCCCTTCGTTGCGATGTCATGGACAACTCCTCTCCATACCTCACCACATAAAAACAGTTCATCATGATCATCGCTTCAGGCTCCTTAGCACCTGAAGATTTTCATAATCGTTTACCTTGTCATAATTACGGCCAGGGGAGACGTCCATCTTCATCCAACGCTTCACATTCACTTCCTCGCGTTTACTCTTAAATTTTCTTCTGTGCTCTTCTCTTCTTTTTTTCTCTTCCATCATTATACTATTGCAATTTGCCAATTTTTTCCTATTATTACTATTATTATTTTATTTCTGCTCTATTCAAAGGTCTCTTTGGCACCGAACGAGTGGGATGCTTACTCGGATATTAAACCTGTTATGTATTCTTCAACTAATCCTTGCTACACAACAACTACAGCAAGAACTGAGTAAGTGTTTGACGGTAACATGTTGAAGAACATCTGCTACCGTAATCTAACCAATCAGACGTTCACTTCACGAAAGAAAGCAGGCGCTTTGCATTCAATTCTGTTGCTAAAACATATTTCTAGTTTTTCGGTAACATAAATGTATCTTTTGCCATTCATGTTCAAATAAGATAATATACCAGAAGATTAATAGTTTGATCTCAAAACTAGTTTGATCTCAAAACCAGAGAAAAAAAAACAACTTCAAAGGAATAGTACAGCAAAACTTTGTTTAAAGTAAAACATTTCAGGTCCTTATGACATCGAATTCTGGGATAACATCGCAAAAGAAAATATTGGGCGAAGGTTGCAAATGAATCCACATCTATTGAAAGGTAAATAGAAATATTTGTGAGAAATTGCTTAGAAAATGCATAACAGTACTAGCAGCGTCGGTAACTCACTAATTTTCTCCCAAATCTTCGTAATGTCCGAATCATAGAAAACACAAGAATTTTTGCAAGAATTCATTGGTACTGCCAGAACAGTTGACGAACGTCAGTCGGTTTTCTAGCACTGTTGCAGGTTGATGGCGAGGGAATTTATACTCACATGTAGGTGACAGCATTGTAAACATTGTTAGCAAATCAGTTTAATTCTAAGTGTTTACATATTGGTTACACCCCACTTACAGTAGTAGTTAATGGTGTTTTTTTCTTTTCTGTGATCTTTACTGTGTGACTGTAAGTTAGATAACAACAACACGTTGCTTAAAAATTCCGCACTTCTCCATCTCTTAATTTTGCAGCCTTAACTCCTGTATTATGATCGGCATTTGCAGCAAAGAAACCAAAAAATGTGATCCTATTCATTGGTGACGGTATGGGCATCTCAACAGTAGCCAGTGCTAGAATCAATAAAAACCAGATGGCAGGAAATTCTTACCTGAACGAACCGTTATTTTTTGAAAAATTCCGCTCAGGAGGATTGGTTAAGGTAAGCTTGTACTTATTGGAGAAATATACATTCCATTAGAAGGTTTCTGAAATGCATGAAAAAGCCGTAGCTTTGCTAACTGACTACAGGATGAATATGGCATTTCAATGTATATCCTGCCATATGCTTTCATGACTTCCTTAAGAGAAGAAAAAACTCCTTTCTTGTTCGCTCTAGTAGTCAACGCTCGGTTACTGTAACCAGTCCTTACTTTCTTTTTTTTTCTTACGTTCATGACTAAGCTTTCGGTAGAAATGAAAAATAGACAGATTGAATCACAAGATTTTGGATAGAGAAATCCTGGGCTCTTTATCGTTAGGAAAGATCAATTACAGAAAAATCGAAACACAAAATATTTAGACGAGCTCGTTCAGTCACCATGTCACAGATTCGGCAGCTGGAGCAACGGCGCTGGTCACAGGTAGAAAGGTAAGTGATAATTTTTTGCAGAGATTTAAGAAAGTAGGTCTCTGTCACAAGTTCTGGAATCATTTATGAGTCACATAACATTAATTTTTTAAAAAATGACACAAGCTGAATAATCTTTTGGCTTCACGATGTTCTACTGTAGGAAAATATTTTTGATTTCATTCCAGAAGTTGTGTCAGGTCTGTTTTCTTTTCCTCTCAAAGATGCTTGTTACTAATCTACTGATTTTACTGGAAAAAAATATTCTTGTTAGTGGATTTTTACGATTTTTTTTGCAACAAAACTCGGTCAAGGATCCCAAGTCCTACTGCCCCTTAGTTATCGGCAGGGCATTGAAATGCTGTTACTTGCTTCCTTGCCGCATATCCGGCGTCCCTTGTCATACGGTATTCGGCCTGCTGTGCCACGAAAGGCTGTGATAGGTCGGCGCCAGAGCTGCGTCCATGGTGGCGTGGGCGCAATAAACTGATGCTGATCAGGATCCATATTCTGAGTGACATCTTATGAGATATTCATCCTTTAAACTGTTCACAAGTGTATTACTATTTAGTAGTGTTATATGATAATTCCTCAATGAAGGAAAAAAATCATTGGTATGTTTTCGACATATCGCCAAACGTTCTTTTTTAGTTCAGTAACGTAGAGCTTTACCAACATATATACGGTCTATACAGTAACCTACGAGGTTGATTGCTCTACTAAGTCAGTTCCTTCCTCTTCTCGGACAACATTAGCAGCAATCAATCTACCAGGAGGATCTCTAGGACAGATGAAAATCTTGGTTGTCCTGGGAGGGGGATTTGAACTAGTAATCGCACAGACCTAGTACTGACCTCTTACCACTACGCCACATATTTCATAATCCCTATGTAGTCTACGATAATACCAATCCGCATTAAATAAATGATAAACAGTAAATAAATATAGTAAGTAATAATGAGTACGTATCATCGTTTTCGAATTGTTGAATGATGTTACTTAGGTGGACTCGAGCACTTTGGGTTTAATGCCCAAATCTGGAACCAACTGCACCGTTGAAAGAAATCTCCACATTACAGACGGGATTGTGGAAGGCGCTTTACAAAAAGGTATCTGCTCATCTCTCTCATTAATCTAGTAAAAATAGATTTAAAAGTCAAGCAAAAACTTTTTTTAAGGGATAGCTGTTGGATTTGTAACTACAACCCGAATCACACACGCTACACCAGGAGCGCTTTATGCGAAGGTAAGTGTTCTCAAGATCCGACGGTGTTCTCAAAACATGATAACTGGCTCTTTTTGTTAGGTTTTCGGTTTTTTAGTAAGTAATTCATACTTGCAGCAGATTTGTTTTGACACTCTGAAAACATTGATTTTCCCCAGTAACGTTTAGTTTTTTGAATGTATAGGTATAGACATCTTAGAGAGCTGCATGCGGGGTACGGTAGCCTTAAAGCGGGAAAAGTTTTTGTTTTGGAGTATGCCTATCTTAAAATCGCAAATGTAATAATAGAACATATAGAATAGATGTAACAATTGAAGATTAGATTTAAAAAAAGCTCGACTATCGTATTCCCTTATGAAAACTATAAAATAAAGGAAAAAAATTGTGAAGAAGTAATGAGAATAGAACCCGATTCCATGTCACATCCATTTTTCAGGGGATACGAAGAGAGATCGAATATGATGGCGCAGCGAACAAATCTGGAATTTTAGGTTGCACTGACATCGCAAAACAACTCCTTTCTTACCCGGCGTCTGAGTTCAAGGTAAGAATTTTCCTGTAACACTGCTGGAGATGTTTGTTAATGTAGTTTCGCCTATTTGAATGTGCGATGTTACGTTAGACCCTACGGACGAACGTATCGTCGGGTCAAAACGACATGAAGGACGGTGCAGTTGCGTAAGCAGTTGCCCTCAAAGCGGTGCGGTGGAACGTAGCGGTTAGGACCGAGTGAGGACCTTTGCCGCCACTGTTCAGTTCGCGATAGTCCCAGCTCGATTCCAACCGCTTTCGAGCTCAACCGCTTACGCAACTGCACCATGCTTCACGTTATTTTGACTCCAACGTAAAATACCGCGTGAAGGTTCTCTATCTTCCTACTGTGTTCAGTTGTGTTTCTGTGGACCTACAGCACACATCTTCACAGTTGCATCCTCGCCTATTTGTGCTCTCGGGCAGTAGAGCTGACCACTAATGCTAGGATGCTAGGACTGATTGGTTGAGATGGAACCGTTTCAGTCATATTGCACCACGATTCATGTCGTTCTGAATGGATTGTGTTAGGGCAATCGAACTTTTCTTTTGTTTTGATCTCTTTCAAAACCAGCAGACCTATTCCATTCAATATTCTAGGGGACTCAAGTGCATAAAAAAAAATTAATTAATATTTTATGCTGATGAAAAGTGAAACGAATGTTGGGACTGGAGTCAAGTTTCGGTTGGAAATACTTCGATAATAATACTAACAATAATACTAATACTACATAACACTAGTGCTAGATAGCAGAAAAAGAAGCTGTGAGTTCTGGCTATCCGTTGTACTCTAGTTGCACAACCCGACTGAAATACCATGAGTTCTTTTCTTTTTTTTTTTGGAAAAGGTGTTTCTTATTTCAAAATCAGCTTGCTAAATACTGCAAATAATTCTTTTGCATTCTGTTCGCTTGTTTCCGAGAAATATTCAAAAATTTCTTCAAAGGTGCGTTTTTCGCAACTTTACTTTTCGAGCCGCTCCTTTGCATCACCACTTGCTTTGGCAGCGATTTTCCTTCAAAAAAAAAAAACTTCCTTGCGAAAAAGGTTATTCCAACTCATAAGCCACAATATTAGCGATTATAAAAATATGACGAAAATATGATTAATATGAAATATCTTCACTGAACGAATTAACAATGAGCTGAGACAAAGCTTCGAAACAGCAAAAAAAAAACGTTTGGGAGTGACTATATGACTATTTTATGTTTAGCCTATATATTTTTCATATTTATTTATTTATTTTATTTTCTTATATTTTTTGTTTATTTACACATATTTATATATAATAGCTAGAATTTAGTCACAACAAAAGTTTAATGCGCAGGGTCTCCTGTCGTACAGTTCCAGACAAATAAAGTTTTTGATGGCTTTTAACTCGAGTGCCTGAGCTGCGGAATTTAGAAGATGAAAATCCTACGCGATTTTAGGTGATGATGGGTGGAGGAGCGAACTTCCTATTGGACAAATCTCGAGGAGGAATGCGTGAAGATGGAATGAATGTTGACCTTGAATGGAGTAAACTAGGTGGAAGTAGACGAGTGATAAGTACTAAGGATGATCTACACGCACTAAGAGCAAGTGACGAGAAGTTGCTAGGTTCGTGATTTTCGCGAAATACAACATTAAATACTTGGTAGACCTCGATAGTAGAAATTTCGCAGATTTTGCTTGATTTTTTACATTCAACAATAAATTTGCCAGGTATTTTCACCGGTTCGCACTTTCCTATGTATCTGAAGGAACAATTAGAAGGAAAGAAGACAGTTCCACGACTTGTGGAAATGACGAAAAAAGCAATCGAACAGCTTCAACACGATGAGGAAGGATTTTTCCTAATGGTTGAAGGTGAGGAACGAAGAATTTTATTAACATGGCGAAAGCCTCTCAATGAACCTATCAGGTGGTAACATCGACATTGCGGAGCACGCAAATCAGATGCACCTTGCGTTTGCTGAATTGTACGAGTTCGAAGAAGCTATTCGAAAGGTCTGTCTTGTTATCGCTCCACCTATGCGATACGCAGCCATTAATCCATCCTTGTGAATTCGATATTCGGCACCTTTACTCTGAATTGATAAAATGAGGCTCAAATTTTAGGCAAGAGAGATGACTGATCCCTTAGAGACGCTAATTATCGTCACCGCAGATCATGGTCATGCTGTCACCTTACCCGGCTATTTGCCCGTTGAGAAGAGCATCTTCAGTAAGTGTCTCATAAAACAACGTGCAACGAAAACATACTATTATCCACCAAAAAAGAACTTATGGATTAAAAACATATTCTTCTGGGAAGGCCCCGGTTCATACCAAAATTTTCTGCATAGTCATGAAAATATCCGGAAAATCAACCATCTTGCACATATTCAAACGTGTTGTTTAAAGAGTGGCAATAACGAAATGAAAAAACAACAACCGACTCATCAAAAAAGGCGAAGATGGCTGCACTTCGGTGTTTTGTATCCTTTTCTGGAACAGTTCAGGAAAGCTTTAGACACTGAAAGCAATTCCTGCAGATGCATGATGTATGTATCAATATGACTAGTTTCATTTCGAACAGCTGTGTTAAGAAAACACGTCTTTTTCCCGTTTCTTACTACGAAAAAAGATTGGCACGATATTTTCCTCGTTTGCTGAATCGTACGAGTGTCATTGTCATTGTAATTGTCACTCATACCATTGATTCCCACATTGAGCAGCAGGATACTGGTGATTTTTGAGACTTGTTGTGACACCTAAACTTACTATGGAATCCATAAAAAAATTAATTACAGTCATAATTTCCAGGCAGCGATGTATCTACGGGTCTTAATGGAAATCATGGACAGAAATTTGAAGTACCTGGCATATTCTTTGCGACAGGACCAGGATTTCGTGGTGGTTTCTCATCTGATGGCCATGTTGATGAAGAAAAGAGCGGTACGCTTATATTTGCACCATATTTGGGACGCTAATAATCTCGCTGTAAGTTTGATTGGGTTGGATTCAGCTCATCCACTATACACCCACCCAACTGCTGTTCCAAATATTTATGGAGCCCATGGAGGCGAGGATGTTGGTATATGGGCCGATGGTCCACTGGCTGAGTATGTGACTTCTATTACTACCATCGTTCACTTCACCCAATACGAAAAGCAGATGAAGTTGTTCGATTAAGTCTGTTTTCGTCATCATTGGAGAATACTGAGGTGGCCTACCTCATCAAGTTCCTGCTGTGCACGGGCAACACGAACCATACTTTTTGCGAAATCTCGTCGCAGGGCGAAAACTTAGAGAGGAAAGGCTTCATGACAGGTGACTGAGTTTGGAACTCTTGATTTGTACCTGTGCAGTAACGAATTTTCTTCAGGTTTTGTGGAAAGCATAGGCACAGAAGGTTTGGTCATCTCGGCGATTTTTCTACTAGCTGTTACCGTTCTGTCGCTGCTGACAACAGTTTTTGTCACCTTATTACATTTCCAACAGAACCGACGCTGCCTACGACACTTAAATTGCAATAGTGAGACCACCCTTGTGAAATCTCCTTTGTAGTTCCCTTACTCGATGATTTTATCCTAGCTCGAAGCTCATCTTTCTCAGTGAAGAAGATTCTTTTGTACACTTAGTGTATTGATTTCTCTGACTGGTTTCCTTCAAAGAAGACTTTATCTAATGCTAAATAAAGATGCTCGGTGAAATTTTGTTTCATTCTTCCTGTTTATCCTTTTGAAAAGATGTCTTCACACCTAAAAGGTATCAGGAAACAGGAAAAGCTTCACTCCCTACTGGTTTTCTTTATTTTGCGTAATTTTCTCGTACACTTCCCCTCACTTGGTTTATAAATGACATTGGCAGTTGAAAAACTCATTCACTGTAACTATGTCATTATGGAAGAATGTGGAAGAATGGCGAATGAACGTCCTGCGATTCGTCGAAAATCAATTCGGATTGCCCCGATGGGCAGTAAGGGACGCTACGCGTACAATAGATGGCGTCGTACAAAACAGCATTCTTCAGCATTCTGTTTGCAGTAACGCGGGGAAAGATGAGTGGATCCACCCCCGTCTCCATAATCTACGACCCCGTATACGGATACTCCACTTGGAATTCGCACCACCTCAGATTCATAGTATGCTGCCTTTAAGGACGCGAACAAAGTTTTTGGGTGTCTTCTGTTGTCTCCACGAATTGGTCCATTTATTTAGAAACCTCGTTTTCAGCTATTAAAACTCAATGCGACATCTTACTATGCCGAGGTTCATTGAAAGTCGAATTTCTCGATACGTTTTAACGCTTTAACCTTAATCATTGACTGTGGGAAAAACAATTAAGCGCCACTTAATTAACTCTACGCGAATGTAGCTCTCCAAAACAACGATTTGAGGTTCATTCTGCGGTCGTGATCCACAGTTTCCCACCTATCTTTCATTAACATCATCACAACACATGTTGCAGTATTCGATGATGAAGATACCATGAACCTGAACAGTCTATGGCAATGCGGTAAATGATCCACGGAGGAGTTGTCGTGGTCTGAAAGCTCAACCTATGGGTTTCGTACACTTCATAGGAAAACTGCGGTATATAATAGGATACGTTGTAAATGATCGACTCAAATTGTCTTCAAGCAGCTGCGCGTCTACGGCAACCCACTTTCTAGCTATTTGTAATGTATACACTCATGTGACTCTTCTCCTTGTCTACGGTGCATCAGCCACAGCCGGATCAACACACTTAGGACTGCTGCTTCATGGTAAATGATGAGGAAAGCCAGGGTCGAAGTCTTCGTTGTTACTCATGACGGACTCTAGCTAAAGTCTAAGATGAGGTGTTAATCACAAGCGTTGTTTTGCTTATTTATCTCATTTTCCCGCTATGATCCGGTAAGATTCATTTGTTAGAATTTCATCCCGAGAAAGAGTCGGATGCTTGTCCAGGCGTTATTCATACTCTACCTGCAACTACTTCGTGTATCGGAACAAATTCAACGAGGTCTAGGTAAATTAGAGATCAAATTGTTCTACTATGGCACAAGTATGTATCCTTTATTCATCTACGAAAATCAAGCAAAATCATCCATGCAAACCTACAAGTGTGGGAGCGAAAAGTGTCCCACAGTCAGAAACGAGATAGGGACTGATATTTCCTTTTTCTAGAACGAATCCTCACCACTACAGCTGATGTGATCGCACCTAACATTGTTTTTTCTTGCAAATATGTGGCTAGGGTACAGCACACTTCACCTGCCTTTACGACGATGAAGAACATTGCCGATGGCAATTACTCTTTCGTTAGCTATTGAACTTACCATTGCAAGCACAAAAGCGACCACGATTGGACCGCCCCCAATCAATACTTATTGGAATGATGTTGTTGTTATCATTGAAGGAGAAAAGATTAAGCGTCTGGCGTTATTCATTCCGCTTGGACTGCGCCACCACGTTCACTTAAATCCCGAATCATTTGAGGTTCATGAACGTGTAGCTGGCCTATACAATGACTTGCGGGGGCTAGCCGATGTGGCAAATCAGTGCTTTTATCCACCCAGACAACTCTGGTATAAATTTATCGACTCCAGAGGGACTGAAAGACTTGGTGAGCATTCGGGCGGATTCGAACCTCCGATCTATGGTGCAGGCAGTGGGACCTCTAACCGGAACACTACAGCCGTTGTTATCACTAGCAAATATAAAGATTGGAGTATACCTAAAAACAGTCCGAAGCTGTTGTTTTGGTGATTTACTTACACAACTGTAGATTGGCAGAAGATACTAACGTTGTGCAATGTAACAAGCAACACCTATTAAAGTGGAGTGCTGATGGACATAGAGACCGCCGCAATGCCGGAAGATTTCGAACCGAATGAATTTTGTATATCTGCTTAGATTGTGTGTGTTTTGATGATAAATGTTTAAATCTGCAAATGTTGGAATATTTTCAACCAGCTGATGCGATGGGAAAGTTGGGTACTGGTGCTTCGAGGAGCACACCAGCGAAAATTACGCCATTGAACTACGGCTGTGCCAGAGTGGAGCGACTTTAATGTTCGCTGCCCCAGCGTAGCGTCTGATAGCTTCAGCACGCTCGAAGGTAACTATGTATGTGCTCATTGCAGCAACAGAATAGCCAACACACGTAAGAGTTGTAATCCACACAAAACTCCGCAAGATAATTTGGCAAATAGAGAAGATTTGGTTCGAAACCGGTGATTCCATTCTTAGCTTCCTAAGCCATGAATACGGTTGATTTACTTGCGTCGTATCACGTCTGAGCTAAATTCATAATATAAATCTGTAACAACTTAGTGGAATACGTGTGCGCAAATTCTGAAATGCTGATACAAATGCAGGATATGCTGCTGGGGTGTTGGTTACTACAGACGTCTTCGTGTTGAGATTTTTTCAAAATGGGACATCTCTTCATAACTGATTTCAGCCGCCACACTTCACAGGGCTCAATTCCGTGCTACCTCGACGGGTTTGATCCGCTGCACAACAAGGAACGGTGAATGAAATCCAATGCCGCGCATGCTCGTAAAACGACAAAAGCAGCTCGCATGAGAAGCGTCATGTCGTTCGTCGTCGTCGGCGAGCTGTCATGTCCTTCGCATCTTTTCTGGCGAAAGATTTTCACTTATCGCGTAATGTGCTGCATTGCAAAAAAGCAAAGAATTCGGCTGTGCAATGAACTGACGAGACGCTGAGTGTAACACAACGTTGTCGACATTGCGTTAACGCTAGGAAAAATTTTAGCACTGATCCTGCTTACTGTATTGTTTGCTGTAACCTTCTTCACTGTAACGATACTGGCTATGAGTTGACATAAGCGCTCGAGCACTATGTACAAAATAGAAATATCTTTCCGAGTTCGTTCCTAGGTCCATCGACGCGTTTAGCGTGTTCTGCACACAGGTTGGTCATTATAAATTTGCAGAAATGTTTGTAATGACACAACATAATAAATAAACATAACAATTATGCACTCACAGCAGGAACATACCCCTCTGTGAAGTTTCACTATTATTTTCTGATGATTTCAGCCCTTGACGATGTTCGATTTTGGAATCTGCTCGGAAAGGAGAATATCAGTCGCAAATTGAAGTGGAATCCGCATTTGCTCAAAGGTATGCGTTGTTTTTTTTTGAGAGTTAAGATCTACAATATTAGTGTGCAAGTGCTGATGCGCAGTCCTTTCTCGTATGCTTGTTGCAAGGATTATGTACGCGCGTGCAGCCTGTACAATTTCTTGCGGAGGCATCCAATGTAACAAATCAGTGTTTTTACCCTCCCAGACAACTTTAGTACCGTATCGTCGATCCTGGAGATATGAAAGATTTACCTTGCTCCAGTGCGGTTTTGAATGATCTTCCGTGTAGTCAACACCGAACCTGTAACCGATCGCACTACATCCGGTCCAAGTGTACTATAGTATTATATTACCACCTTAGCGGTGGAATAACTTCTAATCACCACTACCATTGAATCAAAAATTCTCTGTGTCATGAATTTTGTGCTTACAGCAAAGAGGCCAAAAAATGTGATTCTATTCATTGGTGACGGAATGGGACTCTCAATTGTGACTCCTGCAAGAATCAATAAGAACCAGAAAGCGCGAAATCCATACCTAAACAAGCCACTATTCTTCGAAACATTCCGTGCAGCAGGGCTGGTTAAGGTAGGTACTTGTTATGGTTAGTTGGTTGAGATGAAAAGATTTTTATCTGAGGATGTCGTGTATCACTCGCAAAATATTTAGACGAGCTCTTTCACCCATCATGTTACTGACTCGGCAGCAGGAGCAGTGGCACTAGTCGGTGGAGTGAAGGTGGGTGTTAATTCATTTGAGAGAGCGAGGCTAGCTGTTCTTATTAGTTGTTTTGAAGGAGGCAGATGTGAGAGGTTTGACTGTGACTGCAAGAACGACAGTTCAAAATTACACTAGCGTCCACCAAGTGTTTCATCCCAGAGTGTCAACATGCTGGTCCCAGAGTCGTCTTGAGGGATAAAAACACTGACTTGGCAAATCGGCCATGCCTCGCAAGTTATTGTGTAGGCCAATGAACGTTCTAAGACCTCAACGGCTCCGAACCGTAGTCGTTTGGAGTATCGCATCATCATATGGATTCTGTTAGGATTCTGCAGTATATATAGCACTATGTTACTGCACCACTATTCAAAAGAAGAATCCAAAGACTTACGGTTTCTACTACAGCATAACCTGATAGACACTTTTAAAAAGTGAAAGAGGAAAGTTTTGGTTTCCTTACATTTTCTGCACTATTCGTTCTCCGCTTGAAAAATGGGTATTCGTTAAACAAAGGAGGGCCTCTACAACATTTCAATCGTGAAAACGAAAGAGTTCCGCCCGTATGAGCCCGGGAATCGCAGTCCCCGCTGGTCAAATTTTTGCAATTTCTCTATACTTTCAAGATGTTTCACCTCCTCCAATCTCTTCAATGTCTGCAAATTGTTACTCATGGTTTTTTGAAATCTCACTTTCTTTTACATTTTGCAGTTTATTTGAGAGTATACTTATTGCTGCTGTTTGCTAGCACTCCTATAACACCATTTTAGCGTTCCGCAACATTAGCAGTTGGTGCGGGCTAATCATGGAAATTGATATGCTTGGTTCAGTTCCAGATTGAGTGTAGATTGTTTAAAGGTCCATTTGCATGATTCCCGGCGTATAACACAGACAGTTCTCATTCCCTTGAACGAAGGAATAATTTGAAGGGGATGCAGAGTGATGAAAAATTTAAATGAATGCAGGGTTTCAAGTAAATTGATAGAAATTTGAGATAAACACATATAAATTCTACATCTAAATTTGACAAAAATATATTAAACAAAAATATATTGAAACGGATGCAGAGTGTACTATTCCAAGTGAAATAATAAGAATTTGGGATAAAAACAACACCTAAATGAAGAAATGAATTTTGAACTGAAGTGAACGTGGTGGCGCATCCGAATTGAATTGATCAACGCCAAACACTCACACGCACACTTTTTATAGCAAACAACATGTTCCTGTGAAGGGCCGTTTACGAGTTTGATTACTACCTGCACGTGATGGACCAGCTTTAACTAAACGCAATCAGGCGTTTGAGTGCACGCATTGGGAACGTTCGAGCTACGTATCCTGCACTATGGCGAAAGATTCGTATACATTGCAAAAAAGTCCTGTCGTCTAGCACATCGCCAGAGCCCTTAACCTGAAAGGTCAACTGCCTGGGGGAGCATGGGATCTTTTGTAACACCATTCGTTTCGTCACACTGAACTGCCGAACACTATCGAGTGAACTCGAACAAGCTGACCTGTCCAAACTTCTACGACATCTCATTGTACCGTTTATTACGCTGCAGGAAACACACATCAGAGATCGGCCCATCATCAAAAATTATGCCCTACGCTGAGGCGGTGCTGATGAAAGGAAGGTGGGTGGCTGCGCGATAGCTGTGAGGAACGAATATAACAACCTAGTGGAGGAATTTGGGTCAACTTCGCTAGATTCGCCTTTGTACGACTGAGAGATCGCAGACGACGTAAACCCCGGATCGTAAGTGCCCATGCACTTATGGAAACCGCTGAGGACAGTGATAACAACGCTTATGATATGACGCTATGATGAACTGAATGCGCTGATGTCTAAAATACAGACTCGGCAAGTGGTCGTTGTTGGAATCGACACAATTGCGAAGATGGGGTTTCAACAACTATCCAGTGTGCTTGGAGATCGGCAGGAGCCAACCTTTTCAGCATCTGAAGACAAGCGTAAGCGGAAAATGAGAACTCTCAGACTACTTCCTGACGAGGAGGATTCCTCAGTCAGGTACCCGAAAATAGAGCTGTTTGGGACGCCGCGTTCAACTCTGACGACTGTGCAGTTCTTTTCAGTTTCAATTTGCAGTTCCACAAAAGAAACAGAGGAGTTCCTATTACAACCGACATGGCAGGCCTGAAAGACGAAGAACGCAGAACAAAATTCCGCCAATGTGTGCCTCCCTCCGCAAGAAGGTATCCGTCACGGATCCTATGAGCTATTGATCCATGTTGGAGTACGGGCCAGAAAGAAGCTCAGCGATGCGGATTCGTCCACAAAGTGAATCCAGGACGCTGCAAAGGAAGCGCTCCCAACTCAGATGCCGCAGAAGAAGTTTGTTTTTGCATCTGCGGCGACAGTACAATTCTGGATGTGCTGCCGCAGCAGTCACGATTCTAGCCGGGAAAAGCATCTGAGAAGGATATTGTGTTACCAGCTGCAAAAAGACCGCGAAAACGAATGGATTTCAAGAGCGAAGGAGTTTGAGAAGGCGTAGAAGAACAAGAACCAGCGAAAAGCCTGTTTTACTAAACTAGTATAGCGGCATGCATAGTAAGATGAAAAGATGTTCTCCAGTCCTCAACACTGCCACTGCCAATGAAGTGACTATCGGTGGGGCAACCCTGCCACTTTGCAGCGATCAATTCAAAACCTTGCTGAACCGGGAAACGCCAACAGCTCCTGAACTCGAGCATGTTCATAGCGGTTAACGAAGAACCACCGATTGAGCCGGATGTTCTGGTCTGTATACAGAAGATGAAAAATGGAAAATCTGGTGGAGACGACGGATTAGCGCAAAAATGCTGAAATATCTTCCTCTATCTAGGATTTGTGAGATGACAAAGATTATGTTCAATCTGTTCAATATGGACTGACGAAAGATACCTGACTTGTGGAGGCGCTCTATTATAATTCCCTTCCACAAGGTGTCCATCACGGACTCTGGGAACTATCAAGGAAACTTTTTGCTGCGTGTTATATAAACGGTTTTCGGTGCGGATTATCCTGTACCGACTTGTTGAACACCGCGAAAAAACAGCGCGACAAGCAGGTTGGCTCTCGTCGTGCGTGATCTGCGATTGATCAGGTGTACATAGGAGAGTGATCGAAATCTGGCAGTGGTATTCGAATGCAGTTTCTGGACTTTGAAGCCGCTTTCGACTCCTTTCACCAAGGCTGTTTTCTTGACGTCCTCCGAGCCGATAGAGTACCAGGAATGTCCGTTCGCTTGCTTGATGACATGAATCAACGAACAACTGCTGCTGTTCGAACACCAGCCGGATGTACAACATCGTTTGAAGTGACAATTGAAGCAAATCAAGGAGCAGTGGCAGGATTCCTATCTGTTTAATTTTGTCGTGGACGACATTATGCGAAAAACAGTAGATCAGTGTCCTGTCGACATCGTTCCAGCACCATCAGGGCGCCTCTTGACCGATCTCGAGTACGGTGACGATGCTGTTATATTTGCAGCACGAAACCTCAACATGTCAACTTTGTATCGAAGCTCACTGCAGCCTATGGACTACGTCTACGCCCTGATTAATGCAGATGTGGGTCTATTCGAGACATCGGACGGAAATAAAAGGTTGATGGATAAACGAACGAACTCGGCGATGAGTTCGATCGGTTTATGAAGACGAGGAGTTCTGTTATCTGGGGTGTACACTGAAGAGCAACGGCAGCCACGAGAAATATACTCAGCAAAGATGCGCTATAGGCATTTACGCGTTTAATTCCTTAACGAAATGGTCGACCCCCATCACCAACGAAGTCAAGCTGCGAGTCTACCTATCCGCAATTCGCCCTATCATGATGTGCTGATTAGAGACGTGGGAAACACTGTCTGCGCTTGTTTGATCATATATTAAGAAGACCAGCAGACCACCTTGTACAGCGAGTTCTGGAAAATTTGTCGAGTTGAAGCTGGGAGAGGCCACCTGGCCAAAAACGGAAGATATGGACAGAGGTGGTGAAAGAGGGCCCGTAGATGCTCGGCGTGGATAGGCGAGACGAAAGATTTCGGAGGATGTGGAATAGTGACGAGTGGATTGATTCTGTGCAAACTCTCGCAGAAGATCGAGAAGGTTGGGCAGAGCTATATTCATGGACGGCACACCTCGGCGAAGATTCGAACATTGCCGTCAGGCGAGAATATCAGCCCGCCGATTAAGACAACTGAGTCAAGTCTCTTTTTTCCTTGGAAATCGTGTCTAGGCCCTCCAACTTTTCTCCTTTGGCTCAAAAAAAGTTTATGACGGACAGGTGGTTCCATAGGGATAGGTGAGTATATGAAACATCAATTATTCTGGTAGCATCCCTTTTATAAACCTCATAATTGTATTCGATGAAATTCTTATCAAAATGGAAATGTGCAACATTTTAGGCTTGTAGTATTTCAGTATTCTTCTCTCGTTAACATAACAAATGCTCGGCTGTTTGGAAAGGTTAGAGGGATAAGCAAACACGCCGACATACTCATACCTTACTGTGGGAATCCAATAGGAGGCTCATAACTCATAACATATAGTACCAAATTACGGCTCTACAAGAAGTAGGCGTGTAAATGCGAGGGATTCCGGAAGTACTGCTCCTCTTCCGCATTAGTGGTGGTCATGGTCTTGACTCCCGCCAATCATCCCCACAGATCATTCACCAGTCATTTGACGACGATCAACAAGTCTAAATTCAAATGACGGAGGAGCGGACATTTAAACTCGGTAATAGTAGAAATGAGACAAGTGTGGCGCAGTCAGTTATATGTCCGTTGCAGCCACACGGTTGTCGGTTTGAAACCACCCTAGCGCAAAGCAAGCCTTGCAACCCTCGATAAATTGGTATCAGACTTGTCTGGGAGGATAAAAACACTGAACACAAAGCAACAAAAAGCAGAAAAACAAGACACTCGAAAATCAGGGCAGCTTCGATCGAGCTGCTTAATTCTAAACTAAAAACAACATCTGATATTTAAAATCCCTCTGAGCTGAGTGTAAAAGGGTGATACAGGTGCAAAGGAATTCATGCCATCAAGCATTTGTTGCGTTCTCAAGCTCTTATCCAAAATCACGATTCATAATTCGCAAAAAGACCGCTTATCATTGGAATTTGTTTCAAAAGGTGAACCCATTGCAGAATCGGAATATGAGCTATGGGAGTAAACCTCACGTCCCAAAGAGAATGCTAGCACTGAAAAAAAAGTGGAAAAATCTAAAGCTACGAAAAATTACCGATATGGTACACGATAATGCGGAAAATCCTTGAGAGAAATCTATAAATCCCGATCTATGCACAGATCACTCTTGAACAGCAGAAAATGAGTGTAGTTGCAAGATGGGAAAAGTAAGCGAACACAATTCTTCAAAGGAAAGAACATCCGTAATCAAATAAACAATTAAAAAGTGTTGCTATACCAATGAAAAAGTCTTCCGTGTACATGCTGATCGGTGCAACATTGTTCCTGCAGCAGTTATATCAGGGTGACTCAGAGGGGGAACAAAGCACAAAAAACCTTGAGCTGCAGATCAATGTACTATCACTCCTCATTTACGATTGTTTTGTTGCTCAGGTAAGACAGCGACAACTAGGCATGACCCCACGAACCGGAAAAATGTGAACGAACGTGAAGAAGCTTCATATCACTGATGGAATTGCGGAAGAAGCCTTGGAGCAAGGTATCAACTTTAGTATCTTCCGCTATGTCTCGTATAATATAACTACATGTTTGAATGATTCCTTTTGCGGTCATCATCATAAATTCTTACTATTTTACTTACTTACTACTACTTACTTATTTACTATGATTATGGTGCAGAAACTCGCTTTCGCGCAGTCGAGGAATCTCACATGTTTCAGGAATGGCAGTCGGTTTTGTGACCAACACCAGAATTACACATGGAACGCCTGCAGCTCTATACGCTAAAGTATGTTCCTTTCTTTGTTTAGGTTTGAGACGAATTCACACATACCACAACAGACATTTGCTGAAATCGCTTGAGTAGACAGTTCAATACATAAAGAGAGGCGGTGATGTGCACAACTACATAAAACAACAAAATCTACAAAATGACAGCCAGATTTGACATCGAAAAGCTAATCATCACCTTCTTACATAGCAACCACTACGGGCAACTCTCGTATGAATTGCGAATGCGTTCAAAATCATTTACTTAGATATGGATATGATGGTAGAAATGAGTGATTGAAGGTAACTCGAATTTTCCTTGATTTTTTAGTACTTATCTATCCAGAATCTAGCTTCCTTTATTCAAATTTAGCTGATGCCGCAGTCTACTGTGATGAAATGGGTGTTTCAAAGTATATTGTCATGCTGGATTGCTCAAAATCATCATCATTCTTCTTTTAATGCTTTTCTGCTAGAATTTTCAACTGTCCTCTTTCTGTCTGCCCACTTCTATGGCCCACAAACGACTTTATCATAGTTGTTTCAAGACGTCGTAGTCTAGTCCATCCTGATCCACTCTGGTCTGTTGTACTCTGTTACTTTCCACTGGATTTTACTGTGTTGGAACATTTAATGCTGTGCTCTAATAGCTGCTACTCGTCATCGGCATGCTCCGGCTTAACCTTCTGAATCGCTTCACTTTGTTTATTCAAAGCGAAGGAAAAAAAGGTACAGACGGAATACTTAATATTACTAGAAACATTCTATTTTGTTCATATAGGGATATGTGAAAAAAAATGAGAATGCAGAGATAGAATACATTAGAATGAGCAACTGATTGTAGCTTGTACAACAGATTTGCTGATAACATTACATGTCCCACCACAATCATTTGCCACTTCCTAAGGAACAGCTGACACATCAATATTCATACCAACCATGACACACCTCTGCTCATTTGCTTGACATATTTCCAGCTAAAGTATGGTAGATAGCATAAATCTTGTTATTAACTATTAGGTTGGCTACTTATTTTATTACCTTTTGAAGAAAAATTGACGCTTGAAAGCCAGAACATGCCTTTTTCTGGGAGCTCAGAAAAATAAGAGCGCTCAGAAAGCTCAGAAAAGTCTTGGTTAACCTAAACGAAAAGAATAAGAGTAAGAGTGCCACCGGTGCAATGCAAGGAAAACAAGGAAAACTTTTCCTTTGGCGACTTCGACAAGGAAAACTTTTCTTTTGGCGACTTACCACACGCAGAATTTCCGCATACTAACATCGGAGACAATTTGCGCACTCTCCTGGAGCGGTTCCCGAGCACGACACGGACGACATCTGCTCAACTCGACGTTGATAAGCGCACCGTCTTGACTCACCTATACGCTTCAGGCTACCGAAAAGTTCTGCCGATATTGGTGCCCCATGCGCTGAACGATGCCAACCGTTCATACCGGGTGAGCATCTGCCACTCATTGGTGCTCCGTTTGCAGTATAAGACGAGGTCTGTATAACAATAGTAAGAATACCTAGGACTCCCACGAGGTCTTCAGCAGCCACGGGAGCTACAAAAGAACTCACACCAACAGAAGGTTCTCTTCTGCTGTTTCTGGGACGAGAATGCTGTGGTGGGAGCGCTGCCCAACAACCAGACAGTCAAATCTAGGCGGGACAGCTTCGCCTGTTGGGCGTAGTCAGAAAATCTATCCTTTCTATCCTATCACATCACCTATTGTATCCGTGATGAAAAGAGAGTGACTCCGAGCTGGAAAACGGGACTACTTTCAGGGTATCTCCAGACACATTGGGTATGACGTCATTGCAAAGAATTATGGAGATGACTGCACCGATATTGCAAAACAACTTCTTTCCTATCCAGCTTCGAATTTCAAGGTATTTTTTTTTATCTTGACTCATTTCTTCCAGAAAAAAACTTTGTTTAGCAGCAGCTTTATTTCTTTTATTTCTTTTCCTTGTAAAGTTTTGGGAGCTATTTTTCATCTCTTCGATAATTATTATCCAACTAGTTAAACAGGGATGTTTCACTCTTGAAAAAAGAATCGGATGTAATTTTTGAATACTTTTCAAAGAAATGGTATGTTTTAGGTGATGATGGGTGGAGGAGCTAACTTCCTGAAGGACAAATCCCGAGGAGGAAGTCGTGAAGATGGAATCAACATAGATTTGGAGTGGAAGAAGCTCGGCGGAAGAAGAAAGGTATTGAATAATGTGCGCGATCTCCAAGCGGTTACGGAAAGCGATGGAAAACTGCTGGGTTCGTTTCGTTGCTGTTGACGTAAATCACCATCATAGTGAAAAACGAAAAGAAAGATAGTAGAGAGAAGAATTTGAATCCATTTTTTTGGCGAGTAATTTGTGTAGCGAGCAGTTTTTCAACGTTAACTGTTGTTGGTCTTATAAACTAGATCCCCTATTTATACAGGTATCTTTGCCCCTTCACACTTCCCCATTTATGTTGAAGAGCAAATCGTTGGCAAGAAAACAGTACCTCGATTAGTGGAAATGACAGAAAAAGCGATCAGGCAACTTCAGTATGACGAGAAGGGTTTCTTCCTGATGGTGGAAGGTGAGCATTCAAATTGTAGTGTCGGTAAAAAAAAAAAACTCCTGTTAGACCATTCAGGTGGTATGATCGATGTAATGGAACACACAAATCAAATGCACTTTGCGTTTGGTGAATTGTACGAGTTCGAAGAAGCTATTCGAAAGGTTCCTCTATTCTTAAAATAATAATAAGGATTTAATGTAAACACTGGATGATTTCTTGGTTTCGCCATACTAAGAAACTTCATAGTTCTATCGTTTTCTTCACCCTCAGAACCCTTGAGCTTAGCAGAAACGCGCGGCCATTTATTGTTATGGAAAGTAGAGAGAAACTCTTTGTTCTGATCTCTTAAAAAATCACTCAGTGCAAAAAATGAAAATAAGAAAATAGAGCGGCTCATCTCTTTACGTTTACCTTGCCGTTGTCGTCGGCGACCTCTTTCTTATTCAATAGATGATGAAATAGACACTCTGTTCATTTTTTCCTCTGTTCCATATAACATTTAATCAATTCGCCGAACATTTGTAACTTATTTTAAGCAAACTGAAACAACATGTCTGGGAGTTAGCTTTGGGGTGCTCTTCATATTCTTCCAGAAAATAGTTGGAGGCGGTTTTAAAGTTGATCTTTAAAAAGAAATTGTAAAAGAAAGCGGAAAAAACTAAGCAGCAGTTGTGGCCAAACTATCAGAAAAGAAAGAGAGGAAGAAGTTAACGTGATCGCACAGTTAATAAAGAGTGTTTTTGTAACTTTCAATGTTTACTACAACTTCTAAATCATTCAGCCAATCCTATAGATTACATAGAAGGCAACAATTTACAGGCGAGGGAAATGACGGACCCCTCAGAGACGTTGATTATCGTCACAGCGGATCACGGACACGCTCTAACAATGCCGGGCTATTTACCCGTTGAGGAAAGCCTATTCGGTTGGTGGTACGACTTCGGTGTTTTGAATTTTAATATGTCTAGAAACTTAGATGAATTTGATCAATCCCCTTTGAAAAGGTGGCAAATGCATATTTTACCGTTATAGTACTTTAAGTAGCACTCATAAATTGTCTTTGTTGAATTCTTTCCACTTGTACCTACGGGTCAAAATGCAGTTTTAGGACTTTCAATTGGAATGGGGAACTTTTCTTACAAAAAAGCACCCTAAATAAGGTTTTATGCTTGCCGTAATCTACAACGCCATCTCTAACTTTTCCCCCAGATTTCCTCACCTCGTCAAGGTTTGTGTTATGTTTGAGGAAGTGTAGAAAATGACAAAAAAAAAAAGCGTCAGGAGAAAACAATAGTAACACAAACGATACAAGAACTAAGAAATTGCTAAACTTCCATCAGCACTATTTTCAATAAATCGCAAGTTACATATTTTGGCAGTCCTCTTTACAAGGAAACGGAAATGGACTTCTTTCACGTTCTCTTCAATTTTATGCAGTAGATTTAACTAAGAAAGAAAATTGCTGTCTATATAACGAGGTTATTGTAATCCTTTATTCGTGTCTAACGTTTCGGCAATATCAACATCCTTAGAGTCTGAAAGGGTGAGATCGAATGTGATTTATCCGATCAAACGTTCTATCCGCCCAACAAAAGAATCCCTAAGTTTACTGCTGGGTCTCACAACTACAAGTAGAAGGGAGCATCGTACCTTAGGATCAGATGACTATCCTGCAACTTCTAGATACCTGTTGAGAAGTGACTAGCGCAATCAAATAACGGCCTCAAACAAGGCACGATTTTTCCCGCAATGCAGAGGCACTTCCCATTGCGATTCATCTTTGATGCCCTGGAGTGGATCCGAAAACCTCCCAGAGCCTTGCGCGCCGAAATATTAATTTCGCCGCCAATATCGTGATCTTAACTTCAAAATCTTCTCCGTTATGACGTCGCACCCTATGACCATTTTATGCAATGGAGTCACATGATTTTCTGTTGCTGTCCGGTATTCTTTGACTCGGATACTGTGTGATCTAACTGTTTCTCCAATGTATTCGTCACCACACTGTCCACAGGAAATAAACAGATAAACAACACATGAATTTGTGCAATCACCCTCGTTGTTGTCCAGACATAGTTTACACTCTGGTATAGTGCAAATACGATATATAGGCGATTGCAAATGAGCCTTTGCTTAAGATTACTAGGGGAGCTCCACGATAGCAACAGATTCTTTGCTCATCGCTTCCACATCCAACAGAAATCATTGGCGCCATCAGCAAGTCAACCCTTTTGAAGTCCAAAAAGTAGCGCAAGCAGAACGTGACAACTATTAAAATTTTGCTTCCCTATGTTTTGACGAGTAACTTGAAACGGGAGTTCAGAAATCAAGGGACGTCGCATTCGACTCCGACCACAGTCTAATTCTCAGCTTTCGGATACGGCTCCACAAGAGTAATCAAAGAACTCCTTTCCAATCGAAAATCGGCATGGAAAATATGAAAAAAAACGAAGGAAACATTATAAAATTTCGTGTGTATTCATGTCATGTTCAAGTCTGAAGCTTTGCGGTGCAGATTCTTTCGCAAAGTGCATCCAGGAAGCTAGAAGGAAAACTTTCACAGTTCTAATGCCTGCAAAGATAACCTGAAAATGAATCGATGACATGGGAGAAGTTGAAATTTCGTAAGAAAGGGAAAAAATAAGAGAAATTAAAAAATCGGTGCTTGATGAAAAAAGAAAAGAGAGAAAAAATTGCTGAAATTTTGTCCTCTACTATACATACAATAAATGGATATATACACATAGTAGTTTATTTCCATTTCTTTTCTCTTTCTTTGTTCTCTTTTTTCTTTTCTTTTTTTTCATTTCCTGTTGTCTCACGTAGGTGCCACATCTACGCTTTAGTGGCCAGAAGTTTCGCTTCTTTGATAAATGTGGTCCTCAGGAACATCATCGGGAATGCGACACTTCCTCGCCTCCTCAGGAATTAAAGAATCCAATTCAGGCAGCGACATAATAAAGCATTTTTTTGGTGACGAAGAGATCACTCTTGAAGTGCCCAGCATATTTTTCGCGACTGGGCCAGGATATCGGGGTGGTTACCGATTGATAGGTGATTACATTGATAAGGAGGAGCGAGGTGAGATCTTCGTGGAAGTAAATAGTCGTAACATTTGTAAGCTCCAAGGTGGAAATCTAGAGCAACCTCATTCTGCACCTCCGTCGGCTATTCCAATGAACAGTGGTCACCATGGTGGTGAAGATGTTGGCCTATGGGCAGATGGTCCGCTTTCCGAGTAGGTTATCTCACCAGTATTTGCTTTTTTTCTCCCTCACGCTTCACTTGAACTTGCTACTCAGATTATTTGCTTCAACGCTTGAAAACACTGAAGTGGCATACATTATCAAATTTTTGCTTTGTGCGAAGCATTTGGACTACACCTTTTGTAACGCATCAGCTCTAATTGAGACGTCAACACAGGATAAATCTGTTGAAGGTGTGATTGAAGTAAACCTTTTCTTTTTACTTTTCACCAACGCCCAAAACAAACCATTCAGGGAGCTTGGAAGGTCTGAGTGCAAAAATGGATCCAAAAATTCTTGTTCTATTAAGCATCTCAATGCTGACAGTCACTATTCTTTCTCTTCTTATTGCCATAGTTGTAATACTATTTCTATTTACCCATTTAAGATACGGAAACAAGCGGCAAGATTCAGCGGATCTTGGCAGTGAAAAATCGCCTGTTTAAATTGTATACATTTTTGTATTACTTTCTTTAAATTCTATCGCTTATAGAGCTTTGTGGTTATTTGCCTGTTTCTTTTTTTACTGCTATTGCTCTACTTGTAAGTTTCTGAAAAAAACTTTCTTTAACGTTTGTATCTGGAAAAGAAGTCGCTTGCGGAGACCGTTGAGAATGGTATAAAAAGTTTTCTATTATATCATAACATACATACTTATTGATTAAAAAGGTTGAATACACCGTTGCTTCAAAAACATACTTCAAAAAACTTAATCTAAATGCATATTTCCAGTTACATATTTCTCCACATAAAGGTATTACCAAAATTTTGTAAGTGCGAACCAGAACGTGAAGTCTGCGAAAGAATAGAATTTTCTGCTGCTGTGATTATGACTGACACAAAATAGTAGAAGTTCAAGTCCTTCATTTCGTTCCAACTCGTTTTCTCACACAGTTCTATTACAGATATGTACCAGATACTAAAGACCAACTAAGTAATTGAAAAGTTCGACTTTCAATGAACCTCGGCATAGTTGAATTTATATTATCGAGTTTGATAGGCTGTACACGAGGTTGTTAAACAAATTTATTGGCTAACGTTTCGGCTATATCGCCTTCTTCAGAGCCTGAAAAGGGCGATATTCAATCTACAATTCAAACGACCAACCTCTCCACAACTAAACTGATAGACTCCACGCCTACTTTCAATCACAAATTTAGCGACTACACTGAATGCTCACCTTATATCGGAGACGCCTAGCATGGACCGCTGACTGATCGATCACGAGGGCGAATGGTTCGAGTGTCACATTCGGATCGGACAAACCATTCGAGATATGGCGCGAGTTCCCGCGTTATCGACAGACATTCACCCTTGCGGTTCATTTTAGGGTTTTTGGCTTGGATCCAAAATGCCTCCAGCGATTTTCGAGCCAACGTTTCAGTTTCGTGCGCTAAGATTTGGGCCCTAATTTCAAAATCGGCTCCGTCGTGTTTTTGCGTCCTATGGGCACCTAAAGGTGTCCATTCTCGTAACCTATTCTTGCCGCTCACGTGCTCTTTGATGCGGACATACAGCGGTCGTGCCGTTTCACCGATATACTCGTCGCCAAAGTTCGTGCAAGAAATCAGGTAGATTACCCCGGATCTCAAGCAGTCTCCTGATCTACCTGTGGGACAAATAATACAGTTCGGTGTTGTACAGATGGTATCGTATAAACGATTCCGAACTAATTGACGTTTCAAATTGTTCGGTGGTATTTCAACGACCGAAACGGAGCTATCCAAGTCTGCTTTCCTCAGACACCGCCTAATGGCAGCGCTCACTTCATCGGAGATGTAAGGAAAGCAGAGAGGTATCTTATCTGCGGTGGGGTTTTCCACTTGCCGTGCTCGTTCACTTTGGTATCGTCTCGTTTCAGACGTTCGGACTTCATAACCATTCGAAACGGCAATTTCGTTAGCCAAAGTTAATGATTCCTTTCTCTCCTCAGGTCCACTACAAACGGTTCTTGCCGTGCGGAACATGTTGCTAAGCACAGCTTTCTTCATATGAAATGGATGAGCAGAAAGAAAATGAACCAAGATGTTTTTGTTACTGGGCTTACGATACCATTTCGTTTGGTACGTACCGTTTGAGATGCAAACCTGGATGTTCAGAAAAGGAAGCCAGTTGCCCTGTGGTTTCTCCCTAGCAAATTTTATGTGTTCGGTCTGTCGGTCCAACAAGCCAAAAAATTTATAATAAATTTGTTTAACAACCTCGTGTACAGCTTATCAAACTCGATAATATCCTAAGTAAATTTCTCAGATTCTATGATTCACATTACTGTTGTTAGCCCCAGTAACATCTTACCGACTGTAAATCGTTCCTTGGACTCACACTTTCTTGAAACATTCCAGTAAAACAATTCTGTACTTCTTCGAAGAGTCCGACAAAAGTTCTCAACGAGACAAGGACGCTTTGAAATCTCCCTCCTGCCTTGTCATGATATGATAGGTGGTTAATTCGTTAGAAAATTCTGTACCAATAGAATAAAGATTTTTTGTCTGTGTCAAATTTGTTGCTTGCAAATTCGATCCGATATGCTTTCATTAACCTCAGGCGATTCTGATTGAAGAAAAACGCGTTGCCACATCCTAGTCGCATTTATTAGCAGCAGGTGACCATCCTTCCCAGTCTGAACGTCCTCCTAAAGCCCGACTTCAGACTTTCTGTGGCGTTCGCTTCGTTCATCTTCACTTATCTATGAAAATTAATTTCAAAATTAGTGGCATTTTCTGCAAGATTAGAATTATGCTTTTTTTTACAATGGCTGCTCCTTTCTAAATAGATTTGGGCTGAAGATTTTATAGTTTTCTTTCTAAAAACATCAGTACTAAATTTGGAGATCTTTCAAACTTCAGCTTCAAACACTCTTTCGGTACCAATATAATATAGGGACAATTTGAAACCATTATTCAAAGCATGGTTCTAATCGCTAAAATAACCTTTGTATAACACTTGCATGTGGCAAACAGTGCTCTGAATAAAAGGATAAAGTTCCTGGTGTTATTCAATCCGCTTGGTATGCGCCCTCACGTTCACTTCAATTCAGATTCGTTCGAGGTTTACGAACGTGTAACTGCCCTATAAAATGACTTGCGGTGGCTAGCCGAGTCAGTGTTTTTATCCTCCCAGACAAGTCTGGTACCAATTTATCGACCCCCGACCAATTTATCGACCAATTTATCGGAGGGATGAAAGGCTTCGTGAGAACTAGGACGGATTCGAACCTCCGATCGATCGTGCAGGAAGCTCCAGCATATCCACTGCCTCAGTACCCTGGACACAGGCCCTGCCGTATCAGACGTCGGACGGCATGGCGACCGGTGAGACGCGATCAAATCTCCGGTTGCTCAGAACGTCTTTGATTCTGGACAAAGGCGACACAAGCACGATTCGCCGTGGAAACTGTCTCAGACTGTGTACTTACAACGCGAGAACAGTGTCCACAGACGCCGACCTGCATTCTTCGCCTCCACCCTCTGCGTCAAAAACCCATCAGTGTCATAAACTACTACTCAACGACATCAGCAGCTGATGAGTCCGAATTAGACGCGTTTTTCGAGGAGCTGGAGGAAGTAGTCCGCAACGAGAAGTCCTTCTACAAATTCTTTGTCGGAGACTTTAACGCAAAACTAGGAACGGCTACAGAAGGGGAATACAGGATTGGAAGATTTAGACTAGGGGACCGGAGTGAAAATGCAATCGTCTCGCCGGGGTGTTGTCCGCCGTCTCTTTCATGGTAACTCTCTTTTCATGAAGAAAGATCATCGTCGGTGGACATGGGAATCGTCCAATGGCGCGACTCGTGCGGAGATCGACCACATACTCACCAACTGGAGGTGGTGTCTACTTGACGTCTCAGTAGTACCATCCTTTTGTAGTGGTTCTGATCACCGTCTCCTTCATGCGAAAATACGATTTAGCCACACGATGGAAAAGAACATCTGCTATCGGCAACAAAGGAGAAAAGAAGTCGTCTATGACGATTGCATACTCGAGGACTCCTTGTCCCAAACTGACTGGCACATCGAGGAGGACCCAAACGTGGACTACGAGATGCTGCTCAGAGGATTACGAGCCTGTGCTGAGCGTGCCTCGAAGCCGCGCACGACAAACTTGGATCGAATTTCGAAGACCACCAAGGAATTGTTGGAAAGAAGAAGGGTCTTGAGGCTTGATCCGAATGCATCGCACATTGAGCGGTTAGTAGCAAACTCTAGCTGCAGAAAAGCGTTGCTGGAGGATATTTCGAAAGACAGGCAGAAGAAGATTCTTGAAGCAGCACAAAGAAGAACGAGTCTAAAGAAGTGCTGCAGGGATCTCCGCGAATATAATATTCCGCTAGCAGCCTTGCTGAGCGAAGACGAGACTCGCACGCCTTCTCGTCGTGAGATGGAAATCGTTACGAAGAAGTTCTACTCAAACCTTTTCCGTTCATTAACTCCTGTGTCAAGCCCGATGATCCCCACTGGTGAAGCCCCACCACGGATTCTCCCTTCGGAAGTACGAGTCGCTATCAAGAGCATGAAACCTGGCACAGCCCCCAGACCTGATTTTATATCAGCAGGCTTTCTTCGTGCTGGTGCCCATTCATTTCATGCAATCTTAGCAGCGCACATGACATCCTACCTTCAGAAAGAAATGTTCCCAGATCTTGCGTTCTTATCTATAAAAAAGGTGACCGAGAGGACCTTCCGATATGCTTGCTGAGCGTGTTAGACAAAGTCTTCACTAAGATAATCCTCACGCGCATATCCAGGACGCTGGATGAAGCCCAGCCGTCGAGGGTCATAGAAGTTTGCCGTGAATATCGCCTGCCCCTTGTTCTTCGACAGCGTAGAAACGAATGATAATGAAATCACTACCCTGAGATGAAAGGAGTATTCGTGTTGATAGAAGATTTTTCTCGAACCTTCGTTTCGCGAACGTTGGTTTTCGTTTCATTGGTACTGCTCTTTTCGAGCAATACCAATGAAGCAAAAACGATCCTCAACGAATTGAACGAAGCAGGGAAGAGAATAGGACTGCGAATACAGAAAGAAGGCACAGTTTATGAATAACGCCTACTGCGAGGACGGAGGAGTATAACTTGAAGGCTCCCAAATCGTCGAAACTTCATCATACGTATACCTCGGACGTTCTATGAACAACTTGAAGGAGGAACTGAATAGAAGAATGAGAGCAGCATGGGCAGCATTCGCACCCGTTAGGGAAGCTGCGAACCAACTGACGGACCAAGATCTTCGTGCCCATCTTTTCGACTCGACAGTTCTTCTAGCGCTCTGTTACGCAGCGGGGACGTGGGCGGACACTGCTGCCACGTCTAGGAAGCTACTTGCTACCCACAGAACTCTTGAGAGATGCCTTCTGAAGTAACCGGCGCACACACCACCTTGTCGGTCTTCGTAGCTCCGACTTAAGTATTCTTAAGTATTGAATGTCAGGTATTCGTGATATAGCGGAGTATATCAAAAGCAAAGCATAGATGTCCCTGTCACATTATGAGAAAAACCGACGATAGATGGACTAAAAGAACGCTAGAGTGGATCCCAAGAGATGCTAAACACCCTCGAGGGAGACCGCCAAAGAGATGGGGTGACGTGTTCGCTACACGAATGGACCAGCTGAGAGCTCAGCTGGATACGGCTCAAGGACCTCGTCAACGTCACTCACGAAACTTGAGAACATCTCGGATAACAATGGCGAGAGAACGAAACGAGCGGAAGAGATGCTGGGGCCTGCACGTTCAGTGAAGACATCTAAGAATCTAAGTAAGTATCTTGTGTGGGAGACTGAAGTCACCGACTTGATAAGACCGCGAAATTTATTGCATAGGCATGCATATGTCGCAAGTTGCTCAACTCGTCTTCGATCTTAGAGCAGAGCAACACGAGCGCGGCTCACCATAATGGCTGTTTCAAACTCTGTTCTTGCAACGCGGGAATCCTCAGATGCTGGCCTACATGTCCTTTTCGTAGAGCGCATTAATTGTTACGTGATTTACTCACTCTGCAGGAGATCAAGGGCAGAGACAGAGATGAATCACGATACACCCGTCATTTGCACGAGGATAGATTAAATTTGGTTTTGTTGTGCATCCATCGTCCATCTGGTCGACTCCAGCAGATCCTATCACCTAGACCATATTAATTTTTGCAGTCAGCACCAGAAATCCATAAGCATCATTAACTGCTCAACCCATCAACATTAACAGCTGATGAATACGAAATGGACGCAACTTACGAAGTGCTAAAGGAAGTGGTTTGCAACAACAAGTTCCTATTCGAGATCGTTTTCGGAAACTTTGATGATAAACTGGGGATGGGTACAGGAGAGGAATACAAGATTGAAGTCTTGTATCAGGAGATCTGAGTAAAAGCGGGAATGGTCTCGCAGAACAAATGTCTGTCACGCGTGGTTCTCAAGAACATGTTCCTTTGAAAAGGAAAAATCATCGTCTGTGTATATGCAAATTGTCCAGCGACAATATCCGTGCCGAGTACGACCACATACTCGTTCACCAGAAAGAGTGTCTACTTCACGTCTTAGCAGTAACAACTATGTACACTACCATCTCCTTTGAGCGGAAACACGATTCAGGAAATAGTACTCACGGAAACACAATAAAAAAGCATTTTTTTAAAATCACAAACGAAGAAGGAAAGAAATGGAATACGAAGATGGACACTATATTACACTCTCTTCGTCTCCTTCCAGCCTGAGGCGCTCTAAATAGGCAGTACTGGCATATGCATGTAACAACTTAAGCAATCACAATCACTAGGTGTCAGAGTCCCCATTAATGTACACAACAGCTTTTGGCTGCAGTCTAAGTTGAGGATGTTAATCACAAGCACTGTTACGCTTATTTCACCATTTGTGCGGTTGGATTCATTTGCTAGAACCTCATCCTCAAGAAGTGTCGGATGGTAGTCCAGACATTACTTTTACTGTACCTGCAATTACTTCGCATGTCGAAACCATCTCAAGAAGATCTTGGTAAATTGGAAATCAAATTGTTCTATTATAGCAAGAGCTTACATCTTTTACGTATCTACGGAAAGACGACAGATGAGCCAAATCTTTCCTGCTAGCCTTTATCGTGTGAGCGAAAAGTGCACTACAGTCAGAAACGAGATGTGGACTGTTACGACCATTTTGAGGCGAAATCGCATGTATCTAATTGTGTTTTCTTAGTAGCTGGGTGGTTAGGGTTGTCGCTACACCCCGCTTTGATTTACGGTTATATCGAACATTGCCGAACACAATTTGTCGTTTGCTAGATGCTGAATTGAGTATGGCAAATGCAGCTGTCGCCACGATTGGACCACACTCAATACTTATCAGAAATAAAGTCACCAAGGTTGTGGTGATCTGAATTGATGCTGATGTAAAAAATGGCATATACATGAAAAGCGCGATTTACATAGTTGGAGATTGGCAGAAAACTCTAATGTTACGCACTGTAACAAGCAACACCCATTAAAGTCAGAGCAATTGACATACACTCAGCACGCCGCCGAACGAGAATGAGCTGGCAAAGCTGACTAATGATGTTTCGGAGGGCATCCTAACCAAACTCCGCCATTGATGAACAACTTTACCAGGGAGCAGTGACGCTAGTCAGTAATATAAAAGATAGCCCTTTTGGATCTCTATCTTTGATCCAAAAGTAGCGAACTCAGGATTTAGGAGGCTGAACTGCTAGAGATATAGCGTGTAATGAGCTGAACTCGAATGCGATTGAACTTGTACTTGTTGCAATCCCTCTGCTTAGCTATATTCTCCGTTAGAAATGAGACCGCGTATACAACTCTGATTCATACCTGCAGGTGGTTGCCCTGTCTTTACTGAACGCAATCAGACACTTGAATATAGTAAAGTAAGAGGAAAGTGGGAACGTACGAGCTATATAACCTGCACTGTTATATGGCAAAACCTTCTAATACATTGAAAAATGTCGTCTGTCGCCCAGCACCATGCCAAGACTCATACCCTGAAAGGTCAAATGCCTGAGGGAAACATGAAATATTTGGCAACAAACATCCGTCTCGTAACACTGAACTATCGGTCGCTGTCAATAAACTCCAGCAAGCTGCTCTATCCAGACTTCTGTGATATCTGTATGCACCTTTTGCGGCATTGCAGGAAACACGCATCAGGAATCGTCCTCTCATTATTACCGACAATTATACCATCTACTGCGGCGTTGCTGATGAAAAGAGAGTAGTAGGCTGCACAATAGCTGCTAGGAACGATTACAAGAAAATGATGGAGGAGCTTTTACGATCATTGAGGACTCAAACTTTGGATCGTAAGTGCTCATGCACGGAAACCGCTGAAGACCCACAACAAGGACGAAGAACTGTGCGTTTTATGATGAACTCAATACATTGACGTCCAAGATATCAAGCCGGCAGGCGACAATTGTTGGAATTGATGCGAAAGCAAAGATGGGACCTGAAGAACAATCCGATTTGTTTTAAAAACGGTTCTATCCTTAGAGCGAACATCAGACAACAGAAATAGCCTGACAGACCTTTGCGACCAGACGAACCTCATCACTGCATTCATGTTTAAGAGGAATCATCGACGCCATCAGCTTACATGGCAAAGAACAACCCCGCAGTAAGCGAAAAGCCACAGACGGATTCGGAGGTTCTGGTCTGTATTCGAAAGATCCAAAATCTGGCGAGTGGAGACTATTGAATTAGCGCAGAAATGCTGAAATATCTTCCTCTTTCTTAGTTTCGCCAGATGATGAAAATCATCCGTCCAATAGAAATTGACGAAGGGATACCTGACTCGTGGAGACACGCTATCATAATTCCCCCCATAAAAAGTTATCTGTCACAGAACCCAGGAATTACCGAGGAATATAATTGCTGCATATAACGTACAAGGTTTTGAAGCGAATCATACCACCATATTTCATATTTCACCTCGCGAAGGAATCGCCCGTGACGAGAAATCCGGCTTTCGTCCTGTTCAACAACTGATCAGCTGTTTATTGTGAGGAGAGTGATTGAAGGGTGGCAGCGGTATTAGAAGCTTCTGAAGTTAGCCTTTTTGGACTTCGAAGCCGCCTCTGACTTTTCTCATTGAGGTCGCCTTCTCAATGTGGTTCGCCCCGACCGAGTTCCAGGAAAATTTGCACCAGTTATAGACGACATGAATAAAAGAATACTAGCTGAATGTACTACACCGTTCGAAATGGAAACAGGAGTGAGACAAGGGGTCATGTCGGGACCTTTTCTGTTCAACTTTGCCGTCGGTGAAATAATGCGAAGAGCAGTTGAAAAATGTCCCGCCGATGTCATTTTAGCGCCGTCTACACGTCCCTTGGTGGATCTCGAGTACGCCGATGATGTAGTAATCTTTGCTTCTAGCAGCGCGAAGTTACAACATGTTGTTGATATTGTATTTGAGTTAGTTGCAGCCTACGGACTGCGATTCCGCCCTGATAAATGCAAGCAAATGTGGACCTCCTCGAGACCCTCAAAGGGAATTAGGGTGCACGGATAACCTATCGAACTCGTGGGTGAGTTCTGTTATTTGGGCTATATGCTGGAAAACGATGGCAGCTGCGGAAGAGATATTTAGCAAAGATGTGCTAAGGCTTATTCGGCATTCAACCCATTGATCAAGTGCCTGTGAGCGACGTCCATCGCCAAATAAGTCTACCTGCAATTCTATCTATACGCAATTCTCCTCATCTTGATGTACAGATCGAAGACCTGTGCAGCGCTGACGATGATAGAAAAGCTTTACTTTTCTAGACGATTGATATTCTACTTTTGGCCGATGGTGTGCAATAGCGAAGAAGTTTGCTCTGAAGTGGATATGGTGCACCGGCGGATGACAAGTGAAAAACATGAACAGCCCAGCCTTCTGAAGTAGCCACGGAAAGCAACCTTCGCTCTCATGGATAGGTTGTGAGGAAGTCTTGTTCAAGTTGTCCTGAGAATGCTTCTAGATCCTAGCTGGACTGGAAAAGGTCCCCTGGTCGTAAAATTAAGTTTTGGACGGAGGTGGTGAAGTAAGATCTGAGGACAATTGGGTTCATAGGCAGTTCAGTCGAGACGTAAAATTTCGCCCCTTATGTAATGACGATGGACGAGTAGATTGTATGCAAATTTTAGTTGAGGACCGAACAGGATGGGTTTTAATATGTTAAAGGACGACACACCCCGCCGATGATGCGGATAGCCGCGTTAGGCCGTAACACTCTCCCGCCGAATAAGTCAAGCAAGTCAAGAAACGAGAGTTGCGAGCCTTACAAAGTTGATGGGGATTGGTTTAAAACATCTGGATGATTCCACTTTTAACTTCCTTACATACTGTTAATTCACTATACGGAGATATGAAAATGGAACCTATTTCATTTAAAACATCGCGTATCAGCAACGTTTTGATGGAACACTTGACTACAAAGTGTAAGACACATATCCAACTGCAGAGAGCTCTCGCGCTACGGTCGTCTTCACATTGACTTTTTTAAGCTAAACCCTAGTCGTAATTAACTTCGGATGGGGATCGCGGGAATTAAAAGTGTGCCAGCTCGACGTGTTCCATCCCTCTAAGCGAGATGAAGTGTGATTGAAATTCGTAGATTAGCGTGCTCGTAAAACGAGGCGAGGAACTTGCGGTAGCGAGAGATGTGAAAGCACGTTCTTCGTGTCTTCCGCAGCAATGGCCCGCAATTGCTATTCTTCGTTGCATGTTTTGAATGTTTCGTCAGATGGCGCGTTACACTCCTTACACTACAAAAGTTTATATTAAAGAATATCCTCACGAGTTCATTCGTGCATGTATCGGTACGTTTGACGTGCTTCCCACTAATTATAATTTGGGTCACAGGATATTGACCTAGCCCTCTGTGAAGCTATATATTTTCTACATTAGATGTATTGTTCATGGAAGACTGTTGTCTAAGAAGCTAGAAAAAACATCTGTTAAATCGCACTAGGAGATTTCAGGGCCTGAGGATGTTGAGTTTTGGAATCTCATTGCAAAAGAGAATATTCAACGTAAATTACAAAGAAATCCACATTTGCTCACAGGTATGGATCAAACTTTTTAAGTGTTACTATCCTACAAAATTCGTCTGCAGGTAATCTTCTTCACCTGTGTGTAGGGCATTTGCTCTGTTTCTATTATACTTTTTAATGTGCTTGGCTCCAGCCGATCACTAAACCGCGGAAAATTCCTTAAAGCTGGAAAAATACGTACTCCAATTGTTGTCTGTCTTTATGCACCATTTAACAAAAATGTAGTATTCAAATTTAGGCTACATTTGTAAAGGCTTTGTCTTATCAAATTTTGCAGATGTGTTTTTCTTCTTCACCAAAGGATGATGGGTGTCTGATGTAAAAAGCGTAAAACGATACTATATAACGCAGCATTTTAGTAGAGACAGCAACAGTAGAACCTTCCGTAAAAGCACTACCTTGTGGTTTGAGAAATTTAAGAAAAAGCAGGAAATGGAAGTGATCGCTAAGTTGCTGGTGGTGTATGAAAACGGAGCGCGATGAAACAGCTGCAGCACACTATTGTGTATTTTGTATAAATATGGACGAAAGCAGTCAATTATTAGCAGTTATTTTTACTGTGAGAGAAAATTACCAGGGAGTGGAGGGTATCTGAGACTATGTCAGAATATGATCAACCAGCTTCTGCATGAGAGTTTCCTCAATGTTTTATTTTATCGGAAAAAAGGTGTACTATTTTGTCTGTATTGTTTGGTACTGTGATTTTAAAGCAATTATACAGCCAAATGGGAGGTGTAGCGCAGTAAGAATTTCTCCTGTGGCAGCGCGATAGGTCGGACGTTGTGATCCTCCCTTCGCTATCTAAGCTTTTTACCGTTTCGGGGTCGATAAACTGGTACCAAACTTCTCTGGGGGATAAAAACACTGACTAGACACATGGGCTATCCCCCGCAAGTCATTGTAAGGTTGCACGCGCGTTCGTAAACCTCAAACGTTCGACTTCAACTCAAACGAAGTCTGAGTCGAAGGCAAACGGGTAGACTCATCCCCGCAGGAATTGATCAACACCGTACACTTAATCTTAATCTTAATCTTAATCCTTTAATCCTCCCATCCACAACAGTTCATTTCACCTGGACATGCATAAAATAGGAGGTGACCGCCCTAACATTGGAGTGGTAACTCTAGCGATGAGATGCTTCTTGATACGACTTCTCATCGTTTGTCATTATTGTGTCATCGTTTGTGCACCACACATTCAATAGTTATGATTGTTTTCCGCATCCATTGTAGCGGCACTGTAAATGTTCCAATGCATGAAAAACACCTAAACATCATCATTCTGCATGTCGTATGCAACGTGAGCAATAAGACAAGATCTTTGCCTTTTCTTACTCTATTCGCTTCCCCTTCATATCGAGTTACGCAACCTAACTTCCAGTCTGGTTTTAGTTGGTGATCAAATCGTGACGGATCAACCTTAAGGTTTATTTGTTGTCTGCATCACTTCCTGTACTAGATTATTACCAGCTTAGCAGTGGAGTAGATTTTTAATCACTACTTTCATCAAAGCCAAATTCTTCTTTGTAATACAAATCTTGCGCTTTCAGCAAAGAGGCCAAAAAATGTGATTCTATTTATTGGTGACGGAATGGGCATCTCAACAGTGACCCTGGGGAGAATCAATAAGAACCAGAAGGCGGGCAATAAATACCTGAACAAACCACTGTATTTCGAAACGTTTAGCGTATCAGGACTAGTAAAAGTAAGTACTTGATTCATCTACTAAGTATGAGGAAAGATTTTTGTTTGAGGAAGTCTTAGAGTTTTGCGTTAAATATTTAGACGAGCTCTTTCTCCCAATATGTTACTGACTCGGCGGCAGGAGCAATGGCACTTCTTAGTGGAAGAAAGGTGGGTGCCAATTCCCTGAAGACAGCACAAAACACTATGTGATGTCTGGACGATTGTTTTGTAGTCTCGTAGTTTTTGTTAGTTGTAGCGAAGGGCATTCAGTGATGCAAACAATAAACATAAATAGTGCTATATTACAGTACTATAGTATTATACAGAAGAAACATTCCAAGTTTTGCGGTTCTAACTAAAACCTAAATCGTCAGCTAAAAACACAAATTATAAAGAGGGGAAATTATGCAGTCTTCACATTTTCTATGTTATTGTTTGGTATCCTTGCAGGTAGATGGTTCAGGTCAACTTGAAAATAGCAGAAATAGCAAGTAACTTACCATTTGTTGCCTAGGACCTCTGTGTCTTCCCAAACACCTACTTCTATGTCTCATTAGCTGTTTTCAAAGCCTCGGAAAATGTTTTTTTTATATTTTATTTCATCTTTATTGAATCAATGCCGGAAATGTTAAAGGAAATCAAAATGCTTTTACTAGTGTGGTACGCGATACAGCATTGGGCAATTTTTTTTCGAGGAAACCTATAAACGCATTCTCTAAATGGAACGCGATTTTACAGCGAAAATTAAGTGTAGTGTAATGGCGTGGGAAAGACGACGAAATACATTTTCTCGACAAACATCTTAAACAAATCAACAGTTCAAAATGGTAGTCAAATCAGGGTTCGTATCAATCCACCAAAAATTGTTCTGCCACGGTAATAGAAGATTTACTTGATGGGAACATAAGTTGGCCTTAGCACGCGAAAATTTCTTGATTTCGGAAGACCTACCAGAACTTGTGCTACTTGTTGTTCAGGTGGAGTCATTGAAATTGGGCTTACTGCCAACTTCAACCGACATTTGCACGAACTTTGAGGGCTCCCATATCACTGATGGAATTGCAGAAGAAGCTTTGAACTTAGGTATCGACTTTGCTGTATATCATAAAAACACTGACTTGACACAACGGCTAACCCTCGCAAATCACTGTGAAGGCTAGTTACTCCTTCTTAAATTTCAAACGATTCTGAAATTAAGTGACGTGGTGGCAAATTGACTAAACCCAGAGACTTTATTCTTTCTAAAAGTTTGTTCGTGATAAACATGCAAAATAACACGTACAATCGAGGGTCATCGATCTAATCTCATATAATTTAGGAATGGAAGTCGGTTTCGTGACCACCACAAGAATCACACATGCGACTCCTGCTGCTCTCTACGCTAAGTTATGTTCCTTTTTTCTAAGCATGAAACGAACATACACCTTCACTACAAATGCTTACTGAAATAAAGTGAATTGAAAAGTCGAAAGTATGACAGAAACGAATGATAGAAAGTTAAACAGGTTTTTGTGACTCAGAATTCTGAGCACTTATTCGTCCTAAATTGAGTAGGATTTCACTTATTCCGGTTGACGGCTCAGTCTATGACGGTGAAAAACAGTTATTACATTTGAATAATTACCTACACGTGCTGGAAGTTGTTGAACTGTTATCACGTGGATGTCTACATCTGTACTTTGTCTATTTTGTCTATTTTTTGTCTGCTAAACAGCTTTGTTTTTGCGAATGTTAATCAATATTGAGTACAGAAAACATCTAGTTTGGTTGCAATTTGGTAGCTTTAACTTAATAATGCTCTCATTTTCTATCTCTAAAATGCATTTCATGCTTTAGCCTTGAAATATTTATGAGAATCTCCGAGTTCTGTTGTTGTCACTGTTCCTGTGTAGGAGGATATTTCTCTTCTTCACTTAATCCTCATTGTTTCTGTTCGACGTATTTTTGTGATTTGGAGCATCACCCCACAAATCTGAGGTGGTACGGATTTCAGGTGGATGATTCGTATACGGGATGGGAGACTATGGAGAGGGGAGGAGGTGATTCCGTCCAATTCTTCCTAATTGACGTAAAAAACGGTTCGGAAGATGCGGCGCGTGTACAGGGTTGGCGCGCTGCAATCAAACTCGTTGTAGAAAATAGCGCGCCGGAACGTTCGAAGCCGTATCTTCTGGGCCGTTTTTTTTCACGGTCTACGATCCCGTATACGAATACTCCACCTGAAATCCGTACCACCTTAGATTCGCGGGGTGATGCTTTTAAGAATGAATGCTTAATTACTTGAGTGTAATTGGGTCATTCCAAGATGGCGATCAAAGTTCCGCATGGCTAGTACGAGGAATAGCTATTAGCATAACATTTGCCACTTGCTACTTTATACTTTGGGTTTGTCGAAGCAGAACCATTAAATCCTAAAATAATACCGTGCTGAAAAAAGAGTGACCACGAATCAGAAAATGTGATTATCTTCAGGGCGTCGACAGAAAAATTGAGTTTGACAGTACAGCAAAGAAATTTGGGATAAACTGCGTCGACATTGCAAAACAACTCCTTTCCTATCCAGCTTCTGAATTCAAGGTATGGGCTCATTTGTTCGCTAGACTCTTCTTTGCAGGCCTCTGAAAACTTGTCGGAGTAGTCTCCCATTCGGGCGTAGGCGCCCCTTTATCACTAATTTAGACATGGCTTATTTGAAAGACTAGTGGGCTCAGTGAAGTAGTTTCACTGCAGTACACCCAGCTCTACGTCTCACAAACAGAAGATAACTAGAACAAGATAGAAAAGAGAAATTATGGGGATAACCTGATTGAAACTCGAAAAATCCGAGAATGATGATGATGGTAACTCGCTGCCACCTACTACAGAAAGATTTTCTATTCGTTTGAGACGGAAACAGCTATGGAGGCGTCTGAAAATTGAGTCCCTATTCGGTTCTAAATAATGTTCCTTAAGACGTAGAACAATTTTGCGGCCAGAGCTCCTCAATTCTACAGCCGATCATTGTCCACATGAAAAAGGAGCTTCAACAACTCAGAATACCAAACACCATTCCTGGGGATCAGTGCGAATGTTGGAATTTGATGAAATAGGATGAACGTTGAAAGCAGACAGTTATGCTGTCATGGTTTTTCTGATTATTAACATTATTGACATTATTTGCATACTTGGGGTCAACCAGACAGGACTAATGCTGACCAATTTTAACGATGTTTGTGAAAACTTCCCTATGTCTGAAATCTTAGATGGTGATGTTCACGAGAAAGGGGAAAAATGAAGAAAAAAAGTATGTGACGCCATTTCAAGTTTTCTCGGAATAGGTACACTACCGGCACCCCAGCTTTTCGCATCTCTGTGATGAAGCTATGGAGTATACACCCGTGAGTGTGTGATGCGGGAAAGTAGGAGAACTTTCCGGTTAAAATTCCTGGTACCTTTATTCTTCTGAAATATTGATGACCCATGAGCAGAATGGAAGTGTGACTAACAATAGGGAAGGCTATATCGAAAGGATCGCGCTAGGAGCATTCCGTTTTATGCGGCTGAACGAGCAGATGCGGAGAACAATCCGCTAAAAATGTGCGAAATAAAGATCGATGATGTTGATGGATGATATTGTGGTTGTCAAAGAAAGTAAGGAGAATTAGAATTTGAAAAATAGGAAAAATGTGGAGTACGGCCGGGTAAGCGATGTTGATGTTGATGAGGCGATGGACAGACGATAACAGTGCACTAAAGGTGTCATTATGTGTAAAGGGGACTATAAAAAGACCGCACCAAACGTCCCAATAGACCCTCTTCCAAGAACCCTTCGATGGATGATGTGATATGGCTTCTTGCTATTGTGCGAGTGAACAACTTTTGCAACAAAGAGGAATGGAATCCTTACTTGTGCCAGCTTGATCAAATCTAGGATTATTGTGAGAACAGGCGAAACGTGTATCCAAGACGAGGACGACGATGAGGATTTGGACAGTAAGAAGGTGATGTGAAAAAAGTGAAGCAAGTGAAAAAAGAATAGGAACGATTAAGTACATTTAGCTAACTACATTTTTTTTATATTTCTTTTCAGTACGCTTAATGTGCTACGTGATGACGGTTCCCAAGAGAACTCTGGAGTGGTTCATATTTTCTTTATCTTGGAATTCCACTGAAGCCTAAAAAGGAGAGTAGAAAAACACCCCCCTTCCTTCTCTCAAATAGTTAGCGCTCGTTTTTTTAAAATAGGGCGTAATTACGATCCAAGATGATGCGATCAAAACCTGATTTGGAAGTTCACGATTAAAGGCATCACCCCACGAATCTGAGGTGGGACGGATTTCAGGTGGAGAGTTCCTATATATCGTAGGGATCGTAGATTACGGAGAGGAGGGTGATTCTTCATCTGAAACTCGCACCACCCCAGATTTGTGGGGTGATGACTTTAAGGAATGGTTACCTTTCGTTGTAGAAACTTGTACAAAGTAATAGTCTAATTCATTTCGTTTCACCAGATGTGATAAATATTGAGTATACCTATTTCCCGAAATCCAAACAGAACCTACTAAAAAGAATAAAGTCATTAAGTAGTGGCGTATCAATCCACTTGGGATGCGCCAACGCGTTTTACTGGAATTCGCAATCGTTGAGGTTTTGGAACGCGTACTGGCCTATACAATGACTTGAGGTGGCTAGCCATGATCAACTCAGTGTTTGTACCTTCCCAGGCAAGTCTAGTACCAATTTATCGACCACGGGAGGATGATAGGCTTGGTTTGCACTTGGGCGGTTTCGAGCCCTCGACCAGATTACTTTCCAAGGAACACTGTGGATGCTTATAATGCAGCTCTTCTGTGGAATAGAAACCTCTCGGAATAGTAGTAGCTCTGTTTCTTGTTTCTGTAAAATCTTAGGGCGATTTCTTAACCATTTGAAGAATAGGCACCCAGTAGCTTAAGCCATGGTTTTTAGCACAGTGAATAGTATGGGAAACGAAGATTTTTGGTATTTTGAATTGCAAAAAATTAGTAGTTTTAAAAGCAAACGTTGAGAATCGTTGAATACTGCAGCGAGCAATAACTGATTTCACTGAGAGAGAGAGAGCTTGATAGGAGAATGGGAAAAAAGGAAGGTTTAAGAGTGTCAAAAAAGTGTTTGTAGCTAGCCACAAACATGTAAAACTGCTTTTCCTACCAAATGGGACACTGATTAGGTGGGACCGCGGGTCCCGTTCTATGATGAAAATGTCCACTGCTCACTGTGATACAACAGTACACGGTTTGGTCACAAAATTCTTCTCATGATAAACACTGCAGTCCGTGTTGTCGTGAGGATTGAGGTAGTTAAAACGCTCTCCCGCTGAGCTGATCTCTTAGATTTGACAAGCACATATATGACATGGGGGTGAAAATAAAGATCGCTGAGTTTCACTTGACTAGAGTCAGGTTTCGCTCCTCCTTCCATCTTGGGCATATTTGCTTCTTCAAAGAGATGGCATCCAAAATTTATTCTAGGTGATGATGGGTGGAGGAGCTGAATTTCTAAAGGAAAAATCTCGAGGCGGAAGACGTAAGGACGGAATCAACATAGATTTGGAGTGGAAGAAGCTTGGCGGAAGAAGAGAAGTGTTGAATGATGTGTACGATCTCCAAGCCGTCACAGCTAGTAATCATAAATTGTTGGGTTCGTTTTTTTTTAACGAACGTAAAGTAGTATAGTAGAGAAGTTATGATATTATAATGACAGAAGCTCCTAGAAACTAATCTTGGATCTAATCTTTCGATATTTCGTGCGAGTAACTAGTTTTCTGGACATTCTTTAACACTTGAATACTGTCGATCTTGTAAACTAAACCCTCTATACAGGTATATTTGCTCCTTCGCACCTTCCAACCTATATCCAACAGCAAATTTCTGAAGAGAAAACAGTACCTCGACTAGTGGAAATGACAGAAAAAGCGATCGATCAGCTTCAGTATGACGAGAAGGGTTTCTTTCTGATGGTGGAAGGTGAGCACTCAGTTTATGGGGTGGACGGTGTTTGCCTGGTGGTGGGATTTAACGACAAAACTCTTCAATTCAGGTGGTGCCATCGATCTTATGCAACACCAAAATCAAATGTACCTAGCGTTTGGTGAATTGTACGAGTTCGATGAAGCTATTCGAAAGGTTCCACCTTTTTCTGGAATATCCTTATGCATTCTATGTATATGGACGCTACGCAGTTAAAGGCACTATATCACGATTCTGAAGTGGTGCGGATTTCAGGTGGAGTATTCGTATACGGGGTCGTAGATTATGGAGACGGGGGTAGTTCCGCTCATCTCTCTCTGCATCGCTGCAAACAGCCGCCTCCAGAATGATGTTTTGTACGACGCCATCTATTGCAACGCTCCACCTCTTGCGTCGCCTCCGCCCTGCAATTCGTCGAAAATCAATTCGGACTGCCCCGAAAGGCAGTAAGGGACGCTACGCGTGCAAGGGTGGCGCGTTGCAATAGAGGGCATCGTTCAAAACAGGATTCAAGGGCCGGCTGCTTGCAGTGATTCAGGAAGAGATTGGCGGAACCACCCCGGTCTCCATAATCTCCGACCCCGTATATGGATACTCCACCTGAAATCCGTACCACCCCGAAATCGTGGTATGCTGCCTTTAACCTCGGGTTTGGCTACACTGTGGAGATCAGCTTAGAAGAAATCATTGTAATAAGAGCTCCTAGGAACTTATTTCGACTTTATTTCCGTTATTTTGTAGGATAATTAGTTTTACAAACACTTTTTGTTCTTCTTCAAATATTGTCGATCTTGTAAGCTCAATCCTATAGCTTCTGTGTTGAGCAGTTCAGCTGCCGTGAAGTCGTCTTAGGTATACCCGAACCTTCGAAAAAAAAGAGAATAGGAAAAGTACGTAATCGCATAGTTTTTATACAGAGAATGTTTGCGTTTTTTTTTACTTGACTTTTTGCGACTTTTAAATTCATGAATTGATCTTATAAGTTTCATTGAAGACAACAATTTACAGGCAAGAGAAATGACGGACCCCTCAGAGACACTGATTATTGTCACAGCGGATCACGGTCATGCTGTCACAATGCCGGGCTATTTACCCGTTAAGAAAAGTGTATTTGGTTGGTGATGCTAATTGGGTGTTTGAAGTTATGATATGTCATATGTCTTGGAAATGGGCAACTATTTAAATAAATTTGACCAGTCCCCTTCGAAAAGGTGACAGATGCAAATTTTACCGTTATAGTACTTTAAGCAGCATTCATAATTTTTTTGTCGATTTTGTTAATTTTTTGTGTTGTTTTTCCACTAGTACCTACGGATCAACACATAGCGTTTTGTTTATTTTTGTTCTGTTTTTTTTTCTCAAGGTTTTTAATGGAAATGCAAACTTCTCCTACAAAAAAAAATCCTAGAGAATACTTTATGACTTAGGCAGCGACATAAGAAAGGGATTTCATGGTAACGAAGAGGTCATTTATGAAGTGCCCACCATATTTTTTGCAACCGGACCAGGATATCAGGGTGGTTACCGTTTGAAGAGTGGTCATATTGATGTGGAAAAGCGAGGTATATGGGTAGTTGGGTAACAGCAACATAAAACAAACAGCAACAAAAAGGAATTCTAGAGAAACCTCATTCTAAACTTCCATCAGCAATTCCAATGAGAGTTGCTGCGCATGGAGGCGAAGATGTTGGTCTATGGGCGGATGGGCCACTTGCCGAGTAAGCAATCAGCTTTTCTCTCTTACTTTTTATTAAACTTATTAACTTATTCATCACTTAGGTTGTTTTCATCAACGATTGAAAACACTGAAGTGGGTTACATTGTTAAATTTTTGCTCTGTGAGGCGCACACGGATAGCGCATTCTGCAACGGCAGCCATCCGACCCAAGGTCGAACGCCAAGGCAGTATACATCTGCTGAAGGCGTGTTCTCAATAGATCTTTTCTTTTTCCTTTTTCTATGCTTCACCAACATCTAAAAAGGATCATTCGGGGGTTTAGGACATCTGATCCACCAAGGGGATACGAAAAGCCGGCACAAGTCTATCAAAGGTGTATTTGAGCAGATCTTTTCTTTTTTCTTTCTCATGTTTCATCAGCATCTAAAAGGAATCATTCAGGGATTTCGGGACACTTTGATTCAGAAAGCTTTACTGTGTTAGGCATCTCACTGCTGGGATTCACAATCTTTTCTCTTCTTACAGTCATAGTTGTCACAGTATTGGTATTTATCAATGTAAAATACAGAATCAAACAGCGAAAATCAGCGGGCGTGGATGACCCTGAAAAATCGCCAGTTTAAATTGTATATGTGTTTTCAATTTTTTATTAAAATTTTGCTGTTTATAACGCTGGTTGTTTTAGTTACTTGACAATGTTAATTTCTGGAAAGTGTTTGTTCCAAGTAAATTTTCTAAATTGCAATAAATCTATAACTATCCGAAGAGGTTTTTAATGCCAGGGAAAAGAATCAACAAAGGAAACAGACGAGAACCAACTAAAGCTACTTTTTATATTACATATAAAGCGCAGTCAAGTTGATATCGAATTCTCTTCGGCTTTCTTTAAAGCTCCTCCTTTTTTTCGATAGTTTTCTATTTTTTTTCCATAAATCAGTCCATTACAAGGTTTACGCTGTCTTGCAAAAGTTCCCTCCCACTACTTTTCTTGAATATTTTGCTTCCCTCACCTCTAAGCTTGCAAACCTTCAGATCTCAGTCTGTAGGAATTGAATTTTTGCCTAATTTGCTTATGTAAATATGTACAATTAGCATCTCCCTTAAATACTAATTCTGAAAAATTCATTTTTTCCTAGTTTGGAAATCACTTCTACTGCCAAGGCTTCCCACGAAGACTTCGATTTGTATGGAATATAATGTCTGCCTAGCCTTTTAGGTGTAATTGTGCATGCCTGGCGTTGTTCTTGAATGAATTTTGGATTTCGCTTCAAAAAATCTACGAGGAACGCTAATAATGAGCAGATAAAGGAATAGAGAAGAAATCCAATAACTACGAATCAATTTTCAAATGCGAAATTATTCAGAAGCGTTGAAGTCGTAACAACACATAGGGGCGACTTCATTCATATGCTTAATGATGACAGTTAGACAACAAATCAGAAAATAAAGCAAATAAAAAGAAAATAATCTCGGCCACTGTGATTACTACACGTGGCAAAAGTTTGAAGGCAGTATACCACAAAATTGAGTGGGTTGGGATTTTTTTCACGAGTGGATAGGTTTAGAGGTGCAGTTCACGTGTATGATCGCGATCACGCACTGTTCCCCTAATTATCCAGAAAAATGGAGTAAAGAATGGCCTTGTAGCACCGAATCCCCCTACGAAGCAACTAACAACGCATCATGTATGCGGGAGCATCCATACGCGCCGCGTGCCAGCAAATGTGATCCAGGATGACCAGTGGATTTTCCATACTATCTCTCCTGTTCCCTGGCAGACGACGCGACGCGTTTCCCGCTGTCGCAGACGTAGCGCGTTATTAGGTGCCTCGTAGGCGGAGTCGGAGCTAGGGACTCTTCGTTGAATTTGCAGTTTTATTTCAATTCGTTCGCTCAGTTATGATACGGTAACGACCAGCAACTGTTTTTGATATTGTAAATTTCTTACTTTCCATGATCTACTACTGTTACTGTACATGTTAGATGACTCAAATAACCCTTATAATCAATACCTTATTTCAAACGTTCATAACTTCTCGAAACAGTCCATTACACAAAAAATTGCTCTTTAAAGTGTAAAGTGACAGAAATTTTCAAGAGGGACTACAAAAAGACGTTTTGAAGTTCCTTTCCTACCACGTCATGACAAGCCTCATTGGAAAAATCTCCACCTGTTGAATTCTTGAGGTTTTTTTCAGCATTTATTGCCGCATTGAATAGTCATGATCAAAAACAAATCTATCATTAATCCCATGTTAGTCTATTCGATGATTATTTACACGTTTTTATCAAAAGCATCACGACCTTCAGAAATCATCACCACTGCTAAGATCAAGTTTTTCTTCGTCTTCTGCATGGAGCTGAAACATTTAAAAATAAGACGTAAGGAAAAAACAAAAGTTTACAAATATACGGTCAGTAGCAGCAACAAATATAGACTTTGAAAATGTCACACCGATTTGGCTTTTTCTTCTTCACTGTCTAATGGGCCATCACCACCAGCTTCGTTTTCCTCGTCTTCATCGTCATCTGACATCCCTGCTCCAGTCATATTTCCGAATACTCTCCTCGCTGCTCAATGCAAACAATACGGACCACAAAATATAGTAGTCTGAACAGAAAGTCTTGCCACCATTTGTCATTTTTTCTGCTTTATTTTTTTACTCAGCTTAAATAATAAAGAGAAAGGCAGCTCAATAGAAGCTAATCAATAATATAGTCACAATTAATAATTACAAGTGTCCCACCTAACGGGCAGGTCAGCGAACTCTTTCTCTCAGAACTAGGGAGACTGGAAGTGGAAGAAGTCGTTGACCTTCTTTGAACTTGGTGATGATTTTCTTAGCTAGAAATGCCTTGGGGGGACTGGAGGTGCACAGAAGCTCGTCTCGGCCGTTTTTCTAAACGGCATTTCTTCTTTTCAAGACAGCAACACGGCACGGAGTCAGAGAGTTAGAGTCGTAGAGGACCCAACTCTCATCTCTAGTAATAAGATCTTCGAGAAACTCCTCTCGATGCGGGCGAAGAAGGACAAATTGACAGATGGAAACCCGGGTTAATCGGGTGTCATCCGTCAAGGCAAGAGGAATCCATCGAGTCAGCATTTTTCTGTAGCCGAGCGCCTGGAGGCGAATGACGACTGTTGAATGGCTATATCAGAGTCTCGTGCAATCGAAGTGACAGCGTCGAGAATGGCGGAGTCTTCGAAAGTGTGGGGCGTCCCGACCAGAGCCTGTCTTCGAAGTCGGTGTTTCCATTTGCCGATCGAGTGAACCAGCGCTTGACAGTCCTGATGGTAGTAGTGCCCTCGCCCAATCTGCTGTTAATGTTGCGGCTACTGCCGTTGCTCCAGTGCCGCCACGCCTTTCATAGATGATAGCTCAAAGTTGCTCTTGCGCAATTGACATCGTGATTAAAGTTAAGGAGGGCTCCCCACCGGCTATATATACCTATTGTGGAGAAGCTTCGAGAATGTTCTACAACTACAACATGGTGCCACCTGGGTTCTCCCCACCCCGGAAAAGAAAACGGCAAGTTGGTGAAATCTCGAAAAATTGGTGACAAGACTTTCTGTCCAGCCCAGTATTTGCCTTTTTCACTTCCAGTTTCAAGAAAAAAGTCAAGATCGGGAAACAAAGGACGATAGTGTATCAGCTCAGTGTTTTTATCCTTCTAGACACCGGGTGGGTATAGCAAGTCGGTAATGGGTCTGTTGTGACCGCACGGTCGATGGTTGGGAACCGCCCTAGTACCAACTACGTCTTTCATCCCCTAGGAGTCGACAAAGTGGTACCACACTTGTTTAGGAGGATAAAGTCACTGAATTGATCGGCTGACCCCCGCAATTCATTATGTAGGCCAGCGCTCCACAATCCTCAACGATTACAAATTCCATTAAAATGCATTGACGCATCCCAAACGGACTGATACGCTAGAGACCTTCTTTGTCATCCCAAGACAGGTCAAAAAGTTAGCTTGGCGCGGAGGCAGTTCCGAACCATCGCAGTTAAAACTGAACTTCCTACCACTGCACTACACCCGCCCAAGATACTAACATATGCTTCAAAAATTAAGATCTTTTCACATTCTGGACGTGTGGCAAATATTATACATAGTCGGCGACGGACGTGGCAGCATATCACGAAATTGACGATTTTGCGATCTTTTGCGATCGAAGGATAGGGTTGGAGAGTGTAGACTACGAGTAACGGGTGTGACGACGCCAAATTTCCCATCGTCCTAAACAATGGCCTATCTGCTCGGATGTTCTTACGAGCCACTTTAGAGCGCCACTTTTTTATGCTGCCGGTTCCCTCAGCAGGCTGTTCCTTGGTGTTAGCCGAGTAGGCTATTGGAGAAATCGCATATATTGTCGTCCGCTCGCAGACGTGGCGCATGTACAGGAGTGGCGCGTTCCAACATGCCTTGTAGGAAAATTCGTACCCCGTCTTCCACGCCGTTTCCTAAGACGATTAGAGGAAATTGAGCGTGGATATGCCCAGACTAGTAATTCACACTCTCAACTCTACCTCTTTTTGGAGAGACGCCAACGTCAATCCTTGGCCTGTTGCCTTCAAATAGCAAAAGCTAAATTTAAACAGCCAAGCAATACCCATGCGCTGCAACCATGCTCTTCTCTGCTTGATGCATGCTCCTTCTTTCCTGTCTCAAACGAAAGCGCATCACGCTCACTCAGTTTAAAACAGTGGAAGTCAACTATAAATGCACTCAACAGACTGAAGGAGTAGAAAAGATAACGGAGAGAACAAGATTATGACGGAGGTTTAGTGGGATACTTCTTACAGTTACTGCACTTGCTCACCAGAAGTTAACAGTATCATCTGCCAAGTGGTCAGTTCTAGTTCAACATTCCAGTCAATTCTAGTACAACAGGGAATCATTCATATAGTTTGTGGCAAAAAACTAAGAAAAGCGAACGAATTAATTGCCAAAGGTTTGAGAGTCTTTTTTTAAACCACCTTTCAGCGATCAATTCTATTTCAAACCGAGCTTCAGTAGCTCTTTTGGGGGAACGGTATGCGCTTTCTACAATCTCATCATATTTTTTCGCTCCCTCAATCGTACGGAAACGCAGAGTACAACTAAGACCTACAGTTCCGTCGCTCCTGGTTGATAGGGGGCACTTCGTCTTCGATAACATCGTCCCTAAAGCGGTCAGTTACACATGTATTCGAAGCAGACGCAAATGGATGATGATATGATATGAGTTGTACAACAACAACAAATGAATACATACTGTAAGGTGAGATCCATTCGCATCTTTTCAACCACCTGTCGCATGTTTCGCTCAGATTCAGCCTGAAAAAAAAACCAGCTCAGTGTGACTACACACTTCTCTACAACGCTCTCTCATTTTACCTGCTTTTGTCTGTCTGCCCTTTCAATTTCCAATTGCTGTTGTTGAAGGTAAGCCAAGTTTCGGAATTTGAAGACGTAAATCTAGGATGCATGTGATCATATTGGATAAAATTTCTCTGTTGTGCACCTAAGTAAATGAGATACCTCGTATAATGTTTTGAGCTTTGCTTCCAGTTTTTCGTACTCATCCATGTACTGGGGACGAAAGGACTGAAAAACAAAATTGTGGTACAATACTGTATCCGAGAAATAGGTAGAAAATTTAAAGCGTAAGCTTATTAGATTTCCTTAAAAAGCTAGAATAAATCTGCAAAATATTCCGTGGTGTTATTTCCTTCGTCCTACATATATTAAAAAGATCGTAGGTTTCTTCAACCCTATTCGAAAATTCGAAGTCCCCGCTTTGCGTTCCTCCGGGAACAGTCCTTGACTAGTCAACTACAGTCGGCCAGGCTTGGAAACAGCTGATTTTTTTGCTTCCTACATCAAACGTGCAGTTCTGCTATAAAACCTTGGCCTACGATGCAATATCGCGTGAATGATGCGTAAGAAATGGCTTGATTTCCTAAAGGTCGAAGGTGACTGGAAGCATGCCATTATGACGCTGCAAAAATTTGAAGAAGGGCGAACTCGACATAGGAGATCCCACCTCTTCATAGCTAGATTCATATGGTTGAAAATGGGTGGAAGATGAAAATGAGAAAATCTTAAAAAGCAAACAAAAAACAACGTCGCTTCTAAAAAAGGAACTTACATTATGCATACTGATATTGGCTACTGTTAATAATCAGTTTAAAAGTCCAAAAAAAGTGTACTAACTGAATAGTTGCCCAACCTGCAATTTAACATAACGTTTCTGCATTTGTTCATATTCCCTTTTCCTGCGTTCAATTTTCTCATCCAAAGCCGCCTCGTCGTTTGCTACGTTGCTGAGTTTGTTCTTAATTTCCAGTTGAAGAAATTTGTAAACAAAATATTGAAACAACTGTTGTCACGTCACACTTTGATCTCTCCTGCATCTGAAATTATAGCCTCTATGGATTTTTGCACAGTCTTCTCCGCTTCAGCTAAAGGAATGGCTCTCGATGTAGCTCTGTTACGTTGTTGCTGAAAAAAGAGTCTCTATAATATTGGAGCCACTGTTTTTTTTAGAGAAAGCAATGAAGTCAGATATTCGGGTATAGGGAGCACTGTGTCGGAGTTAGCAAAACCTGTTCCCTCTCGTGCATTTTTCTAAACAAGACTCTAGTTACTGCCAAATGTTTTGTTTCGGCTGGACGCGGCACATCTTCATAGGAGGCTATTTCCGTACCACCTGCAGCAGTCTTTGCGACTTTAATCAACGGTCCCGTGCTAATAAAAATTTATTGGCAGGATATTGTCGACGGTGGTTGTTCCTTCATGGTAAAACGTTCGCACTGCTCTTTTCAGTGAAACAAATCGTCATCAGTAGCACAAAATAATAAAGTGTACAAAAATCAATGCGATGTGGTAAAACTTCATGAAAATGCTAGATAATGAAGTAATTCTTGATACCAACCCTATAATAAAGCTCTTTCCCCAGCAGCTCATGGAGAGCAGCCCCAGTCTGCGGCAACTGTGAAGATAGCTGTCTTGCAAGGCGAATTTCTTGCACCTGAAGAGACAATTAATTGCATGGAGAACAGTCGTGCCGTAGTCGTGTATTGCATTCCTTTGCGTTCAATTTTGACTTAATAGTGTTCCAGTGGGCGTGGATATCCTCGGGTGAACTTCTTTTTCCAGCTTCATAAAGCAGTTTGACAGCAGGAAGTAGCTCTTGCACGGCATAACCATCCGCCTGAAACTGCGCATAACGAAATTATAGAGTTTAGCCTTCTCATTACAAATTCATATTCAGTATTCTTAAATGTTCCTCTATATCATTCACTACATGGCTGTATTCGGGTGAAAATGACTTGACGCCTGGTGCAGTTGCACAAGTAGGTGCATTCGGAGTGGCGCAGTAAAGGTACATGTTGCGTCTGAGGTGGGACCTTCAGTCAACTTCGCAATCCAACCGCAGCAAACGAGAATCCCGCCTCGATTGCAACCGTTAAAGGCAGCATACCACGAATCTGGGGTGGTACGGATTTCCGGTGGAGTATCCGGTTCCGCTCATCCCTCCCCGAACCACTGCAAGCAGCCGTCCATCGGGGCATTCCGAATTAATTTTCTACGAATCGCAGGCCGGAGGCGGAGCAAAAGGTGGAGCGTTGCATTAGATGGCGTCGTACAAAACAGCATTCTGGAGGGGGTCGTTTGCAGTGATGCAGGGAGAGATGAGCAGAACTATCTCCGTCTACTTAATCTGCGACCCCGTATACGGATACTTCACCTAAAATCTGCACCACTTTAGATTGGTGGAATGCTGCCTTAACTCCACCGAATCGAGCACAGCCGCGCACGAATCGCGCCGCCTTCATTTAGCACTGGCTCGACTATATTGTACTAAGTTAAAGACAGCATGCCATAAATCTGATGTAGTGAGGGAAACCACTGGACAAAGTAGAGAAGTGGTTGAAGATTGCAGGATCAAAGGTGGTTCCGCTCATCTCTACCTAATCGTACTAACAAAAAAAGCCTGAAACACAATTTGAGTCACAATGCGACACACTTGTACACGCGCCGCATCCAGCTGAACACCGGTCGAAAGCAAGTGAGTTATTCTCGACTGCCAGTTCAAGTGAAACCAATGAATAGATTGCTTAGAGAAAACGAAATTGACGATGTTGGGGTCTCCGTAAGCAAATATAGAGTAAATAAACACTTCCACTCTTAATCTACAATCCGTACTCTATATTTGCAAATGAAGAACCCAACATCTTCAGTTACGTGATACGTTGCCGTTAAAGGCAGCATAGCACGAATCTGGGGTGGTACGGATTTCAGGTGGAGTATCCGTATACGAGGTCGTAGATTATGGCGACCGGAGTAGTTCCACTCATCTCTCCCTGAATCACTGCAAGAAGCCGGTCCCTGAATGCTGCTTTGTACGATGCCTTCTATTGCAGCGCGCCACCCTTGCACGCGTAGCGTCCCTTATTGCCTATCGGGACAGTGCGAATTGATTTTTGACGAATCGCAGGGCGGAGGCGACGCAAGGGGTGGAGCGTTGCAACAGATGGCGTCGTACAAAACAACATTCTGGAGGCGGCTATTTGCAATTATACAGGGAGAGAAGAGCGGAACCACCCGTCTCCATAGTCTACGTCATCGTGTACGGATACTCCATTTGAAACCCGCACCACCTCGGATTCGTGGTATGCTGCCTTTAATAGAGGTTCTTGCCGCTCATGCGGCTGCCATAGGACCAAAACCAAAATGCGGTGCACGGAAGAAATCGCGTATTTTTGGACGGGTTGTAAATGTTTATAGGCGGCGCATAATGAAACTAACTATGTTGGGACCTACCCACGGATAGATGAAAGTACGGGTGCAATTCATGAAAATGTGAACGATGACGCTCAATTCCTCCACAAAAAAAGCATAGAAAACAACCTTGTGTGGTCGCGTATCACCAACGATCACAAGAGGTTTTTCCTCAATTCTTACGTCTTCTCCTGAATAACTTGAAGAAATTGAGAGTAATGACACTCATACGCTTGAACTACATCCTCAAATCTATCTATTTAATCGTTCTCACCTCATAGTACGAACCAAAGTCTACAGTCTACATACTTGTTATGAGCCTCACATACATATTGTACGCTTATTTAATTACATGAAGTTACGGATTGGTATCTAATGAATAGGTAGAAATGGGCGAGTTCCTAGTCACTAGATGGAGTATAGACGATAAATCAGACCCACTATTACTGTTCCCATCCGTAAAACCTAGTAAACACACTTCTACTGCGACATGTTCAATGGATGTGAAAGCAGCAAAGAAGCTTGAACAATGAAAACAAGCACCTGGTAGAGTTTCCTAGGATTCAACCTAAGTCTCGAATTCTGCAATAGGAGCAATACAGCCTGCTTGACGAAGAGCACTCGGTCTTGTTCAGTTGTTGTTTGCTCGGCGCTAATTGTCGCGCTTGGATCGAACCTGAAAATTGAAATTTTGGCCGCGGCTTCCCTGTGAATGTGCTATTCTTGTTTTCCTACCTTTTGACGATCCATTCCAATAGTTCAGCTACGAGTTTGAAATTCGGGGTGCGAAAATTCTCGAGCGACAGAATCCGTGGATAGCCGATGGCTCTTGTCATTTCACAGAGATCTCAAGTGAACTAATCATTTCATTTCGAGGAAAGAAATCGACAAATCTGCTTACTTCGTAATTCTCGATAAGACATCGTTGGGAATGTTGGAATTAAGAACAGTTTTGATAGTTTATAACGGCTCGAATGGCGTCGTCATAGCAACGCTTCGAACGAACACGGTCTCACATCAATATAGAGTTTCTAAGGCAATCCACACCTTTTTTTCTTTGAAATATATGCGCTCAGTACATTTTCTGAAATCAAAAGAAAATCCCTTGATTTTTTTTCTTTGGAAACGGCAAAGGAACGATCCCCATTTCACTGCAATTAATATTTAGGGCTACGGTGGTTGGCGCAGTACGTAGTATGCGCAGCTTGTAAAAAGCTGCAAACGTGACATTGCAGCTTGTCAATGTCACGACGATTTTTCTCGAGGAAGGGCAGTGTGTCCTTCTTATTTGTTCTCGTTCTCCTTCTTCTTCTCCTTCCGCAACTTGCTTAATTTTTACAGAGTTTGGTCCAATGACGACGTTTGTGTTGTGGCTTAGAAGGAGAGAATTCCAGGAGATATGAAGGGTCAGGGCATCAGTCCTTTCTGTGAATCAGTTTCTGGAAAATTCATTGAGATTTCCATTTTCCTGTAACATTGATCCCACATTCCGTTCCACTCTGAGAGTGGGGACAAGTTCCAGTGTTATCTTATGTCCATCGGGAGCTCGGCAAAAGTGCCTAGATCTCTTTTTCTTTCTCTTCGTAGATTTGATTGCAGTTTATTGTTATGTGTTTATTAGGAAGGTTTTTCGTTTGAAATCCTGTCGTTTTTTTTTCGAAAATAAGGAAATATGCAATTTACAAGGAGTGGAAGCTGAAAGAATGGCTTTTGCGATGGCGTGGAGGCAAAATAGATCTCAGATTTCTTAAACTCATTTCTTTCTGTTGGGTATCTCACATTCATCATCTTTACCAGTGGATGGTCCCATCTCATTACGACATAGATAAAAAGTGTAGGACTCAACAGATAGCCTCTGTATACTAGTTTTCACCCAATGCTGGTACTTGATTGGGTGCCTGCTCCTACTATAGACTTCTTCCGCTTTTTAAAATCTTCTTAATACTTTGTACTTCCCTCTGAAAATTCGGCGCTCCAATTGAGCCAATCTCCGTATGCGTCAAATTATAGGACGAAGAGGGATCCACTGCGAAATTCTATGGCCGTTTTTTTCTTTTGCTGCCGCTGAGCTGTGCCTCTGCTCTTGCACTATTGATATATACATGTCGTACGTCGCAGCGCCAGCGTTAATGCATTGTTCAGGTTTTATAACGGAATTGAAGTACTCTTCATGAACGCTATCTATTTCTTTTCTTCCTCGGCTCTCTCCTCTTCGTTCAACTTTGTTGTGTATCATCTTTGTTATGTTCCTATTTCTTTTTCCAGGTAACATCCGGAAGACGTCATGGCTCTCAAAAGTTGCGCACAGCTTGCCGCTTCTCAACTCTTTAAAGGAAGCAGCAGGACACTGGCATCTGCACAAGGTTATCCTCAATTTTCCAAAATTTCCTGCACTTTTACACCCCGATTCAAAACAGAATTTATACTTGATCAATTGTAATGTCATGCGAGAATTCGACTTCATTGATGTTACTAGATTTATATTTAGATGGATTTGATGAGCTGCCCGGGAGGCAGGAAAAGGGAAGAAACAGTGGAGAACCAAACTTGTTCTAACCATGACTCTTGCATGAAATAACAACTGTTCAAACCAGTTATTTATACAAGAGGATGAATACCGTTTTGAATCGGAGCGTAGCGAAGATATAAATTGTCGATCAATGCTGTTAGAAGTTAACTAAAACCAAGTGTTAAATTACGGGAACATAAACACTGCTTTATTCTATGTTATAGTAATATATGCAGTTGTTTGAGAGTTTAATCGAGAAGGAACACTTGAATGTGCGGCTTTCTTTGGTAGTAGGGACCTGATCCTACCAAACAGCTATGCAAAACATTTTATCTTATTGTGCGAGCGCCTGAATTTCTGAGAGAATTCCCGAATGCAACTATTCGTCGACAAGATAGTTCATTGCTGTTAGTTTATTTTTATACCACTGAATTCTTGCGTTAGAGTATAAGCTAGGACTAATTGATTTCTTTCAAATTTGCTTCTTGCGATTAAGAACTTAGGAGGTTCTGGAAATGTTCTGTGGAGATTTTCCGAAAGTTATGTTCCCACATGCGTTTAAAGAGCTGGATATCGTGAACTGTATATAACACGTTTCCAAAGTAAATAGCTTAAATGTAAGTCATTTATAAATACGAATTTTATACTGGATTCTACTCTGGTCAATCAATACATATAGCCGTTCTTTTGGGATTGTGCATAACGAGCTCTCACTCTTTTGACGGCGCTTAGGTGCTCCTTAAAGGCATCACCCCACGAATCTGGCGTGCTATGGGTTTCACGTGGGTTACGCCTGTGCAGGGTGATAGATTGTGGGGAAGAGGGCGATTTCGTCCCCATTCTCCCTGTATCAGTGGAAAAGAACCACACTGGAATGCTGTTTCTTATGTCGGCTTCTGTTGCAATCGCAACGTATACGCTCCGTCCCGCTTGTGACTCGTCGAAAACCTATTCGGACGAATCGCAGGCGGGGGAGGGAGGGGGAAAGATGGTGCCGTGCAATATAGGGCGTCGTAAGAAACAGCGTTTGCGGTCGTCCGTTTACACTGATACAGAGAGAGATGTACGAGATCACCGTCTTCCCCACAATCTACGACCCTGTATAGGCATAACCCACCTGAAACCCGTACCACCCCAGATACGTGGGATGATGCCTTTAAAAAATTGACAGCAATTCAAGCGAGTCATATAGACATATAGGTCAATGTATTTAATCCTTTTCGGATAATGTTGTAGAAAAAAGTGACGAAAACCTACAAATAAAAAGAATGATTTTTTGCAAGAGATCAGAAATAACACAGTGGTCCCATATCCCTTAAAGGCATCACCCCACGAATCTGAGGTGGTGCAGATTTTAGGTGGAGTATTCACATACGGGATGGGAGACTACGGAGAGGTGGGTGATTCCGTCCATTTCTTCCTAATTGCCGTAAAAAACGGCCCGGAAGATACGGCTTCACTCGTTTTGGCGCGCTATTTTCTACAGAAGTTCGACTGGAGCGCGCCCAGCCTTGTGTGGCGCCGTATCTTGCGGGCCGTTTTTTTACGCCAATTAGGAAGAAGTGGACGGAATCACCTCCTTCTCCGTAGTCTCCCATCCCGTATACGAATACTCCACCTGAAATCTGCACCACCTCAGATTCGTGGGGTGATGCCTTTAAAAATTGAACAATCCGCGATTGTCAGTGTGTCAGTCGCTTTCGCATTTCTTATAGCTGTTTTCTTCATTCCGAGCAAAAATATCGGGGAAACCTCTACATGGATTTTGGCTTTGAAGCAAATTTGGACGTATAAGTTTCTAATTATACAGTTCTGTTTCATTTCTAAGTATATATGATAAGTATAGTTAGTTTTTAGCATTGACTGTGCGTGACGCATTGAACCAGGCGATGGACGAGGAAATCAAGCGTGATGATCGCGTGTTTTTGATTGGAGAGGAGGTAGCACAGTATGATGGCGCGTATAAGGTGAATTTTAGATTTTTTATGATTACTTCGAATTCCCAAACTATTCTTTTTATTTCCAAGTTCTGCTGCTTTTTACATTATGTCTGCGAACATATCCAAATTAAGAAGCTCACCACCAATTACTAGATGGAGTCTGACCAGGGAATTTATCACATTTTCAGTGATTTAGGGGAAGAAACCTGCGTTTCCTACACTTTTCGTTTTGGGTTTTCTAGTCTCTTTCTAATATTTTGAATATCTTAATTGAGGCATGTTATTTTTTTTGCCTTATCATGTTTATGCTTGTGAAGCCAAAATTCGAAAACTTTTCTATGACTGTTCGTGTACGTCATTTTTGATATACACACAGTTATTTTTAATAATAACATGGAGAAAATCTGAAAAAGGAAGAATTATATTATTTTAGTCTTTGCGCTTGCTAAGATTTATAAATAAAATTTATATTTGAGAAATATCTCAAAATTAGTTCACGTTGTCCAACTTTTTCTGAGACTTTTTTTAGGTGTCCAAGGGACTGTGGAAGAAGTATGGAGATGAACGAATTATTGATACACCAATCACTGAAATGGGATTCACAGGTGCTCCTTGGATGTTTCTATGCAAATTCAATACTTATACTCTTCGTCCTCAAAAGTTTTGTTTCCAGAGGATTATGCTATTATTGTGAAATAGAACCAAACTTTTTTCTTGTTCGTTTCAATAATTTTCTTGTTTTCGTAAATAACATTATTCTCTGAACTACAGTAGGACCAAATGACTTGGGAAGAGCCTGAGAGGGAACTAGTTTAATTTATTACACAGTAGCAGTTTACAATGCGACCTTTCAGCGAGAAAGTAATAAATAAATAAATCAATAACTCATAAGCAAGAGAGAAACAAGTGTAATCTAAATAAATGTGATAAATAGCACTGAATTTTCTTTAAATAGACACGAACTGAAATTAAGAAACCAGAACGGATGGTTGAAAAAAACACCATGCAAATGGAACCAGGTTGAAGGAGGTTATCGTTCGCCCTTATCTTGGTGGTTCCCATAGACCTCCACCGGCTTTTCCTGCCAGTTGCCTTTATATTTTTATCCTCATAAATTCTACTTTCCGTACTTTCAAGCTGGAAAGGACAACCATGGAGGATCTGTTTTGAAGATTGAAGAAAAATGAAACTCTTTCAGATTTTCATTTTTGATCCTCTTTGGTCGTGTTCGCAGCCGTATGAGAGTAAATTTTTGCAGAAAATAATGACAATATGAGAGTAACAATCTCTTCTTCGAATCACATTTTGTAGGTTTGGTACTACCAACTAATACCAGTGCTGGGAAACTCAAATTCTTTGTCATTAATGCCTTTACCCCTTATTTAATCCTCTCGCTATTTCTGTTTTCCAGGTTTGGCAGTCGGCGCCGCATTCGCTGGTCTTCGCCCAATCTGCGAATTTATGACTTTCAACTTCTCCATGCAAGCTATCGACCAAATAATCAACTCCGCTGCAAAAACCTACTACATGTCTGCAGGACGAGTGGGTTCATCTATCATGATGTAGCGTAATAACTTGTGATCACATCTATTCTCAAAATGTTGTGCTTCGATTTCCGTTCAGAGTATAGTTGATGCATTCCAAGAATCTCTTCTTGTGATACCTTCCAACCCATATCTGAGTTCAGCAGATATTTTTTTTTTAGGTGAACTGCCCAGTTGTTTTTCGCGGTGCAAACGGTGCTGCTGCAGGTGTCGCTGCTCAGCACTCTCAGGATTTCTCCGCGTGGTTCGCTCATTGTCCTGGGCTTAAGGTATCTTATTCTTGCTTTTTCTTCTGTTTATCTTCCTGTTAGCCTGACTTGCCCGAATACTGTCCTGCTGCAGATATGTTTATTCTACGTAATGCAAAGTAATTCTAGCAAAGTTAACAAGTACCATCCAAATAGAATAAAAGAAGCTAAAAACATTACATTATTTTAATTTCCACTCCGGGTATATGTCACAAACATCAATTGGCAAATCTCGAAAAAGAATGGAGACAGAACTTTTTGTAACGTTCATAGTTTCCATCAAATGAATATTTTGTGGTGATTCACGCTCGCTTAGTCTTCGTAAAAGAAATGTTTCAATTTGGGCGTGCCATCCTCCACGTGATAGATAGTCAGTATTTTCGCATTTACATTTTTTCTTCTAATTTCAAAGATTGATAAGCGATAATCGCTGTGTGGTTGTTTGTTTGCTCTGCTATCATAGCATGAGTGATAATATTTTTTTTTCTTTCAGGTCGTCGCTCCATATAGTTCTGAGGACGCAAAAGGACTTTTAAAGTCTGCCATCCGAGATGATAATCCAGGTGTGTGCATTTCCTTACATAGTTGCGGGGTCAGTAGTTGTTATTCGCATATGATTAGTAAAAGTAAAGATAAAGTGAACTTGCATTTCATCATCGCAATAATGTCTGCTAATCTGTCAAAATATTGTTAATTCGTGCATATTCAAAGGAAAATAAATGATCGGCGCTTGTACCAGGTAGTCCCTGTAATGAGGTCTAAGGGAGCTAGTTCGTAGTTTGTTAGTACCAGTAGAATGAAATTCAAAAGAAAGCTACTGCTATGAAACTCTTCAGACTTTATCTAAATTGCACATTTGTCTTTATTTTAGTAGTTATTTGTGCTCATATTCATGTATTTTGACTTTATGAACTGAACAGCTATGGCCTTGCACGATTTGTTGTATTGCATAAGGCGAACAATATTATACAGCGGCTTTTGAAATATTCTGGATAAAATGAAATGATAAAATGAGCTGATGAGATTCTGATCCTCATACAAAAGTTTCCAAAATTACAGTTCGCCATCTTTACAGTATTTTTTTTTCATGAGCCCGAGAAAACCGAGAAAAAAAAGATTCGGTTTCACCATTTGGTTTCCCGAATTCCTTCGCTTCCATGACCAGCCGTACCTTTTTATCGCTCACTCATAGCACAAGTACTTAAGACGGATATCTCCATTAGCCGTCAATGTTCTGCAAGTTTTCGATTCGGTCAACGTTATTATATCGGCATTTTATTTTTATCCTTTTCTGAAAGGGATATGAATTTTATTTAGTCACTGTGCTTCGATTTACTCTTGTTTACTGAGAAAATATTGAGTTCAAGAAACTTATATGAATTCTGAAGGTAAAGCATCACTTACGGGAAGGTTTTGGTGTTTGGAAACATGACTTTTATACGTATATGTTTTTGAATCCAAAGCTTGCTGCGGAACCGGTTATTGGTTTATGCTTGTCAAACGTATGTAAAATGAATCTGTTACAGCGAATATCAGTATTTGTTAACGTTCGGGTGTTTGTTACGTTGAAACGCTCAATAAAAAGAGCGATGTTGAACGGATTGGAAAGCGCAGACAGATCATTTTGGGATGAGAATACTTCTCAATCATTTTATCGTGCAGGTATCACCTTGATGCTCTGAAGAAGGGATAATCTTACGGTGTCAATTGGCAGCGATAAGGCGGGTGGTGATCTTATACTCGAGGTTGTCGCAAATTTCTGAAAAAGTCGACTGTTCTCCATCCGTGTCATGGTACCATCGACTATCATTTTTGCTGAGTTCTCAAAAAAAAAAGGAAGGAAACCGGGAAACAGTAGTCGTCTCAAATGTCCTTCGCTTCTCGCTTTGCAGTCTTTCCTTCTTGTTCTTTTTTTCAAGCTTTGAAATCGAGATTTTGATCAGCAAAAACATTATTGTTGTTCGCGATGAAGATGATTATATTATTGTTAATTTTGTGTTACTATGGAAGAACTTTTCTTTATGGAATAGCAAAGAGCCTTTTGTCCACCTCTGCTTTAAGAATTATACTCCTTGATTGAGCATATGCTTATTTACAATTAGTTCTTAATTTTTGCTTTGAATTTTCTTTTCGTTTATTTTCTTTCTCATATGAGAATAAGTCAACGTGAAACTGACAGCAAATACTCAAAATTTCGAAAACAAAACCTCAAAAGAAAGTTTTCGCGAGATGGCTTCAATTAAACATACTTCATTGCTCTGTTGGAGATGAAGTATTAAACTGAGATATTTTATATGCTTGAATTTCTATCCTTGTTGCAGTTGTCTTCCTCGAGAACGAAATTCTTTATGGTCACTCTTTCCCCGTTTCTGATGAAGTGCTGAAGGACGACTTTATTATACCTATTGGCAAATGTAAAATTGAAAGGTGGGTTTGCAGCGTCTCACTCATGCACTCCACGTTTAGTCTTTTTTGACGAAGTTGCAGGCCAGGAGATCACATCACTATTGTTTCATTTTCAAAAGGTGTTGAATTGTCCCTCGAAGCAGCGAAGCAGCTCGAAGCTATTGGAGTTTCTGCTGAAGTAAGTGCAGAACGCTGTTATCTGCGAGTGTTAGTTTAGTGACTAATTAAGTGTGGCTAACAATAGTGATTCATCATTTGGCCAGATCGTTGCTTGCCACAAATAGCTTTGTTTTTGACTTGAATCCCTCTTTTTTTCGAAGTTAAAATGTTTTATTAATTTGATTTTAGGTGATCAATCTTCGCACGTTACGTCCACTCGATTTTGAAACCATCAAGAATTCTATAATGAAAACACATCACCTTGTGACCGTTGAACAAGGCTGGCCATTTGCAGGTTTGAGCATTGTTTTAACGTTCTGAGCTAAGGTAATTTAAGAACGGCTTCTTTAAACGAAACATTTGAATTCAGGTGTTGGAGCAGAAATCTGTGCACAAGTAAACGAATCACCGGCATGGGATTATTTGGATGCTCCAATCCTTCGTGTAACAGGAGTAGATGTGCCAATGCCATACGCTCATCACCTCGAAGACGCTGCCCTTCCGCAAGTAGAACACGTGTTTGCGACGTGCAAGAAGAGTCTCAACATCCAGTAAATCTAGTGAGTTTCGTCCTCTGTAAGCCATTCATTCTATTAAGACTTCGATGTTGGAGATCTTCCACTTAATTGCTGAATAACATAGTTTAAGTGAAACACCTTAAACCGTGAACTCTTGTCTCGCTCTCTTTAAAGGCACCACCCCACGAATCTGAGGTGGTGCAGATTTCAGGTGGAGTATTCGTATGCGGGATGGGAGACTACGGAGAGGGTGGTGATTCCGTCCATTTCTTCCTAATTGCCGTAAAAAACGGCCCGGAAGAAGATGCGCCGCACAAGGCTGGCGCGGTCCAGTCGAACTCCCTGTAGAAAATAGTGCGCTAGAACGCCTGAAACCGTATCTTCCGGGCCGTTTTTTTATGGCAATTAGGAAGAATGGACGGAATCACCCCCCTCTCCATAGTCTCCCATCCCGCATACGAATACTCCACCTGAAATCCGTACCACCGCAGATTCATGGAGTGATGCCTTCAAACATCTTTGGACAAAATCCTACTTTTTCGATGCAGGATTGATTTTCCTTCTGGGTAATCTTCTTTTATCTGTAGGAAACAGAAACCAAGTATGCCATTGATGAATCCGCCGTTTTCGTGGGTTCTAGAAGCAATGCACCTTTTTCTTTTCACATTCGTGTCTTCCACGGGTGATTTATTTGTCTGGCTGGCTTGATGGCTATAGTGATGAAAAACAGTCTTTGACAAGAGACTGTCGAAGACACCATTCTCCGTTGCGTAGAAATTAGCAAGTTTACATACTCAATCACTACCGAATTTGTTTGAACTAATCGTAGGTCAACGAACGTTAGCTCCAATTACTCCTCATGCGTTATTTAAATTGTAATACGGTGGTTTGGCTACTTTTTTTTTGTTTCTTACAGCATCCGTCGAGTGTTGAGTTTTGGCTTTCTCATTTCCTCAGTGCTATAGTTGATCTATTTGATTTCAGTCGAGAGCAATATTTTTTTAGCATTATTTAACTTCACTGTCGTTATACTTTAACGGAGTTTTTATTTCAGGGTTTTGTTGACTAAGGACGACATTTTCCTTCGCCTTTAAGCAGAATAAGTAGATAGAACAGCTTTTTTTTTTTGTTTTAATAATTGTCTGTTCTCTTACGTGTAGGCGTTTATGGTCTTCTGCTGACGACTTTGTTTTAGCTCGAATTTTGCACTGTCGTGTTTGTGGGAATGTTTCCTATGCAATAGGGTTACCGTTAGGGTAGATAGCTCATGATTGTTTTCGTTTCTTTGTTTCTTGAACGTAATTTTTACGAATAGTTTCTGAAATAGGAAAAGATTTGTGAGCCCAATATTTAGATTTTAGATAGATTTTAGTAAATATTTTCCGGTGAGTTTTGCATCCCAAACTATAATGGTCGTTCACCTACACAAGACACATGCGCGTGGGTTGGGAAGAGCAGACTAGCGGGTGGTCTATGCGCTACTTCCTGCTTGTTAGCATGCGCTGCTGTGAGAATCGAGGACAGACGAACACGCATTGATGACACATGATGCTTGTAATTTTGCTCATGTGAATAAGATCTCATTAGAGCATCCCGAACTTCGCCGTGCGCACGATAGTTGGATGGAAAAAGGAAATTTGTTCGAATTAGTGGTTATACTTGAGACATTTGTGCTGCAGATATGAAGTTTGAACCGGTACAGAATCGAAATTGTTGCTTCGGACATAAGAATCACGTAGAACGGACGAGTGATATCGAGGTGGATCCCGCGATTGGGCCAACTTATTTAGAGTAGGATGAGATGAAGGTCTTAATAAATCAGGTCTGCATTTTTCTTCTATTCATTGTTCTGTTCAAATCAGTCGTGAAGCAAAGTGAATGAGACAATTTTATTGGTCGCAAGTTGACTAGTTCTTGACCTCCAAAGCGTGTATGTTGCGGCTAAATGAACGGAGACCTCTCTGATTACCATTCCCCTGGAATCTAATGATGTTGAGGTCGGAATCAGAGCTAGGATGGGAATAAAATTGAGCCAGTGTGTTGCACGAAGTCTTCGTCTTCAGGCGATAAGGCGGAGTTACTTGTTTGTGTGCATTTGAAAGCTTGTGAAAGTTTTTCATTCTTTAACACCTCGTTTTTTAAGGTGTGACCTTTGAGGCAGCAACTGCTTCGTACACGGTACAACTGCTCTTTCGCTTGGAGTTGTGTTCCAGTTTCTTATGTATTTTGTCTGTGTTCACTTACCTTAAACTTTATCTTCTCTTAACCTAACCAAGAGAACAATATCAATCTATCCAGAAAATTTCGTTATTCTAGTAGAAACAAAAAAAAACCTAATTGCGTCATACCTGATTAAAAAATAGTTAGAAATTAGGTGGTTAACCAGTTAATTTGTTTTCGTAGTAATTTATTGGGCAAATTCTCTTTTTACAAAAAAAAATTCTACAGAGAAATTCTCGTCCTAACGTTTCGCTTGAGTTTCAGTACAGCTGCTTCTTTACGTGGATTAGCCTACCTTTTGAATTTCTCCGTTTTTTTTTTAAATGGAGGGGACTCGATGAGAGAAGAAATTGTGTGTTGTTTTGGGAGCTGTCGATAGGGTATTTCTTGTTCCTAAACTTGATGTCACATGATTATGAGGTTTAAGGGCATTGGGTCTTAAAGAGGAAACGTTCGAGCATCTAAGTAATTTGGAAGAAGTTTCTCGAATTTATTTGCTCTTCGTAATTACGGAGTTTTTTTCCCGTAAGTGTGCCAATGCGGCAAAAATTGCTTGGACCCAGTTTGTGTTTGCACTGCTCATTGTCGTGGCTTCCGCAGAATGATCGCATCAAAAATCGGGGGATGCACAGAATTTTTGCTTGGTTCGAATAGTGTCTAATCTAACCACATATTCTCTGATTTTTCTGACCACTATATCAGCGAAAAGGACGGGTAAGGAAAGATAAAGTGCTTTGGAAGTAAACACTAACAAATTAGGACTTGTATACGTGCAAATGCATAAATTAAATAAATAATAATCAAACATTGATAATTAAATAATTAAAATTATGACATAATCAAAATTAGATAAAGTAAATGAAAAGATGAATAATTAAGTAATTATTATGAATTTAAAATTGCATATAAAATGGTTGAATGTGTTTGCACTTCACAAGTTGCTTCCATAACTTTGAAAATTATCTCAGGAAGTAGTATATCTCAGGAATAGTATTAGTAGTAGTATTATCTCATCTATTATTGAGTATTATCTCAGGAATACAACATTCTTGGCAAATTTATGAATAATCCTTATTAACTGACATTCTGCCAAAAATCTTCGTTTAAGAAATGAAGGCAAAAAAAGACGGGAGACAAGTTGTGTAAGGTTTGAAAACGCCATATCATCATAGAGTTGTCTACTCACTAGTTCACTATGTTGATCTGTTTAGTGTGTAGTGACAACCTCGCAACACCTACATATTTCTTATTTTTTCTTGGCAACTCTAAAAAAATTTCTGTCAAAAAATCTGGGACTCAGAACCGATACATTTCTTATTTCGGAAATCAGTATTCTGCCATTTGACATGCGGGAGTAGCTGCGTTCGCTAATAGGTTCCGCTGTGCCTGTACGATCGATCGATGGTTCGAATCCGGTCTTGTGCCGACCAAGTCTTTTATCCCTCCGAGGTACCATAGTTACCATGGAGGATAAATGCGTTGATTTGACACATCGGCTCGCTCCTGCAAGTAATTGTAATCCTGCGTGCGTGTTTGTAAACTTCAAATGGTTCTGGATTAAAATCGAGAACGCATAGTCCAATTCCTATGAGGATCGACCAAAAGAACTTTTTCCTTTATCCTTCATTTCAAATTACATTTGGATAATTAACAATTGTAGTAGTCAATAATATAATTGGATAAGTAATAAAATAATTAGTAATAGAAATGGTTAATTTCTATTATTTCTGATTCAACACGTGAACACTTCTACTTCTGCTAATGATTTGAACACTGCTAAAATTGGGGCACTGCATAATTATTACGTAGCAATGATAGAAATGACAAAAAGTAAAGAAACAACGCATGCGTTTGACAGTATCCGCAGTTCGATTATTAAAAGAGACAAATTTAGTAAGAAATACAAAGTACGTTCATTTGACTTCGAGTTCTCTTATGTTGTTCTACGTGTTCGTGTCGCCAGAAATATTTATATGCATAGTTCACTGCTACCAAATTTCTTCGCTAGTTCTCTTATATTAGGTCAAGTAAAAAGTTTAAAGCATTTTTTGGATTTATTTCGAAGATGAAATTAATGTAGTTAGGACTAACCGAATTACATTAAATATGCACCGTTTTCTTCAATAAATTCTGTCCATTTTGATGAGAATTTCATGATTCCGCAACTGGAGAAGTCCTCGTCCTTGTTGGCAAAAAACTTGACCCGCTCATTTTTAGAAGCCTCTCTTGATGCCAGTTTTGTACCATCAAGAAGATTTTGCAAATGCTTGAAAAGTTTGTAGTAGCTTTTCAGTGCCAGGTCTGGACCAGGTGCGGTAGAACCAGCCATCCAAGCTCTCGGAGCTTCTGACGCCCCGTTAAAGGCATCACCTCACGAATCTGAGGTAGCACGGATTTTAGGTGGAGTATTCGTATACGGGATCGTCGATTATGGAGAGAAGGGTGATTCCGTCCATTTCTTCCTAATTGCCGTAAAAGACGGCCCGAACGACACGGCTCCGAGCGAGCGCCGGCGCGCTACTTCATACAACGAGTTCGATTTGAGCGCACCAACCTTGTGCACGTGCCGCATCTTCTGGACCGTTTTTTTACGGCAATTAGGAAGAAATGGACGGAATCACCCCCCTCTCCATAATCTACTATCCGGTATAAGAATACTCCACCTGAAATCCGTACCACCTCAGATTCGTATGGTGACACCTTTAAATTTGCGTGCTGCTTGGCGTCATCTTTATGGAACACAGCACCTTTCTAGAAGTGGGTAGACGGACTCTACCCACTTCTGGTCGATCCCCTGTTTCAACCTGGTCAGTTTTTGACAACAGAGGTGCGAACTGAGTGATTGGTCCGATGGGAGGAGCTTTATAGTGGATGATTCCCTACCTATGCCACCAAAGTCGCAGCAAAACCTTTCTGGTCGTTTTTCCGATCGTTTGGGACCGCTCGCCGCGATTGGACCACGATATTTTTCGGGTTTTAATGTCACCTTAAGATCTCCAGTACAGCACGACCCGATGTAATGTTTAAATCGTCAGATGTGACTCATCAAAGACACGTAGAGAAAATGCTTCGAACTTTATACTTCTCCTTATACAAAAAGTTTATTCAATTTACTTTTTACATTATTTTTTACATAGCTTTGTTGAAAGAATGAATATGTTTAAAAAGTGATGAACACCAGTTCAACACTATTTACAGCGTAGTTAATATTTAAAAAAGAAGAGAAAATGAAAGCTCAAAATTGAAATGTTTCTTCTTTTTTCCATTTTTATAAACGGAAGCGGTACGGTGAGTTCCTCTTTCTCCTTTTCTTTCATTCAACCATTCATTTACTCATCCATTCTTTGTTCTTTCTTCCTTTCCCTCTCTCTCTCTCTCTCTCTCTCTCTCTCTTTGCTCCTACTCTTTTTGCAGGGAAGAACTGAAACTGAAAGATGTTGCAAAATGTACGTTCTCTGGTCTTTTAGTTAATGTTTTCATTTAAAGTGCTGAGGCGATGAGGTTAATTTTGCTAATGCATGGTCTTTTTTGTTCGTGACGAGCTCTCAGTTGGAAATTTCTCGACCATCTTTTGAAGAATTACATGTGAGAGTGAAATTTCCTCTGAAATTCTCCTAAATTTAGCTGCACGTTTTCTGCTTTCGCGGTTTTTTTTTTGGGGGTTAGGATTCGAGTGGATGAAATTGCGATGATGCACGCGTCGGATGGCGTTTCTAAAAATCCCTGAGCTATTTTTGAGTTGCGTTTGCTAAAGAGGGCTAAAAATAATTGCCTGTATCTCAAATGTAGCTTCTAATTGGTCTTAGTATAATGAGAACTCTTTGTGACCGGAGATCACTTGACGAAACAGGAAGTTTCTCTCGGACATTTCGTTGTGCTCCTCAGATTGCAGTAATTATGATCTCGTTAATTGACGGTTTTCGTCGAACGTTCTTCATTCCTGCTTATCTCCGCAATTTCATTCAAAAACTATCAACGATGACGGAAAACGGCTGCCGTTTTCTCAGATAGGATCTTTCTGACTCAGAGAAACTTCCATCGGCATTTACGGACATCTAATGCCGCTGGATAAACATCACAAATGTTTGTTGCAGTTTTTTTTTTTGCATTAGTACACTTCCGAAATTCGAATATGCAACTCTTCTGTTTCTGGTCCTTATATTTCAAAAATATTTATTGTAAAAGGCTGAATTAGAATTAAATAAAAAAATTAAAATAAACGAAGCAGTAAAATGACATAAAAAATGAGTAAATAAAATACTAATAAAAATGTTATAAAACAGACATAATGGATGAAACAAAAGTAAAAGAGTCACTTTATTCTTTGCAAGGTGATTTGAAAAAATTGACTCAACTCACCCTAAAAATTATTTGGGAGGACTTTGACGAATGAAATCAGCTCAAATCAAAATTAATTTTAACCAAATGTTGATATCCGGAAAAATGAACGTTAGTTTTACATTTCCCGAGTTCCACGATCTTTACCTCGGGCAATCGATTTTTTTCAAAACAACGTTGTTGACCTTTTGGGATATGCTTATTTTTTGTCAGATCAAATTTGCACCGTTCCGGCAGAAATATTAACTCCTATTATGCTTCAAAGGCGGTGTAGTGTAGCGGCTAGAGGTTCCAGTTACTACATGATCGATCGGAGGTTCGAATCCGCCGCCCAGTGCTCACCAAGCTTTTCATCCCCCCGGGGTCAATAAATTGGTGCCAGACTTGTCTGCGAGGATAAAAACACTGACTTGACACTTCTGCCACCCGCCGCAAGTCATTGTATGGCTGTTCATGAACGTCAAACAAAGTTTGAGTTGAAGTCGAACGCGTAGGCGCATCCCCATAGGGATTGATCAACGCCGTGCACGTTATCCTCTATAATATTTCAGAGTGAAAACGATCTATGTGCTTTTCTGACATCCGTTTCCACTAATGAAGATGTGAAAAATGGTGAGCCACTAAATTTCAAATACTTGGAGGTTGGAAAATTGATTTTTCAGTGTAACTATGACGTAAAAAACTTATTTTCCCATGACGGTATCGAAGGAATTTTAAGGATTTTTCTCCTGGAAAAGCTAATTGCGCGGGTCAAATTTACAACACTTACTACGTATTAATCATTCTAAGCTTGTAGAGATACAGTAATCCTTATTTACAACGGTTTAATCCGAGCTGCTTATGGCTTTCGTCTTTTGAACGCCACGTCACGAAATGGAAAGGAAATGAGAAAAGAAGCAAGTGTTGAAAGGCGGCAGCTGAGGAAATCGGAGCTATCTATGGACGTCAAAGCCGTAGTTGCGCCCATGAAATATCACATTTCACTTCAGTGCATCAGATGTAAAGTATAACGTTACAGTACATTTAGAAGGTTAGGCCACTAGAGCTTATTTTTTGTGAATCAAGAGATTTTCAAACTGAATTGATACGAATCTTCTTTAAATTGCGTTCAGACATGTGAGAAATCGTGGGGGGTTCATCTCGTTTTCTTTGAGAACTTAGTGAAATTCTGAAGAATCCCACGAGTATAAAAAAATCCATTTTAAAACGGCAGAACGCCCTTCATATCCACGGTGGGGGGATCGAATTTCGAAGCACATGTGTTCTTTTTCGGTTCGGTTTCTCAAGCATCCTTTATGTGACCTTCTCGAAAAACCCCGAAATCGAATATCTGTTATTTTCTCACCATATTCGAAGCAAAAACTTGACAAATTTTCAATTTTAACATTTTTCATTCTCGTTTTTCATAAATGAATGTTACTAGTGTTGCAATATTTTTTTTTGCTCGTTTTCCCTTCTAGTCCCCTCCTGTCTCTCTTCCTTCTTTGCTGATGGAGCCTTACGTCACTTCATATTTGCCTTCTTCGACGATTTCAGAGGCGTATTACCCGCCGCTAGTGGGATTTTTTTCAGGCTGTGACTGCAGGTTCGATCGATGGTTCAAAATCGCACTCGAGCTAACCAAGCCTTTCATTCCTCCGGTTCCCATAAATTGGTACCAGACTTTCCTGGGAGGGTAAAAACACTAACTGGGCACATCGGCTAGATACCGCAAGTCATTTTATAGGCTAAATAAACGTTCGTGAACCTCAAACGATTCTGAATTGAAGTGAACGGGTTGGCGCATCCTAAGCGGATTGGTTAACGTCAGCCATTTTATCTACACTTTATCCTTCATAAGATCTAGGACAACAGTCTTGGTCACGCAACTTGCAGTAATGGCGCAATGGTTAGTGCCCTATAACGCAAGCCATGTAATAATAACGTTTATGTTGAAGTAGTGCCTTCCGTAACATCAATGTCAGCTCCGAAAAGAGGTCAGAGGAATAAGGTTCTCATCTTCGTCCTCTCCTGATGAAAACAACTATGGTCATTGCCAATGGATCTGATTTACGTTTTTAGAACAGTAGATTGAGAAATTTATCCTGTTGCGCATAATTAAAAATTCCACCTCTGCTTTTAAAAGAAACATATTTTTCGAATTTATCTTTGCTAGAACGTAACTTTCTCACGAATCGCAATCAATATAGATCGCTTCACTTTTTCTTTTTTCAGATCAACAGTCATATTCAGTCGTAGCTGCTTAGATTCGACTGAGAAACTTATAAAATTTTTAAAAATAAAAAAAAAATAAATAAAAAAGAGTAATATTTCTAGACGATTTCTTTCATGAGCTAATTGACGAATACTGTGCAGCAATGAGTGTTACCACAGCAATTGTGTGAAATTAGTCTAATTGTTATGTTCACTGTCGAACGATTAGTTTTTATCGATATATCGCTATCGATTTGATTGCGCCTGCGAAAAGCTGTAATTTCGTCGCTGTAACTATACTTTCCAATATATAAGTATTTATCTTAATTTTGAAGAATTTCTTGAACGCGTGAGCGGGTGTAAAACAGTCGATCAGCGGTTCGGCTGTGTCGATGGTTCGAAACAGCCCCACTGCCAACCAAGCCTTTTATCCTTCTGGGGCCAGTAAATTGCTTCTAGACTTCTCTGAGAGGATAAAAGCCCTGACTAGGCATATAGGTTAGCCACCGCGAGTCATTGCATAGGCCAGTTACACGTTCGTGAACCTCAAACGATTCTGAATTGGAGTCGAATGCGTTGGCGCATCCCAAGCGAATTTATTAACGCCAGAGACCTTATTCTTGTCTTTAGTTTATTCTGGAGAAGGTCAGAACAACATTGTTCTTTTTTTGCACTACCCATTAGCTGTGCGAGGTAGTGAAAAATTTAAGGACTTTTGGCTGAAATGCCCCAGACATCACCTGCTTAGTCACATTTTCCTCCGATATTAATCGCCACGAAGTGCCAATGTGTTTTGGTTACGTTTAGCTGGAATGAAAATTCTCACCTCAGGTGATTCACGGTCTTGGGCGGCACAGCAGAAGTGCATAAATCTGGGATTATTCTCTGCTGGAAAGCGTTATCGTTATCTTTGGTTTTTAGTAGAGCCATTTATCAGATTACGTGCAATTTTCTCCTGAGGAGATTTAAAGATAAAGAGTAAGGCGTCCAGCAATCCGCTTGAGATGCGCCCCGGTTTCTTCTTCAGTTCAGAATTATTTGAGGTTTACGAACGCCTAACTAGCCTGCACACTGACTTGTGGGGGTTAGCCAATGTGTCAAGTCGCAGTTTTATCCTCCCAGACATGCCTGGTGCCAATTTATTGACGTCGTAGGGATCAAAGGCTCGGTTGCCATTAGGACGGATTCGAACCAGACACAGCGGAACGTCTTGCCGACTGCGCTACACTGCCCTTGAGCTGATTAGATCACTATAATAAAACATTTCTAAGGCGTCATGTGTTCGTCTGACTCGTCCAGTAGATCCGTCTTCCACGGTTCGCGAACTTTTGTGCACAGTGTGTAGGTTAGGATAAAAAAGAGGTGGTCTTCAACAACAGCAAAGCCAAGATGACCAAGAAAATTTTGGACTGAAGCTTCCTATTAAAATGAAAGTAATAATTGATATTTAATAATAATGAATTAGTAATAATCACCTCTATCACCCGTGCTCCCACTGTTCGTTGATTTGCACGAGCGGGCACAAATAAATTTTCCACTTCCGCAAAAGGATGGGCACCAGAAACCCATTCTTTAAATTAATAGTTATTATAATAATTATAACAATAGTACTAATAATGAACAAATAATAATTAAATAGAATTAGAAAAGTTAAGAAATGTAATAACGTCTAACAATCTATGACAATTTTGTTAAACAGGAAGGTACAACCAGGAAAGTTTTGAAGGCTTCTGGAATACAAACAAGAACTCCGAACGTACAGCTCGGCTCTGTGCTTCTGGAAATCCTTCAAAATTTTCTTCTGGTCTTATTCTTATTTACTTCAAGTAATTCAGTTGCTAAAAATCCTCATTTCACAGATGCAGGATAAGTTGCGCGTATGGATGCATATGGATATCCATGTAGCGAGTGAATAAATAAATAAATAAATAAAATGACTTAGGATAGCTATTGGACTGAGTCTTGGTTCTCGATTTTTTTCGATTTTTCCAAGTCCCCTAAAAATTTTTCTACTCTTGTATTTTTTGTTTTATTTTGTGTGTTATTCCATGATTACTTAGTAGTGTCGCTATTAGATTATTGGTAATAAGCTTCATTTTGATATCTTAATGCGTAGCTGGTTAATTTTGCAGCACATCATGTGATGTCTGCAGAATTGCAAACATGCGTCTACATTCATTCAGTATGCGTGGTTGCAAATCTTAAATTTCCCCTTTGCGTCGGCGAATGATGTCTCTGTTCTGTGGAAATGCGAAAATCCTTGCTTTCAAATGCAAAATAGGTTAGACCATCTGCAGTTTGAGGTTTTTTTTTCTCGGCTTCAGGAATTCTTCTCGAAATTATGAAGGAGCTGTGGAATGCGCAAAACATATTTGCATGTAACGTTCGTATATGCTCTACTTCAGATCTTTTTTTTTTCGAATGCTTCATTAATTCGAGGGAGTACGCCGCGAAATTGCCGACGTTGTGATCTCTGCACCGAAAAAGATAGTGCTGTGAACGACGGACATCCCTTCATAAATCTCAAATGATTCTTAGTTGAAGTCGAACACATTGGCGGATCGCATGCAAAAAATTGAGGCTAGGATCTTTATGTTTTATACACCCGAATATATACTCTCGTTGGCTCACGGACTTGGTGGAGAGGGCACTACTATTGCCTCTGCCGATAAATGAGACAGTGATCGATAATGGAATGGACCCGCTTGGGAACTACGAAGTAATTCTGATCATGCACAATTACACACAAAAAAAATAACGGAAAATATCTCCAGGAAGTTTATCGGCGCCGATGCAGTTCTTGTCGGGCTTTGTCGATCGGAGAGGGCTTTGTCGATGGGATTTTCCTACAGAGATGATAGGCGCAGCGCGTGTGCCTGCTTTCGTATACATGAGACGTTGTCAGACGTTTCGTAGGAAGATTAGATCGACAGAACATCAACAACATGTCATTGAAGCGATATGGTATGCTCAAAGCTCGGAATATCTAAAAAACAGCGAAACATGAAATGAGTTCGAAACGCGCTGTCTGTGTAGAAAAAAGGATTCCTCAGGGAAAGAGAAAAAAAAATATGTAAAGAAGTTAGAATTTCCAAGTAGTTTACCATTGCGCTAAATAAATCCTGCAATCTTTCGATGTAATTTCTATGCAAAACGATCATATGAGGAAAAAAATCAGTATCTAAGTCTTATTTGTTATTCTCATCGTTCATTTCAAAAGTTAGTTTTTTTTACGAATGTCTCGCCGTTCTACGACATATCATTCATTGAGTCCCTTTATTTTTGTTTGTAATTCAGAACTTGGCCTGCAAACTAAACATTTTAAAATTTTTATCTCAAATAATTCCAAACAACGATCTTTGTTCTGTTTTTTAGAGGTGTTAAGACTTCTGCAGTCGCATATCGGTGAACACATCAGAAAATGTAAGAAGTTCTGTTTAAATCACTTCGAACGTTGATTTGTTATGAATAACCCTACTTATTTATTTATTTCTCCGCCGCCATAAAATTTAAATGAATATCCATAAATTTTATTTCCATCCTCTTGTGATTGTTTTCTTATTCTTACTTTTACACATTATTAATTATTTATTATTATTTTTACCATTACATATTTATTATTCTTTATCACTATTTGTTTTGCAATCCAACATTTTTACCTTAATAGGTTTTAGAGCGAAATTAACGTTGCTATTATGACATACAGTCTTACCATCTACCAGAAAAGAAATGGTGTGGAGCATTATGGTGAGAAAAGGGGCGTTGCAGCCGAACTTTGATTGGCTAGTTCATTCATCTCACTTCTGCCTATAAAACATCGTGTTTCCGCGTACTTTCGCATCAGATATGGACGATCTCCTCCATACGACGGATGGAATGTGTTAATTTTGTCGTTATCTGCTTCAGCGATGAAAACTTGGAGAAAAATTCTTTGAAGACTTTAAATACGGGGAAGTGTGTCATTGAAAGGTGAGTAAGCCGATATTCAATAACATTCCTCATTCTTTACGGCTCTTCACGTCTTGAAAAGAAAATAAGTTACATAGAAACATTTTTTTCATGTATCGTTTTTGAAATGTTCTACTCGAGTACAAATACGTTGTTGTTTTCAATTTTGTGCCATAATTTTGGAAATAGGGATGAGAGAAGGACTTCACTGATAGCTCTTTTGAATTTTTTTTAAAAGGATATCCGTCGTTTTTCTAGATTATTCTTCTTTCACATAAGAATCGTCTTGAACTGCATGAATCTCGTTATCAGGTGCTTCTCGCAACTTTTTTTCTCGTATAAAAATTCCTAGCAGCTTGCAGATACGCAGGGTACTGAGTCCTTTTGATTGCCGTTAGTAAAGGACGGAGAAAATTGCAGCGATTCTGCAGTTAAACATGCAAAAATATGCTCACATACCCTATTTTATTGGTTTTTAGTGCGTTTATCGCCACGCCACGAATCCTTATTTTCAAAGCTACCGTATTCTTTGTATAATAATAATATTCAGGAAGAGCTGAGAAATATGTTGTTTTTTTTTAGTGTTAGTATAACTTACTTGTCCCAAATAAAACTAACTGAGTAACCACTGTTCTACTGTTCAAAATGTTTTCTCTTAAATTTTGAAGAGGCACCTATTTATTTTTTAATTTATTCATATACACCGATGACATGATAAAAAGGAAAAGTAGTAGAGTAGAGTACAAATAAAATAAATTAGTACAAATCAAAACAAGGAAAGGTTAATTCCACGCTTAATTTTCTGGCAGTAAATCCTGCCGGTGTCCTTTTCTCCTTCACTGATTTTCGTATGCGTTTGAAATGATTCTGTTTGGAATTTATGTTTCTTCTGGAAGACCTGCCCTGAACAGACCTAACCAAGTCACTAATTTCTTTGCTGAAAGTTTCAAGATTTTTTCCTTGTTGAAAAAAATGGAGAAAAAATTTGTTGTTGATGGCAAAGTTCCATTATTGACTTTTTCAGTGATAGAAATATGATATGACACTTGTATATGTCCCCAGTGTAGGAGTTAAAACAAACAGTTTATAGTCTTCTCTTTATTTCAACCCCGATATTTAAATGTGAGGATAGAAATAATTTGGGAATTAGGTGAAATAATGAAGGATAAAAATTACTTGACAGCTCGATTCCTCGGCAAATCTGCGACGGAGATACCTTTATACATCGTTTGAGCTTGATAACAACGCTAGATTATGAGTAACTAGAAATCGAGCCTATCAGTAATCTTAGAATTTTTTTCAATATTTTTTCTCGTTCATTTTCCGAAAACCATCAAATATTACGAATACAGCTGGTTCTGCAAATGCACGATGGGCGGAATCGCGAGACTGATTGCAATCGGCGCTGGGCGTTTTTTCTAAGGAACTCTGAAGTGCGTTTGTCGCATCGTCGGATGCACTCCTTTTTATCTCAGTGCAATCTACATTGTTGCAGCCGCTCGGACAATGAACTTAGACGCCGACTATAAACACGAACCTAACCTTTACACACGTTGTTATATCAAGTAGATTATAAGCGCCTTATGAAAACATTATATAAAAAATCAGTACAAGATCTGTATTCATCTCATTTTCATTTTTGAGTGATTGTTGGGAATTTCTCAAAATACACATGCATAAAGAAAAAAGCGAAGAGTAACTGATGCATGGTTTTCTTCTTTTTTTCACTTACACATGACCTCTTTCATTCTGCCCTCTATTCATTGTTCCTGGAGGTTTTAGCCGGATCGTCTCTTGGGTATTAGTAATGAATAATTAATAAGTAGTGAAGCGTGTGAGAAATTCTCCAAGAGACTCTTCTTAACTTTTTTCTTGCTTCTGAAGCTTTCATTATGGACATAGAACGTTTTTTTCTTCTGTGAATTCAATTTTCTTATTCGCCTATGTAATTTTGCTGCATCAGCCCATGGCAATCATTGTTATTCAAAGTAGATTTCAGGGAAAAAAAAAAAGATTTTGCATGTGCTTTCTGTGGCTTTGCTGAAACGATGTGAAAGAGAACCTCGCTCCTCGCTTAAAATAATTCTGAAATTGTGACCCACTCTGTAGAGGTTGTTAATAATATTTCCCTTTTATGATTTCATGTAACAATGAATGACTAGCCTTGCTATTAATTTTCTGATTTCTTAGGAAAATTGATTGATTTGTAGGAAATTCTTTACGTAATTGTGTTGATTTTTATGAAAGCGGTTATAATCCTGAGTATTAAGTCAAATTGTGGTCATATCTGTTACCTGGACGATACGTTTTCAGTTATGTGCCGTCCTAGTTCGCTCTCTTCCTTCCTTTCTTCTCTCTCTCTTATTTCTTTGATCCTTTTCTGGTCTTCTCTGTTGTGGCTCTCAGAAATCCATGTAGACGTGGAACTAATGACGAACTGGAAGTGGTCTCTTATATTTTTAGTATTCATGTACATACTATTATTATAATTGCACTATTATTATTAACATTATTATTATTATTATTATTATTATTATTATTATTATTATTATTATTATTATTATTATTATTATTATTATTATTAGTTTTATTACTGTAATATTCAGCACTATATTTTTAGTATAATAGTACACTTCAAATATCTTTAAATTTTTTTGACATTTTTTTTATTTTTTGCTGTTTCGTTCGGGAACTGGTAGTAGCTCATGAATTGGTTTTGTTGCAAACGAGAGCTCTTCCTCTATTTTTTCTCTATTCCTCTCCTTCCCCTATTCACGAAGAACGCAAAAAAAAGCAACAATTTCTTCTTGAGGGAAATTTCTGAAGAAACCTCGCGGTCTTTTTGTTCTGCTTCCTTTGGGAACTTGTCATCTACCGCTTTTCTCACCGGTTTTTATAAACCATCGATGACTGCGCGACTCACTAATGAGACACAAACCTTTTGACGATTATTTTCGAGGAATTCCTATTTTTCTAAGAGTTTCACTTATTATAATGTATTGTGCATTAATGGGCTTATTATCTTCAAATATAACGCAAATATAGCCTTAAATGTCGACTGGTTTATCCCACGCGCCAGGAACGCAAAAAATAAAAATGCGCGTGATCCTCAATAGGTCGGAACACATCATGTGTCCAAGATATTTAGTTTAGAACTTTGTATTACAAGTGTGGTAGCAGGTTTGATCGAAACCATTTCCTCTTGCTTATTTCCTCTTCCTTCCTCTCTTTCTCTGTTCTTTCTTAGCAGAAAGGACCAACAGACATTAAGGAGGTGAGACGGAACCGCTTGGGTTCTTTTTTTCCTTCTTCACCACATTCCTAATGCATTTGTATGCTCTCTTATGCTCGCGCATTTGCTTCTCAGTTTCTAACGAGATTTCAGTGTTGATGTTGATTTTCCCAGCTAAATACACGCAGCTAGAACACCCGGATATATTTATTTGTTTTGTTGAGCGTAAATGAAGTATCAGGAAACTGCTGCTTTCACATGAGCGGCGTTCTTTGATGTGAATGTGCAGAGCACCAGCACTCATTCATGAGAAACGAGCCGTTCACTAATGACTTCATTTTTTATGTAATATTTATTAATAGCAATTTCTGATCTATAATATTTATTAATTTAATATTTTCCGAAATCGTTCTATGTTTTTTATGTCTGGCCGTGTCAAGGATGATGCCTGAGATGTTACAGTTTTCATCCATTAGCTCTCACGATATTCCGTTCCGTATTTCTCATTAGAATTTGTTTAGTATTTACTATTTATTTGTTAATTTTTTATTTATCATTTTAGAACTTTATACTGCGGACTTTTTTTCCGGATGAGATTTCACGAAGACGACGAAGTTCTCGCGTGGTTGAGATAACTTACGAAGGACCTTTGTGCAACAAGTGGGTCTCCACCGTAATCCTAAGTTTCCATGACTGTCTCATCCCTATTGAAAGACACCTTGAAGTCGGTGAAAGAGGGACGTAACAGACTAACTAGGACGCTTGTAATTTTTTATATCCTACATTGCAAACGTATGAGCCCTCGTAACGCTGATGACGGCATGTAGCAGGTTTAAAAGACGTTAGGATCTGATCCTTGTCACCCTTCAAATGCTCTGTAAATGGAAGTGCTTGTCAAAGAGATCAGAGTAGAACTGGATGACCTTCTCCATCCTTCACTTCGAAGGAGTAGTTGTTTTTCTTTTGTCCTGGAGGGTAGTCGTCCTTGACACGTGACTGACGAAGTTCTGACGGGAATAGCGGACGTTCCTTTCCGCCACTACAACTTAAGCCAATACTGCTGCTTTTCTCTTCTTGATGCTTTATTTTCTCGCTTTTTTTCTGCAAAGTTCACGATATTGAAGTGTATAGTCACTTGTGTAACCTGGGCATCCATTGTTTACATATATGGGCCCGAGAGTTTTGAGAAACGTCTTCTTCTGATGGCTTCTGTATTCTCGGCCTTCCTTGTATTGTCGTAAAAACCTCATTTAAAGGCGTCAATCTGAGGCGGTACGGATTTCAGGTGGAGCATTCGTATACGGGGTGGGAGACTATGGAGAGGGGGGTGATTCCGTCCATTTCTTCCTAATTACCGTAAAAAACGTCCCGAAAGATACCGCTTCGAGCGTTCCGGCACGCAGTTTTCTGCAACGAGTTCGATTGGAGCGCCCCAGCCTTGTCCAAACGCCGCATCTTCCGGGCCATTTTTTACGGCAATAAGGAAGAAATGGACGGAATCACCCTGAAATCCTTACCACGTCAGATTCGTGAGGTGATGTCTCTAAACTAATCCTATTCGTCAACGATGCCATTTCTGGGGGGAAGGGGAGAGGGTTCAAATTATCAAAGCCTGGTCCTACAACTCTCAGTGCCTTGGAACAGTGAGATCTCAGGTCCCTTAAATCCTAAATGCTTTCTGGTCAGGAAGTTACATCTACTAAATGGATGAAAATAAGAATCACTTCATGGAATATTTTTGAAATGTCAACATCACCTTAATGTTGAGCGGGTAGGTCCATAAAATGGTTTCTTAAATCTGGTACCGTATGCTGGCATCAATCTTTGTCTTAGTCCGGATAGCCATGACCCTTTGCCGCTTTATGATTGGCTCGGATATTTTCTGCTCTTTCGGTTTTTTCTGGGTTAATGTCGAATGGCTACACTGTCGCATACGAAGAGAGGTATCGTTCCCTATAATCTTAATTTTACTAATGTTCAATAATTTTATTGATCTCAAAGCAATTTTTCTCTAATTTCAACGTAAGTACATCGAGAGAGAAAAGATTTTCTTACGTTAATCGACTAACACATGGGATTTTCTGTTTTGTCATTTGCTCAGAAAAAGAGATTGGTTTTGTGAACATGAACCCTCTGATCTTTATCTCTTCAAGTCTTTATTGGTCAACATTAACCGATTGTATTCATGGATGTGTTGTGGATGAAGGGAACGCATACGATCATGTTCAATCATCATGCAAATTGGAGCGTTTGCCAAAAATAGTGAGCAAGAATGTAAACAATAAAAAATCCACAAAAATATGATTTACATGAACAAATTATTTTTGTGGATCTTCGCAGATCAATTCAATTCTCATCTCCTGTGTTGATATTTGCAGGAGATTTCTATGTTCGACATTTTTCTGCAAAGACAGGAAGTCAGATAATTAGTGGTTTTGCTATCCATGAATTGTTTTCGATTCGTGCAGCTTCATTAGTTGAAATCGAGAATTCGAACCACCACCGCATTCATCGCGACCTGATTCATGCAACACATCCAGAAGAGACGGGCCAGCTTCAGAATCCAGTGCTAGAACGTCCATGGTCGAGCCATGCTGAGCAATTCTTACGTCAAACTGTATTAGGTCATGTTCGCCGTCGATTTTCCGTTTTCGAGCAAATTATGTCGTGAATTTGTTGGCGGCGAAGCATGTAATGACTGAAATCTCCGTTCCACCCATATTTTCGATCACATCTAGCCCCGCGTAGAGGTACTCGACGTCTCGGTTTTTTTAAATGAGAATACAGTTCTGAGGTGTTTTGACGTCAGTTTTCGATGAATCTTCGTGGGAACAAGGAGATTTTTGTGAGCACCTGCACTCACTTCACTGCACAACTTCTCACCTCCTTGATCTTCCTCTGAGATCTTCAAAAGCAATAAAAATTCTTGGCTAGTCGTGGAGATATAAGAAATGCATAAGATATAAGTTGTTTTATATCGCTAAATATCCGCCCGAAGATTGAAAAAACAGGAAAATTTTGAATTTTCGTGCTTTTTCAATCATCAGAGTGAATTTATATGTTTATGCGATTTTTCTCAATTGTACAATACATGTTTACCTTTTCCTGACCACTCACTGCTGCTTTACCTTTGATCCTTCTTCCTTGTTCTGTGACGTATCCATTACCGTTGACTACGTTTGACTTGCTATTACAGCGTATTCGTATCTTCATCCACTAGTAAATACCCCCCAGCCCATCCAAGGATTCATCGAATCTTTTGATACCAGCAGGCTTAAATGGTTAATTGTTGTTTGTTGTTCTTGTCGTAACGATAAGGGAGATATTTGATGTGGTCCCACGCGGAACACATTCACGCACGTCAAGCGTGTGAAAGTGAGAAGCTACGAGATTGGATTTTGCTCGAAAGTCAAATACCTCAGGTAGACCTCAACGTTGGTCAGTTGGAATTATTCCTCACTAATTCGTGCAAGAAAAAGTATCTATTTAAAAAATTTGTTAAACGGTAGCAAACGAGTACTTCCAATCTACTGTTCGCCAAATGCCTTTGATTGGAACGGGCAGAAATAGGGTGCACAGTAGGGTCGAAACGAAATAAAGCACGGTGAAGCTGCGTAAGCGGTTGCGCTCGAAGTGACGCAGTGGAGCGTAGCGGTTAGGATCCAGGAAGGACCCTTACTAGCACCATCCATTTATCGACAATCGACGTGGGGTCATTGTGAACTGCAGCGACTGGTGGTGCTCGCGGAGGTCCTACCACGATCCTAACCGCTACGATCCACCGCACCGCTTCGAGCGCAGCCGCTTACACAACTGCACAGTGTTTCATGTCGTTTTGACCTCCAAGGTGAGAGGAGGCAGATGCTGTCGTGTCGTGTTCATTCGACTGAACAGAATGAACCCCGACTATTCCTTATTCTAGAACGATCCTTGATTCTCCTATTTGGGAGTATGCAGCTGACATTTGAAGTTTTTGCGACAGATGACACCTACGACTATTTTTATCCGCAACAATCGGTCATTGCAGCTACATTACCTATGTTTTGTTGCTGCGATTAGTTGCCTATTTGTTTGTTGTTGTTTGTTTGTTTGTTTATTTGTTGTTTATTTGTCGGAAAAGTCATGAAATGTTTTTCCTGTGTTCTTCGCAAATCATTTATTCAAATAAAGAACAAATATGAATCAAAAATGTATTGCCGTTATTCGTCGACAAACTTTTTCCATCTTTCAATGAACCTCATAAATCCTCGTTCATGGAATGATCTGTCTTTCTCGGCGAAAAGCTGGCTGAATGAAGGTGAGAAACGACAGCCTCATCCGAACAGAATCTTATATGGCGCAAAGAATTTTGAAAAGTGTGGAAGAAGTGGAGATCTGATGGTTCGAGATCGAGACGAGTATCCAGGATGTGGGAACAGCCCCCAACCGACCCCTGACAGAATTTGTGACCGGTGGCCAAACCTATGTGGTGTCTCGCGTAGTCGTGATGGATCGCAACCCTTCAAACTCAAAAATTATTCGGTTTTGGATGGAATTTATTGAAACACCGATCATACTCCGCTGCTCTTGCGCCATCAGATTTCCACTTCTTTCGCTCTCTTCAAAACTCCTTCCGTGGTATAAAATTCAATTCAAATGAAGCTGTAAATCTCTATTTTATTCGATTTTTTGTCGATAAAGACAGATTATTCCACGAACAAGGATTTATGATGCTCACTCAAAAATGGGAAAAAGTTGTCGAGCAAGAAGGGAAATACATCATTGGTTGATCCTTGTTCTTCATATGAATAAATGACCTTTGGAAAACCTAGGAAAAATATCTTATGACTTTTCCGACAATCCAATTGTGAGTTGTCGTGACAAGTACCAATTCTCGCTATGATATATCGTAAAGTTCAGAAAAAAAAAAGAAAAAAATATATAAAGCGTATAATTCAACACTTCCCTTATCTTGGATAACTCAGCTTACTTCTGTCTATGTTTTCTACTGTTGTGCTCACGAGCTTTCTAGACCTTTATTCGCCTGATGTTTCGGCTTCTACGTCGTCTTCGGAGGCGTATTGTTCTCCCAGATGTATGGCAACTTCTCGATCTTTAAAGGCAGAATACCACAGATCTGACGTAGCGAGAAAACCCTTGGAAAAGATAGAGATGGATTGATTGTGATTGTAGGATCAGAGACGGTCCCGCTCATCTCTCCCTAATCGTAGTAAAAAAAAAAACGACGTGAAAGACCTCGTCGCTCGTGACGATTTCAGTTGCAACGCTCCACTCTCGTACACGCGCCGCATCCAGCTGCGCAGCGGTCGAAAGCTAGTGAGTTCTGCCTTTCCAAGTGAAACCAATGAATAGGTTGCTGAGAGGACCGGAACGTACACATGGAGGAGCGTACTAACGTTCCTCGTAACTAAAAATTGAGGCGTTTCCCACGCCGTTTTTTAAGAAGATGGGGAGAGGTGGGCAGAACCACCTCTGATCTCTCAACCTACAACCCCATCTCTAGCTTCACCCGCGGATTCCCTTCACCACATCAGATTCGTGGGGTGATGCCTTTAATTTATCCACGGATGACTCACTCACTCATTCCCTGGTACATGCACGTGCCATAGCGGTCGTGGAACCGTCCGGTGGAACATTACGTGAGAGTTATTTCAATTTGTATGACTTCCGTTTTCACGACCTTAATCGATAATCGAAACACTGACCGAGGATTATGTGACAATTGACGGAATAAACGTAACATTACTCCAGTCACCCTCTGTTTAAGACTCTGAGGACTGCCGAGAAACCGAAAGGTACCGGCTTATATCAGGGTTATACAAGTTCCTCTAAAAACCTCTTAATTACACCAAAAAGAATAGCTTATATTATTGTCAACATTGTTCTCTTAGCGACTATCTTTAATATCTTGGTGGCTAATTCGCATTATTTTTGTTGTTGTTTTCATTGTTTTGTTTCTGTATTTTTTTTTTGATTTTCTCTAGTTCCGAACTCTATTCCCAGAAAATTTAATCAACTTAAAGGCTGTGGGGTTCAACAGTTCAAGGATTGTACCATTTCAAGTTCGTTCAGGGATCGTACCATTTATGTCTCTAACTGCGTATTTTGGGTTACAACATATTAGAAGCGGCAACCGATGTGGATTTATTTGATTATTTTCTTGTTCCTGCCTACGTATGCATACCCTGTTGATTTCCTAAAGGGTAACATCTCTTGAAGGAAAAAGAAAAGGAGAAGGAAAAGTGGACAAATTAGCTCTCGGCTCTGTGAGTGTCAGTGTAGGAGACGCAGAGATGCGAAGCAAGGCTAGAAAATTCTTCCTGATGTTTTTTTTTTCGGTGTGAAATACATTCAATGCTATGACACTATGTTATGATTATCTTATTTCAAGGTTTTTAAAACCTTTTTTAAACTTTTTATTCTCACTTTTTATTTTCTTTTCTATTCTTATTTTATCTACTTATTTTATTTTATTATTTCTATCGTTTTATTTCTTATAATTCTTTTTTTAAGTTTCTAATATTGGGTGAAGTTAAAAGTTCTGAGCGTTTTCTACTATTAATTTTCTACCGCTCCCACCGTATAGTCCACACCCGGCACCAAGCGACTATCACCTCTACCAGCATTTACAGCAAAATTTTCTTGATGTTACAAATGTGGCCTCAAAAGAGCCTTGTGAAAATGAAGTGGTCAAGTTTTTTGCCAACAAGGACGAGGACTTCTCCAGTTGTGGAATTATGAAATTGCCTACAAAATGGAAAAAAAATGTTATCGAACAAAACAGCACACACCTGATTTAAATCGGTTAGTCCTAACTATATTAATTTTATCGTCAAAATAAAATGAAAAAAAAACGCTTTGAACTTTTTATTTCACCTAATTGTCTTATTGTCGTTCATCGTTTCCGGCTAAAGTCTCGGCATTTTCATCTTCGTTAGGACCTAAAAAATCAAAAAAAAAAAACATCAGTGATTTATTCTCTCAAATGTTCTTTTGTGTGGTAATCGTTTAACAAAAAAAAAAAAAACTGGAAAGGTTGGCGTACTCAAAGCACAACACATAGTGCTCAGTGTTAGGGCAGTGCTTGTTTTATGAGCTGGATCTTAAGTTTTAAGTTTTCTTCTCTTACTTTTTCTTGATTCTGTTTTTTCAAAACCATTAAATCTTCAACTCTTAACGGTCAACTATGTCCCGCACCCACGAATCACAAGGATAAGGGACCATATGGCTCCGCAAAAAGATATCTTGACATGCCCAGTTGCTTTTTGCTTTTTACTTAGCTTCAGACATATTCTGCTTCCCGGATTTTCTTGTGGAACCAGCCAACTTTCCCTTCTGCAGGGTGCCTGTTGTTGTTTTTTCAGAGCTAAACGATCGAGATCAAGTGGCATTGTTCCTAATTTTGTGATTATTCACGAGCACCACTAAATGAGTACAAAGCGGATTTTTATGCCAAAAAATGAGAGTTACCTAACAATTTTTGATTTTAACGATTCGTTTTTTTTTGTTAGGAAGAATGTGCCTTTTTCTGAATATTTAGACTTCGCCGTCACATTATCTTTACAACTTGCACTTGAAGGTAAAAGTGATCCGGCCGACATCCATCTAAACATCCATCACCTAGAATTTCGCCAGGTCATAGAGAGGCTTTGCGTCCGCATCGGGGATGATATTTCCCAGTTGTGTTCTCGGGTTGTTATTGTTTTTTTCAAGGCATAATCCTTCTAATTTTGGCACAACGTGATTTTGAAAGATTTGTTATTTTAGGAGTTTTATTAGAAGCTTTTTCCCCATTAACATTATTGCTTGACTTCTCAATTACTCTTAGGTTATTTCAGTTTTATTTTTTCCTGAAGTGATTTTATGAAAAAAAATATCTGAGCGTTTATTTTCGCTTTTATTATGGGATGAGAGTTATACAACTTGAAATTCGGGACTCAAACTAGTCACATCAGTCTATTCGAGTGTTTATCGTTTTCACTGAACTTCCAGTGATTTTGTTTTTGTTGTTTTGACTTCCTTCACTCGCTTCGTCGACACTTCTACCACTTTTCTTTTGCATCGAAATGCATTCGTTGCGAGCATTATGGTTTAAATAAACAAACAAATAAGTTAAGAAGTAAACAAATAAATATGCAGCCAGCTACATAACGTGGTTGTGATTGTGATGCACACGATGAGGGCGCATATGGAATGAGAGTTAGAAAAAAAAACAGTTGTAACATATAACAAAGGGGAAGGTCTTCTACGGTGGGACTTCGTCCCTTATCCCGTTACGGGATTTGACTTTCAATTTGAATTTTACCGATTTTCTTGTATTCTGAAGGAAATTGCACATGTTCGTACTTCCCTTTTCCCTTAACGCATACTTATTGTGCTTCAGCAACGCGTTTTTACTTTGTGCACTTGTAGACGGCTAGAGATATTTGCTTGTTAGGGGTACTTGTAGGATAAGTAAGTTAACTGCTTCACATAGTGGCCTATTCCTTGAATGGTGTAACTCTGGATGAAATATCGCGCCAGTTTATTTGCAGGAACTGCCAGTGGCTTCTGCTTTTTTTCCTCAGCTTGCAAATTTTGTTTAAGCTATTCCGGAAAAAAAATTAAAAAAAAGAAAAGCTGCGCCTTTCACTCTTTTCTTGTTTTCTAATCGATATGGCTTCAAGCGAAGTATCAAATCAGGTTTTTTTTCTCTGTTCTCCAAACATATATGTGGTAATCTTGTTCAGCATGCACAACGTATTAATGCGCCCCAATCTACTCGCTCAGGACTCGGTTCTTCAGGACGGCTCTGAAAGAAAATGAAATTTCTCTAATAAAAAAGCTGGTACTAATTTTAATCTAAAAAGTAGAAAATTAGTGCTGTATCTCTTCTAGTCGTCTCTCTTGTCAGTTGAGCTGATATGTCCTACATTATTTTTATATCGACGTTTTTAGTTCAATATCCACAGTACCTCCATAAACAACGTTTAAAGATAGAGTAGCTCTAAATGCGAATTTTTCAAAAAAAAAAATACTGTAGTGATTTGCCCCTTAAATCTGGACCAGGCTATCCTTCCTTTCTAGACAATTTCTTTCTTTAATGATTCAAATTATGATTATTATTATTTACTATCAAAATTATTTATTTGGGCGGTTGTAGCACGGTCGCATAGAGGTTTGTTGTAGCCGCACGGTCGAGGGTTCGAAACCGCCCAAGGCGTCGATAAATTGATCGTCGAGGCTTGTCTGGGAGGATAAAAGCACTGACTTGATCATCAGCTGCCCCCGCAAGTCATTGTAGAGGTCAGCACGGGTTTCAAAACCTCAACGATTACAAATCCCAGTAAAACGCGTTGGCGCATCACAGTGGATTGATACGCCAGTGACTTTATGACTTTCTCCTTTCTGGTATGTGCTATTTGGATTTTGGGTAGTAGATATACCCAATATTTGCCACATCTGGTGAAACGAAATGAATTAGGCTGTTATTTTGTCCGAATTGGTCTTCGACGAATCACAGGCGGAGGGCGCAAGGGTGGCGCGCGGCAATAGAGGACGTCGTAAGAAACAGCGTTCCGGGGCTGTCCGTTTACACTGATAAAGGGGAAGATACCCCCTCTTCCCCCCTATCTACGACCTCGTATAGGCATAACCCACCTGAAACCCGTACCACCCCAGATTCGTGGGGTGATGCCTTTAATTACACAACTTTGAGATGAAGTTTTGTGTCGTTCGATGATCGTTGTTGTGGCGGAAGAGAGACCGGGTGGAAGCTACGCATTAAATTACTGACCTGCAATTGCGGTTGCAAGGAACAAGGACGGAAATGAAGAAAGGCTGGTGCCTGTGCAGTGACTGGAACGGGTTTTTTTTAATTTGTTGGGTAAGGGAGACGGAAGAGAAAAATTTAAAATAATAATAATGTATGTTCTCTTGTTATGCCAACGAGGTTTAGGTGAAACTTTTTATTGGCCTGACGTTTCGACAAACTCGTCTTTTTCAAAGGCCTGAAAATGGTTCGAGGTCTTTGATCCCAAGCATATCCCAGCAATCTCCTCCTCTCTCCTCGCCAAGCCTCGATATTGTTCCAAGTACGCCGCACAAGACCTTCAAAAGGAAAACAGCTGACCAGTTTCACCGACTAGTGGGGTCGGTAAACCACCGCGTTCTTAAAGACTGTCACCAAGGCGAATGAGATCTACGCACTGTGCAGTATCGTTAAGTACTGATGTCTGGATAACGTTAAGGAACTGCATGTGAGGCAATAAATAATAATATAGTCCAACACAATCGTAATAAATAAATAGTAAACTAATACCTAAAACTAAATCTAATTACTAGTATAATAATGACGTAATAGTAATGATATAATAGTAAAATTTAATATAATAATAAAATCGAATGAATTGAACTGTAGGAGGCTGAGACGGTGACATCACGCTGACGATTAAAACGAAAAAATAAATGAATACTGGAAAAATATCTACGAAGTTCCTTTGTTGGAAAAAAACTCAATCCAAGGTTTTTGATTGATTGAGGTTTATCCAAAATTGCTGACTTCTTCAAACATTTCCGAAGTAGTTGGTCCCTTTCTCGAGCTCTTCCATCCTCTCTTCCCACGCTTTTTCACTCATACATGCACAAGCACCGACGTTATTGCGCTAATCCTTAGTACTGCCCACATATAGAAAATCCCGAGATTAAGCTAGAACGCTAAGGATTCTACTCATGAACAATACCTATGTTACTTAGTAAATAGGAGAAAATTTCAATGTTTACCTTCCCATTATGCATTATGACGTGCATTAAAAGTTTTCCGGAATGTTCTTCCTGAAACCGCGAACCGAGGAGAAGATTTTGCGAGAGATCTCTCTGCAGAGTGGTTTTTTTCACCGCTTTCATCATCAACGGATGATGAGATTTGGTTATTTAATCCCATAGAAATTTCCTCCTTTCTGATTTTTTTCTGATTTTTCCAGTAAAGTGATATCATCGTCATGGTCGTCATCATCAGCAGCACTCAGAAGCACGCAAAATTTATGTCCATTCAACTAGAAGTTCAAGCAGAAGCGCAAGAACACAGAAAAACCCTCGTTTCTACGTCAATGTGGGATTTTTCAACGATAAACGAAGTGTATGTATTTGACTCAAACTTCTGCTCAATTCCTATGTAACCTACGTATAGGACTCTATAAAGGGTTTACTTTTATCCATTACCAAACCCATTTTAAAGTACTGTAATCCGCAGTTAACGTAAGAGATGTTGCGAAGTAAATCTCAGCGTTTTTTGATGGAAGTTATTTGCTGCTGCGCCGCTGCAGGTTTTTTTCTATCAATCCATTCCAGAAATGTCTTTTCTCATTCAAAGCTTTTTTGAACACTTTATTAAAAATTCCATTCACTATCCTTCATGGTTTGTTTAAGAACGTTTCAAAGGTTTTTTTTTCCCTGAATTCTCTTTTCCTTTCTTTTTCCCGTGCAGTAGTGGATAAAAGTGAAGGAAAAGCCCAGGAAGCTTCACAGATTTTATATAATGTGAATTTATATTTTTGTTTGTTACTTTGTTTTTACTGTAAAAGTGAGAGATAAAGTCACTGGCGTATCAATCCACTTGGGATACGATAACGCGTTTTGCTGGGGGTGCGAGTTGCTAAGAGGTTGATCAGGAGTTGGTACGTGATTAATGATGTGAGATAAAAATTGAATAACTTTTTTTTTAAAGAAAAACATATCATATTTTAAACATAACACCATTTAAAGGATAACGTATAGATTCTGTGACGGGTGCAGCAAGCGCAGTCGGTAAGAAGTTTTGCTGTGACAGCACGATCGATCTTTGGTTCGGATTCTCTTAGGGACTCAACGAATCACCCTCTATCATTTATCTTTTAAAATCAATCAAGTTATTCGTACTAGTGGTATTACTGATCGTCTAACTGATCGTAATTTGAAACTCCTCACAAACGAACTTCTTATGATCTCAAAATCTAGAAGAAAATACAATTAAGTTGTCGTTTAGAAATGTTCCAGGTGTTTTCTTAGCTAAGAACTGCCGTAGAATGCATGATTTTCGGAAAGAGGATTACTTGAGGATTGAAGTGAATTATTCATTAATCTCGCCTGGATACTCCTAACGCATCACATTTCTAGACGATTCGATTTCAGCAAATGAACAATAATGAGCAATATTGGGCAAAGACGGAAATTTTATCCTTACTGTTCGGATTTATTTTAGATGCGGACAAGAATTTTGCTCTATGCACAAGTTGTTGGATGTTTACAGGACGTAAACACTTCTAGATAGATCATTAGATGTAGAGTTAATTAGGCAGTTGAGCTTGGATCAGTGTTTTCCCTGAGATGTCCACGATAACACTGCATTTATCTCGCGTCTTAGCGCAATCGTTACTTCTTCCATCACAATCGAGGCACGTGCAGTTCCCAGCACCCTTTCTTGTTCATTCATTCAAAACTCTGGCAATCGTTGTTCTACTGTGAAGTTCTGGACATGGGAAAATGTGCTCAGCGTGGGAATTTCCCAGCTTCTGTAGTAAAAGTACAAAAACCACACGGATGTGCATGAAATGGTAGTTTTGCTCTTTGAGGTTTAAACGGAACTCTACTGATCTCTGTTCTTTCTCGTTCCTGCTTACTTCTAAGAACGTCTAAGAACGTCTACAAATAAATAAACAAATAAATAAATACGCTATTTCATTAACGAATCATTGTTTTGTCTTTTTTTTGAATCTGATTTGAAGTAATCAACGTTTCATTCGTCCTGGTCTTTTGAATATTTTTATTTACTATTTACTATTATTTAAATTAAATAACTTTTTTTTGTTCAGTGATTTTACTTTGAATAACTCCGTCTCCTGGCATCGTGAAAATTCTTCACAGTTATGAAGCACTTCAAAAATTGCATGTGCTCTTGAAAAATTGATAAAAATTGCTAAAGATAAATTAAGGTTTTATTCATTATAATTGTTAGGGAATGCTGCTGGAATTGCATGAAAAAAATGTGTTAAATGCCAATTTAGTTTTTAATTGATTTGAAAAATTGGATTATTCTCGAAAATATTCAGAAAAATTCTCGAACTATTCTTTCAAGGGGTATGCGAGTGCCTTAAGAGTCGCTGAGAGACTGAAAAAATTGCAATCTTTTCGGAATACGAGTTTTTGACCTCTTTCTTCAGAAATGGGAACACGCTGCCATCTGGTACCGAATGTACTTTCAATTATTTTTATAATCTAAATACTAAAAAGGGCTCGTCAAGCATTTATTTTTGGAAACATGCTTCTTTCCTAAATAATTGTGACTAAATGGATTTGATCATATGGATTGCCCACGGAAGACATAGGTTATCCTCTAATTTCAAGGAAAATTTCTTTATTAAATTACTTTAAAAGAACACAGTTGGATCATAATGCGCACCTCTTTCGTTCTTTTCATAGGCAGAACTAGGACGAAAAAGGAATTTCAATGAATGGATAATGATTAATTGCAATGATAATGGTAGTGATTGATTGATAATGATTGGTTAATGACGAGTTCAATGGATGATCATTTTTATGAAAGGTCGAAAATCCTGAAAGTTCAAGATAAGGGAAGAGTTGGAAGAATTAAAAAGAAAAAAAACTGGGAAATATCTTCAAAAAATAAGTAAAACTCGATAAATACAATTCTTTCTTTGATCATTTTGACCGCATGGATACATACTTGCACTTGTGGAGATGTGGTGTATTTTTTGTTTCATGGTGAAATAAGCCAGCTCGCAAGAACTTTTTTCCCACTTTGTTTCTAAGCACATACATTATTTTCGAAAGAGGAAAGAATGATTAGCAACGCACAGGAAAAAGATTGATCTGGGAAAAATGCAAAATGATTCAAAATAGAATCTCCATTAGTTATATGGTCGAATGCCACTGTATCCATCTTTCCAAATGTTTTTTTAATAGAGATCATGGTCAAATAGTTCACCTTTATTGCGCTATTAGCGAAAATAATTGTGCACAAGAGAATCGCAAGCATCTCCTCCGCGAAACGGATGCCTGCAATTAAGTGTTATAAAAGGGAAGTGCTTGTGCATCGGGAATAGCTCCCCTCCCACCCAAATCACCCGTTTCAAACAACACTAAAAAGTGCATTTCAAGCAACACTAAGCGGAATTCAACGGTATTCTGTGGCGCTAGTAGCGTCGGAAGAGCTGCAATGCTTTAAGAGGGAAAAAAGATAAACTGTCTGGCATTAATCAATCCGCTTGAGATGCGCCCCCACGTTCACTTCAATTCAGAGGGTCACCAGCGCGAATCTTGCCTTTACGATGACTTGCGGTAATTCTGGTATCAATTTATCCACCCCGGAAGGATGAAAGAATTGGTTGGCATTAGGGCGGTTTCGAGCCATCGATCGATTGTGCTGCGGCCACAGCGCAACTTCCTACCGACTGCTCTACACCTGCTCTCACACTGCACGGCACTGCTTCAATTTGTTGAGAATTAACATGATTAACAGAACAACTTTGTTGCAATCGCTTAAAACTACTTGTCTTCTCGCTACGGCAACAAATCCACGAATTTCACTGTACTGACTAACTAGTTCATGCTTAAAGGCCCACGAATCTGAGATGGTACGGATTTCAGGTGAAGTATTCATATGCGGTCGATCCCCCCATCCCTCCCTCCTTAATCTACGATCCCGTATACGAACACTCCACCTGAAATCCGTACCACCTCAGATTCGTGGAGTGATGTCTCCAACGGTAAGGTTCAGGTTAACGGTGCGAGGCTACATATGTAGATTATCTTCACCAGGCAGATAGGGGCTGAACACGGACCAAAAATTACGTTGTGTCTGTTTAAAGGCGCAGTTGGATTCAGTGGACAAACTCCCTGTTTTTGCTATGCTAAGACTGATGAAAAGTTTATCCTACGCGCCATTCTGGACAAAAGCTTGCAATCTGAGAGTAGCTGGGAGCTACAAAAGAGAAGAGTTTGTGTCGGAGTTGTCTTCAACAAATAAACTCCGTGCACTCCTGAAAGCGCTGCGTCTTTTCATTTAAAAAAAAAAAACTCGTGGGACTAAAGGTCAGGACCCTGCAAGTGCGTTTCCTCCCGTTTCCTCTCATTTCCTCTCGTTCCCTGTTAGATCCTCAAAGATAGTAATTAGGAAGTCTTCTGACTCTAGAAGAGCGGAGAAAAAGGAACCATCTATACTGTCAAGATGGAAAAATGCTAAGAAGACGGTCTCTACGTTGACTGGCGTCCAAAATTTAAGGGTGAAAGCTACTGTAGCTGTTGTTGCTATTTATGGTCCATGTTTCATCAAACTCTGTTACTTGGCAGTGACACATCATGCGGAAGTTATTTTTGTCCTCAGAGGCATCATATCAAGATTTTGACATGATGGAGACTCAGAGCGAAAACGTGGAGTTCGGATAGTAGATTGTGGAACTCAGCGTGGTTCCCCCATCTCTCTCTAGTCGCAATAAAAGCGGCGTGGTGACCGCTTTACCCCCTACGAGGTACGTTAGAACGCACGGTTATGTACGCGTTCCAACCTCCTCAGCAGGTCTGAGGTCTGATTATGCAAGCCAAGGAGCACAAATACGACGTCATTCTACTTACGGAGACTCACTCACTGTTCGCCTTATGTGGCACTCAAAAGAACAAAATACTCGATTAGTTTTTTTTGGAAAAAAGTGGATTTAAGTCTGACAACGCAAAAAATTTGTCTTTTTTCAAGGCTGTGTCGTTTATCCACCTCAGCATATCGTTTGTGACGTTTTCCTCGTTTTTTTTTCTTCCACTACTTCAAACGACAACGAACGAAACGAACGAGGAAGCGGAGGGAACAGGAAGTGGCTTTCCTTTTTCAAATTAACCCCATATTTTCGTTTTTGATGTAGTGGTCATAAATGGGCTTCAGAATTGCGAATGTGCAATTTCTGTTTCTTGCAGGAAGCATTTACGAGACCATCACTCTTATGGGTGCTCATCATCACGGATATGAATAAATTATGATGTGAATGGCGAACACATATCACTGTCACACAAAACTTTTTCAGTATGTACAAATCTTATTGAGAAGAGTGGATCATCCTACTGTACGATTTTATAACAGTCCGGTATGGTTCGTGCGGTACTACGTCGTATCGGGTCGTGGGGTCAAAACGACATGAAGCACTGTGCAGCTGTTGTGTTCAAAACGGGGTGGGACCTTGGCGAACTGCAGCGGTGAGAGGTAGTAAACATCCCACTCGATCCTAACCGCTGCGCTCTACTGCACCGCTTCGAGCGCAACCGCTCATGCAGTTGCACCATGGTTCTACATGTTTTTCTGACCCTATCGTATACATGTTGTGTTGTACAAATAGGGAAACTCATCAATGCAGTACAATAATTTATACATACGGTACCAGCTTGAAAATCATTTTATCATTTCTGAAGAAAAAGAAAAATCATATTATCATTTACCGTTTTTCACGGCTATTTGAGCCACTTTTAAAACTCTTTTGATCAACAATTTCAAGATCCTCTGCTCATGAAACCTCGTTAATGTGAACTAGATTTACGTTTTCCTGCTTTGTAGACGAGTTCTTGTGGGAATTTACTGGTGATCAACAACCTCATCTTTATTAAGAACTCGAAAATGGTTCGAGGTTTTTGATGCTATGCACATCCCATCCCATCCCATCAAACTCCTCTTCTCTCCTTGGCAAACCTCGATATCGTTCTAATTACGCCACGCAAGAACTTCAAACAGGAAGCGCTATTAAAGTCTCATCAAAACAACAGTTGATACCACAAAAGAGATTAGAAGTTTAGCTTTTTCTCTGCTGGCATGGAAACTACAGCCTCCTTTGTATCTTCTTTCTCGGAATTCTTGGGAGTGGGAAAATTAATTTTTGAGGATAGCATTCGGAAGCAAATGAGCTGCTGATTTCAAATATACTTCAAGAATTTGGTTTTGACAAATGTGTGACTTGAAAAGGACTAAAGCTTCCGCAATCTTCCTTAAAGGCATCACCCCACGAATCTGAGGTGGTACGGATTTCAAGTGGAGTATTCGTATACGCGATCGTAGATTAAGGAAGGTGGGGTGATTCCGTCCATTTCTTTCTAATTGCCGTAAAAAACTGCCCGGAAGATGCGGCTTCGAACGCTCCGGCGCGCCAGCCATTGCAATCGCCGCACCTTTCGAGCCGTTTTTTACGGTAATCAGGAAAACATGGACGGAATCTCTTCCCTATCCTTAATCTACGATCCTCTATACGAATACTCCACTTGAAATCTGTACCACATCGGATTCGTGGGGTGGTGCCTTTAACCTATTGAGGACCGCGCGCGTTTTTTTTTTCTTTGCTTTCCTGACGCATGAAATAAACCACTCGACATTTACGGGCTCTATTTGCATTATATTTGAAGATAACAAGCCCATTAATGCACAATACATTATAATAAGTAAAACTGTTAGAAAAATCGGAATTCCTGGAAAATAATCGTCAAAACGTTCGTGTCTCATTAGTGAGCTGCGCCGTCGTTGAAGGTTTATAAAAACCGGTGATAAAAGCTGAAGGTGACTGGGTTCTAAAAGATGCAGAACAGAAGGGCCGCCGAGGCGGTTGTCAGATTTCTTCCATTATCTACTATTCCGTATACGAATACTCCACCTCAAATCCGTACCACCTCAGATTCGTGGGCTGATGCCTTTAAAGTCATTCCCCTCTCAATGTTACCCTCAACTTAACAAAGCAGGAAGCTTGTGAGTGGTGGAAAAGGTTCTCAGCGGATTAACTCGAAGTCTGACGCTTCGGATGAACCTTGGACCCGAAGGTTGAAGAGTGCGCGGATTTGCATTGTTCAGTCCTTATCCACCCACGTCTCGGCGACCGAAAACTGCCGTTTTTTTTCGGATTTTTTTCTCGGATTTGTTGTCACAGATTGATGTTTTCCTTGGGGGTTGGCTTATTGGATAAATTCCGATGGATTTTGTAGTACATATCGGTATTTATGTAATGTGTGCATCTGTGTGCGTGCAAGGCAAATGCCTCTAAGAACATCCATTAAGGATTAGCAGCCATTATGTGACGAAACTCCTTAAGAATTCCTTCTTTCTCTTTTTTAATTCTAATCAGCTGCTGACGTACAGCTTTTCACATTTCAGACTATGCTTCTCTTTTCTTTTTTCTCCTACAAGCTCCTTTATTTCAGTATTTCTGAACCAAAATGTTTTTTCCATTAACAAGTACTAAATCATCGAGAAATAGTTTGTAGGAGAAAATGCTGTTACCGTACTCTAGCGAACAGTTTTTTTTGCTGCAAATCCGCATTCAGAAATTCACAGAACAACTCTCGTGCGGTGTTCAGCGGCCAATTTGCATTTTTTCGTCGAAAGCGTCGACGTTACCTTGGAATTTTGTAAACGAATTCTATAATTTGTAATGTATTGCTGTCTAAAAAATATTATGAGCCCAGTCCAGTCCAAGTTCTTCGAGGCAGTTATTGTTTTTTTTTTGTTGAAATACTTTTACTAAGTTAATAAATTGTACCATAGACGGGTAAGAAGTAAATTAATCTTATTTGAATTATATTAGCACAGCGATGATAGTTTGAGGCAATCAATACGTATATGTTGTACTAAGTGTTCAACGACGCCGCAGCACTGAATCGTTGCAACTTCAGTACAAAATAGACTTTTTAATAATTGTAATAACTTGTTTGGCTAGAATTCCAGAAGAAAAGAGGAAAGAAATTCGAAATGTGGTTTCGTATTAATTCAACTGCTTATTAACCACCTGCTGCTTGTGGGAATTTCTGGAATTCTCCCCTCGTTTGAAGCCCCCTCCATGCACAGATCCGGACGACGACAATCGGATTTCCGCACTACGTATCCGCTATTCTTCGGAGACACTTCTCTGATTTTGGCTCTCTGATTAGCTAACTGCTACCCGTTAAGTTGATTTCTTCACTGTCACAACACTTGAATTCACGAATCCCCGTCTCCGACAATTCTCCATCGCCTTCGCCTAGCCTAGAATACTTTGAAAATTCCCACGAGTTACAAACACCACACCGGATTCGACTCAGAACCTTTTAAATGTAGGATAGAAGTACGCTGTGCAGGAATTTTCCTGTTCCAAGTAATATGTAAGCTTATTATTCGAACAGCTAAGCATACATGAAAGTCTTTCGTGCTCAACGAGCACTAAATAGCTCTTTCTAGACGTTTCCTTAACGGCAGCTCTCTCAGTTGTTGAGGCGACATCTCGAATTCCCCTTCGCTTTGGGTTAAAAACCTGCTCTCGACGGTGCGTTCTCGAAGCCACACCCATTCCAGTAATGGAGAAACTGTGTTACTTCTTCGTTCAGCGATTTTCTTCTATATATCGGTTTCATTTGCAACCACATACATATCTAGAAAGAGATGCGAACGCTATGAATAATTGAGGGAATAATGAGGTTCCGCAAAAAGAAGAAAAAAAACTCCTCGAGAAGCTGTTGTCAGCTCAAAATTGCTTTTTCATCATTGTTTTTTGTTTACTTACACACCAACGCCTTTCACGTGTGTCTGTGTTTGTGTAGCTGTGCGCAGCAAAACTTCTTTACCGCCTCAACACATCTGCCACCATCCACCGCCACCACCGCCACCATCGCTAAGTTTGTGGAGACCTTAAGTGGTCCACCGGGAAACATCAGTTTATTTTTCCTCGACTCCATTATGTCATGATGGTATCTTTCTTAGGATACTTGTTGTTGTTCATGGCGTCATACGTTGGATTTCCGGGTCAGTAGGAGGGCGGAGAACATTCTAGGCAGAAGAAACAGGTAAACAAGCAGTGTTTCTCCTCTAAACTCCATATTTGTTATTGTTGATCATATTTATCTTACTCCCCTGTGTGTTGAATATCTCTTCATGTTCCGTGTATCCATAAAACGTTTAGTTTTAATCTATAAAAACAATATTACATGGCTTAAAAGGAACTTTTTTTTTTAATTTGCGGGCACCGCACATAGATCTACGAACAGTTCCATTTATTTATTTATTTATTTATTTTATTAGTTCCATGTTATTCCAAAAGGATGTGGCAAGGATGAATACAAATAAGCAGAGATAATACAGCAAGAAGAATAGAATGAGCAAGAATTGGTCTCGTGTACGATCCCCGCACAAGGATGATTTAGTAATCAAACGCATCCAAAACTGGCAAGTTAGGTATTAAACCCTGAGGGAATGTAAAAGTGGGGATATGCTACAGAAATTAGTGGCTATAATGTATTTTTTTTTTATTTTTTAGGTTTATATTAATTATTCATTTTATATCAATTAATTTTTATTTTACATTGGTCATATTTGTTGTTTATTTTATATTAATTTTTATAATACCTTATTATTTTATTAATTTACATATCTGCCAGCAGTGCACATGTACCTTGACCACAGTGTAGCGTAAAATTAAAATTCAGCGCAAAGACGAATTTTCTTTATTTGCTGGTGTCTTTACACATTTTTATAGCGTTTCAACTCTATCTCTCTTGTTTACTTCATCTCCAATTATTTCCATCATTGTTCACAAATAAATCCTTCGTAGAAAAAAATTCTGAAATGAATATTTTCCCGTTTTTATGGGGGTGAACAAGGGAACGTTCCTAACCAGTAAGTAGCAAGCAGATTAGCCTCATCTAACCTTCTCTGCAAGACCACATAACTTTCAAATGAACAATTTCAGGGGAAGGCCTACGGTCAACGAATTCTAAGGCTTTCTATTGTGACTGATGTCTCTTATTATCCAAAAACATTTTTTTTCACTTGCACGAAAAAAAGATCTTCTGGGAATTCCACGTGAAGTTTCTCTCCACTTGTTTCATTTTTTCTCCGCTTGTTTTCCATTTTTCCATCCCACATTGTTTAATGCGTGAACACCATTTTCTGTTATTGCTTCTTGTTCTTCGACCAATGTTTCAGCGATCTACCAAACCTTTAGTTTTCTCAATTTTCTAGGAATAATTCCATTATCCATACGCGTTAGTGTCTTACCCAAAAAAAAACACGAAATTTTTAAGTTGAAGCATTGCAAACTTGAAACTGGTCATTTTTTTTCCGGATGTAAACTCTAAGAAATATTGAACACGAATATTGCCCACTATCACTGTGATTTAGTCCAGAAAAATTCTCATGAAGAATCCGTTGAAGAAAATTGACTTCTCACTAAACATCGTATAATTACGTTATCCGGAGGAGGTTTTTTTTTTTCGCCAGAAAAGGCAGCGATTGAAAAATTAGCCATTTCAACTCTGCAAGTTCTAGTGTTGAACATCTTTTTTTTTGAATGAGGCTCAAAATTATAATTATACCGTATGAACACGGTAGGAATAAAACGGTATCAACAATATGAATTAATCTCATGAGGGGTATAAATTTATAACACAGAGCATATCTTGACTATTACGCTAAAAATAGAGAATAGAGAAGTATGTAAGTGACGAAATAAAATAAAATAAATAATATATTACAAGAATACATACTTACGATTTATTTACGTGAGATTTATGTGCGCAGTTTGTTTTTGTGTTCCGCGAATGAACCTTATATGGACATTACGTAGACAGCAGCTTTAGTTTCCTCGCGATCCCATCGATAAGGTAGAGGAACCTTATCAAATACATAAAGGATCGAAATATCGTCTAATTATGATGGTTGGAAGCTCCAAGATACGGTAGACTTTGTGGACCTTTTAAATTCAAAAATTAATATCATTATAAAAATAGTGAAATTTTAAAATTAATGTCAATTAATTGATGCTAAGTATTTAATCAATGCAGTTAGTGTTAATGCAGTTAGGATGTTGGTATAAATTCCACCACTAAAGAGACTTTTTATATGATATAATAATTTTTGGAAATAAATAACTTAGAAGTTTTAGAAACATTGCTGTAGAGGATATGGTATAGTGGTAAGAGGCCACTGTTAAGCTTGCAAAGTCGATGGTTCGGAGCCGCTCCAAGCCAACCATGCTTTTCACTCCTCTGAGGTCGATAAATTAAATAATTAATTAAATCGATAACAAATCAGTTGTACTTTTGTTTGGAAGGATAGAAGAAATCTTGTGTAAATCAACTTCACAAGTCATTGCATATCATATATAACAATACAGTATATCAGTTCGAACGTTCGGCCTTAGCCGGATATCAAATTTTTTTTGCGATGCACGGTTTGTGCATGTTCATTAAATAATAGAAATTATATAAATTAAATGTAGTTGCTTCTCTCGTAAAATCAAATTTTTATATTTCTTTGCTTCGTTTTTTTTTAAACCTAAGCATTCATGAAATGATGATGAATTGAACTGATGATTTTATGGTTCTCTTCCTAATGGAGTCAGTACTAAATTTGGAGAATATTCGAACTTGATTTCACGCTTACATATATTTGTTCAATAACGTAACTTTTGGAAACATAATTAGAATCATGAGTTTTTCTTCCTTATCCTCACAACAATTAGCGTAGAATTATCTGCTGAAATGAAATGAACGTTATCGAAACACTGATAAAAGTAAGGTTTTACGTCAGATCACGTAAACTACTCGCTGCTATTTAAGCTACCCTTTGCAGTCGTGTTTACTGCTTCTGAAGAAAGGATGTTGTCGACCTGATAGTGCAAACGTGCAGTGGGAGTGGACATGCGGTCCATAGGGGTGAAGGCCAACACAGCAACTTTCACCGCCATAAAATGATTCACAACGTCATGTTAACACATTTTAACAAATTTCCTTTGAGTAAATGTGCGGCAAGGTGTAGTATAGCGGTTAGAGGTCCCGCTTCCTGCACGATCGATCGGAGGTTCGAATCCGCCCTAGCGCTCACGAAGCCTTTCGACTCCTCCGGGGTCGATAAATTGGTAACAGACTTGTCTGGAAGGATAAAAACAGAAAAAAAAACAGAAACAAAAAAAAACTGACTTGACTAGCCATCGCAAGTCATTGTATAGGCCAGTTACACGTTTGTGAACCTCAAACTATTCTGAATTGAAGTGAACTTGGGGGCGCATCCCAAGCGGATTGATTAACGCCAGGCGCCTTATCATTTATCCTTTAAGTGTGCGGCGCTACCGTACCGTACCGCAGCGCACCAGTTCGACGCCGTGGGACCTGTTCACTCCTTTCCATAGGTTTCTGGCGCCGGCGCACCAAATCGACGGCATGGGATCCATCATCACATTTTACAGCTTTGCATTTTACCTGTACAGCGATTCGACTTCATGGTACCCGTACCATCCTATTTAATGGCTTTCTTGCGCAGGTACACCATAAAAGTCGTCCTACCCCATTTTACCGCAGCGCGGAGCCATCACACCAATTCGACGACATGGTTCCATCCGGTTATAACGGTTGGTTATTAGTGCCGTGCACCATTTCGGCGCCATTGGACCTGTCGAACGCCATTTTATGTCTTTTTGCCGTCGGGGCACAACTTTCATCCCGTTGAACCTCACTGCTTTCTGGAATTTCGTTACACACACAGAGGTGACAGAATAACCCCTTTATTAAAAGGCATGATATAGCATGATGTATTGAGATGCCTTAATTCCATACGCTGCACAGAGGTTTATAAATTTCCACGATTTCCACGAAAGGCTTGATTGACGCACAGCAATTGATCAATTCATCATTAGGGAAGTAGAAATAATCACTTTTAAAAGGATAAAAAGGATGAAGTCACCGGCGTATCAATCCACTTGAGATGCGCCAACGCATTTTACTGGAATTCGTAATTGTTGAGGTTTTGGAACGCGTGTTGGCCTATACAATGACCTGCGGAGGCCAGCCGATGATCAAGTCAGTGTTTTTATCCTCCCAGACAAGTCTGGTACCAATTTATCGACCCTGGAGGGGTGAACGGCTTGGTTTGCACTAGGGCGGTTTCAAACCCTCATCCGTGTGGCTACAACGGACCACTAACTGACTGCGCCACACACACCCCAGTCAGTTTGATCAGTTTAATCACTTTTTGTATGCTCGAAAATGTTATTCTTAACGAAGCATCCCTTCCAGCTGATTGCAGTTTCTCTTCTGAATCTAAATGTGGTTTTTTTCTGCAGTTTTGTTTTTTGTTATTTCAAATATCTGTGAAAAACCACTCATAGCTAATTACAACTTTCGTGGTCAGACATTCTTTACAATACATATCCACTGAATGAGGTGTTTTTCACCAGACATGATTTTTAAGCATCGAAACAGAACAATGTTTTGATACTTTCTCGTGTGTAATAATTATTTTTAGGCACGTAGTGAGAGTTTCTAAAATAGTTCGCTTTAATGACCAATTATATATCCGACTTTCAGTTTTTTTTTGGCTGATTTCAATTTCTGGGCATCCATTAGGTCCATTTAATGGGCGTAGGTGACGAAGAAGTTCCACGTATTGTTTTCATAAAATAAGTCGGCGAACATCTTTTTGTAGCACAGTTTTACAAAATACGAAAAGCATATTTACTTTCAGAGAATTTTCCTGAATAGTTGGATCAGAGAAATAAGAATTTTATTTTGTCTTCAGTTTCTCGTAGACTCAATGAATCCCATGGTGTGAAAGGTGGTTTTTTTTTAAGATTTTGGACATTGGGTTAAACATTTTGGGTTAAACATGAGCATCACCCCAGGAATCTGCGATGGTACGGATTTCAGGTAGAGTATTCGTATACGGGATTATGGAGAGAAGGGTGATTCCGGCTTCGAGGGTTCCGGGGCGCTATTTTCTACAACGAACTCAATTGGAGCGCGCCAACCTTGTGCACCACGCCGCACCTTCCGGGCTGTTTTTTTACGGCAATTAGGAAGAAATGGACGGAATCACCCTCTTCCCCACAATCTACGACCCCGTATAGAAATAACCCACCTGAAACCCGTACCACTCCGGATTCGTGGGGTGATGCTATTAAATACTCGATAGGAGTCGGCGTTCTGGACTTAGGACTGTATAAAATAACCAGTAACTCAATAGAAGAAACAATCGCAGTCATCATGAGCTCGGCTGGCTCCAGTGCGGTTTCAAACCATCGACCGTTCAGTCACAGTGAACCGTCTTACTAACTGCACCATGAAGAAGAAATATACGTTCATTTCGAAAAAGGACTGCATTGACTGCTATGCCCTATATGGAACTTTGCCCCGTGATTCTCTAATATTTCTTGTCTTTTGTCTAGAAACACTATTATTAAATATTGTTAAACTATTATTAAATATTACTATTACTAAATATTGCTAAATTACCAACTAAATTCAATTCAAAATGAAATTCAAAAGAAAGAGATCTATTTGTGAAGAGACTAAGACTTTCGTTGCTAAAAAAAAACTCCGTGAACTCTGTTTAAATTCATAATTTACACTCCAACTTTTTCTGACTTTTTCCAAGAGCTAAGCGGGAATTTCAACGAAAGGTGTGAGCTGAACATTACAGCAGAAAATCCAAGCACTCCTTCATTTTGAGTAAATTCTCCTCAAGGTATTTTTTTTATTAAAAATAAATGTGCTGTAGTCCAATTTGGATGGAACGCTGGTTTAGTTTCAATGACACTCCAGGGGAGAATTTAAGAGATTTTTTGTAATGCGTTTAACACATATGGTTTGTGCTGAGCAATCCTAGAAAATCCTGGAAAAAAATATATTATTCGACATTTATAACGCTTTTTTTCTTCGCAACACCTGTTAGTAATTGAGTCGACACGAGTGAACCGAGTTGGACACGGCTCGCCCCGAAGGGCTCAAATTTCCCGAGGGCAGTGTCGGGATTACTATTCATTCTTCAGCTCGTTTGTAATTTTGCTCGGCCGTCATTTTTTCTAGGATTTGTGATTTATCTTATAAATTTTCTGTGCATTGTTTTATCAAAATTCATAGGTGCTCTTTCCGGCAAAATTTTCCCTGCTTAGTTTCGCAAACAACGAATTGTTGAACTCTTGTAATCGGATTAGGTTCAGATGACCTAAGCGTAATCCTCCTCCTTTCTCACACAGCCAGTTGTTGTGGTCATTGGAGAACTCAGCTAGCTAACCAGCATATTATGAGCTGCTACATAATAAGTGCGAAACAATCCTTGTCAAAAATAAATAAATAAATAAATAGAAGAAGAATAAATAACTTAAATGAACAAATAGAAGTGATTCCTGCTCTCTATACTTTTTTTGTCTTTTTGCTGTGCACATATTCATTGGATTTGTTTTTTTTTTACCCCCACTGAAAAATATATATAAATAAAAAAATAATGTCGAGGTTAACTAGGATCCCTATGCGTACGTTCGATGAAAAATTACAGGATTTTATTGATAAGTGACGGATAAATGAAAAAGGAAGAGTGTTTGTTAATTTTGTAGTAGGGATGTACCACAACGACTCAAATGAAATTTTTCCTTATCCTCGAAAAAGTTTTCAAACTATGGATATTGTTTAGCAGGTAAACTCTTTTTTTATCCTCCTCTAGCAAGAATAATATTCTGGAACTTAGAAAATTAATTATTCTATAATCATTTAAGGAATGTGTCTGCTTTGAGTTAAGGCATTTTAATACCTTAAGAAATTTGTATAACATCTTAACTGGAGCGACTTTTATGATTCCGAAATGGGAACACTTAGAATAAATGCAATAATAAACAACAAAATAACAATAACATATAAATAAACACAACAATATGTTGATTCAATAGTCGTGACCTAATTAAAAACAAATATTATTGAAGTAATCTCTAGTCTTACTGTAGGAGAAATTTTTTGGCTCTAGTACTACTTTAGGAGATTCTATTGATAGCAAATTTCTTGCATACATAGCAGTGAAGAAAAAAAAACTAAAACACTAGATAAAAAAAAAACTTGATTTAGTGTCTTCTGTCTTTGAGATTCTGAAAAAAATTATTCAACTTTAATGTTCAGCTCAGCATAGGTATTGATCCGTAACGGTTCACGCTGAGAAACTTTGATCACCTAGGTTTATTCCAGTTGCTAGGGACTTCCAAGTTTCATCCATCCAGAAAAAAACGAAGCAGAGTAGAGAAAAACTTGAAGTTTTGCAGAACAACATGGAGAAAACTCCCTTGAGAACACAGAAACTTTAAAGAACTCCATAAATCTTCAGGGAACTGCATAAATCGCCTTTTTTTTGGTTCCATCATTCTTATCAGTGATCACATAGGAAATTTACTGCCACATCTACAACCATATTTCCTTTTCTCCAACCAAATGGAAATATTTGAAAGGCCAAACTGTTTAAGACCTGGTTTTTTTGTCTTTTTTGAAGTTTTGAAGGAATTATCTCCCAATAAGTGTAAATTCGTGCTGTTGGGGAATTTCTTTAAGGTTATTGTGTGTCATTCCTCCAGCAAGGCACATAGAGGAGATTTAAACATGATTTGCTTCAAAATCCGTTATATTTCAAGCTATCTGGCTTCTATCCTGCATGGAATCTATTAGAATCTTACAAAAACCCTTGAAACCGTGTTTTCTCGAGGTTTCGGGAAGAGCAGACGGGAAGACTTTTACAAAAAAGTATAAAAATCTGCGCTGCTTTCCGTTGCTTTCGCTTCGCTTCTTGAAGTACAGTGGAGTCACGACGATGTCTTCTATGCCGCACTTCATCTTCCTGAATACGTAACTACGGACATTTGGAAATCTCTAAAATCCAATTATATCTTTTCGTATTTCTTTCCTTTTTCCTTAGGGCTAACATAGTCTTCAGAGAAAAAAAACCTTTAAAAATTGCCACGAGCATTTTTTTGCATGGTACGGTAGTTTGGATCATACTTTCAACTAACTCCAACTCCAACTCCACTCTTGGATTCATTTCATCTTGGATTTTGGATATTTGTGGCGTCGGAATTGTTGGATTTTTTTAGAGAGTTTTTGGTAAATCCTCGATCTCGAATACGTTCGATCCTGTGGTCGGCCCCGTCTGTTTCCACTGTTGACTCCCTTGCTATTCCTATTCCTATTTCTATTATATTCTTCTGATGCGGTGATGTCGCCGCATTCAACAGAATCCGTAGACGATTGCTTATACGTAGCAAATTCGGTGTATATGTGTATGTGTGTGTGAGTCTGTTTGTGTTGGTCATGCGTGGATGAATCGAACACAACCTATGCTGTCTGTGTGTGCCAAATAGAAAAAAAAGAGTCCCTGTGCGCCTATAAACAACATCATCACACGAATTGGAAGGAAATGCTGGCGACGACGACGAGATGACGATGGCGACGACATGCGGTCACGGTCGCTGCACTATTGACGTCTGAATCGTTTCTTCGCTTCAAAGCACTGAGCTCAGATTCCATCCGTTAAATCCGTGTCGCGGGGTAACATTCTGCTTTTATTATTTTTATTTTTATTTACATCATATTTATATTCTTATATTAAAAAGGATAAAGTCACTGGCCGCTTATCAACCCGCGTGGGATGCGCCAACGCATTTTACTGGAATTCGCAATCGTTGAGGGTTTGGAACCCGTGTTGACCTATAGAATGACTTTTGGGAGCCAGCCGATGGTGAAGTCAATCTTTTTCTCCTCCCAGACAACTATTGTATCAATTTATCGACCTCAGAGGGATGAAGGGCTTGGTTTGCACTGGGGCGTTGTCGAACCACGGACTGTCTGCTTACAACGAACCTCTAACCGACTGCCCAATTTGTAGTCTGTTATTAATCTCATACATTCTCGTTCTTTTTTTTCCCCTTTTTTTCCATTTAATGACTTTTTAAAGAAATGTTTATTAAAATTGTAGAGTGATAAAATGCTGTCGTTAATGGATCCCTAAGGGATGAACTAGCTCATTTTGATTTTAATTTAGAATTGTTCAAGGTTTATGAAGACGTGGATAGGGTTTACGATTAATTCCAGAGGTTGCCGATGACCATGATCCGAGTTGATTCCCTGTCCAAGTTGATTCCCTTCTCATACTATTATATTAAAGTGTAATATATTTTTACACCACACTATAATTATCATTATATTGAAGTATATTATATTATTGTATCATACATTCACTCAATTTTTTGTTTTCATTTTATTCTTGATTTTAATTGTATCAATTTTTATAATTTTTTATTTCATTTATATAAAATTCAACTCTCCGGATTCTATCAAAAAATTTTTAAGGAATAAATCATTTAATTCCCTCCTTCTTTCTTTTTTTTTTTCAAATAAACACCTTTTTATCTCTCAATACGTGTAGATTCGCGTTACTTGTTTTACGCTATCGCTATCACATAGTTTTTTTTTTTTCGAGAGGTGTAGATCGAGGGTGAAAAAGTTGTCCTCTGAACGTCGTTGCGACGTTTCAGTGAACGACCATTCACATGCTGTGTTTATACTTTGCGAACATCCTCGGCGCTTACAGCTAATCTCGACGATCATTGGTCATTTCCACTCGGGAGTTTGCAGAATTCATTGTTAACAACACTCTAGAGGATGTGCAGATACAATGAAACACTAACTATATTCCTCCCTAATGCAGCGAAGAAAAAAAAAACCTCAAAAGCATCAAATAACGCGTTTTGTCGTCATCATTACAGTATTATTGTAATTATATGATGTGCATTTAGACGGCATAAACGATGGAAAAACAACTCAGTTTCTGAAAATGCGTTGTAACGCTGAAAACAGCACTGTATGCTGTGAATATAATCATATATGTATTTAAATAACATAGCATAAAATATGTATTAAAATGAATGAAATATATATATATATAATGTCTTAATATAGGACATGGATATAAAAAAAACAGCTAATTTAAAGGCATTATCCCACGAATCTGAGGTGGTGCAGATTTCAGGTGGACTATTCGTATACGGGATGGGAGACTATGGAGAGAAGGGTGATTTCGTCCATTTCTTCCTAATTGCCGTAAAAAACGGCCCGGAAGATGCGGCGCGCTCCAGTCGAACTCCTTGTAGAAAACAGTGCGCCAGAACGCCTGAAGCCGTATCTTCCGGCCCGTGTTTTATGGCAATTAGGAAGAAACGGACGGAATCACCTCCCTGTCCATAGTCTCCCATCCCGTATACGAATAGTCCACCTGAAATCTGCACCACCTCAGATTCGTGGGGTGATGCCTTTAACCACCATTTACCGCCTTCGATGTTGTTGTAGCGATTGCATGAGTGTTCTGTTCAGACCAGAAGCACTTTTAGACTTTATGTGTGCTCTACGGCACATTTTCTGCAAAAATTAGCAAATTTATTGCAATTGTAATAATTATTATAATTTATAGTCTGTTATTAATCTCATACATTCTCGTTCTTTTTTTTTTCTTCTTTCCAATTAATGACTTTTTAAAAATTTATTCACCTATTTGATTAGTAATTACGTTTTTCGTGTTTTCGTCACTCTATTAGCTGTCTCATATCCATTAAATTTATAGAATGAGATAAAATGCTGCCGTTAATAGATCTCTTAGGGATGCACCCACACATTTTCACTTTCACATTCAGAATCGTTTGGAGTTTATGAAGACGTCGCGTAGCCTTTACGATGAATTCTGGGGGGTTGCCGATGACCACGGTCGGAGGTCCGAGACCCTGTCAGACGAAGCTGGTGAGAATTCAGCGAACTCAGAGGGATGAAAGGTTTGTTTGGCCCTGGGGGCGATTCCAAACCATTCACCATCATACAGATGCAGCAAAATCCGATACCTAACCGATCAATTTTGAGATTTTTGCCAGTTTTCTGATTTTCTCTCCTTTCACTTCATTTATACGTTGATAAATTAATTTAGATTCCTTAATTATTAATTTAAAAATTTATCGAAACGTTTATGAGAGAGATTTCTTAGTATTCGAATTTAGTATGGTTCTTCAACAACATAACGCCTTAATTTTAGTGAATATGTCATCAGAATGTCTAGAAAACTATGGATGTCGCCTGTGCGAGCAACTCGTACCATTCCCCACATGAAAAAGAAAAATATATTTCACCTAACGCTCTAGAGCCAACTTTTTCCAAACATAAATCTAAACGAGAAATCTTGAAATGCGTGCTACTGCAAGAACGGCCGATATTATAACGAAATCTCTGCCGGTGAAAATTGAATCATTCAATGTTTGTTACCAAACAAGGCATAATCAAAAAAAAAGGAAGACAAAACAAACAAATAAAAAAGAAAACATTTTAAGCCGAGAAACAAACAACCACAACAACTGTGACTGGACAACTAGTTTTGTATGAGTTTTACCTGTATGAGCTCTTCTGTGCCACTTGAGAGCCAACCAAGTGTTTCACCCCACCGGGGTCCATAAATTGGTGTCCAGACTTGTGTGGGAGGATAAAAACACTGTGTTCACACTTCGGCTTAGTCCCGCAAGTCATTGATTATAAAGGTCAATGCGTGTTTATGTTGGGTCTTTGAATACCCTTTTTCACACCTTTGGAAATTTCTAGGAATTTTCTAAATTTGAAAAAAAAATTAAAACTCTGGCTATTTTCAGTACAAAACAAGGATCAACACTGTACTTGGCATCATTACCAGCAAAATATAGCCACTTAATGGGTAAAGTCTTCTCTTTAGGTCCCACTGTCCCTCAGAACTTCTTCCAGAGCGAAAAGGGCTGCGACGATGAAAATCCGTTAGTGTGACGTGTTTGATGTCATCGAGGTTTAGTGAGTTTTTTTCGCCCAGATCACACCATAACGTTTGGAAGATAGGTGATAGCTGTATGGAGTTAGCTCCGGGGTAAAAGGAAAGGGTCGTCCAGGTCCGTACTTCCAGAAATTGCAGCGTAACATTTGTGTGACGTCGTCTTGCGGTGTGGTGCAGCCGTGTGACTTCGGAGGGTTTTCGGGGTTTTTCGCTGTTTCGGTCTTTTTCAAGATTCTTTTTTCGGTTCTGTTTTTCGATGTCGGTCGGTTTCTGGAGTCTAGGAAGAAATTGGCGATGATCCTCCGACAACACTTCAACTGCTTCCGGAACAATCCAGCAGAACATCTTGCGGATCTTAGAATACAGAAATTCAAAAGCTGGAAAAAAACTAGCAAAAGTTCAAAAAAACGACTTTTAATTGAAGTCGTCAACACGTCGACTTTTCCTGAGAGGGTTGATTAACGCCGGCAATTATCCTTTATCGCTGCTCATTTTTGAAATGCACTTCCATTGTTTTACGAAGAAAATATATTATTAGAATTGGGTTTTCACAGAATTGAAATCGAACACGTAGATGTACGTTCAAAGGGATTGTCCAATTTGAATATATATATATATATATATATATATATATATATATATGTAATATTTAATACGCTACACATTAATTACAATTCAATTTAAATACGAATTTAGAACACTACGTAATACATTGAATTTTAATTTAAATAGATATTTTAATTTTAATTTTTGCACGTTAGGATTTGAGTCACAGAGTTTCTTGTTAGCTTCTCATAATTTCAAGTGGAATTTGAACCCTTTTTCATTCACTTTTGACACGTATTTTTTCAAATGTTCAAAATACGTGTATATTTTTTCATTTACCTAACCTTCTTAAATCTCAACCCCGTGGTTTTGTTCTGGTTTATTGTCTGTATGCAGAAACAAATAGAGTAGGAGACAATCCAGAAAATTCCGAATTGTGAGCGTCAAAACTTAAGAGCTGCGGTTGTCAGGTCCTTATGTCAATTTCTTTTGAGAAATGCGTGCAAACGTTGCTCGTTTGTCAACGTTTGAAGTCGTTTCTTTTAGGATTCCCGGCTGAAATTCGCTTTCTCAGATCTCAAGAAACTTCTTTTTTTTTTGGCCATATTGAGAGAACATTTCTGTTTCTGCCACCACTTTCTCATATTCTCCTTTTCTTGAGAAGAGAAGAGATCTTTTTCTTTACTTTTTAAGAAAATTTTCCTTTTTTAACGTTACCATTGCAAGCAAAAACATATTTTGCTCCGAGAATTTCCTTGCGTAATGAGTATTTGCTTTTTGGAGCACGAGGCAAATGACCTGTCTGGTCTGAATTAATCAAAAGGTGGACCGTAGATCCATGCCGAGTTGTCTTCGCGTGTACTGTAGCATTCTTGTAGCACGGTCGCAATTATTCTGAATTATTCTACGCGCGGATGAGCAGAGCCGCTAGAAAGAATTCATTAAAGCATTTCAGGAAGTGCTTGTTAGGAATGTCCCGGAAGGAGAAACAAAAAACAATGATGCTCAATCAGTGGACCTATTTGAAGTGGTCCGCCACTTTACAGATCTTGAAAAAAAGTGTGAACACGTCGCACAACAATTGTTATCCTCTCAAATGCAAAGAACGATCGTTTATTTTGCATTTATGGGCATTTTCAACCATTCAGCGTTGCTCATTTTCCTCTTTTATTGATGCAAAATACTCCCACCTCAATTATTCTAACACACCGCTATTTAATTAATTAATTGTTTATTTATTTGTGTACGACTACAGGTTTGTCCTGAATGGAAGCAAAAAGAGCTGGAACCGGCTCAAATATCGCTTAACCTTTACCGAATAAATGTAACTATTTCACATGCTCACGTGATGAGTTCTCAGTTACCTCACTGCGACAAAGGATGAGGGCCACCACTAGGGTGTTCCTTTATTGATTTTCGATCACTTCATTCCTTGAAAATACTATAGTGGACCTATAAGCGAAAGCAAAAAAAGGAGGCAGAACCATAGAGAGAAATCCACAAACGGAAGTTCATTTTGACTCCTCGTGCGCCACAAACGGCTGTTTTCGTTGAATAAACAAGCGAACAAGCTCGATGATGAATCCGACGACGACACGTCAGTTTTTTCTTTTCATCGTTGCGTAATATGTCGGAGTTTTTTTTTATTCATTTGTTTTCTATATTGACAGACGGCGAATTGATGACATTATAATCTTTCGAATATCCCTTAGTATTCTTAGACAAGTAAAAGTTATTCCCCTTAAAAATCTCTGCCAAAGTCTTTTTTGGATACTTTTCTGGAAATAATTTCTCTCTTCTTGCCATCTCCACGCAGACTGGAATTAATATTCGATTTAATACTTCGATGCCAAGTCAAGGATAGAACAGACAATTGTTCTTATTTTTAGTTATTATGAAGGAATAAAGAATTTATTAATATAAATACACTTATTTCACGGCGCGTAAATACTGCCACGGGTAAATAATGGCACAAAAAGCTTACAAAGTCACTTTTACAATAAGATCTCTCAAATTAGGATTTATTACTATCAAAGCTAAAGAGTCACTCACTGGATAACACTAACAGTAACACTGGATCCACAATTACCCAAATATGGTAATGAGGTCGTTATGTGACCATCAACGAGCCGGATTCAAGTCTTCCCTTACGGATTTTTTCCCATCCAAATTTTCGTCTTGGTATAGATTGGTTCAAAGCTGTTAGCTTTGATGCTGGTTACGGTAACCCCAATTATCGTGTGCTCAGCGCTTGATATCGCACCTAAAATAGGCTGGATGAACCGTTTTCTGAAAAAAGCTAATGTGGGACACGAGCTCAACTTTGTCCCTTCTCCCTCGTGGCATCAAATGGTAGTTACTGTAGTGAGAATTCTTGCCACAGTAAGATGCTCCTCTCCGGAAATCTCCTCTCGGGATAGCGTTGACGGGAGATTCCGCAACCTTAGTTGATTCCGCTATTTCAGAATAGAACGTTGCTCTCTTCCGAAGGAGACTCTTCCGAAGTATCTCCCAAAAATGTAATTCCTCAAAAATGTCCCTAACCATTCTCCACGATGATTCTTTATAAAGCAGTGTCCAGGCACACAGAAAAATTTGTGACCTGCATGGAACGATTTGTTGAAAACGTTCACGGAAAAGAAACAACGGTTAGAAGCCGTAATCGCTCATTTCGTATTTCACCTCAACCTCAGCAATAGTGGGCAGCAATTTAGCGAAAATTTCATTGTGTTTTTCACATCTATTCGTTCAAGCCCACGCTAACAATTCGTACTCCACTCACGCTGCGGTCCCCCCAACCAAATTCTGACCTTTTCAATTGCATTTGTTGTCAAAAATTCCTCTTGAAATCCTGAAAATCGGAAAACTAGTTTTATCAACATAAAAATTCCCCAATTCCAAGTTTTGGTATTTTTCCTCGCAATTCAACTGCACCTGCTTGACAAAACGAAATTGGATATATTTTTGTTGTTTAAATTTCCATCAATTTTTTTACTAGTCAAATTTTCAAATTTTTGAAAGTGAAAAATCTCGTTATGACGGACATTTGCAGCTAAGTTACAGGTGTAAAATCGTGCCTCATTCAAGATGTATACCTTTTTATCATGGCTATTTTATTTATGTACCCGTTCCTGCAAAAAAGAAAAAAAAATTTGAAATTGCATCTATCTGATACTATTTTTTGGGATAACTGTGTTTTAGGAAAATTTTGAAAAAAAAAAACTCATGAGGAATCCATCCATCAGATGATTAGGACTGAAACGTAAAGAATTCTGAAGGAGAGGGAATTTTAGCATGACATAATGACGTAATTCCTGACCGCACGGTATTTTAGAAGTGTTTTTATTGAGTGAAGATATCGGAAGAAACATATTGAATTACTAAAAATCCGAATTTATTTCATTTCCGATTCGTTTTATTCGATCATATGGCATTTTTAAAAGGTTCCAGGGCCCCTGACGAGGCTTACGTAAATGGGCGGGGCTTATGGTTTGTATACAAATATATTATATACATTTATATACAAATATTGTGTAAATATATTTATATACAGTTATTTATATAACTGCATAAAGCACATAAACATAACAAATAAAATAAACAAATAAAATAAAATAGAATAAATAAAAGCAATTGCAATATGATAACAACAGCATAAGCAACATGATATGTGCAAATATACAAATAGTGTATGTACACTCTAAGCCCCGCCCAATTATGGATCCAACCCTCGAATTGATTTTGAATTTAAAAACAAAAACAAAACGAAAAAGACTGACGACTCGAGGTAATCACATTGTCTCTCATCTTCCTCAATTCGTTCGATATTCTGCTTAGAAGTGCACAGTAGGAAATGTGACACCTGAAGAGGCGGAGCTTCGATAAGCGCTTGCTGATTATACTCGCGTAGCGTAGTAAGAGGAGAGTTTCTCTTAAAAACGCAATATGATCTTCTCATGTTCGACGTTCTAGTACGTTCCAGTACATTCGTAATAAGAGATGATATTAAGGGACATTCTTAAAGTAGACAATTTCGGAAGCACTTGTGTTTTTCTCACGTCTTCGCTCTGCTTTCACTCATTCTACTAGGGTACAGTAATTTATCGCTGTAAATGTCGTATCGATTTTGATAAGCTGTACACGAGGTTATTAAATAAATTTATTGGGTAACGTTCCGGCAATATCGCCTTCTTCAAGGCCTGAAATGGGCGATCCCCAATTCTCCAATTTTGACGACCAACCTCTCCACAACTAAACTGATAAACTCCACGCCTACTTTCAATCACCAATTTAGCGACTACACTGAGTGCTCACCTTAGATCGAAGACGCCTAGTATGGAGCGCTGACTGATCGATCACGAGGGCGAATGCTTCGAATGTTACATTCGGATCGGAAGAACCATTCGAGTATGGGGTGAGTTCCCGCGTCATCGAGAGACATCCACTCTTGCGGTTCATTTTAGGGTTTTCGGCTTGGATCCAAAATGTTTCCAGCGATTTTCGAGGCAACGTTTTAGATTCGTGCGCTAAGATTTGGACCATAATTTCAAAATCGGCTCCGTCGTGTTTTTGTGTTCTATGGGCACCTAACGGTGTCCATTCTCGTAACCTATTCTTGCCGTTCACGTGCTCTTTGATACGGACATACAGCGGTCGTGCCGTTTCACCGACATACTAGTCGCCACAGTTCGTGCCGGAAATCAGGCAGATTACCCCGTTTGCCGAGGTTCATTGAAAGTCGAACTTCTCAACTATCGCTGTAAAGTTCTATGGATGACGTGTTTTAGTGAATCTGTGCTCGACAAACGCCGCTTTTTTTTTGAAATATTTTTCTCTTAAATGCACTTTTAAGGGACTTTTTACTTCTTCTCGTCGCATATTTATGTGAATGATTTATTTCCGCTATGAGTTAAGAATAGAGGGAATTGCAGTACGGTAAAAAAATGCTAAAGGAAGATATGGATATTGCATGTCGTAAAATGTAAGTGGTTTCGGATAAAGTTACCATTTTTTGTATTTTTTCTCCTCATGTTCCTGTTCAACTCCCTTAAGTGGAGGATTTCTTTTGTAGCTTTCGAACCTACTTCTCCTTAATGTGAATTGGAGAAAATGTTTTAAGTACTCTATTGCATGTATGCTTACGTCTTCAGAGCTTTTGGAACGGAATATGGGAACATCTATAACTCCCAATTGTTGTACTAGGTTGGGTCATAAATAATTTCCATTTCGTTTTCCGGACATTTATTTTTCAGCATCACAGAAATTAATAAGAAAGCTAATCTAAAAATATTCTCTCCGTTATTTAGTATGATTTTGGAATTTCTGGATTTTGCTCCAACATTGACCTCAAAATATCGTCATCGATGTCTAAAGGGCTATATCAACCTACGTGCCCCTTCCATTCCCTTCCCTTCCCCTTTTTTCAAGGTCACACTCCAGGACGGAATTTATAAAACCAATTTCTAGTCGTCCAATCGGTTCCTTCACTGTGTACACTGCATGTTTTTGAGGCTGCACTATTACCTCGTTTAAATTCCCAAAGGATCACCTAGAGCGAGTGTATTTTTTAATTCTCTATTTTCAAAAAAAAATAAACGCAACGTGCACCTCACTAGAGTGCTGTCTGGAGACCAACCGAACTTTTGTCCGTGTAGCGACAACAAAAATCCTTTGTTTGGGTAATAATCCATTGTATCCGTGAATAATAACAAAAATAACAATGAGTACTGTGTACTTGGCCGGAAATTGCTAATGGCTCAACCTTAAGTTTGTGAAGTAATTTTTTGGTTCAAAACTGGCTGCAATTGACTAGCAGACCATGTTTCATGTGATTCTATGTGTTCCGTCCGAGAAGATAGTTGCGCTGCGTCGATGTTTCGAATGTTTATTAATCATGAAATTTTCAGATTTTTTTTTTCATGACATTATGAAATCATTCATGATCACATTCGTCTCCTTGACTTCCGTTGATCTTCGAGCTGGTCGAGCGGGTGGCAGTAATTCTTCCATTTGTTCCGACCGCGTGCCAAAGTCGCCCACTGGTTCCTCCTTTTGCGAGGGACACGAAGAGCATCATATTTTTCTTTGAAGGATTTCGTGAAGAAATCTGAACATCGGGTTGGTAGTCTTTCTGTAGTGCGCTTAATATCACGGGGAACCCAGTCGCTCACAGCTCTGCTCCAACGGTTGTCGTTAAAGCGCATTAACGACATGATGTCGCGAAAAAAAGACCCTGAAAATCTAGGAATGCGCTTCTTCAGTGATCTCGTCTCTGCAGGTGTTGCTCAGAAAACAAAACGAATGGAATTTGAGCTTTGACGCGGAAACCGTTTGCAGATTTCAGTTCTTATTTACTTTTCACTACAACACCATAGATTCACGGAGAAGTCGACTTCGTTTTCTCGTTTTCAAAAAATTGAGCCATGGAAATGAGATTATCGCCATCACGTTTCATTTAAACTTATCGTTTAACTCGTTAAACATCTTACAGAGTTATTTCTTTCAAAAGTTCTTTTGCATTTATATACATTACGGAGGGAAAAATAAAAAAAGAAGAAAAGAAAAGTGTTGTATGAATAGTACGGAATCAAAATTGGAAATCTAAATTTTCATACTCGACTTTTTTTTGTGTACAACTGATCTGATGTGTCCATCACCGAAAATTCATTTCGATATACCCTGGGTCATTCTTTTGTTTTTTTTTGAACATTAAATATTTTTTTATGCTATGTTTCCGCAATTTGTACAATTTTTCTTCAATTTTCCAATCTCTTTGCGTAATATCATAAAGGATAAAGTGTCTGGCGTTAATCAGTCCGTTCGGGATGAGCCCCCACGTTCACTTCAATTCAGAATCGTTTGAGCTTCACTAGCGTGTAACTGGCCTGTGCAATTACTTTAAAATTAATTAATTACTTAGCCGATTAGTCAAGTCAGTGCGTTTATCCTCACAGATAAGTCTGGTGCACGTTTATCGACACCGCCGCAGTGAAAGGCTCGGTTGGCATTAGGTCGGATTCGAACCTCTGATCGATCGTGCAGACAGCGGAACCTCTTACCGACTGCGCTACACCCGCCTTTTATGATGTCATATGTTTTAACAATGAACGGAAGATTAGCATTTTGCTTATTATTTGGTTATAAGGCGAATGTGTAGGAGTAGCCGGATTTTTAGCGGAGAACTGTTGGATTACTAAATTTCTACGAATTTTATCAGTTCCAGTTTTTTTGAAACCCCACGAATGCCAACCGAGCCATTTAGTAACAACAATAATATGGTACCAGACTTGTCTGGGAGGATAAAAACACAGATTTGACGGTTTGGTTCAGCTCTGCAAGCCAACGTAGGTCAATGCGTGTTTATCAAACCTGGTTGGTTCTGAATAGAGTTCGAACGCGTTGACGCAATTCCAAGCGCGTTGGTTGGCGCCCGAACTTTATTCTTTAGCCTTATTCGTTTGGAAAAATGCACTTATGGCGCTAAATTTACGGATAAAATAAATAAATAGAAAAATAAAGATGATATAAACGAGAGAAACTGTAGGTTCACAATAAAGAAAGAGATGCATGTATTTGCTCACACCTACATATGTATAGACAGTGGTTTGCTAGCACTATTTTATTCTATTATTTTTTATTTTATCATATGTATTTGTACTTATCATGTTTTTTACAGTTTGTATTTACAGCATTATTATTTAATCATTGTTTTAAAATTTTGCTTATGTATCCCGCTGTATTCACTCGAAAACTACAACTTTTTCGGATACAATTCACCTACGATCGTGGCAATTCCTGCAATATGACGGATGACTTATGATAACTTCGTCGTTCCTTAACGACCTCCGTTTGAATTCGGAGTTCTTAATTTTTACTATATTCATGCCTCGCTGCTTTTTATTCTTTTTGTGTTCCATTTGTGCACCGAAAAATTAACTTTCCGTGGTCTTAGGAATATAAGAATCCATGGAATGCTTAAGGACATTGAAGCGAATGATGTACGATACAGCTTTTATATTTAAGTGGTTATTTATTTATTTAAGTTGTAGTTTAATACAAGTATACGGCAGAATTTGTAGAATTTCCAGTAGAACATACAAAAACATGCCTTATTGAAATTTCTATTAGCAACTGCGTATTAAAAACTATATACTGATATTTTCTGAACGAATACTTTAATCAGGCGCACTAGTGGAGTATCATATACTAAATATTTTAAGAACCATTAAAAAACCCGTAGTCGACGAAGACAAAGTTGCGTTTTAATCCGATTGTGTATTTTACCGTACACACGCCATCATACCGTATCACAGAGTTTTATAAAGGTGCGTCGTAGGCTAGAAAAGATGTGTCAAGCTGTTTATTGTTTACCACACGCATCATATTATATTGTTCGATTATTATTTTGTTTCAATTTTAATTTTTTTCTCGTTTTCTTAATTACTTCCAAGCTTTCTATTATCCCTTTAGTATTGCCATTCATTTTTTTATATAAAGAAAACTGGAGATCTACTTTTGAATCTCTCATGATTATTTTTTTAGCAATGACAGAAATAAACTAATAATATAAATATGATATAAAAATAACATTGATAATAATAGTAATAATAATATAAAGGAAATTTCTCTTTTTTTTTTTGAAGAATTTCTTACTCCAGAAATGGCGGAATTGTTAAGTGCACACTGTTAATTAAAAACGATTCAAACACTATTTTTTTAGTCCCTGAAGAGGAATTCTTGGAAAGAGAGGAAGTGTGTTCTTCTTTTAAAAACTTGCGCACTATAGTAGTGGACTGCTGAATAGTTGTGATCTTAAAAAAATCAATACAGCAAAATTCTGACTATTTTTGGTTTAAAACAGGATCATATTCGCTATTTCATACCTACATCGCTTCACTTCACACTGTTACTTTAACTCTGAGTGGAATAAGATTTTTTATCGGATTTAAAATCCAAAATATTTCCTATGTAAATATTATGCATGTAAAAATGTGAAAATCCTTGTGGAATGACGTATAAATGTTAGCTTTGAGTACCGTTATTACTATAAAGTTGTTATGTCTTTCATAAATGGTTTGTTGTTTGCGTGCCTAACAATTACATTTGCCTAACAATTCAGGATTCAAGCGAGGGAAATGATAAAACCTTTAGCGGGGGGATTCATAAGTGAATTAATTATCATGTTTCATTCACCTTAAGCAAACAAATTCTAGAAAAACATCCATTTACTCGTTTTTAATTTCCATATATACTTTCTCTGGGAAAGAATTCCTGTATCCTTATCTGTACACGGTTTCATTTCTATTTTTCTACGATTTTTTTCTATTTCTATTTTTAGTTGTATAAAAATTTCTATTAGTGTTTTATACGAAGTTCAATTTTCTACGCTAACTGCTTATTTTAATAAAAGTAGCGCCTTTTTCGTACAGTTTTTTGTGCAGCCTCGCATTTCAGAAGAAATTCTAAAATTTGCTATTGATTTAGTGTGATCCAATAGATTTTCACGTGCTGAACGCCGCCAACAGACCCTGCTTTTGAACTGTTCTCTTCTAAATATTACAAGTTATAAATTATGTGGATTATTTATTGTTTATTATTTGTTGATTGCAAACTATGTATACGAAGTACAAAAAAAATCTGTCATCCTCCGTTATTGAGGATCGAATGTTTTAGTTTGGGTAGTTATCCACATTCAACAGAGCTATCGTATCGTAGTCAGGATTGGAATTTGAAAGAAAGATTTTTCTTTTTCTTGCCTGTTCTTTTCCCTTATTTTTCCTCCTCTTCCTCTCTGAAAGTCTATTTTTGTAGAATTAATAGCCTCTTGGTTAATCCTTGAATATAGCGCAGTGACAAGATGTCACTAAGAGGTAACGTTTGCCAAGTGGTAGCGTCGATTTAATGGCGTTGCCTTAGGAAATGAAGCAGTTTCTCTCTTCGAAGTCAGTGCACTACTAGAAGAGATGTCTAACTGGTTGATCGTGGAGGGTCCCATCCAGTCCCATATGTCTTGCAACGATTCTGATTTGAATTGGAACGCGTTCGCTAATTGCAAATGGCGCTTTGAATCGCACTAAACATCTTTGACTTCAGTGATTATGTACTCGATTCTCATCCTTATGATATTATTTTATTGATTATTTATTATGTGCTTCGCGTATTTCTTGCCGTGTCGGAAAAATCCCGCAAATCACCACATAATTTCAATTATTCACTTCCAGAAGCGCTTCGATCTGTTTACGCGGTGATGAACGTACCGAACGTGTTGACATTGATACTCTCATTGGTGCTTCGAACCGGAACATCTCGTCCAGGACGAAAACATCATCCACAAGTGAAATGTATGTGAGAGATGTTCTCTAATTTAAAATATTTATCCTAGACCTAGAGAGCTTAAGTTTTAAACGGCTTCCCCTATCCATATTTCACTCCGTATTCAACTTTTTCTTAGCTGTACGAAAGGGAAATTATCGGAAATTACTGTGAACGCATCCTATAATCTTGTAACTCTCATAATTCTGGGTAAAAGAAAATCGCAGAGGAATTGAGGTTACGAGTAAGACACGCACATGACAGAAAAAAAAAGACGGAACGAAAATGTAAGGTGTAAAACGTAAACGTAAACGACAGCGTAAACGCAAAGGAAAATGTAAAAAATATAAGGGGGAATGTTTGCGCACGAGTACAGCAAATAGTTTTCTTGCATATTTTGTAGGAAAACCATTTTTAAGCTGCTAATGTCGGTCCTTACTGGAGTTCAAACATGTCATTTTAGTCAAATTTTCAAAATATTCAGAGTCTTGGAGTTGTAGTTGTGAAGGATATAAAATCGTTCGCAATATTATGTGGATTACGAATGTGTAACCATCATTTCACTTTTCGAAAAATGTGTCCACGTCAAAGATCATACATCCTTGGGGCGCAATTATCTCGGACTCAGCCTTGTTAACATGTACCCGCAATTAATTTCTTCAGAAACTCTTTCCTTGATAAGTTTTGATAGTTCTAATTACATTCAATCGGTAGAACTCGCGCTCACGAATCTATTGATGTTTAGATCTTATAATAAAGATCAAATTGAGGCGAGTTATGAAAAAAAGGTGAAAAAGACGCGAATCCGCGTCTTTTTCGTCTTCTGTCGAAAAATTAGCGATCCTACTGTAGATTAGAAAGGATTAAATTCATCACTGTCGTTTGCTGCAGAAATTTTTGTACCATTTCTGGGAGAAGTCCGCTGCAATTAAGCAAAAAATCTTGTACTGAGGGATATCTTTTTTTCCTCCTTGCATTTCTTCAGCAATTCAGTATAGAAATTTCTATTTTAGTTTTTCTATTATTTCCTTGTTTACGACTTTTGTATAGTTAAGAAATCGCCCACGCTCTGGACAGTCATGGATTTGATTTTCTTATTTTCATTTATTTTAATTATTTAACCGGTTTATTTTTTTCTCGTTTATTATCGCGTGCTGGGGTGCTTAGTGTACTGTACATAACAAAATCGAACTATGAGCTGAATAGAGTAGGATTTGAAAGAAATTTTCAGGATTATAAACAACAAAACCTTAATCATCTGGATTTCTTCAGTCTACGGTCTTTCAAAGCCCAACTTTCAGCTGACCCTACAAATATTTTGGACACCATAATGACGCACTACGACAAAAGAGTTCGACCAAATGCGGACACCGTTCATCCCGTAATCGTTCATATGACGATCGTCTTAGGAATTCTCACCGAAGTGGTGAGTATGCGCAGAAAATTTTTTCTCAAGCACTTTCTTTTTTTTCAGTAATTTTTTTTCTGTTTTTGACATTTTCTATGCATCACGGCACTATGTTGAATATAACTATGGTCCACGCACCTACGCTTAGGGTCTCATGGGAGAAAGCGAAACGTTTAATTCGGATATCTACGAGTTTGTACTTTCTGCACGAGTGCTTAGAAGTTTTTGGAGGGTATTCTAGCACGCAGAAAATTGCTTTATTCGCATGGGCTGAAAGCTAAGCGCTTTGAGGTTGCGGATGAGGGAATTAACGTAATGTAAAAACCTCATGGAAAAGAGTTATGAAATTTAGGGGGTGAATTGCAAAAGCGAACATGGTCTCGCTCAATTTCCCTTAATCACCCTGAAAAATGGCGTGGGAATGCCGTTTCCACCTACAAAATATGTTAAAACGCGGCCTCTCATAAACGCTCCGATACCATCAGCGGCGTATTGATTATAGTTATATTGATTGATTATAGTTGAATAGATTGGCGAGGAGACCTCATCGATCCTCGACTGCTCGCTCGTGGATGCGGTGCGTTCACGGGGGTGGCGCGTTCTAACGTGCTTCGTAGGATGAAACGTCGTTTTTCAGAACCATTGGGGGAGTTTGAGCCCATATTCGCAATCTACACCCTGAAATTTATATTTTTTATGTGATTATTACACTACGCCATTTTTGTGAAACGTTTTCTTTAACTTTTTTCTCGAATGGGAAATTTCGAAATTTTAGATTTTGAAAAAATTTAAAATTTCGAAATTTACCAACCAATTTTCTAAAATTTTAAATTTTTAACGTAATTTTTTTTCTCGAATGGTACTGTTTAGAATTGTTACAAGGATATTCTCATGTGTTTTTTTTTTCAGAGAGAAAACCAACAAGTGGCAAGTTTCGTAATCTCTCATGTACAGGTGAGATTTACAAAACTTTGTTTTTTTTTTTTTTTGAGATCTTAATGAAAACAACGCAGTGACCACAGTAGAAATTCTGTCTTCTGTGTAAACCCTTTCCGCTTTCAGAGATGGCATGATCCAAAACTTCAATGGGATCCGGACAAATACCATGGTTTGAAGCAAGTGGTGATGCCACAGAATCTCGTCTGGGTACCGAAGCTCTTTATATACAACAGGTACATAAGCGCACTTGCAAACGGGTTCGTATTGGAACATTTGGTGAGAATTTGATGTCTGTAGGAATCTGGGACATTCCTTCCTTCTTTCTTCTTTTGAACAGTCGTTGCGTTTCGTGATGGCTGTAGATTATCTCCTAGGTTGTATTTACGAAATCGTGAGACACCGGTGGAGCACCGTGTACTTAATTCGTCACCAATGATATTTAGAAGCGTTATCACAGCGTATTTTGCTGGTCTGATTAAAGTTTCAAAAAGGTTCCGTATGTCTGTCTGCTCAATCAGCAATCAGCTTTCATTCCTCTTTTAGCATAGAGGACTGAAGGACACATTTACTCATAAAAATTTTCGCTGTAGGATTTGACGTGAGATTGAGTTTGAAAGTCGTTCTGGACATAACACCAGATATCCAACACTGCTTTAGTGATTATCCTGCTCAAATTACTGTACTGGGTATAATAGTAGTCTAGAGAAAGAATTTTTTTCGTCTTGTCATGAACCACTTATTTTTGAGTGCTTATGAACAGGCTGATTGCTAGTTTTTGATCGGATCAATGTGTAGTTTGTTGTTGCACCAGCATTCACGAATAAAACCCTTAATTCGAGCGTTTCAACGAGATCTGGGACGGTTGTAGCGCAGTCGGGAAGAGGTTCCGCTGTCTGAACAATCGATTGGAGGTTCGAATGCGGCCTAGTGCTCACCAAGCCTTTCAGCCTTTCATCCCGCCGGAGTCGAGAAATTGGTACCAGACTTGCCTGGGAGGATAAAACCACTGACACATCGGCGCTAAGAACTCTATCTTTTATCCTTCATCCGAATATTCTAGCGTTTTTGATTCGAGAAAGCGAGAAAACATTTCGAACAAGATTTGGATCATTCATATGTGGCAACTAATGTGAAGATTAATTTTACACAAAAGGGAAAAATGGAAAACGAAAAAATGTAACCAAAAAAATGGTGCAAAATTTTTGCAACTTTCGCAACAACTGTATCGACACCTTTCTCCTAAATTTTGAAACGTTACTCGTTCAGTTGCCTATGGGTATCCTGAAGCCTAAAAGGAAGCGGAATACGAAAAAAACACCGTGTGGTCTTGAACATACGATCCTGTATAGACATCCCATACATGTTCTAAAAAAATGTATTCCTCAAAAAAATTAAATTTCGCTCATTCTCGAATTTTCAGTATGGACACGAAGGATATGCTGAACGAGGACCGTTATGATGTAAGAGTTCAACACACAGGTCATATAAAAATCAATATCCCACAATTTGTTACGAGCTTGTGCCGAATCAATATCGACTTGTTCCCGTTTGATACACAGGTGAGCCTGGATTTTTCGCCTCATACGTCGACTCTAAGTGGATTAGACAAGTGTTTTTAGTTTTGCGCAGTCGCTTTGGCTTCGCCGTTATTATCAGTTGAGGAAATGGATGTGAACGCCACTCAACCTCCTAAGGATTCGTATTTTTCGGTACGCGATTTAGAAACATTGGATTTTCTACTCGTGAACGCTTCTCTTGTATGACAAACATTTTAAATTAAATTTCTGCAAGATTATGATTGTATTTGATTTTATTTCCTCCATTCTCCGTCTCTTGCATCCGTATTACTGTAGGAGTGGCGTTCCTGAACCCAGCTGCACCTAAACAGGATAATCTATCTTTCTGTATGGAAGGAATTCACAAATCCAAGAACCATATATTTTAACAATTTCTTAGTAATCGCTGCTCTCACTCGAACAAAAGCTATTACGTTTCAATAGGAGTAAGTAGTTCTGATAGAGTGAATGCCATCTGTTTCTGTACCTCAGGGAAAAATTCAGCTTGTCGATCGGCAAATTTAAGCAACAGCCAAGATTCTTAAAGGCATCACCCCACGAATCTGAGGTGGTACGGATTTCAGGTGGAGTATTCGTATACGGCATAGTAGATTATAGAGAGAGGGGTGATTCCGTCCATTTCTTCCGTAAGGCTTCGAGCGTTCTGGCGCGCCACTTTCTACAACGATTGGAGCGCGCCAGCCTTGTGCACGCGCCGCATCTTCCGGGCCGTTTTCGCGACAATTAGGAAGAAATGGACAGGATCACTTCCTCTCCATAATCCACTATCCCGTTCAGGAATACTCCACCTGAAATCCGTACCACCTCAGATTCGTGCGGTGATGCCTTTAACAAACTTTATTACGGCAAACGTTTCGGCGTTGTCGCCTTCGTCGGAGCCTGGAAAGTAGGAACATTTGCAATACATCCTCTCAAATGCCTTATCCAGAACAAGTCATCAGCCCCTGAGATATTACACTCGGAAACAAAACCAAAAGACCCCAAATCGTTGTGCCTACCTCAGTATCCGCGTTGCCGTGATGTTAGCAGATATCGCTCCACTCCAGAAAAATTCAGCTGACTAGCATCTCTCTTATTCACTTTTATTAGTTTATTAAAAGTATAAAAGAGGAAGAATGTCTGGAGTTAATCAATCCGCTTGGGATGTGCGCCAACGTACATATTTCAATTCGGAATCGTTTGAGGTTTACGGACGCGTGTCTTCCTGACTCCTGACTCTTCGACATGGTTTTCAGGAAGAACAATAGTATGAAACAACTTTTAAAACGTGCACGGAAAAGTAATGATTGGCTGTTCATACAAATTGGGAGATGAGAGCAATAGATAAGTACCAGAGTTCTCGATGTTATTAAATCGAATTGCGATGCCCCAACACGTTCGGCTTCAATTCTGAGTTTTTTTCTTGGGTTACAGATCGCTCAGATCCCGATGCGTCAATTTAGCGTTTTTATCCTCCCGGACAAATATGATACATGCTTGTCGATTCGGAGTGATGAAAACCTTTGTAAGCAAAAAATGCCATCATCCCTGCAGTCCCACTAGAACCTCTTATCACAGGGCTACACCAACGCAAGAAAAAGTAACAAGGGACATTTCTGTGAATCGATCAATATATTTTCTTAATTTTTTGTGGTTGATTTTCTTTAAGAAATTGGCAATTTCAGGGAAATGCCGAGTGGGAGGTGATAAATGTGACAGTGCGGCAGATGAAGTTCATGGAAGATGGTGAATATCGCGCAGAAGTAGGTTATTTCGGAAAGGAGAACGAGGAAAACGTATTTTCCAGAATGTAACAATAATCTTACTCGTCTTAATGTTTAGAATATAAAACAGTCAACATCTCACATTTTCTGATAATTTTTTTTCACACCTTTTTTTCCAGGTGCACTATATACTGCATCTCAATCGTCGCCCTATCTACTACATTACAGTCATCGTTGTTCCCACTTTTCTCATCTCTGCTCTTTCCATCCTTGGTATTTTCTCACCAGGATCAAACGACGGACCCAGAAACGAAAAGGTGAGCTCAGAGCACAGTTCTATTCCATGACATATAGATGAAGTGAAGTTGGAGTCAAGTATTGCCTCAGTTTAGGTTTCCTTAGGGCTAGGATCTCTCCTGGCTATGACTGTTCTGTTGGACATCGTAGCTGGAGCTATGCCGAAGAGCAACAGTATACCTCTATTGGGTAAGCACAAAATAGAGCTTACCTCATCCAAACATACAAATCATTATACTTTAATATTTTCAGGTTTTTACATTATAGTAGTAATAATGTTGTGTGCGATCGGGGTCGCAATTTCAATGGCTTTACTCGGTTTATCCCGATCCTACATACAAACCGAGGAACTTCCGTCAAAAACCGCCTATAGGTGAGGGTTGTTTCGAATTTTCGATGCTGTTCGACACCTACATTTCGTAAGGCGCACCCAACCGACCCGTTATGCTTAGGATTCTGTTGTTGACGCCGACAAAGGCGATGAGACTCAGCAGTATTTGCCCCATAGCTCCTTCAGAGAAGATTGCTGGCATAGCGTGAGTCAATTTTTATTCAGAGCCATTTTTTACGTAATCGATTTTCCTCCATTATATCCCTTTGCTTTGCTGTGTTCAAGCCCCAAACTTTTGCTAAAACGTACAACAACACTTCAAAAATTTGGTAAACCGTTTATTTCTGCACTGATGTATGTATGTGTGTGACGTATGCTCTAATGATGTAAAAATAGTCATTTCTCTTCCTAAATTTCTCCAAAAACTGGAAATTTTGAAACTCACTCACTTCAGTACTAATTCCGCAACAGTGAAGTATTAATATACTTTCAATGTAGGCATCGCCCAGAACAGCTAAAAAAAATTACAAACTGAAAAAAAAGTTGTCACGATGTCACACATGTTCCTGGAATGGTTTTTTTTTGATCGATGCACTCAATGGAGTTTTTTGCTTTAGTTGCTCAACTTCATAAACTTCTGTCAGTCTCCAACGCCATAGTGATATCGTTTTCGATCAAAAAACACTGAGTCAGCATAATGCGAATTAAATTTTTGTCACTTCTTTTGACATATTACAGACCTCGTTTCCCTGATCTCGCAGCTATCTATCATCAACTAACAGAAGTGTCCCGTGCTCAAAGGACGTATAGAGAACGTATGGAACGTCTACACTGGAATAACCGGGTTTGTACCATTCCTCTTACTAACTAAAGTTGTCATGCGCACGGCATTCTCAGTCGGCGAAACAACGGGAAAGTTCCGCCGTTACTGTCCTAGGATTCTCGAATTCAAATTCGTGGACAAAAAGCTTTGGCATGCGTTCTTTCGTTCGTTATGCGTTTTGAACTTTTTTTGCTCGACTACAGTATTAAGCCCATATTTCTGTAATCATATGGCAATTACACATCGATCGAAAAGTTTACGTACCGATCGAAACTTTTCATATTGGTCAGTGTTACACAGCGTAAGCGTGCACATGAAACGTATGCAATGTAATCTGTCCAATTCCATTTTGGAACTTGAGGAAATCTGCGCAATCCGAAACGGGACACTTCCACAGGTTCTTTGATTTCTGAAGACTAAGGGGCATGGACACTTCCAGCTTGTTTTATTAATTTGTGAAACGTTTACATGAAAGGTATCACTCCACGAATCTGAGGTGGTGCGGATTTCAGGCAGAGTATTCGTATACGGGATCGTAGATTTTGGAGAGGGGGGTGATTCCGTCCATTTCTCCCTGTATCACTGGAAACGGACATTCCCGGAACGCTGTTTCTTACGACGGCTCGTGTTGCAATGCGCAAGTTTTCGCTCCTCCCTACCCCGCCCTGCCTGCGATTCGTCGAAAACCCATTCGGACAAATCGCAGGCGGCGGGGGGCGGCGCAACGGCGGCGCACTGCAGTTGAGGACGTCGTAAGAAACAGCGTTCGGGGGTTGTCCGTTTCCACTGATACAGGGAGAAATGGGCGGAATTACCCCTCTCTACAGTCTACGATCCCGTATGCGAATACTCCACCTGAAATCCGTACCACCTCTGATTCGTGGGGTGATTTCTTTAAAGGAGAGCCAGCAGCTTCGCGTTATTGCACTGATTCTTTACAGAATTATTTATGTCAGCTAAGAGTTGAGAATGCTTTTAAAACACTTCAAGTTGTAGCTATACATTCCAGGTGGAGAAGGAATGGAACCGGATTTTTTCGCGTGTTGACCATGTCTTCCTCTTCCTATTCCAATCCGCAAATGTCTTGGTACTGCTGATGTTCTTACGGTACGCCTTCATTCCTGTGCCTGATCTGCCCGATGATTTCGCTGTTTAACGATGCGCAACTATTGTGCTGTGGCTAAACCTTTTCCGGGAACGTGCTATGGGTTGACGGGTCAAGTCGAAAGTAGACTACGAGATCCCATTTGTTATGCTCAAAATGCGGCTATCCCCTTCATTGCTTTACATGTGAATGATGGTTAAATTTTTGCACTATAAATATGTAGTTGTATATTTTTTTTACGTACACGGGTTCTGCAATTTGTCTTCCTTTGGTTGCAATAAAGATTAATAAAGTGCTTTCTTGCTTTTTTTTTCAGAGATATCCTGGTAGCATAGTAGATAACCGTTCGTAAAAGACAATTAAAAAAGGAAAGATGTAAATAAGGAGCAAAGCAAGTACTAGAATGTACAAATGTTTGTTTGTAATGTTTTTCGAGGTAAGACGGAGGGGTTAACATTTCCCTCCGCAAAAAAAACGAGCTAATTTTATAGGTTTCAAAAATAATGAGTTGACAGTATGCAGCCAACATCTGTTTGCTACATCGTCTAATAAGATACTTACTATAATACTGTAGGTCAAGTTGCGCTGAGTTAGTCGTACACTCTCCCGTGTTCGAAGAAACATCGTCGAAGAAGAGTGTAGCGATTTTCTTTTCTGCTGAGGACCGATCTTTGAAGAAGATGACGGTGGCGTTTTTCATCGAACATCAGCCATCAAGATTAGGGTTTACACTTCATCCAGCTGCACACTATGCGCGCCATCGCGTCACCGGTTGACGACAAGTGCAGTTCCCATACTTGGATGTGTTATCCTCATTACCAAACAACTCATCACCATCACTATTCTGTGCAGATCCTAATACAAAGCATTCTTTTGAAAAATGGAGTTAGTGTTTATCAACATGGCCGTCATTTTAGAAGAGTTTATTCCCCGCAGGTTTATACACTCCGAGGTACATATAGATTTTTCTGCTCTTAAGAGCAAGCGGTGAAGTTTCGATTTGGAAACAGAAAAGAAAAAACGGTCCTTGTACCAAAATTCACAAATGCTCTCACATGAATGCATCAGTATCCTTCGTAGCTTAAAGGCATCATCCCACGAGTTTGTGGTGGTACGGATTTCAGGTGGAGTATTCGTATACGGCATAGTAGACTATGGAGAGAGTGGTGATTCCGTCCATTTCTTGCTAATTGCCGTAAAAAACGGCCCGGAAGATGCGGCGCCGCACAGGGCTGGCGCGCTCCAGTCGAACTCCTTGTAGAAAATATCGCGCCGGAATGCTCGAAGCCGTATCTTCCGGGCTTTCTTTGTTCTCTACGGCAATAAAGATGATGATGAGAATAATAAAGTTTCTGGCGTTGATCAATCCGCTTGGGATGCGCCCCCACGTTCACTTCAACTCAGAATCCTTTGAGGTGCACGAACGTGTAACTGGCCTATACAATGACTTGCCATGGCTAAACTATGTGCCTAATCGGAGTTTTTATCCTCCCAGAGAAGTCTAGAAGCAACTTACTGGCCCCGGTGGAATGAAAGGATAGCTGAGCACGAGGGCAGATTCGAACCTCCAATCGATCGTGTAGGCAGCGGAACCTCTAACCGACTGCGCCACCATACATTGAGGATATTTTATAGTCATAGTCGTACTCTAATTTATCGGCTGGCTCTTTCATTGCATGACCCATGAAACTCCGACTTTTCCCAGTTGCAGTTAAACGCGTTAGCACATCCCAAGTGGATTGATACGCCGAGCACTTTGTCTTCTTATAGTCGTTGCTTTATTGCTTTATTGCTATTTTATGCTACAGTCATTTGTAGGACAAAACACATTACAGAAGTTCACTTACTAAACTGCACTACGCTGAGAACTTCGAAATAAAAAATAGAAATATAACCGTAATTTTTATCCTTGCAAGGTGCTGAGCTTAGCGGACAAATTTAGTGGCAGCGAACGACGACATCGACAGAACTTTATTAGTCGTTTTAACTTTTTGAGTTTTTTTTTGTTGGTAATTTTCAAATAATAAAAAATCTCTCGAGTGAAACAGTTTGAAAGGAAGGATTTTTGATCTTCTAAGATTTCTAGCAATGCTGTCACGGTCTTGCGCAGCGCTATGTACTATACAATGAAAAATATTCGTTAAAATATGGAAGTTCATCTTTTTAATGTAAGAAAGTGCGGTGAAACTAGACCGATTGTAATTCTACACGATCTAACCAATTTGATTCGCTTTAAAAATCGCCATTAAGGAATCTGGTTTCTATGAAGAGATTGGGGCGGGTGTAGTGTAGCGGTTAGAGGTTCCTCTTCCTGCACAATCGATCGGAGGTTCGAAGCCGCCCTAGTGCTCACCAAGCCTTTCATCCCTCCGGAGTTGATAAATTGGTACCAGACTCGTCTGGGAGGATAAAAGCACTGACTTGACACATCGGCTAGCTAGCTCAAGTCATTGTATAGGCCAGATACACGTTCGTGAACCTCAAAAGATTCTGAATTGAAGTGAACGTGGGGGCGCATCCCAAGCGGATTGATTAACGCCAGAAACTTTATCCTTTATCCTTTATGAAGAGATTCTGATAAAATTTAACAAAAATCACCTAAGATAGTCTTTGCGGCAGAAAGACGGTAATTTTCCTCCTTTTTTTTTTGCAGTGTTGTGCAAACTTGAATAGATTACTTATATTTGTCCTGACGTGGAACAGGATCAAATGAGAGTAGCAAAATAAAAAGGTTTTCATACCCGTACAAAAAGACTATTTTCTCGCTTGGTCGCCTGGTTTAAATGAACGCAAAGCAGCATAAAGGCGTTAATTTCGTCTACAACCAAGACTACGTAGTAAATGTGATATGGATACGTTCAAGACTTTGTAGTAAAGTAAAAAAACTTCTCAATTGCTGTGGATTCCTGAAAATTAAATTTTAAAAACTTGTTACTATTGCTTTTTGAAGGCATCACACGACGAATCTGAGGTGGTGCAGATTTCAGGTGGAGTATTCTTATAAGGGATAATAGATTAAGGAGAGGAGGGTGATTCCGTCCATTTCTTCCTAATTGCCGTAAAAAACGGCCCGGAAGATGTAGCGCTGCACAAGACTGGGGAGCTCCAGGCGAACTTATTGTAGAAAATAGTGAGCCAGAACGCCCAAAGCCGTATCTTCCGGGCCGTTTTTTTACGGCAATTAAAAAGAAATGGACGGAATCAGCTCCCTTCACAACCTACGACTCCGTATAGACATAACTCAGCCGAAACTCGCACCACACCAAATTCGTGACGTGATGCTTTTAACTACGAGATCACAACGTAGTCAGTTTCGAGATTCACTGTCCTTAATCAATATTTTGCTCGACTACAGTATTTAGTCCATATTATTGCAATCATATAGCAATTACACATCGATCGAAAAGTTTACGTACCGATCGAAACATTTCATATTGATCAGTGTTACCAAGAAATGGACGGAATCACCTCCCTCCATAACCTATACGAATACTCCACCTGAAATCCGTAACACCTCAGATTCGTGGAGTGATACCTTTAAACTTTTTTTTTGATTACAAGATAGAAGCACAGTGAATCATCGATTTTTGGGAAGCAAATCACCACACTGTCTTATTTCTAGGATCGTTCCGAGCAGAAAATTTCGGATGATTTGGACGTGTTTGCATCCATCGGAATGTACCGTAACTGGTTATTAAGTAATATAAAACAACTATTATAAAAAGTGCTATTATCCCTGATATTATTGTCGTTAAAGGGAAATTCGTTATTATTACCCATGTAGGACGGAAAAAGGACTGGAAATTTGAAAGGAACTGTATTTATTTGTCCTCTTACGCGCACTATTTCTAAACCGACCATGTTGCGAACTTATGGAACCTGCATACGTCCTGTATTGACCATAACAGTCCTTGTTTTTTCTTGAGCTTTGCATGTTGTTTTTCTGGAAATTGTTTACAACGGTAACATATTGATCTTGAACACGTACTAAGCGACCATAACTCTAAGTTTTGCTGAACAAGCTTCACTGAACTTCAGAAATCAACAACTTGCACAGATTTATGAATCAATTGTTAATTTTGATGAAAGTAATGGATTCAGTTGAATAGCGTAGTTTCCCGGCATGATTTATGGGAACAAAAATGCAAATGTTCACACTTCATTTATTAAGCGTACATACAGTACCTCCGCTCGCTCGAAATCATCCTGCCCTGATATTGAAATGGAGTGAGTTTCCCCCTTGCTTTGGACCTGAATAAAAATAATAGTAGTTCGTTTATCACCTCCACCTATATCTGCTAACATCAATAATCCCAGTTTCCTCATGAGCTAGCACCTACCAGCAGCAGTGATTCCAAAATTAACTATAGGGATTAGTGATCCGAGAAGACCACCTAGTCCACCTAATGGTAAGCCTCCTAGAGCAGCGCCTCCCGCGCCTGAAAGAAGGCCTGGTTGAGCACCGCCCGGCAGACCACCAAATTGTGGATGAGCCACTACACAAGACGTCAGTATGGCTAGCAGTCCAACCTTCACAGAAATCATTCCTGAAAAGAAGGAAAATAACGGATATGTTCAAGAGGTGTTCCAAATTCGCAACTTTTTCGTATACGAAACGTCAAGAGAGTTTTTCCACAATGAAAATACGGGAAACACTTATAAAAAGTTGTAGAAAATTCTAGGGAATTGGTTCTGAGCAGCATAATTTGCTAGAGCACATCAAACGACCATTTTTCATTTATTTTTTCGATACCATTCTACGCGCACTTCGGCTTTTAGGATAAATTAAAAATTAAAATTCAGAGTTTTTTGTTTCCTATGTGCTATCCGCTTTCCGACGCATCTACACATGGGGCCGTAAGGACGCAGGCCTATGAAGCAAAGCGTGAATTCCATCTAAGCATTTTTATGCGAAAAAAAGATGAAAATCAAGAAAAGAGGAGCTAAGACGGAAATGCTGATTGCATGGAAACGAAGAAGATTGTGTAGTGAAGTAAAAAAAAATTCTTACTCTACTGTGGATTCCTGAGGAAGAAACTGGAAAACTTGCCACTATTGTCTTTTAAACTTTTTTTCAATTACAAGAATGAATCATTGGTTGTTAGGAAGCAAATCACCAAACTACCTTACTTCTAGGTTCGTTCTGAGCAGGAAATTTCGAATGCATCTATACATGGGCCCGTAAGCGTTCAGCCCTATGAAACAAATGCGTGAATTCTATCTAAATATTTTCATGCAAGAAAAAAAGATGAAAAACAAGAAGAAACGAGCTTAAACGGAAATACTGGAGTTGAGGAAATACGGCTGCAAAATACAGTTCTGGTTCCATGTTGAGCTAAATTGAAAAAGCGAACGGTTTGACTCCAGTTTGTTGACTCATAAGACATTGAAGCACGTAATATTCAATAGATTTTCTGAGGTACGAGCATCAAAAAACTGGTTGTGGAAGAAGAAGAACTGGACGAATTCCTTCTTTATCTGGTGTTATAAATACTCAATGGGAACTTAGTTGAAATCATCACTTTTATGTACTTGTTGGTAGCTATGAGATCTGAAACTAGACTTAGAATTTTCTTTGTTAGGCGGATAAAGCGTTTGATTCGCGTTCGACTCCTCCCTTTGAGGCTCTGAAGAAGGGAACTCGCAGAAACGTTCGTCAAGGATAACGGATTACAACAACAACCTCGTGTACGGCTCAACTTAAAGGCTTCGAGCGTTCCGGCGCGCTACTTTCTACGACGAGCTCGATTGGAGCGCGCCAGCCTTGTGCACGCGCCGCATCTTCTCGCTGTTTCTTAAGGCAATTAGGAAGAAATGGACGGAATCACCCTCCTCTTCATAATCTACTATACGCCGTATACGAATACTCCACCTGAAATCCGTACCACCTCCGATTCGTGGGGTGATGCCTTTAATGACATAAATAGTGAATCGTCGTCATCGTTGAGGTTTATTGAAAGATAACATGGAATGGTAACTGTTATTTTTAAGGGTTAAGTTTTTAGAGAACACGAATTTTATTCTAGAACTATCATGATATATATTAACGGGCTTATTCTGTCACGTGTGTGTGTGTGTGTGTGTGTGTGTGTGTGTGTGTGTGTGTGTGTGTGTGTGTGTGTGTGTGTGTGTGTGTGTGTGTGTGTGTGTGTGTGTGTGTGTGTGTGTGTGTGTGTGTGTGTGTGTGTGTGTGTGTGTGTGTGTGTGTGTGTGTGTGTGTGTGTGTATGTGTGTGTCAGTCACGAAATTCAAAAAGAGGGTGCGACGGGTCCACAATCGCCAGATACCTACAGAATGGGTTGTGATGGGTCCCGCGGCGTCGGGTTGGCGGGCCGGCGCCAGAAACCTATAGAAAGGAATGCGACGGGTCCACCGGCGTCGGATTGGTGCGCCGGCGCCAGATAGCTATAATATGGGGTGCGGCAGATCCTCACAGCGTCGGATTAGTGCGCTGGCGCCAGATATCTATAGAAGGGGGTGCGACGGGACCACCGTAGTCAGATTGGTGCGCCGGCGCCAGATACCTAAAGCGGGTGCGAGGGGTCCACCGGCGTCGGGCTCGTGCGCCGGAGCCAGATAGCTACAAAATGGTGTGGGGGGATTGGTGCGTAATTACTTCGTGTGGATGACGCAAATGATGGATGGTTGTTTTATAGCCGTGGCCACTGGGCGCTTTGCTTTTCGCCTTTATGACTCCTCCGTGTGTCTATCTCCTTCTTCGTTCTCCTCAAGTTGGTAGCACGCCGTTCTCAGAAAGTGGAAACGCGCATGCAAACTATTGCGTAAATAGTAGCAAAATGTTTATGTGATCTGACGTGGAACGTTATCTTTATCAGTAGGACGATGTCTTTCACGTCATTTTATGCCAAAACATCATTCTTTGGTAACTGTTGGGGGAAAACAGGAGAAAAACCTATATTTCGAGTGATACTTTCAAATTTTGTGTGTAATATATTAATAAGGAGTGTTTAAAGCTGAGTTCGAATGTTTTCCGAAAATAGAACTGACGCTTTTAGAAAAAATACTATGAAATCCTTCGCCTTTAGTTATAATATAAAAAAGGAAGGAAGATTGTTGGACATACACGAGTCCAATTTCATAGAAAACGGCACCAATATTAATTTTCGCTGATCAGTGAAGCGAGCGAAGCAAACACCACAGAAAGTCTGAAGTTCGGCTTTAGCCGGACGATCAGACTGGTAAGTGATAAAAAATTCGAGTTGTGAGAATCTATATGACAACATCATGCGTTCATTAAAGACAGAATGTGAAATTCTTCAATTAACCCAGCTTTTGATGGGCTTGAACTCAGGAGTTGACTGAAGGGTAACCTGAATAGTTTTACTTAAAAAGGAGATTTCATTACTCCAAAGTTACATTTATAATGTGTTCAAGTCTCTTGTCCAATTCTCAGAACGTTTAAGAAATCTTGCATGAATGAAAACTACACTAACTCTTCTCTAAATGATCTGAACAGTGCTTAGATGACACATATCTGGATACGCAAACATTGTGCAAACTACGATATTTTTTTGCGCCGATCATTCCACATGTGGGTAGGCAAGGAAAAATTAGAATTGAGACACCGAATCAGACCGAAGAACATGCTGGAATTAGTGCTACTACCATATATTCTTTTATTGGTACCATCTTCGGATGCGCCTAAAATGTGTACGCATCGAATGGTGAAAGAAGAAGGAACGAAACATTGTCACAGAGGTGGAACTGAGTGCTTTGAGGAAAAAAGTGGAAATGTTGCATGTGAAACATGAAGATATACGGAATAGATGGAAAGGATTATATGGTGACATCATATAAATCTTCATCTTACATTTATATACGAATATCCCTAATTATTATTCAAGATATTAGCATTGAAATGTAAATCCATTGCTTGATCGCGTTCGTGTGGCAAGACTTATGACAATGGCAACAAATCCTTACGCAAGCTACGAACACTATGAATTGTAAGGAGTGAAGAAAACGCCACCAAATTCTATGTCCAATCACTAAATTGGCGATCGCTGGCACTTTTTTTCTAAGGATTAGCTACATTTATGCTGCCTACTTAACTCATATCATAGAATTCTTAACATTTTTACGTGAACAAGGTTTTTTTCGAGAACTATTTTGAAGTTTTAAAGTGGCCAGCGTTTCATGCAGCTACATCAAGGTTCATGAGGCTTCATAAATGCTTAATAGAGAATTGCCGATGATCTGCAGTCTAACTGTTAATGGAAGCGTGTCCATGAGTCACGTTAATAGCATAACAATAATGTCCCACACTGGTGTAATGGTGTTCATTTAAAAGCTCAAACACTTGGCATTTCTGCCATGAAAAGCACTTTCGTAGCTCCAAACCAATCTGAAAAACCCCCATATTATCATGCCGTACACATTTTTATTACAATTCTCGCACCGGAATGAAGGAATTTCCGCGTGAAAGCTTCTTTTTTTCTTACATACAGTTATCAAAGGATTAAGGAGAACGACGTTGATCAATCATTATCCGGGGGATGCACCTACACGTTCGAATACGATTCGGATTCGTTTCAAGGCATCACCAAACGAATCTGGGTTGGTACGGGTTTAAGGTGGGTTATGCCTAAACGGGGTCATAGGGGGCGTTTGTGAGGAAGAGGGTGATTCCATCCATTTCTTTCCAATTGCCGTAAAAAACGGCTCGGAAGATGCGGCCCGTGCACAAGGCTGGTGCGCTCCAATAGAACTCCTTGTAGAAAATAGCGGCCCAAAACGCTCGAAGCCGCTTTTTCCGGGCCGTCTTTCCACGGCGATTAGGGAAATATACGCGGGATCCCACCCGTTTCTACAATTCACGATCCCCTATGGTCTTTCACAATCGGAAATCCATATCACGTCAGATTCGTGGGGTGATGGCTTTAAGGTTTCTTCCAATGTGCAGCCCTACATTGACATGCAGGCTAGCGGATGTGCCAAGTTTGCGATTTCATCATCCCAGACAACTCTGACATCAATTTTTTGCGATTTATGAACGTCGAAAGAAGGGATCTTTCTCTTAAAGCTCTCTTAAGGATGAGTTCTGCGGCTCTTGCAACAAAAAACCCAAATGCAAGGGAATCTCGCTCTTTAAGTTAGTGTAAATTGTAAAACACGCCGCCTGACTCCGAATTTCAGCTAAATGAGCAGGAGTGGTCTGCTAAAACTGCAAAATGGTTTAAAGATCCATGTTAGTTTAATTGTTCAAATGTTCGATTTGTGATTTTTGAGGAAAGAAACGACTAACTGATACACTAGTACGGTAGTGAACACGACCAGCAGCTGAATAAATTGGAATAATCAAGGCATCCTCTGTAAAAGTAGAAGTAAAACTTGTGAAAAAGTGCTGGTTTGTTGTGGGCACAGAGCAGTGATAGTAACAATCACATAAAATTTCCTCATTTCACTGATTCTCTTGAAATGCACTGCTGAGGTTTAATAAATGATGGTTTAACTTGGACAAGTGCTGTTCGATTTATCTATTTGATCAATGTTAACAAGCGATTGCGAAGGCGAGCCAGACTGCTGACTATTCCTACCCCATATGCTATTCGACCATGAGAGTACGGTAGCGGACCCCGCTGCCGTGAATACTCGTGCGCGGCAGGACCGTCGATAAGTCAGTAAGGAAGCCATACGGAAAGAGTTCCATTACTTATGAATTAAACCCACAGGCAATCTACAGTAGAGTCAAAACGACATGAAGTACGGTGCAATTGCGTAAGCAGTTGCGCTCTCGAAGCGGTAAGGTGGACCGCAGCATTTGGAGTCGAGGTAGCACCCTTGCTACCACCGTATATTGCTGCGCATCGCGATGGTCCAGTCTTCATTCCAACCGTTGCGCCCCATTGCTTCGAGCGCAGCCGCTTACGCAACTGCATCGTGTTTCGTGTCCTTTTGACCCAACTATACGGTTACGGCTAGTTGTAACGTTGACGGGGAACGGACGGGTTTCTGATGCATCATTCACGTTCGAAGGAACGAATGTATCCGAATGCTCCAGCTATGTATATCCAGGCTGCGAAATTAACATGAACATGGTAAACGACCTGATTCACGCTTACATACTGTGCACCCACAGAAAGACAGAGTAATGCTCGAGGGTAAGTAGGTAGGTTCTGTACGGTTCCCTATTTTGGGCGATCGGAGCATGGACATGAGAAGTTGACGTTGTTCTACTAGCTTGTTTAACGTAAACGTTAGCTCGTAACAATATTGCAATGGGAGCTCTGTGGACAGAGAAGTTTTGTTTCTTCTCCAGGGATTAAAAACAATACTGGTCAACGAAATGTTCATAGCCGTGTTCCGATTGAACGTCCTAATTTTTATACCCTGTGTAAACTCTGTGGTTGATGCTGATTTCAAGTAATTTCATTTATTTCTAATGTTATCCCTCTACTTTTTTGTGCCTGACAAGCCTCTGACATTCACTTTGCGACGATCTCTTCAGTTATTGTTTTTTCCCTGGTCTGTTTTATATTTGTCGAACTTGATTTATCTAGGTTCCGTTGTATCTTAGTTCTGTTTCACAAGTAAGTAACAGTAAGAACTTATTGTATTAATCGCTTTGTTAGCAGTAACCGTCCTTTTATGGTCCTCCAACTGTCAAATCCTCGACGCAGCAGAAATATCGAAACCGCTTCAGATTTGAAACGAGAAGGGTTCGTGCATGGTAATGAAACTTCTGAAAGGAATTGTTGCCGGTGTCGTAAGTTCCGTCGCTGTAAGTAATTAACAGCCCCCTTAACGATAACTTCACAGAAAATCAAAGACGTTTTTATAGCTGATGGATACGACATTGTTCTACGCTGCTAACAATTAACATCTCTTATAATCTTATCGATTAAATGTATATGTGAAATTTCCCGTTGAATTGTTCCGCTATCTGGTACGAAAATAAAAAAAAAATGAAGGCGAAATGAATGGAATGGCAGAGAGATCACAGACTGAGATCAAGAAACATTTCCCTACGAAGAGAACTGAATTATGATAGTTTAAGGTAATTTTGCCAATTTCCACAGAGATACACGTATTTTCTACTTACCTAGCCTTAATCAAGAGCAATGTAACTACTAATTTAAGAATTAGAGAGTTTAGTAAATATTGGGTTTGAAAGAGAAGAACGTGATGCACGGTGATCATCATATACCAGTAAACCATTACAAATTACTGTCAACAGAATGCAAAATCAAGTTGAATTAATTAACAATCCTGATTGTACGCTCCAATTTTACAATAGTTAGAGATATCCACGAAAATGCGTTCACTTTCGTTGATCCTCAATCCTATGCCTGAATCTAAGCATTAAATATGAAAGTTATGTACAAGCATAGAGGGTAGATGGTGGAAACGGAGAAGGAGAAAAGAGAACACACAACAATAAAAAAAACACAGAGAGAAAGAGTTGTTTTCTCAGAGGTAGTCATCATTATCAGTCACCGTGATTTCTGGTACTTCCGCTGCTGGGGTAGCTGACGGCGTTGGGATGACAAGTAGCTAAATCTTTATGCAGTATCCACAAGTATTGGATGAAGGTGGTAGTTTGACAAGTCAATAACTCACCGACTCCTTCAGTGGTTCAGCAGATATTTCAGATCCATGCGATGGCGATCGGGATTTTCTGCAAAGAAATAGTCATGCATGTGCTTCTAGAAAGCAGGTGCGAACAACTAAAGGAGAAAACAGCCAAATCGCTCGGATAGATTTTCGAGTGTGTAATCTTTTTGCCAATGGGCAAGGGAGCAGACATGATTTGCAATTACTAGGGTGACAGCCTACGACTATTCCATAAAGTGATGCCGTTAATCGGTCAACACGTTCACTTCAATTCAGAATCGTTTGAGGTTTAAGAACGCGTAGCTAGCCTGTACAGTGACTTCGGTGTCCAGCCGATGTGTTAGGTCAGTGTATTTAGCCTCCCAGAGATGTGTTAAACCAATTTATCTTCCACGGAGGGCTAAGAGGCTAGGTTGGCACTGTCGACGTTTTGGATTTATGAAGAGGAGCTGCGTACGATACTTCTGAACAAGGTTTTAGTCCAATGGTTTCAAAGGTCTTATGATCGACTCCGATAATCGCAGAAGAGTGTGGTTTTGAGGTGGTGCTACTGCTCATTCAAATTTCATCTGTACTGTCCAATAGTGTAGTAGAGATTGGTCGGCCCCAGGGGAAAGTGTAGTTGGAAGGGAAGGGGGAGGGAGGGGAAGGGGGGGGGGGCTTGAGGATTAGTGGCATCTTAAAAGTTGTGAATCTGCAGAGACTCAGGAATTTTTGTGGATGATAACCTCAACTTCACGAACATGTTGATAATATCGTAAAAGCATTTTCTTCCCTTTTCCGGCTATCCCGCATTGCCCACACCACTAATCCGACTTTTCTCACCCGTCTATACAAATCGTTCGTCTTACCTTATCTTGAATATGGCTCTCAAATTTGGAGCCCTTTAAAGAAAAAACACATAGCAAAGCCCGAAAAGATGCAAGAGACTTCAACCCTTATGCTATTCAGGAGAATGTTAGCAGTCTTAGCGATGACTAGCTACAAGGATCGTCTCAAAAAATTAGGAATGAGCAGATTGAGGAACAGTATATACGCCGAACTAATCTTCTGTTTTCGAGTCCTCTGAAACGAAAGCAAGTTAGTGCCCAGCAAGTATTGATGCTTCAGGCCTACTATTGAAAGAACTGGTGGTTTCACATTACGCTAAAACGCAGCATAGGAACTTTGCTCTGATGTTCAGTAATTTCTTCTGTAGAACTGCTAGATGGTTGGAGTTTTTACCGCGTGATGTTGTTAAAGCCAAACACATCATTTGTCGGTGTTTCAATATTGATGTCTAACTGAATGCCACTGATTCTAGCAATTCTTTGATATGTGATGCCTTTTGCACAGGGCATGGAACTGGATCAAGCATTTCCACCGTTCTGATACCTCCTAATTGTCTTTTACATTTCTCTATTTCCTGCACTGTTTCTCCTATAGTTATCTTTTTCAGCTTACTACGAGCCCACTTTCTCTCTTCTTCCGACATATGAAGTCTATTCCGGTCACTGAAGCTAACGAGGATACTGATATCTTCTGGTTAAATCTCTCTTTGATTCGTTCCTTCATGTTACCTCCCCTCTCAATTACTTCTGAATAACCTCCACTTACTAATTTCCGCAATTCTTTTGGCAGGTTTGGTCTTTACCGCCGCTTGTCTAGATTGTGGTGGTCACTCGTTTGAGGATAACGAAAGTTGGTGAACCCTCTTGCTTAAGGTCCCCCGTGAGATTGGCCCCTAGTTCCAAAGTGATCCTTATGCATTGGCAGTCCGAACCCTGATATTTCGATAATTGGACCAATGCTAAGGCTCTGGATGGGGGAGTAGATGTCATAAGAGGATTCTTCACATTCTGGAGTAGGAGAACGACATGTTCGACTAGTTATCCGCCCAGAAAGGACAGCGCCAGATTCCTCTGACAATAAATTTGCTTCCGGTTTTAGTAAAATTTGCATTTTTTTCGTAGATTTTCTGACTCAGACAAAGTGTGTTCCATTTTTATCCTTCTTTTCTGGTGCAAGATTGGTGTATGTGAATAGTAGTTAAATAAATAAATAAGTAAATAAACTTCCTACTGAACCACAGTTTCGACTTTTTCAGAAAAGATATTGAATCCTGCACCCACTAAATAGGTCTTAACTTCAAAAACTTCTCCGAACACTGTCTTTGCGAGCTACAATTCTTACTGCAAACCTAAGAAGCTGAAGAGCAACTTACGGCTTTTTCGAAGTCGCCCGCAGTAACGAGGTCCTGAGTTCAGCAAGGCTGCAAATATACTCATTAATGCATTTATTTACGTAGTGCTCTAAATCTGCTACTTCCAAAATTTATTATTTATTTCTGCACAAATCTAATTCCTGGTTCGTATAGTGTTTGAAGTGGTAACTGTAAGAATTTTGAATTTTGAAAAAAAATCTAAAGGAGCTGCATTCTTGTGAGATGAGAAGTAGCTTGATAGTGCTGAGGGATCCTATTCTTAGAAATAGCAGATTTAGGCTTTTGTAACTGTGGTTCTCCGGGTAGTCGCAATGGTTGTACGATTAGGACAAGGCGAAAAAAGAGGAAGTATAGGTTGATCAGAGAAAATGCATTCACCGATGTCAGAAACCAAAAAAAAGCACCGTATTTACTTACATAAACAAAGCAAGGAGAAAAACTTTTCAAGTAATACTAAGCACACATTAAGGACCAGCTTATTTTCGGTCCATTGATTTATTTAATCTCTCTGAAATTTTCATTTTTACGTATCGACGAGACTGACGAAATGTGGAAACCTGATGAAAAACATAGAGTTCAAGGTGCAAATTATGAATGTGGCTGCGTTCAATTCTCCCTAACCGTTGTAAAAAAAAGCGTGGGAAATAGGAATCGTTCTTAGAAAAACAAATAAATAGGCTGCTGATGGAACCAAAGCGTGTGGAGGATATCCGTAATCTTTACACCGAACTCTATGTTTTCCATCACGTTTCTACACTACGCAAATTTACGCCACTTTTAAAGTACGAATAACAATTTCAAGAGAAAGTTAGCAGACCTTCTCGAAGCCAAACCGAATCTCGTGTTTAGCACTTACCGTCTCGTTATGCGCTCCCATAGTGTGTTCCGTTTCAACTCCAGCGATACAACACTCACTCCACCGGCAGACCCTCTCGGCAGGTTATGCGAAATCCTAGTGATAGGTAGGATTAAATAATGGGAAACGAGTGATGTTCACATAGATGTTGCCATGCTAAAGCGAGTTATATAGTTAGATCATTGCATTTTTTTTGTATATTTTTCGTATATATTTTTGTTTTTGTTTTTCTTACGTGATCAATTGATTTTTCTACATTTTTATCCGATAAAAAAGCATTGAATTAGAGATGATGGAACATCTAATGGGTGCAAAAAAAAACCTCTCCTATCTGAATTCCTCCAGCTAAATGCTTGAAAATTCGAAAAGTTCCAAAATGCATTGACCCTCCTTTTTACTTGCCACTGCAAATGATAGAAAATGGAAAATGGAAATACATGCACGTAGAGACTACTAGCGATAGGCAATTCACTACCCTCACATGAAGGTTCTAATGACGAAAGTTCTCCTCAAGCGATCTACCGAATTATTGTTATTGCACAGCTCTAAATATTTCTATAGGAAAGAACGACGAAGGGGATAGAGGAAAGAGGGAAATTTGCCATGACCATTAGTATGTACCTAGTCGCCATTCCTAGGAGAACAAATATATTTTTTTTTATCAAAGAAACATTTTTACAAGGAATTTCGCTTTAGTTATTAGTAATACTATATGGAATTCCTTATGCTTATGGTTAGTAGGGTGTGCAGAATCCATACATAGCTCTCGACCGCTTACTACTTAGCTTATCATACATCAGCACTTACTTCTGATGAAGCATCTTAAGCGAAGAGAATACGTTACTGCGGACAAACTTAGTAGAACGACGGAGTTTTTCCTCCAACAGTGAGTACGTGAAAAAGCACTGACAAACAACTCTGACCGTTCCAAAAATTCAAAAAATTAAAAACCCTTTCAAAAATGTGTTTCTCATCAAAATTAATTTTTTAAAACACATTTGACCGTGAATCGGATCCAACAATGAGGCAAAGCTCGCAGAAAAAACCGCTAACTTAGAAATCGATACAATTTAATTAACACCTAATGCTGGTCGAGAAAAACCACTTATTTTCATTCTAATTTTGTTTTTTTTTCTGATTTTTCCTGATTCTCTTTTTTCTTCTGATTTTGCTTATGTTAGATTCTCTAGCAGTTTTGTAATACCAATACTATATCAATTTCACTATTAAAAGGTGTCTATCCTATCTTATAAGTTTTTTTCCTTATTTTTCGATTATGTTCGCATCCAAGAGCACCTTGTATCCTCTTCTTTCGTGCTTACGCAAAAATTCTTAACGCAGAACAAAAAAACCGCGACCGTTAATAAACAACGAAGCAGCAAGTCACAGCCGACCCCGAACGGTATTGAATTGAATGTGTTCGGCTGTGATCTGCTGATATGTTAGGTGATGACCAGGTGCAGACTTGTGGGTATGGCGAGCGACGAACTCAAGAGCTCCATGCGTAGCGTGTGTGAACGACTGTCGTTTCCTAGCCATCGCCATCACGTGTTGTTGTCGAAGTTCTCGATTGATTAATGCGTACAGTACGGGATTCGCAGCTGAGTTGAAACACACCTAGAATTACTTACTATTTAGACATCTCTTGCTATTAAATTTGTACAAAAGATAAACACACGAGTCACAATAATACAAAAAAAAGTGTCATTAAAATTACACCAGAAAAAAAAGCTCCAGTATGTAGGTCAGAATGTTAAGAAATCCAAAAGTAAGAATGGGACGCCTCTCTCCTTACAATTGGCCAAAAAAAAATGTTTCTCGAGGGCTACATATACGGATATAACTAAAATAAAACAAAATCTATTCAGATCATAACACATGTGACACAAAATAGCACTTCTGAAGTGTCAAATAAAAAAATAGGTAAAAATCTCAAAACATTACTGTGAGGTCAATAAATTAGTGAAAGGCAGATCATTCAATTAGGAGGAAAGTGAGTCTTAAGAGATTACGGCAACCCAATAAAACGTAAAACGTAAATAAAACAAAGATTATTCTTGCCTAAATTTACTACGACTACGGTAATCGCTTTTAACTTATTTCTTTAATTAATTAATTATTTCTCTGTGGTGAGCAGAGTTGCAAGTCCATAAAATTACAAGAGAATTGCAGAAATTTTAGCCGACTAATTTTAACCATTTCCTGACAGGGAAAAATCTGAAAGGTGAAACTTTCATGTGGAGCGACAATACCTCTCCGGAAGGGCCTACTAGTTTATTCACGAGAATGTCGAATAGACTGTAATCTTACCAGGAGGTGAGCTACGAAAAACATTGCCGAAAGTGCGGGTGTCATCCATGAAACCTAAATACTTATTGGATTAATCAAACGCACTCTGTCCAAAAATACTACCACTCAGTAAAGAGAAACTAATGGCTTACATGAATAAGATTAAATTGTGTCATAATATTCAGCGTCCACTGAGGTGTCCAGCAAAGAAAGTAGAACAGAATCACTGCCACAATTCGTTTCGTTACCTAAAATGAGTGATTGGTTCAATTTATTGGGCGGTGTAGCGCAGTGGTGAGAGATTCCGCTTTGGCTGCACCATGATCGATCAGAAGTTCGATTCCGTCCTAGTGCCAACCAGGGCTTTCATCTTTCCGGGATCGATAAATTGGTGTCAAATGTCTTGTCTTGTCTTGTCCGGGAGGATAAAAACACTGACTTCCTACATCCACTAGCACCTTCAAGTTACTGTATATGCCACACATTCGTTAACCTCAAACGATTCGAATTGAAGTGAACGTAGTGGCGTATCCCAAGAGGATTGATTAGGCTTATTATCGTTTTTATACTATATTGGGTACTAACCTCTTAGAACTGACTATTACGATGAATCAAAGAACAGATGGAAACTTTCAGCGTCATATCTTTCATTCCAAAGATAACTGAGTTATTTGAGGGTTGTCAGGATTAATGAGAAAAGCTCTGCTGCTGTATCAGTGTGTTTGTCAATAAAACAAGGTTGTTATTGCAGTAACTGTTAACATTTACCGCCATATTCCGCGATGAACCCTGAACAAATTAAATGAGCTGAAAAGTATTGAATTCTTAGTTTATCCCACCTACTCTCTTAATGTTGCTCCTTTGGACCACTGTTTGTGCCCATCGATGGCGCAATTCTAATTTTGGAGAAGTGAAGAACTTTTAGTTTTAAGAATAAATTCCGTTCATAAAATCAGAATCAGAGTGAGGGAGTTCTCCGTGTCGAAACAATTGGAGTGATGAAAAAGAGACAGGATTCAAGAATTGGCCGAAATAATGGCGATGACCATAACAGTTTCATTAAATCCGGATTTTCGAGGGAAACTGTACGGATTGCAAAGGACAGTCGCATCACAATCGTCCGGCACTACGCAGATATTGCTGTTTTTACGCAGGGACATTGGTTGGTTGTGTAGATGTGAATTCATGGACGAAAAAGGAGAAGATTGTGTGTGTGTGCAAATCGGATTGGGAAGTACAATCCTACGTAACGAACGCTATGAGGCAACGACAACTGTTAGAGGATCTTGGCTCGAGTATTACGGAAAAACTCAACGCACTTCTACAGAAAACAATGTTCTTAAATGCAGCGTATCACGAAATTCACGATGTTGGGATCTCCCTGGGGAAATGCAGAGTTCGACGTGTAGATTTTGAGTATGAGCGTGGCCCGGCTCAATTTCCCCCAAGAGTTCTAAAAAACCGCGTAGGAAAAGGCGTTTGTTCCTAGGAGTACGTAAAAACACACCACTTTTGGGCACGCGCCGCATCCACCTGCGAGCGATAATGAAATACTGTAGAAATTTTTCAAAAAATGAAAAATGAATATTTGATGGATGTAGTTTTGCAACATTTAATTGTATGAGGTTCTTTCCTAAGAGACTAAGATTTTATTAATTTTTGATTCAGGAAAACAAAGAATGCTTTTTTCAAGCAAAACACTAGAGATATCTCTTCTCCGCTCAGAGGCAATCTCATTCTGAGGAACTCAAATAAAGAAGTTCTGTACCTGCTGAACACGATGGCTGGGGATGTCCTTTTTCCCCTGTTCAGGGATCGTACGCGCTCCACGCATGTTACGAGAGGACTTCTGCACCTTGCATATAACCTGTTACAATGAGAGCATTGAATTTAGTAAATAATAGCTAAAAATCAATCTGTTGGGAAAAAACCCACTCTCGAGTAAAACAACGTGATAAGAATTGCAGGAAAAGCGAATCCTATCATGAAAGTATACATAGTAAACACTGCGTCCGAGTCGAACACACATTTCGATATAGTTGTACCATGAAGATCTGAAAGATTTTCTTCTTATCTTTATCTCTTTTTTTCATAGCCAAAAAAAGATTCTTCTATGAACATGTGGCAGGAGCGCTGGCTGACCTGACAATCGATGTTCGTCAGAGTCGTCCTGTAATGGCATCATGCTCATTTTGTCAATTTTGAAGACCGTTGATTGAATAAGTACGGGGAGCAGCAGGATGACGGCGAGAAGAGAGCAGATCAGCAGCACCAGCAATGCGACACAGTTGCTCCGAATCCTTAAAAAGTACCGTAAATGACTATCTAAACGTCGAGATAGGACACAAATATCGTGTCTCAATCAACATCTTTGAAGCCCATCAAGTGTTCGGAACCTGTCGCTTATGTTGAATACTCCAAATTCTATCTTCATACTGTAGTCGGTCCAAAAAGACATGATTTTCGGTGCAGTTGCGTAAGCGGCTGCGCTCGAGTCAGGGCGGTAGTGGACGCTAGCGGCTGGGATCGAGGTGGAATTAGCCGCGAACTGCAGCGATAGGTGGCGCTAGCAATGGTCCTCACACGATCCTTACCACTACGCTCCACGGTACCGCTCCGAGCGCAACCGCTTACGCAACTGCGCCGGGCTTCATGACGTTGTTATAAACCATTCCTATATTCCTTTTTTATTCTTAAAATAGGAGTGGATGTAGTGTAGTGGTTAGAGGTTCCGCTTCATGCACGATCGATCGAAGGTTCGAAGCCGCCCTATTGCTCACCAAGCCTTTCATCCCCTGTATAATGCAGAATCACTGCCACAATTCGTTTCGTTACCTTAAACGAGTAATCACTTCAATTTATCATGCGGTGTAGCGCAGTGGTGAGAGATTTCGCTTTGCCTGCACCATGATCGATCGGAGGTTCGAATCCGCCCTAGTGCTCAGCAGGCCTTTCGTCCCTCCGCGGTCGATAAATTTGTGCCAGACTTGTCTGGGAGGATAAAAACACTGACTTGACACATCGGTTAGCCACCAAGTCATTGCATAGGCCAGTTGCACGTTCGTGAACCTCAAACGATTCGGAATTGAATTGAACCTGGGGTGCATCCAAAGCGGATTGATTAACGCCACTTTATCCTTCATACCAATTAGTGATGCAGTGTGAATCGCTTGTTTAAATCCAGCTTCAGTAAAAAAGACTGTATAGTAAGTTCTATGTGAAATTCAGCTTTCGATCTTCGTTTTCGGAATCAAAAAGACTTCTGACAACAATTTTTCACAAATTTCCAAGCATTACGGTGCATCTCTTCCAGGACCACAGCTAATCCCTATTATGTATTACTTTCCACTCAGTATATATGGCTATATACAGTTGTATTCTGTATCGATAATTTGGATGATTATTATAAGCAGATGTTTAAGATGTACGCATTTTATTACACCAAAAATTACTCAAACTATGTTTGTACAAGCGGCAGCAAAGCAAAAAAAATCTATTGTTATCATTATTGCGTCACGTCATCTCATGGGAACGCAGCTCCTGACATGAAGTGGGAAAAACGAGGAGCGTTAGAATGTTTTGATCACTGCGACGACTCACGATGCTGGCTCGAGAAGTTCCACCTTCGGTTTGCGCCAAATCGCATCGTGTTAAACTAGCTCATCAAGAAAATGGAAAAGAAACCTTCAGGAAAATATGGAGTTAAGGATACACGAGTATGAGCGTTATCCCATCCAATTTCCCTGAAGCTTGCTGGAAAACGGCGTGGAGAAACAGCGTTTTTTTCTACGATGAACGTAAGAACGCTCCTCATAGGAAAAAACGCGTTGCACCTTCGTACACGCGCTGCATTCACTAACGAACGGTCGAAGATCAATGCTGTATTCTCACAATAGGCTGATGGAAAAACCGGAGCGTGCACGAAAAGATGCGCCTAGGCTTCGTAGGAACAACCCCCGTTCCCGCAGATCTTTTCAGGATGATTTGGGTAAATGAGCGGGACCAGGGTCATACTCCTAGTCTACATCCCAAATTTTATCTCTGCCCACAGAAATCCAAACATTGTCAGTTTCGTGATACGCTGCCTTTAAAAACGCGTAATGATCGAGGCGTGAAGGTGTTCCAAGGATTATACGGTGTCGGTAATGTCCCCTACCATTCGGATGAGTGCGACATCGCATATCCTTCAGACCATCAGCGGTGAAACAACTCTGGAAGCAGAATTCGTGCGCATTGTCGCATAGAAGGGCGTACAGGACACATTTCGGTAATTAAATGATCCCGTGAAAAAGGATTATCAATTCGATAGCAGACTTCTTTCATTAAGGAAAATTGACCAATTTCCAACAATCAAACAATTTTTCTAACAGATGAATTTTTGAGAAAATTCGATGTTAAAAGTTCAGCTCCGGTTTTGTCCGGCTTTTATGCCGTCCCCAAAATCGTTCAACGAATTCCTATGCTTTGGGTCCCTATCCTATGAAAAAAGTTCATTGCCACATGGATTTCAGAAGAATTGTCGAACTCTTAGCGCCCCGTTCCCCACGCATGCATTCCATTGTGTCGACACTTCATAATAATTGTCGCTAACAACGCACTTGAGTAAAGACTAATACAGCTATTTTTGGATGCAATTTTCTGGCGCATTCCCTGTTCAAGTACAAAACAGACGAAAACAAAACATGACAACATGCGAACAAACAAGTCTTGCAAATTCTTTGAGGCAACTCCTAGGACCAAGTCAATCTGTTTACAACAACTTCACAATCAAAAATCATTTCGCGATGCGAAAGATACGACCTTTCAGTAAACAGTAAGAAAAATTGACAATAAAACGAAATAAACGCATAACTGCACCTTAAAGGCATCACCCCACAAATCTGAGGTGGTACAGATTTCAGGTGGAGTATCCTTATAAGGGATAGTAGATTATGGAGAGGAGGGTGATTCGGTCCATTTCTTCCTAATTGCCGTAAAAAAAACGGCCGGGAAGATGCGGCGCCGCACAAGGCAGGCGCGCTCCAGTCGAACTCCTTGTAGAAAATAGTGTGCCAGAACGTCCGAAGCCGTATCGTCCGGGCCGTTTTTTTACGGGAATTAGGAAGAAATGGACGGAATCACCCTTCTCCCCATAATCTACGATCCCGTATACGAATACTCTACCTGAAATTGTGACCCACTTCAGATTTGTGGGGTGATGCCTTTAAAGGCAGCGTATCACGATTTTGACGTGGTGCGGAATCCACGGTGAAGGCGTAGAGCTCGGTAGTAGATTGCGAAAACCACTATGGTTCCAGTCATTCGTTCCTAAGCGCCGTTTTTACAACTTTTTTATTGTTATTTTTCACTTCAGTTTTTTTTTTCCTATTTTTTTTTCAGTCGCAACACACCACTCTTGCACGCACGTCGCATCCACGAACGGATCACATTGAGTTACACGATCTACTTACCGAACTGTACGTTTTCGCTGTGGGTATCGCAACAGGTTGAAATTGTGACACGCTGCTTTTAAGGATTTTCAGATTTATATCGAAACTCAAAAATGTGTTCCTGCCGGGATCCGGTGAACTTATAATCGAGAGGTCAAGGTAGTCCCATTCCTGGGAATCTACAACCGCAATTTCCTTCCCTCCCACTCCCTTCGCTCTGCAATAAGAAATCGATTTTCCAGGACACTACAGGACACTACCAGAATTTGTTTGTATTACGCTTTAGAATTAAAAAAGCGTAATGATTATTTGAAATTTCCCGACATTATCCCTGCATTATTCTCTACCATACCTGCGGTAGAAAAGGAAGTCTCTTCTTTTTGTTAAATTTTAAAAAATGTTTCGGTTCTGAGCAGCTTACCTCATGGATTTGACGGGACTGCAAACCGCTAAGTATCGATCCCAGCTGAGTACTGTCATAACGAAAGAACTCAGCAACTTGCTGATGCTTTCTCCAAACCAGTACAGCTTGCACATTGCAGTTCCAAAAAGCCATTCACCTATAAATCCGTAAAAAGAAGTTCAAAAATCCATAGAAATTGTTTGTGTATTGTCAAAACCTTTCAAAAGATCAACGACGAGGAACGGTAGATGAAGTATGACGACAAGATCGACTACAGATAAACCTGAAACAGATTAATTAGCTTTTTTTGTAAACGGCAATGTTACGAAGTTAGTTGAGAACTTCTGCCTCCTCTGTCCGCTCACCCCCTCATTTCGATAGCATGCGATGCGAGACACGAGGTTAGAGGCTCAGCTTTCGGCTTCTGATACGATTACTAGCATCTCCTCTGCCCCTAAGGCTTCACGCCCATGATGTCATCAATTTGGCGAAAGCGAGACATGCGGACGACCCGATTATGCTCGGATTTTTAAGTTGAAAAGCGCTCGGCTCGGCGCTGACCCGAAAATTCAATCAGGGAGGGGAGGTGGCGTGCAATTTACTCTAGTCACTAGGTACAGCTCAGTCTCCCTTGGATTTCCAGAGAATGAGGAGGCATCTATCGATCTCCAAATAGCAGCCATCATTTCTTTGGAAAAAAAACCCTCATAAAGTCTTGTCATTTTAAGAGGTGAATTTTTTTTTCAAAAGAAAAAAAAAAGAGAAATGAATAGTTTTGACAATCGACTTTTAACGATTGTAACAAATGCACTTTCGAAGTCTAAAGGAATCGGGGTCAATCCAGGTCATCAGCAAAGATTTGGTAATTGTTTATGTCAGTAGTAGAAGATATCCAGAAAAAAGTAACAGTAACAATTACTACTAAAAAGTTACTGTAAAAGAATCGAATTTGTGCCTATAATATGTTATCAGGAAATACCGTGACATGTAACTGACCACATACATTTATTTACGCGATGTAACAAAAAAGAGCATAGTCCAATCAGATACGGAATAAAAAACTGCATAAATTGAAATCTGATCGCTTGCACACATCCTTAAAGCATCACCCCACGAATCTGAGGTGGTACGGATTTTAGGTGGAGTATTACTACACGGGATCGTAGATCAAGGAGAGGGGGTGATTCCGTCCATTTCTTCCTAACTGCCGTGAAAAACAGCCCGTAAGATCCGGCTTCGAGCGTTCTGGCGCGCTATTCTCTACAACGAGTTCGATTGGAGCGCGCCAGCCGTGTGCATGTGCCGTATCTTCCGGGCCGTTTTTTTTACGCCAATTAGCGAGAAATTGACGGAATCACCCACCCCTCCATTATCTACGACCCCGTATAAGAATACTCCACCTGAAATCCGTACCACCTCAGGTTCGTGGTGTGATGCCTTTAAGCGGAAAATTAACCGTTTCGACGGGAAAGATGGGTAAAAAATCAAATTTCTACTTGCAATCACAAAGTGGCAAACTGGTAGTCTTGGATTTTCTCAGATATTCATCGGTTAATACCTTCTACTGGTTTATATTTATGTAATATCGTGAACTTATGGTTTGTGTTACTGTAGTTCTGTCAGTTGACCCATCAGATCCCTACATACATACGTTTAAAAAAAAACAGTGTTATGTATCAGTTATGTATGGAGGATGCCGATGTATACTTATTAAGGTGTCATAACGAAGAAATTAAGTTATTAATTTAGTTTTTTTGTTTCAGCCTGATACTACTATTTTTTGCTTCTATTTACGGTTTGAAAAAAAAATTAGAAAAGGTCCCATGCCTAGCACATAGATGAACACGTGATTGGTGTTCGACAGCGATTTTCGTTTCCCACGTAATGATGTCCTCCGCATTGACGTCAACACATTGATTATCATCACTATGACGATCCTGGAAAATCCATTTAAACGAGTCGACTCTTTAAAAGTTCATTCTCTTCCTCCTCATATAGAATTTCATGATCTTACCCGTTTCCAATGGTCCCAACTAGAAAAAGAATGATGTAAGCGATGGACAGGCTCAATTTTAGCGTTGTCCTTGATGCTTCTACCGGTAACTCGGCAGTTGTTGCGTTGAATAATGTTGAGTTATCCATAAGAAGACTATCTTTAAACAAATTTAAATATTCCATGGGAAAAATTCAATGCGCTACGGAACGCTCGAGCTCGTCAAAGAATCAACAAAACAAAATATTCCAAAAAAAGCGGGCAGGCTCAAAAATGAAGATTCCTGAGCTGCGTGAAACTCGAGAAATTAATTTGTGAAAAAATTCAAAATGATTTCTTAAAAAATGAGATAGACGTGGATCAGTGGAAACACCAAAAAAGCAGTATCGATTAATTAGGTTCGTCCTGAAAATTCTCTCCTCAGAAACGATGGAAAAGAAACTATATGATGCACGTCTGTAATTCAGCAAATGCGCATTGGAAACAATTAAAGGAACAGAGAACAAAAAAAGGAAGAAAACAATGATACGCTACGATAATAATGATACGCTAGTATTAATGTAATTGTCCTCGTAGGTACTCCTACTGTACGCAGCAAAGGTCAACTAATCCTGAATAACCCTGTACAAGTATTCAGATTTCTTTTTCTTTTCCCGCTGAATGCAAATGTGAGAGTCTGACGTAAATGGGGATGCACGAAAAAAAAAGAACGAAGAAAGGAATAGCTATCTATTGCTGAGATTTAAAATTAGCCTTTAAATGATCCTATGATGTAAGAATTGTATGGACGTACAAAAATGTCCTGTATGGCTTACATAACCTTCTTCACAAAAAAAGTAAAAGTAAAGAGTATAAGAAAGAAGTAAAAAAGTACAAAGAGCACTTATGAGAGAAAAAAAAGGATATTTAAGTACTAAGTGACGAGCACGATATTTAGACGCATTCTTTGAGAACTCCTATACGTCTTAGACAAAAGAATCCTGAAACTTTCCATAATGATCAGTGCAGCATAATTCCCTTAGCCTACGTGAAGCTCCTTTCGCATCGTAAACAAAATTTCCAGAGAGAAAATTCCAGAGAGAATTTCCAGAGAGAGAGAAAAGGCTTTTTTATCCTTTCCAAATAGAAATTAATTGATGGCGCAGTGAAAAGCGCATGGCAGCAGAGCACATCTTGAGAGTCCGTGGTTCTTTGAAAACTTCAAAATGTATTTGAAAAGTTCATGAAAGCGGCGCGGTCTAAAAAAATCTAGATCTTAATGATGAGAGATGTAACGGCATTGGAAAAAAAAGAGAGAACATTTTTCATATTCGACATTTTTTTAGATCATTAGAAGATGTCCAATAAAAAACTTGCGATTTGAATTAGCGTCTAAGTGAACACGAAAAAAACAAGTGGACAACTAATGAGGAAGTTTTTCGGTTAAGGCATGAACGAGTTGTTGTTCCCGAAACTGTCAGCGAAGAGCGACAGAACAGTAGAAATGTGCAATATCTAGCCAAAAATCGCATTGAAGGGAAGAAGTTCGAGGAAAATGGAAATACATTTTGAATCCTTTTTAATATTGGAGAAATTCGAAGATTGAAAACAAATTCGCTGATTCGGTTTTTGACAGACAGAACTTTCTTTCCATCTATAGATTGGAGCGTGTGATTACACGAAAATTAAAAATATGACTAGCCCTGTAAAAAAAATTCAAGAACTTCATGATTAGCCCTGTAAAAAAAATATAGGTTTTTTTATTTATCTCTACTATGTAACTGAAACATCTAGTAATACTTACAATTCATACGTATACTCAATGATTTTCTTAAATCTATTTACAATTTTTATGCATGCAAAACACAAGCATTGATATACAAAAGGTTTTTCTTTTTACTACTAAAGAATATTTTTTTCTTTTAAATAATAAATTTTTCTTCTTTTCGGGAAGAAACACCATGTAAATAAATGCAGCTCTCGACATATTGTAAGCAAAAAAAGTTGTTTTATTATCAAAGCTCTATGAAGGACGAAGTTGCCGAAATGTCAGACCATAAATAGAGTGTCACTAAAACTTTGTTAAAATAAATAAATAAATAAATAAATCTAGTTGTTTCATTGTTTGACGCAACTTTGCCGAAGCGATGACAAAGTTCAGATAATCGCAGTAAAGGTGGAGTTCATAATTGAACTCCCTCTTTCCCTTTCCTTTGAAATCCTTTGAATATTCTGTGCAGGTCTTCCTTCTGTCATTCCAGCATCGAAGAGCAAAGGTGCTTTCATTTGGCGTGGGATTTCAATCCTATGTTTTCCCGTGTGGCGAAACGTGATAATTTGATCATCGACCTGAGTTAATAGAGTAATTGGACACACGGAGAGTCCTTTAATTATTAAGGAGAAGTTCTATATTCGATGCTATAATAGTGTTATATTTGTCTAATGTTGAATTCGTTGATGTTCAGCTATAGTGTAGTGGTAAAAGGACAACACCTTGCATGCGGGGCGGTCGATGGTTCGATATCAGTCGAGATCAATCAAGCCATGCTTCCTTCTGCGATAAATAAATTATCGTCAATTTCGTGCGGCTCCGATAGAATGAAATCTAATTTGAATGCAGAAAAAAAAATCAATTTAGTAGCAAATCTAAACCAACTCATCGTTTTTTTTCTAAATGAATAATATTCTGTAAAAACAACTTACTGATTAAATTAGATTTAATTTGATTTAATTTAATTTAATTTAATTACTTCAGTTAATTGAGATGTTGTAATGTTAGGTACATAAAATAATGCCAGAAAGTTCTACAGAAGATTACGTGGAGCTCCACCATTTATTTTTCAAAAAAAATCTACGATGGTTCTCTTGTCATTTGCGCAGATTGAAGTCAAAGCGAAACTTTGTATTAAAATTGCAAGTATTTTCACACTCTCTAAAAAAAAGAAAATTACCTCCATTTTGATTGATTGCTTTTATTCAACGAACGTTCAGGATGAAAAGTGGAAAGTAGCGAAATTACCATCATTGCAGTGCAGACGTGCATTTCATTGTATGTGCTTACCTCGGAAAAAACTACTTGACTACATGAAGCGTTGATACTTTGTGAGATATGCACACACTGAAAAAAAAGAGAGACGCGACAGTGAGCTTTAATAATCGCATTATTAGTCGGAACTTCTCCACATCCTCCTGAAAATCAGGATGTACTCAATTTTACTTCTCTGTTACAAAATTATTGTGAGGTTCTTGAGGTTCTTTGTGGAGCTACGCGAATTTCTCTCCTATGCCACTCAAGCAGTGAACATTCTACGAGTAGCTGCATGGTTTCAGCATTGTGCTGCGAGGAGTTTGCGCCGAAGACTGTGGAACATTACGGAAAATCACTGCCTGATACTAACTTCGAGCAATTAACCAGACCCCATCAAATTTAATTTTTTCTCTTCTTAATTTTCTCAATTTTAGAACTATTTTTGCAGGGAGCACTTGTATGAAAGTGCAGAAGTCAGGAAGTGTTCGGGTTTAACGGGGAATTTGATGAGAACTTTCCAGTTAAAATCAATTGAGTGAAACCGTACTAGGAAAATAAGTAGCAAATGATTCCAAGGAAAAAATTTGTGATTTCACTGTAAAACTCTTTGACAGATGAATTTAGAGCAGATAGAAGCATAAATGAACTATTTCCTTGATGTGAAAATGTAAAAAAAAAATAAATGCACAATACTTGAGCACTACCAGAAGCTAAAGAAATAATTCGAAAGAAATGAGCACACCATAAAAAAGTTTGTTTTGTCGACGGAAAACAGGAGCAACGGATTCAGAATAATTCGGGGAATAATTTCAATTGAATGGTCATTGAATAGTTGATTACTTTAATTGGGATAACGATTTCCATTTTCCTAGTTTTTGTAGGAATGAGATATCTGCGAGATGTGTGAGATAAATTACGTCTTTTCGAAGAAGAATTCAAAAGAATTTTATGATCCCCACTTTTAGACGAGTCCGCTAAGGATGCTGCTTATTAAAATGTATCATATAGTTGCGAATATGAGAATCCGTGATATAAGAGCACCGGTGTTGAAGAAGAACTCGTTCGAAAATTCTCCGAAAAACGAGTTTCCAGGAACTTTCAGACAATTTCCGTTTATACTTAAAATCTGCGCGCTGCAAAAATTCAAGAAGAAGAATGCGCCAAAAACTCAAATATGAATGTGGGCGGGACGCTCGTCGCCATAACTCGAGTTGATTTCCGGAAGAGCGTAAATGAACGCAGAATGGAGAAAGAAAAGCCGTCCTCACCAAATAAAACGGAGGAAGAATAAGTGGACACATTAAATTCAAATGCGCAAAATAATAGTGCAGAATCCGCTGACTCGTTGTAAGCTTATTTATTTATTTATTTATGAAATGCAGAATGAGGCTCGAACCGGAGAAAAAGACCGGAGAAGGGAAAAGCGGGTTGATGATAGTAGAAAGTTGAAAGAGAGTTGAACAGTGTAAAACAGAAAGATAAGAACACGTAGAGGAAAAAAAGAGGTCCATGCCATGATTAGATATGATGAACAACATGATAAACATGATAAATAAATAATCCCTCAAGGCTCCTACATCCAACGCTTGGAAAGCTTCCGATCTTCAGTTCACCATTCATTTTTTATTTCCATTTAAAAAAAATGTTCCATTTTCCATCTAAGAAAAAGATCTAGGATCTTCAGTTAAATGTTCCGGACAGGCAGTCATAGACATGAGTATGTGTTTCACCGAGACATAGGTGCTCGACTTTGTTGGGCAGTGGATTTGGGCGATCGTTAAAAGCGGAGAAACGATGCTGTTTGAAGTTAATGCGATACAAGCGCATGCATGCATGGAACTACCGTATTACAGTGGCTGGGGCTGGGATGCTTTCTATTGTTGGGCTCACGTCATCAAAGAAACACAAATGGCAATTGATTTGACCATAATTAAATAGATTTCATTATTGTAGGGATCCAATTTAACGTCACCAGTTCCTGATATGACGGCAAAAGCGGTCGGCCTTTGCGCTCCACGATGCCACGGAGGCGTAATCGTTTTATTCCAATTGTGGAAAATAGGACTACACTATCTACACAAAAACACTCATCGGTATTTTCCTACAGAAAGACAATTTACTTGCCTATTCCTGAAGATTTACTGGAGTACGCAAAAAAAAGAATTTATTCAAGTACATGCTTGCGGTATTATTATTATTATTATTATTATTATTATTAATCCCTATTACTATTTTTATTTATTATTTGTTTATATATTCATTGGTTTATTATTATTTATTATTATCATTATTATTATTTTATTTATTTATTTCGGGACTTAACGCAGCCGTGGTTCTCATTGACTGATCGAGTACTCTTTCTTTGAAAAAAAAAACTGAAAGTTGAAATTCCCTCCGAAACCCAAGTCCTGGAGTCCCGAATTCCCTAACACCCACACCCACACAGAGAGAGATGAAAACAATGATTGTTATCGGGGAACGTATGAGAATGCCGCGCAAATCCCCATCTAAGCCAAAAAGCAACCTAGCAAACGAGTCCAGGAATGGGAGCGAGGATGTGGTGGAGTGAACCGCAAATATTACCTTCTTCCGAGAGATTTCTGGATTTATTTCAAGGGTTGAATTGTAAAATTTCCACATAATTACTCATAATTTGATTTTAAATAAAACATGTACAGTAATATTTGGATGGGTTGACTTCTACTAGGTATTATTATATGTGACAACTTGTTCAAAAAATTAGATTTAAGCTAGGTTATTGATTTTGTTAGAACTTAACCCATTTTTTAATGTAATTAATAGAAAAGAGACAAAATATGTAGCTTTTAAAGTAAAAAATGATGTTCATAATCCTCAAGGCTTTCCGGATGCACCGAGAGTTTCCACTTCAGTTCAAACCCGTAAAAATTTATGAGCTCATATGCTGGGAATACAATGACTTCGCCAGCAAATCCATTGCTAAATTACTGTCTTTATCCTCCCAAAGACGAGTCTCGGACAGCAATTCTTCTATCTAGACGTATGAAAGGATTAGTCGGCGTTGGTCGTTTTCGAACCATCGACTTGTGAATACACTTCTGAAGTTCATACCACTGCGTTATACCCATTCTGGACAGGTCCAAAATAATTTTTTAAGGTACGGGGGCAGAACTTTCTTGTTCAAAATTGCTATTCAGATAAGGAAGAAGTCTGAAAATAAAGGAATCGAAAGGTAGAGGAGCAAAGGCGAATGAGAAAATAACGAAACACAATACCTTTCCCATTTGAGTAGACATACTATGTTTATGCTTGACTGAAGCACGGAATAAGAGTAGTTAGCGAGTTTTGTTTTTGTTTTCCTGCCAAACACGTACGTCACTCCCACAAAAAAATTGCATCGAGTCGACGATGGCCATATATTCCTCCTATACGGCCACTTAAGATGAGCGTAAATTTTCCTACTAATTAAGGAATAAATGGTTACGTGATGTATGATCTACTCGAAAAAAATTCATCACGTCAATAACCTATGTACGATCACCGGTTCGTTATAGTTTCCTGGATAACAAAATATTAATTTTCTTAAAATAAAACCCCTACCTTTTGCTTTGAAACCACCACACAAAATATAATGATGTTAATACGAAGATAAATAAAGTAAATACAATAATAACAATAATTAATAATAATACAACAATCAGCAAATATGTACAAAAAACTAAATACATTAAATTGGAGTGTAAAAGAAAATATACTATTATATGTATATTGCAGAATTTGCATTTTTCATAGAAATAAAGGAGAATAAAGGAACCAGCAAACCCATGAATGCTTTTCGAAAGTGAATGGGAAAAGAGCAAGAAAAAATTCTTGAATTATTAATGGAGTATTTGTGATGGTAGGGAGAAATGACAAAAACTGCGGATAAAAAGATGAGGTGTCTGACATTAGCCAATCCGCTCTTGCCATTTCGCGGCGTTCGATTTTAATTCAGAATCATTTGACGTCCGTGCATTTGTGTGTGCACCCAGCACAATGAATTACTGGTATCAGTCAGGATAGTTCTTATCGATCCTTCAGTTATCCACCTAGACAGGTCTGATATCGATTTATTGAACTCCATAAGGATGAAAAGCCTAGTTTCCCAGTTTTTAAATGTAGACTGTACATTCGAAACTGAAACTTTGCTTAACTCCGTTACACCCATCTTCCATTATAAGAAAATTCTATGAATCAATAAAATTTCAATAAGAACTTCTCCTGTACTTGCATTTGCAATGAATGTATTTCTAACATCAACCTTTTTTTAAAGAAAAGTAACATTAAGTAGGAAAAGTGTCAATAAATTTTTCAAAGCCAGCTCCTATATCGAAACTGGAGAGTTAGCGAAAATTCCCAAGTGAAATGGTGCAGATAAGGGGGTCAATGTGTAAGTGAAAGCTACTTGAAGAACAAGAAAAAGCTCCGTATCAAATTCCAGAATGTATCCAAAAAATAAAAACTGGAAGTGAGGTTTATTTGTATTATTTTATTTTTATTTATATTACATGGTGTGTTTTCTATGCAAAAAGTCATATGTGGTTACACACAAAAAAGTGCAGTTGACTAGTACTTGGATGAAAAGTGAAACTTGTGGATTTCGGTCAATCCTAATCAAGGATACGTTAGCTTGTTAGTCAGTCCGATATTTGAGACCGCACGACATGTTCGCTGTTAATCACGTTAGGATTCTTACTCACTTATTAATATGTAGTGTACATTTAAACATGAGTTTTTTTTTTCTTCGAAACAAAAAAAATACAAATCCTCAAAAAAATAAATGTAAGCTAAATCAAATATCTACTTCTTATTGTTGTGTTCTGGAATTCGGAGTTTGATTTGATGAAGTGCTGGGACTGAAATTTTGAGAAATCTGCAATGCTGAGTCCTCCTATTGGACAAGAAATTGTGATATAAAGGAAAAACAAATAAATAAATGAATTTTAAGAAAAAAATTTGAAAAAAAAAAATCAGCTCAACTCTTCGACTCATGCTGGTTTGGGTCGTTTCGTAGGTGAGATGAGGTGACTCCTCCCTCATTTTTCCCTTACTATGCGCGATAAATCAGCTTTGCGAAGGGATTATTCACCAGCAAACAAGCTATATAGTGCTTTATTTCCTTTTTTTCCCTTCTTAAATATGAACGTGCATTAAGAGCCGAGTTATGTATACGTGGTGATAATAAACTTTATGTGAAGCACTAAAAATCCCAAACAATAACATAGTCCTATTTCCAGCACTGAAGGAAGATGAGTTTTTAGAAAAAATCTAAAGAAAAAGTCTTGAGATCCATAAAAGATGACGAAGTCAGCTGGTCACTCATTAAAATCCATAAAAGAGTTTTTTTTTTGAGGCTTTCGAGGAGGTGGAAAAACAGCTATCACCAGACTTGCAGGGGTGAAATGCTGTTACAGGAATACAATGCTCGGAGGCGACCTCCTCAATCGTTCGAGCAATTTTCAAAATTACATGGAAGTAGGTCAAAAAGACAGGGCCTTATTTAAGAATGGCAACCAGTATTCGAAATTGAGGGAGATTTTTTTTCCTTTCTTTGCAGACCAAACGCAGTTCTAATTGTTGTATTTAAGGGACCCACATATCGTACCAGCGTATAGATTAGTTTTGTTTTTCTAGACTAGTGTTTTTTCTGATGAGATGCCGCAAGAAAACTAATCCTCAGTCAAATGGTGGTTTATTTGACCTACCCAAAGCGTTTGACGTGGTAAATAGCATAAAGCTGATTCTCAGACTCGAAAACTGTGGAGTTCGTGGACAGTTGGTCAACTGGTAGAAGTTGTATCTTCAAGAACCGCACACAACTGTAAAAGTCAAACCTGCCTGAGAGGATAAAAACCCTGGCTTGATACATCGAATGGCAATCGCAAGTCATTGTCAGCTTAAACATGCGTTTGTAAACTTCAAACGATTCTGAGTTGAAGTGAACGTGTTGGTGCACCCGAAGCGGAATGATTAACGATTAATCTCAGACACTTCATCCTTTATCCATTGCAAATTGAAGTTCCGCTGCGCCATGTACTCTCACCTCTTCTTTTTCTAACGTACATTGCTGACTATCCCAACTATTTCTGAAAATCCATCCTGACATGAAAGTTCAAATTTCCGCACACCACATCAAAATATACTTTTTGTAGCGATCCAGCGAGGAAGCTTCCACTCATAATGCGGTTCCCCTGCCAATCCACAGAATGATCTCATAAGCAAGAAAACGAGATTTGCATTTAAATCCTTCGAAAACAGTGGTTTTGCATTAAGCTCCTGAGATTCCCTACATATGCAATTCAACAGCTATTCGGTATCAAGAACAAGTTCGAGATGTTGGGGTAATGTTTGGTACACTCATTTTGACTCGGTGACGAAAAAAGCCCTCTCTTCTCTTCTTATCACATTTAGAAATGTGTACGGTAGGGATCCTGGCTTACTAGCACTAATTTAGAGAACGTGTTGTGTGTTTCCCTCAGTCATGTGATTTCCTTTGTTTTGCCACCTCTGGAATATGCCATGAAAATCTCGTGTTTGTTCTTAAAGGCAGCATACCACGAATCTGAGGTGGTGCGAATTTCAGGTGGAGTATTTGTACACGGGATAGTAGATTATGGAGAGGGGTGTGATTCCGTTTCCATTGCGCGACGCCGCATCTTCCGGACCGTTTTTTAGGGGTATTAGAAAGAAATGAGCGGAATCACCATCCTCTCCATAATCTACTGTCCCTTATAAGAATACTCCACCTGAAATCTGCACCACCTCAGATTCGTGGGGTGATGCCTTTAAGGAACGGTATCAACAAGTTGGAGAAGTAATAAAAGTAGTAAACAAAACAACTACTACAGATGCGGCCTACTCTGAAACGCTTCCATCCTATGAAAATCGATGGATGAAAGATCGTACCGATGTGTGTAAGATGTACGTACAGGGAGAAATAAATAAATCAAAAACCTGTTCCAATCGAAATAAATAGGGAAAACATAAAAATTCTGAGAACTCATCGCTGATTTTTGAAACGATGGAAAGTTTGGAATTGACGGTAGAATAACAAGAAAAAAATTACAGTCCACAGCAGTATTGCTGTTTTGAAAGAAAATATGGAATCACATGAGAAGAAAATAACAGAAAACATTGCTGATGAATTGAAAAGTGATCTAAAGAAAGTACCAACGAACTGTACGTTCCAACTAAAGCAGTGATGTCTCAGTTTAACACAAAGCAATGCAAAAGAGAAATTGACGATTAGAAAAGTGCTGCTGTTTTGACTATAAGTTAAGTTAATGAGATAAACAGCAGAATGTCAAAGTAAAATAGTCAATGAAAGATTTATAAGCAACTTAAAGGCTAAATAATCCTCGAAAAAGAGCGCTGGAATCCATCTTTCTGTATTCCTCTACGATGCAACTTAGAACGCGCCGCCGCTCCTGGACACGCGCCGCGTCTGCGAATGAGCATGCGATAATCAGTGAGGTTTCCCCAATAGCCTATTCAGGTGAAACCAATGGATGGGATGCTGAAGATCCAGGTGCTATAAGAAGGTGGCGTCATAAGGAGCATCGTAGAAAAATTCGTACCGGACCGCCATTTCTCATGATGTTCTTCAGGATGATTATGGAAAATCGACAGTAACACCTAATCTATACCCCTGTCCCTATCTTTTCGCTGAGAGATCCCAATCATCTTCAATTCTGCCTCTAAATCAGTGCACATTCAAAGGTATAAAATAGAATTACCCAGGATAAAAAGAGAAAAGAATAGCTAACTGAAATCCACTGTTGGAGTGTTTTAGCCGCGGTAGCCTTTCAGAGCAGGGGAATAAAAGGGCGCCGCAGGATCTTATGCTTTAAAGTCCGTTCCAAGGATTAGGAGAAAGATAGATTTTGTGCATAAAAACTCTGCGCGCAGGTTTTCTTCCGAAAGGATGGCTCAGAGCATTGAAATGGGCAGAAAACAGAAAAATATTCAATCAGGCCTTTGTTTTAGGCCAACGCAGCCCACCAACGATATGCCTGCGAAGCACGCATATCTTCGTAAAAATAGCGGCTCTGTGGTTTAGTGCATAAAAGTATGTTGGTTGGTATCCAGGGAAGCAGCTAAGACACAAATAACAGTTGTCCGCTGGGAAACAGTAAATCCATAGTACCACTAAACTTTGCACGCAAATTCAGTATAAAATGCAGGGGAACTCCAGTTAAATACCAGGACTATTCGCCAGTAAGTAAATCTTGGAGAGCATCCCGCAGAAGCTCAGCTATCACCGTGCGGTTTTCAATGGCTACGTATCAAAGGCAGCATACCACGAACGTGAGGGAATCCCTCTCAAAACGTGCAGATGGGATTGTATAAGGGTGTTCGGAAAGTAATGTCCATTTTGAAACGACAAATTCAAACAGACACATCTCAGCTCCAATTAAACTTTGTTACTCAAAGTACGAACCATTGCAATCAACACATTTCTGCCAACGAGATACGACCTTACGTACGCGAATAGCATAAAAATCTGGAGAGATCTAGGAGCTTCGGAGTTCTCTGAGATTCTCTGGAGGTCGTTCCAATGTCACTTTCGTTCTTGAAGCATTCATCCTTTGTCCAGGTGCTTGAAGAAATAGTGGTCCGTAGGAGAGAGGTTCGGCGATTATGGTAGGTGTGGGAAAGTCTCGTAGCCAAACTAGATCAGTGATTGCAGGAGTGGTCCCGCTCGTCTCTCCCTAATCGTCGTAAAAAAATAGCGTGGGAACCGTTTTGTTTCTTACGAGATATGTTAGAACGTTAGATATGTTTCTACGTGAACGTTCCGGATCTTCCAGAGTCTATTCATTAGTTCTACTTGAAAAGGCCAGTGAGAAGGCATCATTGATCTTCGATGCACAATGGGTGGCACGTCTTCCACGGGGTTTTTTCTACAAAGGTTGGGAAGAGATGACCGGAACCACCCCGGATCCCGCCATCTACATCTCCACCTCTAGCTTTTACATTGCGATCCCCTCACCATGTCAGATTTGTGGTGTGCTGCCTTTAAATGAAACGGGAAAAGCGGCGACTAACGACTTTTTCAGTAACTGAGAGGGCTCTTGTAGAACTAACCACTATATCTTCAATAGGAGACAAAAACCAGGCACTATCGTGACAAGCAGAGTAGAGTTGTTGCTATCGAAAGCCTCTGGGTAAGATTCAGTAACTAACAAGATTACAAGAGAAATGTTAAGCCGAATCCAATGGTAGACCATATGCAGGCAGCTAACTAGTTACTTTATTGGTATTTTCTAGGAAGAAATCCCACATAGAAGTTCTAAAAATGCGTTGTTAACGAAGTATTCAGGCGGAGTTTACCCGGGGTACACCGAGTTCTGTCACCTCAGGATAGACCCCACTGTCTTGAATTGTCTTAAAAAACTGCGCGCACGTTTTCTTTCGAAAGGATGGCGCAGAGCATTGAAATGGGCAGATAACACGAAAATATTCAATCAGTTCTTTCTTTTAGGCCAACGCAGCCCACCCACGATATGGGTGGCTTTACTCGCACTCCATTGCAGTGCAAATTTCAACCTAGACATATCTGTGCTTGGATGAGCATGTACAACGAATAATGTGATACCCAAATCAAATAATACAAATTTTTGACGGATGCGTTCGGATAGGAATGAGGGAACTGGTATTCGCAAACACGAACATGACTCAGGTGTAGAAAGAAATCAGTAAACGAATTTTAATACCTCCTTCTCAGCCGCGGTACATTCGGAAAAGAGAAACAAACGATTCAACTGAAGGCATGCATCAACTCAAGACCAGTATTAAGAAGAAAATAATGAAGGTTGTCACAGCAAACAATAGAACACATGAACCTAGCAATTGTCCAAGAAACAACTTGATTAACGGCTTCCGAATGAATAGCTCACATGAGTGAAAACCCTGAAAACTCACCTTACGAACCACTTCAACAGTGTGGAATTATATTATTGATAAAAGTCAAGATTTTACTTTATGTGACTTCTTAGAAAAAAGTGAAAAAAGTGTCAGAAGTGAAAAAGATTCTATCCTAAAGAGCTTTAAAGCAATTATTTGTAGTCAAAGGAGAAATCCTATGGTGATCCCCAACTTTATAACGACTTAAACGCATCACCCCACAAATCTGGGCTGGTACGGATTTGAAAGGTGGAGAGTTTCTATACGGGGTCGTAGATTGTAGAGAGGAGGGTGATTCCGTCAATTCTTCCTAACTGCCGTAAAAAACGACCCGGAAAATGCTGGGCGTGCGCCAGGCTGTCGCGCTCCAATCAAACTCGTTTTGGAAAATAGCGCGTCGGAACGCTCGAAGGCGTATCTTTTTAGGGAACCGCCCTCCTATCCATAATTTATGACTCCGTATAGGCATAACCCACCCGAAATCCGCACCACCCCAGATGTCGGGGATGTTTCGTGGGGTGATGCCTTTAAGCACGCTTTCATTAGAATGTACGAATGTCACGACGATGCTAACTTCCATAACTCTGGCGCAACATTGTGGATATTTCAAGTTGGACACTTTACCGCATTCGCGTCCGAAATTGGTTACGTAACTTTCTTGAGGCATTTGAAGAATTACAAACAATTACAAAAGAAACAAAGAGAGATTTCTTCACAAACAACGTTTGCAATGAGGCTCCAACGTGAAAAAGCCTTTCTTGTAAAAAGATTATTTTTACGTCGTAAAGTCGAGGTCGGATAAGGTCAGATAAAAGTTTCAGTCTACGTTTCTAGCAAATTTTTCGGTGCAGATAAATGAAGGAATTAGAGTAAATAGATCTAAAATTATTGAGTTCTTGAGGAATGAATCTTTTCAGCATCTACTGAGTAGACATATTGTGGCGGACGTAGCGCGATTAGGTCAGTTTGTAGAGCTAATCTCCTACAAAAAGTCTGTGAGCTTGCAGTGGTCCTGCGCTTATCCAGCAGAACGATCATATACCGTTTGTACACCGTCAGGAAACTGTAAACTTTACAAGGGTTTTTTCTTTTTACTTAAGGACAGTTGAGCTCGTTCTTTCTTTGCAGTTGCAGGAATCCTTAGGTTCTGCTCGCCCGTAAGCGGGTGCATTGTGATGGATCGGGACCCTTGCAAGAACCACTCATCACTGCAGTTCGCGGTGGTCCCACCTCGACCTCAAGCACCAGCTCCATCTCGTCGTTTCGAACGCAGCCGCTTACGCGACCACATCTACCTTCATGTTGTTTTAACGAAACAGTAGCCCAGCACAGACCGAGAAAACAACTCATTCGACAGTCGTCACCATGGTCAAGTGTGCGTTGAAATTTTTGCAACAGGGGAGAGAGCGTAAGAGATCGTAAGAGGCGTGTCGGAGCAGGAGAGGGTCGCAAGACAAGTCTGAAGAGGAGAAGAGAGCAAGGGAAAAAGACAAGGGGTGTTAAGCAAACACATATTAAGTGCTGCAAAATGTCAGAAAAATAGATGGCGTGAAGTGTTTCTTTAAAGATTTTGATGGTATAATTCTACATCTTTTAGTGCGGGAATGGTTTGGGAAAATTCTAAACAGAGGTGGGAAATCGGAATTAGAATAAATGCAAGGGAGCACCGAGACAAGAAAAGAAGTGTTAATTATGCATTACGTTGTGAACTAAGCTTTGCGGCTTTGTTTTAAACTAAATTGTTTAAAGAAAACTTTACCAAGAAAATGGAAAAATGGAGCATGAGAGAAGGAATCAAAACGAGTAACTACTCGGTATCTGCAGTTACCTGTCAATTAGATTACAAACCATCAAATAACGAAGTAAACAAAATGCATTACAAATAATATAATAGAAGTTGTGTAGGTAGTAAAATGGAAAATAAGTGTTTTAAGTCCCCATGGGTGAATGAAAATTTTATTCCTCCTAAGAATTTAACTTGTTGTCATAACCATCAAATCCGAGCAGCAAATACAAATTTCTGTAATATTATTTTATATAAAAGAAATGGAACTAACCAGAGGTAACTTCGTATTGAGTAATAAGAGGCTGTAGGAGACAAACTTCATTTCTCTCATAGCCTGTTTCGGCACATTATAATCAATCCTCATTACATTATAATCATTATAATCCTTCATTATAATCAATTAAATATATTACGTACTCTAATGGATGGCCCTCTGAGGCACTGATTCAGTCCCAATCGATTACGCAAGGTGGTTTATCGCTGTTTTTATTACGACATTCAGTGATCAATCCCACGTAGCTGTGTGTTTTTGCATTAAGCGTTCAAAAAATTAAAAAGCATATTTTTCATTCGAGAGTAACGAATTTTCTTATTATCACCCGAAAGAGCAATTTCGATAATGTTACTGAGGGAAAAAAGACATCTGCAGTCAGTATTGACGATGAAATTAGCACAAGGTAGGGTCCACGAGTTTTTGAACAACGACAGAGTAAATTTCATCAATAAAACTTCTGCAAAGTTATAGATAGAGACTCCTACATTTGTACAAAGTTTGGTTCCTCTAACTTTCCTAGTTTTTTTTTTGAAACCAGTTGAAGTTGAAGTAGTTGATAAAAATTCTAAATTTTTCCTCAAGTATTCGAGTTTTCTTCAACTAGCCTTTGAGAGAACCAGAACTCTGGCACAGATCAAAATTTGCAGCTAAGGATTTTCGTTGATGCTCTATCAAAATATGGATTTTCTCAACCGCTTCACCGTAATCTGTCAACGAGATAAAATGCGGAATCTCAGATTTTCGGTTACGGGTCAATATTTGTTTGGAGTCATGCAAATTTTGACCCGTAACCGAAAATCTGAGACAATAAAAAAAGTCCAATAACACAGCTTGTAATAAAAAAGAATTCTTCCAAAGTATGTTGCAGAGGAGGATTTTTGCTACCAGAATCCATCTCTATTTTCCTCTAAGTGGTTCCCGTTTTCTAAAAGTAGTTGCGAAAAGTTGAGAAATTTGCTAAAATTCCAAACTTTTCCTCAACTAGCTTTCAAAAAACCAAAGAAGCTGGATGGTTTCTAAAAAAGATATTCTAACTATTTTATTCCGCATATTTTCCTTTACAAAAAACCGACACACCTGTCTTTGCCCGTTTGTTCTTCAGTTCGCTATTCATTTCTACTTAAATGTAACAAAATCGGACCAGTCCAGCTGTAATTTCCAATGAGGGCCTCGGCAAGTCACTAAAATGACCTATAAATAACTCCCATATGCAGCAAACAATGCTCCAAATACAATTTCAAAAACGTGCTTTAAGAATGCTTTAAGAATGCATAAAACGGTGCTTCAAGAATGCTTTAAGAACGCGTCCTGCTTTTAAATTACTCCTTTTAACGCTGTTTCTTACGATGTCCTCAACTGCAGCGCGCCACCCTTGCGCTCTTGCTCCCACCCGCCTGTGATTCGTTAGAATGGGTTTTAGACAAATCGCAGGCGGGGCGGGGTTGAGCGTAGCGCAAACGTTGCGCATTGCAACGTAAGCCGTCATAAGAAACAGCATTCCGTTTCCACTGATGCAGGGAGAAATGGACGGAATCACCCCCCTCTCCATAATCTACGATCCCATATACGAATACTCCACCTGAAATCCGTACCACCTCAGATTCGTGGGATGATGCCTTTAAATTGATACCAGACTTGTTTGGGAGGATAAGAACACTAAATTGACACACTCTCTTACTGGATGAACCCGTAAATCAGTGTGTAGGGTATAAAACCAGATTTCGAATTGAAGTGAACGCGTTAGCGCATTCCAAGCGGATTGATTAGCCCCAGAAAGTTTATCTACAATTTATCCTCCTTAAAATCTACTACAACACAAGTACCACACAGGTCTCGAGTACGCAGTTTGCAATAATGGCACAAAGGTTAGTGCCCTACACGGAATAGATGCAACAGGTGAACGCTTTGCTCAATAGTTTGCTCCTCTCGCAATATTCCTTTCGGCACGTTCGCTGCAAGACCCATCTTCGATGACCTAGATAACAGGGTGTGCTATAGGATTAATAACGGTTGTCACGGGAACACGTATCTAGTTCTGACTGCTATCTGCTAGCGGTCGCCCTGGTTTTATTAAAAGCATTCAGGAATTCGAGTGTACGCTCTGCGCACGTACAAACTATATAACTAGCACAGTTATATTCCGGAAGTTATCCAGATATTGCAAAAACAAGTATCGTCACTTGCGCACTGCCGGAGACCAACCCAAATAAACAAATACCTGGTTGGAATCCTTGGTGACAACTCTCCGTTTGTTTGCGGTGAAGTGCCGGACAGTTACCGGCAGTTCACGCGTGACAGTACGTCTCGCAGGATATGAAGCAGTGACAGAAAGATAGATTCAATGCGAACTGTTGCTGTAGATCAAGAAGATTTGGACAGAGTACAAACGACAACGGCTATACTCCTCGTTGAAAATGTAGGCCTCCGCGCCCGGCAATTATATCTCTTTTTTAATCTTTTCTTAGTTAGTTGGTACCTCTATCTTCTCCATTATCTTTTTTTAGTTCTTTGGTTAGTGTTACACGCTCATGACGATATTATCAGTATGAAATAGAGAAATAATGTCAATTGAATGTAATATGAACGAAAACAAACTTCCCAAGTTTCTCGAACTTTTTGAGATTATAAGAGCTATTACTTTAATTATAATATTACATTTATATTACTAATAATATTCCTAGAATATAATAATAATATAAAAATATATTATAATAGAATAATATTACTTTTTTTGAGGAACATAAAGAAACAGAGGAAAAATGGCAATGATAACAATGTCATTGGCAACTACAAAGAAACATATATAGAATGTGAAAATTAGCCGAAACTTCTGCTAATTTATCGAAGAACTGCAAAGTTTTTTTTTTTACAACGGCGAAGAGCTGAGAAATAAGGAGAATTCTTTTCTTCTCCTGGGAAACTGAATGTGCAAAATTCCTTCATGAGAAAAGTTTGCAGGCGAAAAGTTGAAGAAGTATCTGCATGTCACCGTCACATCTTCTCATTTGGACTCTCTAGCCATTTATTGACTAGTACTAGTATTCAAATTAAAAGATAAATACAAAAAAAATGCGATCCCGAAAATTTTGGAGCAGTTTGACAACGGTTTGTAATTAAACCCCAATATTTAGTTCAGATTTGGTTTTAACACTTACTCATCTCTAAGATGCATGCCTAAAAAGTTAGTAGTGTCCCTTAAAGTCTGGATAATTTGTGTATTAGCGCTGACCAATTGAATTTATTATTCTATTTTCGTTTAGTTATCAAATTTATACTAAATTTCGACCAGACTACTATCACCCAAATGTTCTCTCTCACATTAAGACTTGATATTTTATGATGTACGGAACAGTCATGATATATGCATGAGTTCTAGAAAAATCACGCGAAAATCCCTAAAAAAAACCACTTTTTTCTGCAAACCTACACAATCTCTAAACGTTGAATGAAAAACTGAAGTTGGAACGAAAAATTTCTGGTTGACTCAGGTTTTTCAAAATAAACTACACGCCGAAGCGAATGCTTCCGCATCTCATGGCAAGATGGCGGCGTAAAAAAAGATTACCATGGTAATTAGTAGCTACCTTTCACCATGGTACTTTTGTTAGAGACCGGAATAAACGAGGAAGACAGACAATTTCGTTGAGAGCACACAAAAAGGCTACAATTTCCTTGAACGAAAAAAACAACTAACTTTCTAAAAATGTTATCACAGAAGGTCCACAAAAATGACATGCCGTCGATGGTTCGCTTGGAAGCAGACTGTACCGTTTCCAGCCCAAATTCGCCGCACTTGAATGCTAACTGAGCACCGCCCTCACATCTTACAAGATGCTCAGTTGGCAGCTGGAGAGCTGAAGAAACAGCACAGAAAAACTGATAGAAATGAAAATAACTGCGTTCTAAGCAAGAAGAAGGAAGTAACCTTAGGATTAAATTGAATTGAGGACAGGGACTCATAAAATACAGCTCAGCTTCATTTCTCTCAAGCTAACAAGAATAGTTGATGTGATTCCAAGCGAAAAAAGTCATGAGACGCTAAAAAACGTAAATTTGATTGCTGTTCGAAATGCAAGATTTTCTATGTCTATCTGTCTATTTCTCCTGATTTTTTCGAACAGACGGAAAAAAAATTGAAGCGTCAGGGCTTAACGAACTCACAGGTCTGGTGCAATTCACATTTGCCCATGTACTTTCACATCGGAACAAAATCGCGCTCAAAAAATTTTATGAGAATGAGCGACGTACGTAGCGTCTCTCTTGACAAGTGCATATTAACTAGTACCACAATACGATCGCTTCAGATTTGTGATGGACATTTTTCGAATGTGAATGTGTGGTTTGATTGAAATTTACGAATTCAGAGCCTTCTATGCGAAAAGTGGATAGGTTTCCGTAGGCAGTGAGCTTGTGTGGGACCATTCCTGAAGTACATTGATTGTTTTATTTGTAAATATTTTGAGAAAGGAATATGCACAGAAATTAGAACACATTCGACACTTTGTGTACACTGTAATTAGCTACAAAGAAGCCACAAAGATATTTTTTTATTAATAAACCTTTGAAATTTTCAAGAAATTTTCTAGGTCATGTTACGAAAAAATCATCTTAATTTATTTACAATTCCAAGATAATTATTTTTATTTTTATCTAGTTATTTTTGCCAAAATCAAAGTAAAGATCAAAGGAACCGACTTCCAGAAAAACAATTGTTCGCATTGAACAATTGCACTTGGAAAAGAAGCCTAAATTAGGACTCGATAAAATAAAAACAGTGTTTGCGTGGACTTCGCCAAAATAAGAGCTTATCCTTGGCAAAGCCAAAATAATTGACTTTCAAGGAAGAAAATTAACTACTCTAAAGAATTGCACTTAGACAAGAAGCTTATTGAGAAGTACGCCAGTCTACGCTTTCAGCTCAAACATTTCCTTATCATTTCGTAGGAGAAATTGTGGATTTCCTATGAATAGCAACAAAAAAATTACTTCCTTCTCCTTAACATTACTACCTTATTACATCAGTATTGGACTTCTTTCTTCAAGAAACTAATATTGATGTAATTTAATAAATTCAGAAGAGTCATGAGTTCTGTGTCGTATTGACATTCATATCTTGTAGGAAATCGTTTGACAATCCAGTTTTCAGAGAAATAGCAGATGACATCAGATGTATGGGTCGCCTGTACTGAATAAACGGGGCTAACTAGTTACACGTTGAGCTACTATATATTCCCTATTAAGTGACCACGTTGATTCGATTGATATCCGAACATAGCGTCTGGCGTTAATCAATCCGCTTGGGATGCGCCCCCACGTCCACTTGAATTCAGAATCGTTTGAGGTTTACGAACGTGTAGCTGGCCCGTACAATGACTTGCAGTGGCTAGGCGATGTGTCAAGTCAGTGTTTTTATCCTCTCAGGCAAGTTTGGTACCAATTTATCGACCCCGGAGAGATGAAAGGCTTGGTGAGCACTAGGGCGGATTCGAACTTGTAGTCAATCGTGCAGACAGCGGAACCTCTTACCGACTGCGCTACAAGCGCCCTTGACCTTGATAAAACGCTTGACTTAAGGGTTTTATTTGTGAAAGTTGGTGCAACAGCAAACTACAAATTAATCCGATCGAAAGCTGGCCATCAGCTTATTTATAAAGCAGTCAAAAATGAGTAGTTCATAATAAGACGAGGAAAAAAACGTTTTTTAGACTTCTATCATACCCAGTACAATCTAAGCAGGATAATCACTAAAGCAGTGTTGGTCAGATTACTTGAAGCAAATTCCAGGAGAGAAGTGAGGATAATGCTGTTCGTGAACAAAAATACTGCTTTCAGTAATAATGCCCATGCCCTTTCGTCTTGAAAGATCGGCATTTAGAATTGGATTTACGTTTTGTTGTCAGGGAAAGGAGGTTCTGGTGAAACTTTATAACGATAAAGACGGAATGTTGGGCAAGAAATAAAATTTACCAAAACTTCGTTGGTACAACAAAAAACAGATCCATTGTCTTTAGTAGTAGATGATTAGCTCGGTGGCGTATCTTAAAAGCATCACCCCACGAATCTGAGGTGGTACGGATTTCACGTGGGGTCTTCATACAAGGGACAGTAGATTATAAAGAAAGAGTGATTCCGTTTATTCCTTCCTAATTGCCGTAAAAAACGGCCCGAAAGATACGGCTTCGGGCGTTGTGGCTGGCCATTTCCTACGAAAAGTTCGATTGGAGCGCGCCAGCCTTGTGCATGATCCGCATCTTCCGAGCCGTTTTTTTACGGCAATTAGGCAGAAATGGACGGAATCACCCCCCTCTCCATAATCTACTATCCCGTATACGAAAACTCCACCGGTAATCCGTACCACCTCAGATTCGTGGGGTGATGCCTTCAAACCACAGCTGAGCATGTCGTATGATCAAGTGTCACATAGTTAGAACTATGTGATGCAGATGGTTCCAGTAGCATTTTCTACTCAAAACAACTAAGGAAAATTTGACATTATTGCGGATCCAGTAAATAAACGAATCAAAGCGATTTTCTCTGCATGGAATTTTCCAAGCCAAGAAGGATATCGCTAGCAGGCGCTTGCTCAGCTAAATGAAGCAAATTATTGCGTGAACGATAATGGCGTTCTTTTTCTTTCATACGTATTTCCTAACTTATTCACAAGACTCTTCTGAAGACTAAAGGCACCGTATCACGAAGTTGACAAATATTTGGACGTCTCTACTAATATAAGCAGATGGGAGTGCAGTTTACGAAAATGAGCGTGATAACACTCAATTCCCTCTGCTAATCCAGAAAAATAGTAAGAAACAACAGCTTTGATCGCGTCTGCGCAAAGATCCAACATATTACATGAAGGAATAGAACGATAGCGATCAGCGTCGATGTAAGGCGTCGACGATCGCGTGGGTGGGGCAGCTTCTGTTGCATCCTTTGGAACGGATTACTTAGATCGGTGACGTTAGACGTCGACCAAGTTGCCCGCCAGTTGTTCTACAATGTAATAAGTTGCATAGTTGGAGAGACGGAATCATATAAAATTGTTCCATATTTTATTCCATATTTTATTTTTTATTTTATTTCACTTTTATGAATGTGTAAGAGGACGTGAGCGTGGCGCAAATTCATAAGCTGCAATCCTACCGTGCCTATTCGTGGAGTTAACCCAACGTCTCGTCGATATGTTTCCTTGAAAAACCCGATAACTTAGAAGAGATGTGCTCATTTTTGGAGAACCGACGTTTTTCCTGGTTTTATCTCACAACGGAATTTCACAATTATGCCTCGTAGATCAAGAAAACTTTCAATCTGGTTCAGCTCAGAACTCACACCCTATCAGCGAAGATGAACACGCGTTCACGTCTCAGTTTCTACAACCGTCATTGACTACGTTTTGTGGACGAATACACGATAACATACACAATATGTACTAACAAAATCAAGGAAGATTTCCGAAATGTTTCCTGTTTTCAGGCCATATACTCGTAAAAATTAAATTCTAGATGTATATTTGAAATTAGCAGCTTAGTTTTGTCCTCATAATATTTCTAAATTGCGTTTTCTCAAACCCCGAGGATTCGGATAACCTGCGACGGTCATGCTCCGCTGAAAAAAAAAACTTCTCCTTTTGCTCCGCGGAAACCGATACTGGGACAGAATTCGGTAACGGTGTTGTAGCGTAGCGGTAAGAAGTCACCATTACACGTCACAAGGACACGGTCGTTGGTTCGAAATCGCCGTAGTGCTAACCAAGCCTCTTTGGACGAGAAATTGGTACCAGACTTATGGGGGAGAATAAAGAAAAGTACTAAAAACAAAAAAAATAACAAAAAAAGATGCATCGGCTGACCCCGAAAGTCATTGTAAGGCTGCACACACGTTTATAAATCTCAAACGATTACAAATTGACGTCGAACGGGGCAGGCACATCCTTTTCTAGGGTTTAATTAAAGGCATCACCCCACGAATCTGACGTGATATGGATTTCCGATGGACAAAGACTATACGGGATCATAGACTGCACGAACGGGTGGGATCTCGCTCATTTCTTTTTCTAATAGCTGTAGAAAACAACCCGAAAGATACGGCCTCGAGCGTTTCGGGGCGCTATTTTCTACAACGAGTTCTATTGGAGCGCGCCAGTCGTGTGCACACGCCGCATCTTCCGGGCTGTTTTTCACGCAAATTAGCAAGAAATGGACGGAATCACCCACCTTCCCATAATCTATGATCCCGTATAGTTATAGCCATCGCAAATCCATACCACCCCAGGTTCGTGGAGTGATGGCTTTACGAACACGACTCACGAAACCGACGTAGTTGGGAAACCTATGGAAGAATATAGAGTTTGAGGTGTAAATTACTAGTATGAGTGTAGTCAATTTCCCCTAGTCGTCCTGAAAAGTGACGTGTTACGAGTGTCCCTACGAGGTACATGGAAAGGTGAAATATAAATTTTTCCAAAATTCCAATTTTTCTAGTGTAAGAAATTGACATCAGGCTTGTTCCCAACGTGAAGTGCACTAAATCCATTCATTCATCAACCTTCCTAGGTGATTTCCTAGGTTACCACAACGTTCAAAAACTCTCTTTATTAATCTCGACCTTATTGTCAAATCCTAGAGGAGAAATAATCAAGGGAAAAGGTTTTGACCCTCTAAATATTTATTAACCTACTACAAGGTTTTTTTCTGTAATTAAGCGAATAATTACGATATGCAAAGCGACGTGTATGAATATCAAAAACGAGGGAAAAAAGAAGGAGCGTAGGATGAAGCGTATTCACACATTCATATTACTAGTAGAATATGATAGTAGTGCGCCCAATAGTACCAGTAGGCGGAATACGACAGTAGTTTGTAGTATAATGCTAGTAATAAAGATTAGGAAGCGATCGGGTTCGATTTCTAACGGGATTATTCCTGGTTTGATGTGCAGGTATACGGTGGATAAATTGAAAATAAGGAGTTGACATCAAATTTATTCATGTATGTCACAAAAATTGACGGCTGGCTTTAGTTTAAAAAAATAAGCAGTTACGTATTTCCTATAAAAATCAAATGCAACCTGTATTCGTAGCGCAAATTAAAAACTGTAATTTCCGCATTTCCGTAGGTATTTGTTTAGCAATTAAGCTAAAGGCAACAAATGATTTCCGCTTAACGTAGGTATTTGTTTAGCAATTAAGCTAAAAGCAACAAAAAGTCAAGAAAATGGATATAATAAATAATAGACAGATAAATAAATAAAACAAAACATAGAAATATGTATGTACGAAGACGATTGCGAGACGAACTCAGCACGGCTCTAAGCACGAGAAAATCATATTTTCTGCTCTGTTTGCGCAGAGGAGCCACATTAGAGAAGCGACTGAAAATATCGAATGACACTTTTACATAGACATACAGAGACGCTTAAAGGCATCACCCCACGAATCTGAGGTGGTACGGATTTCAGGTGGAGTATTCTTATAATAGATTGCGGATTCCGTCCATTTCTTCCTAATTGCTGTAAAAAACGGCTCGGAAGATGCGGCGCATGCACAAGGCTGGCGCGCTCCAATCGAACTCGTTGTAAAAAATAGCGCGCCGGGACGCTTGAAGCCTATCTTCCGGCAGTTTTTTACGGCAATTAGGAAGAAATGGACGGAATCACCCCCCCCCCCCTACTCCATAATCTACGATCCCGTATACGAATACTCCACCAGAAATTTGTACCACCCACGATTCGTGGTATGCTGCCTTTAATGATTGGAGCAGCGGTTATTTTGAGCAACGAATTATCAGACATTACAGTACACCATAAATGAGTGTGTGCATGTGTCTGGGATGTCCTTTCTGGAATGATGTGTAGGTTGAAGTGATTAACATCTATAGAATTTTCCGTGACTGCCGGCCAAACAAACTCATTGTTGCATAGACAATTCGAGCACTCTGTTGCTTATTTGTTTTCCTGGAATCCATGAACGTAAACGCCATACATCAAAACGGATTGACTGAGCTCAGAAGAGCGTGATGTGACGAGTTAATCGAGCGTAAATTATAATTAGGAGCAAAGAGAAAACCTATTTGTGGGGGGAAATGTAGCGATGAGAAGAATCAATAATTCTTTTCCTAAAACCTCCATTTAATCATGTAATGTAACTAGTAATTCTGTTTTTAAGAAGGATTTAAAGTGCATGCAAAATATCTACTTTAATTTCCTATTTTTAGAACCTATTGTTTCGCGTAACGAATTCATTCTGTATGCATGCGGGGAAATTACCAAATTCAAATGTAAACCCACGCAATATTCTAAACCATTGAATAAAAAAATGGTTCGGAGGGGAATTTCCCCTTAAAATCCGTAGAGTGCATTTAAATGAAGAACAGTTAGTGAAGGTGGGGCTCATAGAGTAAAGTAAAAGTTTAGGTTAGGAAGAATTACGCTAATATTATCTTGGAGATAGGAAAAAACATAAAAACAACAGTAAGGAGGAAGAGAAGTGCTCCTTAGAGCTCCATTAAACTTCTTCCCATATTATTATTTGAAATTATTCATCCATTGCAAACTTTATTAACGCACGGAATTACTTGTTACTTGTTTTAAATTTTGAAAGCCTTAAAAATCATAATGTACACTTAATGCTACTATTTCACGGGAAGAATAATCACCTATAACGGATTATTAAATGAGTAATGAATTAATAACCAAGTCACTAAATATATAAATTATTATCAAATATGTAGGTGTTCGGACAATGTGGAGAAGTGTACAACAGTTTGAAAATGAGTTCGAAAAGATTGAAAGTCGCATGAAATGAGAATATGCTGCAGTCGAGACGGAAGTACCACCCACACCAACTGCACAGTCATAGTAAAGACGCAAGAAACTCCCAAAAAGGACATATTATTTTAAAAACTAAAGTTTCTATTTACTCGAACCGTAGAGTTACTTCTTCTCACGTTACTGAAAAGTAAAGCTTTATTTTCACTAACATCGACATCGATTCATCAACAACGGTTGCATTATAAAGCATGTGTGTGGGTACACAAATGCATTTTCAATTAGTTGTAAAGATTAAAAGTGAACAGCAACATACTTAGCGCAGTTAAGTTCACTCACAAAGTCCATACAAGGGATCGGCAAGAGCTGAAGTTGAATTTCCAAAAAAAAAATTAAAGGTGGGAGTCAAAGTCAAGGAGAACATACAAGGCAAGCTGAGCTTAGGTTTTTGACAAACTGCCGTGGGCGTGCACGTCCTCCATATTCCGGCAAAACTATCAAAGATACTTTTAACGACGTGGTATCGAAAAAAGAACGCAGCATAAATAAATAATTTCCGCTTTTCCATCCTGTCAACGCTATGCTTGATGACATTTTCTAGAAAACACATTGTGATCAGTTAATATGGAGAGAAGGAAGGGCGAGCGAAAATTGTTAGAATTCAACAAAAACAGAAGAGATATCTTGTAGGTACAACGAGCAAATTACATATATAGCGTCTTAGCGGTTAGAAAAATGCAGACTACGGATATCTGAAGGAAAATGGTGATTCTGCATTGTGGATCACGGAAGCGAGCGTAGACCCACAGTGGAAGACAGCGATCTTTCCTACGAAATCAGTTGCAACGCGCAGCATCCACGTCTATGCGTCCATTGAAAACCAATGACGTCTCCTCAACAGCCTATCATTGAATAGGTGGGACTGGAACCTACATAGGTGGGTGGGCGCGTACTAACGTCATTCGTAGGAAATAAAGCTGTTCTCACGATTTTTTTATGGGGCGACTAAAAAGAACTGAGCGGTGGCAGGCTTGTTTCCTTAATCTGCAAGCCGAGCTCCACGATATCCTTGAGATTTCCGTACTATGTCAATTTCGCGGCACGCTGCCTACAAAGATGCAGCGCGTTCAGATCATTCGGCTCGGGTAACAAACTGTAAGAATGCGCAAGTTCACCAACCCCGCTGGGCCGTGAGACTGATCAGTTTGTTTGTTCTCTGTTTGGAGTTCTTGTGCGATGTGCTCAAAATGTTATCGTGGATCGACAAGGAGGGAGAAGTTAGATAGGATACGCATAGCGTCCTCGGATCTTGGATCAGGCCTTTGACAAAGAAGAGGTTGTCGAAAGGTCAGGCCACTAATATCGTTGCATCAAAACCTCGTTGGTCCAACAAGAAGACATAAATAAAAGGATAAAGATATCAACAAGTTGGAAAAATAATGAAAAAACGATAAGGTAACTGGCGTATCAATCCGCTTGGGATGCGCCAACGCGTTTTACTGCAATTCGTAATCGTTGAGGTTTTGGAACGCGTGTTGGCCTATACAATGAATTGCGGGGGCCAGCCGATGATCAAGTCAGTGTTTGTATCCTCCCAGACAAGTCTGGTACCAATTTATCGACCCCGGAGGGATGAAAGGCTTGGTGAGCACTAGGGCGGCTTCGAACTATCGACTGTGCTGCCACAAAGGACCTCTAACCGACCGCGCCACAACCTCTAGCCCTAAACATAAATAAACAACAACTATTAGCAGAGTTCAAAATTCTGCTGTGGATAGAACAGGATGGCGCGTGCATGAGAGGAGCTTATGCAGTTCATTAATAAGTATAAGTAATGATGGCTTTCACGCCTATGCTCCAATGATTTTGCAGAAAAAAAAATCATCCGCGCTTATTAACTTTTTTGCAAGAAGATTTCATTCGACAGTGCAAGAGACATCATCGATGATCTTTTATCCATAACTTTTATTCACAAAGCTGATCCGTTAGGGATAGGGTGAATGAAGATGTCTCTTGCAAAAAACAATCACTGCAGAGCTAGAACATATGATAAAAACAAGCTAAACGATAAAGTTAAGAAGATGGATCCATCGCCTCCAATCTGGACGCTCCACTGAGGTTGAAGAAAAGGAATTTCCCTTCTCCTTCATCTGAATACGAACGATATCCTTCATGTGAGGCCAAATGTTACGTGTGTATGTGTGTAGAGACTAGAAATACGGTAGAAAACCGAGTTCTTTTTGTCTCCATATGGGCATATTTGAGCGAAACAAATGGCTTAGACCTACTATTTATAGAACGTAGTTAGAATAACACTAGTACTTTCCGAAGATAAATGGGGCTAAATGCCGAAAACTACGAACGTACTCATGGAATAACTACGAAGTGTCATCCTCCCCGCATTCTATGGAGAAAAGCCATAGTCCAGAAGCAGAACATTAGCAGGGATTAAGAAAAATACAGAGATTGATACATATCACCAAGATTTGAAGAAATTTATGAACTTCGTTAAAATTCGGATGCTCTGAATACAATAATTATCGAAATATGTGTAAGCTGCTAAACAACTACTCAAAAAGATTAAAAACATGCAGTTGTGGATAGTCTAAAATTTCCTTTTCAGGGATAAAATTACGTAATTCTGTTATTTTCGAAACCAAATGCTGTTTTGCCGCTTTCATTAACTATAATTATTTTCACCACGTCACATCTCACATTTCATGATTAGACAGCATTAAGCAGCTCCAAATTTTCCTATTAATTAACATTTCATTCAGAAAAAGAATCCATTTTGAAAAGTTGTACTTTCCTTTAAAAAAAACTGTAGAATTCAAAATTACGTTCGCATACTTTTTGAAGTCGCACCTGACTTCAGCGTCGATGCATAATTTTTTAAATTTAGTTTATCTCTAAACTTAAAATGCGACTTCAGGACACATAAAATTGTGTCTCTTTTTTTCGATGTGCTATTTTTTCGTAAACGCTCCATCGACAAGCCTTGAGACCGTGTTTATTCAAGCATTATTTTGAGAAAAAAGTATTTATGAACCGGTATACTGCTAAGAGAAACTCGCTGTCTTTTATGTGGGACTGAGTACATTTGCGAAACAGGAAGACCACTATGTGTCCGCGTCAGGGACCACCTAGACGGACTCGTAAAATCAAAACCATCATCCCCTTTAGGTGCTCATCGCAGACAGTGTCATGACAACACCAGGACAGCTTTCAGGATGGCTATCGCGATCTTGGCACGCGAATCAGACGTTCTGGCCATATCACGGCCAAAAGTCCAATTATGAATCGTAAAGAAGAATGTATCGCTGTGATCGACGAGCTGGCGCCATATCAAGATCTATGTGGGTTTTCACCTACGGGATCAGAGGCGGGGGCATCGTTACTAGTTACTACTAGCGGCGCAACTCCAACAACTGGTGGTCCGCTAACATGAGGATTTAATGGCTATCAAAGTGAGCGCCATGGTGGTCTGCTTTTCTGACGTTGCCTTTGAATAATCTGTTTGCTAAGTCATACCTTGTGGGATGACGAGGCGTTTGAGGGAGTAGATTACACGCGTCTCTGATTTTCTGAAGATTTTCTGGCTCTAAAGAAGGCGACGACGTCGAAACGTTAGCAAGCATGAAGATGAATAACAATCTTGGTTCTGCTCAAAAAGTAGTGCACAATCAAACTCTACGATGCCAAGATTTAAAGAAGTTCGAACTTGGGACTTACAAGAAAATCCTTAGTTATCAAAGTAATTTCATTTTGCAGCAGAACTTGTGTCCATGCCTGCTTTTCAATTTTTTGAAATATATTCTTACTTTTTGTCCTTTCATTTAACTTTTAGTCATTTAATGAACTAATTGAAATGGTCATGCACAGGAAGAAATCGACGGTTATGCTTGTCGTGTATCTTTGCCTCTTTTCTTTTTTCTTCTTTCTTTTCTTCAAAAATTGCTTTCGAAAATTCTGAAGCAATTACGCAGGAGAGAAGGTTGTTCACGTCGAGGTACGGTTGCTTGAATGACGTTTGCTGCACATTTATTATGCAAACGGCAGCACCATCCCAGGCAATTCTGTGCCCTAGCAACGGAAATGAGATAGTAAGGAAACTGGATAGTAAATGTAAGTGAATTATGGATATTCCTACTTCCTGAACAAATACAATTAGCTTTATGAGAAGAATTTCCGCAGAACACTAAACATGACATTTCTCTCGTCACCGTTATTATCCGTATTACAGAAAAAAAATCGACTATCATATTCCTAATCTTACGTGTCGTGGAAATAAAATTAAGAGGATTACGAAAAACCGGATTATACCATTCCTTAGAGGAGTTCACACAACTCCTAAACTTTCCAATCCCAAAAAATATTAACAAAAATAATTAGAAAACATTAAAACACTGTTGAATTGTTGAATTGATGAGTGTTGAGTACCTTATGCAGTCCCCTGACAATCGGAAATAATAGAAGGTCACATTCACTTTCTAATGTCTTCAGTTCTTCAGCAGAAGAAAGCTAGAACTCGTGAAGGGGAAAAAGAACTCCTCAACTGAGGAATTGTGGGGAAAATTGTTTGCTCGCCACCAATACGACGAAAAAAGAATTATTCAGAACCTGTTTTCAAGTAATTTTAGTTTCCGCTGTGAACCCATCTCCAACTTTTTTTACCCTTGAAAGAAAAATTATGTTTGAAAAAAAGACGCTTAAGAATTCTCTATATACATCAGAATTTCACAAAGAATCGGCTATATTCCTAATCTTACGTGTCGTTCTGCATAGAAATGGTGGTAGATCCATCCGAGAATGAGGTCATAAGGTGTTAGCAGTGGGACCCAATTCTAAGGGCAGCACTAAGCTTCACCGATTTTTCCGATGTATCCAAGAATCTAGGGATGTATGCTTTGTGGAAATTAGATAGATAGTAATGTGGTACATAGTACTGGTGGATAAAATTCAATCTCAGAGGAATCGGTCCTCATCAGGAACCATCCTAGGTAACGTGACGTAGGTAAGTAGATGTAAATCAGAAGAAAATCTGAAAATATGAAAGCAAAACACTTTTAAATAGGCGACAGATTTGATTTTTCTCAAGAAAAACTCCTGGAAAGTGGAATCATTCTGAGGTATATGCCAGTCGAAACAGGCGTAATTTAAATAAACTCGTACGTGAAAGAAAAAACGAAAATCTCCGAATTTTTCTACACTTCTGTACTTGTACTATGTTGCTCCGCTTGGCGAAACTGTGATATGCACTCTAGAGATTTGACCAAACAAATAAACTGAAGAAATAGCATAGACACGTAACCATTTACATGAATTTGACCTCAAATTCGGATTATTTTAAAGGTCCCTAAAAAATAGACATACATATGTCACAGAATCGTCAAATAATACATTTGACACACATGGTCTAAACTAGTTTCATATGTATAAATTTAACAACCTAGATATGTATATCAAAATTTTAAGAGCCGTCATGTCAAATGATTTTTGACGATTGACATCAAGCAACCAAAGAAAAAAAAATCTAATCAACAAGCCCGGAAAATAGTAAAAAAAACTATTATAGAAGATTGGAAACTTTCAATGAAAAGTGGTTCAGGAGAATTATTTCCTGTGGTGAAGTTAATTAATCGTTTATCGCTCATCAAACTTTGAAATAATGAGGTATAGGAGAAGAGGAATGAGCTCAACGCATATATATATATATATATATATAAAGGGAAAAAAGAAAAAGTTGTGAAAATCACTGGAGATTGCCACCACGTGGCCAGTCTAGAAGGCGTGAAGATGGACTCAAGATCCCCTCCAACAAGATCAGCACGAGGTGACGCACCATTTCAGTCAACAAGTTAAAGGAATCACTCCACGAATCTTGGGTGATAGGGGTTTCAGTTGGGTTATCCTTAAACGGGGTCGTAGATTGTGGGGAAGGGGGTGATCCCGTCCATTTCTTCGGCCCGGAAGATATGAAGCGGGCACAATTCCGGCGCGCTCCAATTGAACTCGTTGTAGAAAATAACGCTCGAAGCCGCATCTTCCGGGCAGTTTTTTACGGCAATTAGGAATAAGTGGACGGAATCGCCCTATTTCCCATAACCTACGACCCGTATAAGCATAAACCATCTGAAACCCGCACCATCCCAGATTCGTGAGATCCCCAGACTATCCTCCAGTCTCCCTGCGATTTTTTCTTATCGAGAAGGCTCAGGAACATAATATGCTCCATAATATCAGAAACATTTGGAACTCAGAGGCTGCGTGGATTAATACTTTAGAGTATTTGTAATATAGAAGAGTGAATTATCCATTTTCCAGCTATCAGAATGTTCTCCTGCCATTTCTTCTCTGTAAAATTCTCTTAAAAATCCGAACAACAGCTTGCATAAAAAATATACCAAAAGCTTAACAACTTTGAGTTTTCCAAGAGTTTTCCAGTTTAATGAAAATAGCTCCTACAATTTGGTTTTAGTTACGGTGGGAGTGTTCATTATTTCATTGATATTACTTATTTGATTCATGTATTAAGATTGAGTCATTAAATTGTGTGTGTGGTTCACCGTCGAAGAAGCCTCGATTCAGTTAGTACTCATCAAAGATGTAGAAGAAAAAGAACATCAGGTTCTTTTCAAACAATTTCCAATCAAGTGTCTCTGACGGCCATTCTTTCGACAGAATGCCAAAAATTTATTTTCGTCCGTTTGGATCGAATACTGTTTAAGAACGAGAGCTACTGCTTCTCAACGTATGTAATGTATCGTTGATAGCTCTCTGGATCCTTCCTGTCATATTTGGATTACATTTCGGTCCCTAATTAAACACAAATAAGAAAGGTTTGCATTAAAGATTAAAATGAGATTGTGTTAGATTGAAATGATTCGAATATGGACAAGTTGTAAATATTTAGAAAGTAAACAAAGACAGCAAATCACTGCAAGGACTAGGAACAGCGGAATATACAGCAAACGCTGTAAAAGTTCCGCAATCATAAATTAGCGTTGTTAGCAGATATGAAAATTCAATATACTTTGAATTAAATTTTAAGAAGTAATTTAAAATTAAAAGTTGAAATCTGAAAACATGAGGAGTCAAATGGGCAAAAAATGTCCTTTAAAGGGGTATCTGATATTTTTGCCAGTGAGGAGAACGTTATTACAAGGAGCGATGGATGACACATGGCCCTAATTCGAAAACAGAGTGTAGAGCGGGAGAAATAAGCATATGCGAAAGAAAATGTGAAGAAGTATTATATACAAAGCGCGAAAATGTTGGTTGTAGTTATTAAAATAAGAAATAAGTATTACTAGTAACGAAATGTATGATATGGCACTTTCCTTGACGTAATTCTCCAAAAAAAAACATTTTCCGATTGGAAACCCTCTAAATTCTGCAGAAACAAGATTGAAAACTTTTTTCATCGGACTAAAGAAAGGGATTACGACAATGAAAGTTCATTACTTTAGTTCATCCTTTACAGTTCAACTGAGAAGAAAAAATAGTGTAGAAAAAAGTATAACAAAAGCAAGAACATGAATATGACAATATGACAAGAATATGACAGAAGCATAACTGAAAAAAAAAAACCCTATTTCAATCTGACAGAAAAAAACGATTGTAGTGCCAGGCGACGTTCTAATAGTAATTGTCATTGTTGATAGAGAAACCATAGTCGGGTCAAAACGACATGGAGCACGTACGCAATTGCGTACGCGGCTTCTCTCAAGGCGCCTCGGTGGAGCGTATCGCCTAGGAGCGCGGTGAAATTTTTGCTGGCACCACCCATTGTTGCAGTTTCCGATGGTCCCACCTTCTTCCAGCTGTTGCTTTCACCACGCCGTTTCGAGCATGTACGCAAATGCACCGCAACTACATTCCTGATTCATTTAGTTTTGAACCGACTATAAAGCACGGCCCAGTTGCGTAAGCGACTGCGCTCGCAGCGGAGCGTAGCGGTCAGAATCGAGGTGGGGCAACTGCGAACTGCACTAAAGAATGGTGTCAGCAGGGGTCCCTACTGGATTCTGGCCGCTACGCTCCCCCGCACCGCTTCGAGCGCGGCCGCTTATGCAACTGCACCGTGTTTCATGTCGCTTTGACGATAAAGTAAAGTTATAAATCAGGCAAAAACACCGCCCCGTACATTGCTCTTTCATTCATGAAATGATTTAATATTAATGGATTTTGAAATCCCTATGACCATGGTGAAAAAGTAAAAATGCGAGCGGTACAATTAAACGAAGGGAACGGATAAAATTGACGTTTGTGCTAGGAAAAACACGAACACGAACATCTCCCAATTTTATTTTTAAAAAGAAAGAAAAACGGTCGTTGATGTGTTGATGCAGAGCAAATATGCTGATTCCAGACAGCAATTAAGCTTCGCTAAACTGAAAGCGATAGACAGCTGCAAATTAATTAGAATTTCCTACTGGGAAGAAGATCCGCACACATCGTGTTTTCATTACAAGAACTCTTTGTAACGAAAGTGGCTAATACGATCAGATCCTAATCCTAGATATACGAGTAAATAAACGAACACAGGTAAAAGCACAGTGAATTTACTGGGATTTTATTCGCTGTGGTCGTCTATTCCTCATCGTAAGATATATAAATTCATGACGAGAAAATCGAGAATTGCCCAATACTGTAACAGTTTCAGGACATCTATCGTTCAATCTTTGCTACAGTCCTTTCTGCAAAACAAGGAAACAGAGTTAAAAAAAGAAAGTATTTTTGAAAAAAAAACACGATTTTCTTTTTAACGAGCATTATCTCGGCGAGATCGTGAATTTCGTTGATGCTGACGAGGGTAAACAATTGTTTTGTCACATGAAGTCATGAGTAAGTCACTTTGAGCGCTTTTAGTACGGTACCACTAATCTGTTTTCTAGATTTGTAGGAAGTATTTTTTACCTTTGATGTGATATTGGCGAGCTACGTGAGCAACATTCCTCTGTTTACTACTGGGGAGAACCAAACATCGGAAATCTCTCGTGCCTTAACTTTAAAGGATACTTCAGAACTCAAAGGAGCGATGCTAGAATCTCTTATTTCAGCCGATATCTCAACGAGAAAAGTTATGTCACTTAACTGGTCAGAGGAGTTTTTGATTATTTGCGGCTAACTTAGAATTTCGCGTCTGCGGGATTACAGAATCAAGATTTTTTGGTTCATGGTGCAACATTGCGTAAGCGGTCACGTATTTCAGCTTTTCAACTGATCGTAGATGACTGCAAACATGCTATTGTAGTGCAGCTAACGACTTAGTTTTAGTTAAAGTTAGGCGAAGGTTCTTCCGCTGAATCGTTTACTGTAGATAACGTCAAAAGCACAATATAACGTATAGTCGGGTCAAAACGGAACAAAGTAGGGAGTATTTTCGTAAGCGGTTGTGCTGGAAGTGCTGCGATGGAGCGTAGCGGTAAGGAACGAATCAGTAGAGACCCTCGCTAGGAACATTCGTCCAACCGCTACGCTCCACCACGCCGCATCAAGCGCAGCCGCTTACGCAGCTGCACCGTGTTTCATGTCGTTTTGATCTTACTATACAACGAACATCTTGAATTCTATTAGAAATGGATCAGAGGATTATTTCATACGCTGTCATTTAAGGTTGCCTGGATTCATAACAATTTCTAGGTAAAAATTGCATGACATTAGAGCGTTGGTTCAAAAATGTGCAATATCTTGTTTATAGCCGGAAAAATTTTCCCAATTATTTCACAACCAGGCATTCTTATACAGACGGGTCAGAAGCACCTGAAGCTTGTTGTAGATGCGTAAGCGGCTACGCTCGAAGAGGCCCGATGAAGCGCAGCGATTGGGAATGAAAGGCGTCCCTCGCTGGTACGACTCATCGCTATAATCCGAGTTATTTTCGGGCGCACTAACCTACGCAAATACATACACTTCAGATGGTTCTGACCCTGCTATACTTTCAAATGTAGCGATAGATAGCGATATATAGCTTAGGGTAATTTCGAGGACCCGAAATATGCACGTATGGGACCCATAAGGGATAAGTGTATTTAAGGAGTCGAACGTACATAGAAAATAAACTGAATGCCGCAGACCACAAAATCAACATTTTGTCGCTTAACCATTTTATAATGTTGGTGAAAATTGAGAAATCCGTGCAAATCAGAAACATCTTACCATCATTACTCTATTTGGAGAGAAATATACAAAGTTCCATTCACCAATCTCCCTATAAAATGCTCATACCGTCTGAACCATTTAAAGGCATCACCCCACGAATCTGAGGTGGTACGGATTTCAGGTGGAGTATTCGTATACGGGATGGGAGACTACGGAGGGAGGGGTGATTCTGTCCATCTTTTCCTGATTGCCGTAAAAAACGGCCCGGAAGATACGGCTTCAGGCGTTTTGGCGCACTATTTTTTACAAGGAGTTCGATTGGAGCGCGCCAGTCTTGTGCGGCGCCTCATCTTCCGGGCCGTTTTTTACGGCAATTAGCAAGAAACGGAATCGCCTCCTTCTCCGTAGTCTCCCATCCCGTATACGAGTACTCCACCTGAAATCTGCACCACCTCAGATTCGTGGTATGCTGCCTTTAAAGGCATCACTCCACGAATCTGGAGTATTACGGATTTCAGATGTAGTATTCATTAACGGAGTCGTAGATTATGGAGGAAAGGAAAGGAAAAACGGCCTGAAAATACGACTTCGAGCGTTCCGGCGTGCTGTTTTCCACAAGGAGTTCGAATGGAGCGCGCCAGCCTCGTGCACGCGCCGCATCTTCCGCGCCGTTTTTTACAGAGTTTAGGAAGAAATGGACAGATTAACCCCCTCTCCATAATCTACTATGCCGTATACGAATGCACCACCTGACCTTTAACCATAAAATACAATCCAATTCTTGTTCTGGGCCCAGCTGAAGGTGTGGTGGAAGAAGGTGAAAAGTTGTATCTTTAACTGTTTACTTCTAAAAAAAATTAGACAACATTTTTTCATATTGAGATGGCTTTTAGATTGAGCGAGACGATACATTAGGAGGATGTGAGTGAGGATCGACGAGTGGAACAGCTAGTTAGGCCTCTTGACGATAACCTCGTTGATGCGGCTCACATCGGCTTGTCAACGCTATACGAACCATTTGGGGAAATCTGCCAGAAGCCAGTATTCACAGATAAAAAATCTAAGAGATTCGTTCGAGCTTCGAGTTCGTTTTGAGATATAATTGAGCCCGTTTCCATTGTGATTCAACAAAGTGGATAGAAGCAGTATGACGGATATTTGGGCAGCGCGTCAATCATACTGGTATCTGATGAAGATTTGTCCCTGCATAAAGACTTCATGTGACGGATACCGTATTTGATAGCAGATAGTCTCTTTCTTTTCTCTTGAGAAAAAAGTAGAGGAAATTGAGATACGGTCGGACCTTCACTTCCGACCTTCTTAATGTCCACCTCTCGCATCCGTGCTAGCCCATGGTTTTGCATCCGTTAACGTCACAATGTTGCACTTTTCTGAGCTGCGTTGCTCGTCCTTTGCTCTTTTGCTTTTCAAGTCATAATCGGTGGCTTCGAGACCCCAGCAAGCACAAAGCTCGCGATTGAAATCGTGGACAGTTAGGAAGCAAAAAAAAATGAGGACGGCATAAAATGAATGTAACTCCTACCTCCACATAACATAACAACATTCTTTTGAGGTTCCAACCTATGGAGCTTACCAAGCGGTCAAAAATTCGAGATCCCCATTCAGACTTCCGTTGTGCGTCGGAAGTATCCACAGTAGAAGTCTTCGCGGCGGTGCTCTCATACTAATATTCCGCCTTTGGACGGAAGCAGCCATGGTAGATGCACTGCAATGGTTGCCCACTGCAAGCGGCTGAAGATCCAGAAGATTACCCGCTTCATAGTCACCGGCGCGATACTGTACTATTAGTCAGAACGATTTAATAAAACTGTAGAGTGATATAGTCGGGTCAAGGCGACGTGAATGCTCGGTGCAGTGGCGCAAGCGACTGCGCTCAATGCGGCGCGGTGCAGCTAAGGTTAGGATCGAGGTGGGATCATCGCGGATGCAAAGCACCACTCACCGCTAAGCGAAGATTGGTGCTAGCAAGGGTCTCCCTCGATCCTGTTCTCTCCATAGAACCGCTTCGAGTGGTTGATAAGAGGTTATTCAACATATTCAAAATGTAGCCTCTCTGGTTAGAAGAAAACTACAGGAAAGAGGAAACTAGAGGAATGCTCCGCTTGCATCCAAATTCGTTAGGGAACCCGAGGAGGTTTTTGCAATTCTGCGAAAAACAGAGCAAGAGTAGCACTTGTTCCTGGTTCCAGCTCAATCATGCTGCACAAAATGAGGTGGGCGGAACAAAGTCGCGTTTTTAGTCCGGTGCCTGCTGTTCCTTTACTCAACCAGTCGGTTATAAGCAAACTCGTGGCGCAACAAGTAGCAGAGGTGGCACTCAGCGAAAAAGAAAATACTAGAATGGCATATACCCGACTTGACAGAAGCATGGATATTTTCAGTCATAAAAACACCTTCTTGTAGTAGGGTCAAAACGACATGAAACATGTACGCAATTTCGTACGCGGCTTCCCCGAGGGGCTTCTGCGGACGTAGCGGCTAGGAGCGTGGTGAAACTCTTGCAGGCATCGCTGCAGTTTGCAATGGTCCCACCTCGGTTCCAACCACTGCCTCCATCGCACCGTTTCGAGTGCGTACGCAAACACACCGTAACTACACTCGTGATTCATGTCGTTTTGACCCGACTATAACTTGATTGATTGCACACCGATCAGAGAAAAACATCCACTTAAAGGCATCACCCCACGAATCTGGGGTGGTACGGATTTCAGGTGGAGTATTCGTATACGGGATAGTAGATTATGAAGAGGGGTGTGGTTCCGTCCATTTCTTCCTAATTTCCGTAAAAAAAATGGCAAGAATCGGCGAAAAAAAAACACTTAACGTAGACATTTCGTAAAGCTTCTCATCGAAACAACTTTATACATGAAGCACACCTTTCGAGCTATTATTCCATCGTTGATGATGGCGTAAAGAATTGCCTCGATTGATGAATTGAGACTTTTGAGCACCAACGAGACCCCTGCTTCCCAGATTTGCGAGAACGTAGAATGCGAGTACTCGTCGCCATTTTTGAAAACCCGTCCCTGGCCCTGTCAGCGAAGGGAAGAAGCCGGAATTGAGGTGTCCCGCGAACCGTGCCTCTTACTGTAACATGAGGACGTTCATGGTTAATTTTTGACTGGACCCTATCGAACAGAATATTTCATGTTCTGACTTGTTAAACATGTCAAGATCCATCTATGCGCATGCAGCGCCAGCCCGCTCAATTCGTTTCGAGACCCGCAACGCAAACTAGAACGTTCGAGGTTGTGTATATGTAGATCTACTTATTTTCTTGTTGTTTTCAGTTGTTAGTTAGCGGTTTTTTTTTCGGTGTGACTGAGGTGAAGTATGTACCAAAAATGTTCTACTTCTCCTACTTCCAGGATAAATGACGAGCAGAGTCGAAGTCACGCTCGAAGCTATTCCGTTCATCAAGAAATCGGACGATCTTGCTGACCACTGCGTTCACAGAGCTAAAAATTTGTCTCGTACCATACGAGATGATCCGAATGCTACTGTAAGTACCCTTCGATGTTCTAAGAAATGTATTTTATTTTCGTTCTTTTTGTAGTTCATTCTTTTTCGTCTTTCCCGTTCTTTTTTGTTTCTCTTTGTTGCGATGATGCAAAACCTAAATTCTCAAAATATCGATGAGGCTCATCCTTGATTTACATCATAGCCTAGAAAGTGTTCCTAATCTTTGTTGAGATTTTATTAATTGGCAGAAGTCAACGTAGCCATATAAAAACACAGAACAATGATTTTTTGAACAGAAATTTTGAGAGCTGTAACATATGAAATTGCGCAGTGCCATTTCTATAAAAACATTGCCGGAAATCGAACTAGTTTCAGGATAAGAAATGATATATACAAATAATATTCTCGACTTGTAGAGAAGAAAAAACAGTACAACAGAGTGGTCATGAGAGGATGACCAATAAGTCGAACGTAGAAGAGAATGAGAAAGAGACAAGAGATTCTCTTGTCTCTTTCTTTGCAGCGATTCAAGGATTTGGACTCCAACAATGCTCGTGGACGCATTTTCTAGACATCCTCTACCAAGAGGTTGCAGCCGATAGATACAAATGAAGAAAAAGGATGAACATGAACAAAACTTTGACAGTCGCTCCAGTGGCAACGAATTTAATTCGATTTCCTTTCTAACCTTACTTTATTCGATTGTATGAATGAAACATTGTACGAAAGAAAGAAGAGAACAACATTCCTTTAGCAAGTGCTACCTTTTTGCTAGTCTGGTTCACATTTAACCAAAAAGATACATAGCTCGTCAAATCCAAGTGAGATTAAAGTTGATTAGGCTTGCTTCGATTACATCATTTTCAAAGCCGATCAATCTGATTAATATGAAGTTGAAGGAATGTGTTGCGTTAGGATGGACATGAATGTAACTGATCTGATAAACTTGTGCTGATGGGAAAACGAAAAATGCGGTAGGCATGTCAAAATAAAGGTTCCGACACTGTTTTCGTGATTTAACGTATCTGAAAGTTATCAATATTTTGATCGTAATAATTCCTTGCCTCTCCTACCTGCTTTTCGATTTTTCTGCTTTTCTTGTAATCGTGTTTTTTTAGTGCGTAGAAAATTAATATAACCTTGGGAGTATTTATGAACATCAATATTTGCATCAGGGGCTTTCAGACATCTCAGTGGCATGATCCAAGCTAATTGAATATTGTAAGATTTTTGCTTTTTCTTTTACAACCATTACTCAGTAGTTCAGTGTGTCTACCAAATATCGAGAAAAAAAACTCCAGATTGCGATGTTTGTCAGTAGTAATATAGTCGGGCCAAAACGACATGAAGCTTGGTGCAGAAGCGGCTGCATTCTAAGCGGTGCGGCGGAGTTAGAGGTGGGAGAAGTTGGGGTGGGACCACCCCAATTATGAGTCTTGTTTTCAGGGATCCCCCCGCCCCGCTATCCCAACTGCTAGGCGCTTCAAGCGCAGCCGCTTACACAACAGCACTGAACCCCATGTCCTTTTGATCCGACCCTACTGCTGACAGTAAGTTCTTTTTACTAATAACGTCAAACGCCAGTGCAGTATTGTATTCTGTAAAAACCTTGAGTATCGCTTACAAATATTTTTATGTTGTAAATATTATCCAGGACGGGTGTAGTGTAGCGGTTAGAGGTTCCGCTTCCTGCACAATCGATCGGAGGTTCGAATCCGCCCTAGTGTTCACCAAGCCTTTCATTCCTCCGGAGGTCGAGAAATTGGTACCAGACTTGTCAGGGAGGAGAAAAACACTGACTAGACACATCGGCTAGCCACCGCAAGTCATTGTATGAGCCAGTTACACGTTCGTAAACCTCAAACGATTCTGAATTGAATTGAACCTGGGGTGCATCCCAAGAGAAACTTCATCCTTTATCCTTTAAATATTATCCGGACACGAGTCAAAAACCAACATTCATAGAATAACATTGCAAATGGTTGGTTCCTGACTCTTTCGCTAATTTTTCGAAGCTGTGATCAGCTTCCTAAAAAGGCCTTTCAGATACCACTGAGCGATAGGTTTTATCTGATGAGCAGAGGCTACATCCCATTCGTTACACGTCCGAAATGGTCATGTCGCGATGGTCTTCCTGTCACTGTTGTCGCATACACTATGCGAGAAGATCAAACAACTCTTTCTAGACTGAAATTTCCCACGGTTGGTAATTTTATCAAATATCTATTTGGAATTCCATAATAAAGTATAGGAATATTATGAAGATCTGTCACGAATAACATTACGTATGCTATGATTCCAGATTTTTTTCATTCTCAGTGATGATTTACTACTTCTGTGCACCTTTTTCAGCACAACGATGATACCACATCTCTTGCAAGTTGGACCAAGCTAGGAGGTTGAATCGGTTTTATTCTCTTACCACTTTTTTCTGCTACACTTTAGTATGTTGTTTAGATAAAATGTATTTTTTATTATGCTGTGATGTAATTTATGAGCAAATATATGGACCCTGTCTAACATTTTGACATCTCTTCTTGTCTTCGGTCTGTTCACCTCAGTGCACACCATGTCCAATAGAATATGTTGAATATTAGAAAGAGGAGAGGAAACAATACACCTGCAAAGTTTTCAATTTTTTTTTACTTTTCTAGTTCTTTCTAGTAGTCTCATATGCGTCGTTTATTCAAACATTTAATAAAAATCTAACTATCTGTCAATGTCGAGTGCGTAGTACTTACGTGATTTGAGATCAATCATTTTCGGAGGATCGGCGTCGAACTTCCACTTCTGCCACCATGAAAGATGTGATCCATACCTTCGACTATGGTGGTCACGGAAGAGAGTTTCTTCATCGTGCCTTGCAGCTCCCCAGCTGTCTTTCTTGCTCTTAATACGGATTCATATGTAGCAGCACGTGCCAGATCATCCCATCTTTTTTCGAATATGAGAAAATACAAAGATGTTACACTCACTACTCTTTTTCTGCCGACCCGTTCTGAATGCCCAATATGGGAGTGTGCAGGGCCTGTAAAGTAAATTCTCAGCATCTCATGGGCCTCTTTTTCTGCTAATAGAAAATTACATTCATCCTGAAGAGATCCTCTGTACGAGACCCATGCAAATTCAAGCACTGCTGCGAATATGAAAGCTAGGCAGACTCCTATCCAGACGTCGACGGCTTTGATGTAAGAGACGGCTGGTAGACTGCTGTTGATCGAAGCAGCCTGACATTCCTCATTATTATTTTGAAATCTATCTATTTGATTGTGTTGCTATCATAAAAGCGTGCATTCCTGAGAAACGACGTAGGAAACGCCATTTGTTATTACAGCACGTCAAAAGATGCACACGCTCTGGTCTCTCAGCCGACTGTTCATCGGTTTTACTTGAATAGGCTGGCGAGAAGATGTCAACGATCTCCGACCGTCCGCTCGTGGACACATTGCGTGCACAAGATTCGAACATTTCCACGTACCGCACTGTAGCTGCGCGCGGACGAGAAATTTGTCCCGCGCAGTCGTTCAAGAACGAGCGTATTCTGCTTCCCTTGTCGATGTCAGGTTAGCAAAATATGAGTTTTGAGGGATTCCTCCTTCTTCAATCCTACAGCGATCGTTTGCAGCTGTTTATTGATTCGGTTACGTAGCTTCTACACGAAAAAAATCGCTGTACTGATAAAAGTAGAGTTTGAACCTCCTACGTAGTGTCGTGGGAGCTTTGTTAGAAGTCATTTTGAAGGTTTAAAATAATCTTCTAGTGTGAACAGTGAATACGAACTCACTTGTGTTGTCATTGTAAGGAGGGTAGTGACGCCAAGAGTAACTCGAGCAGGAACTGCGGTCCTATCCAGCCAAAATGACACCCAAGAAACAATAACAAGTAGCGATGACGGTATGTAGATTTGAGCCATATAGTAACTGCAAGGGTGTGTTTCTTTTGAAAAAAAAAAAATCCATAGCATAAATAGTCATTTTCGTGCACAAAAAAGACGTTTCATTCTTTTGTCCTAAGTGGTACCAGACAGTTCTGACAAAAAATTCTCCGCACACTATTTTTCCGTGGAGGTGATATTACCTGAAAAGCCTCTTCAAATGGAACACCATTCGAAGACATGAATATTCTCCTGTGGTTGTTATGCTCGAGCATGTGTCGGTATACGCTTCGTCAAGAGTGAAACATGGTAATGAAGTGTTTAGCATGGGGTGGAATTGAATAGGATCAGGTGGATGCCAACGATACACTGAAGTAACTTGTCACTATGTAGTAGAAGTATGTTACGTAGTTTGAGCTAACAATAAACATCAGGATGGATTCTATGGCAAAGAACCACCGTAGACATAGTCGGAGCAAAACAGAGCGTAAGTGGCTGCACTTGAAGCGGCGCATGGAAGACAGCGGCCGGAATCGAGGTGGGACAAACGCGAATCGGTGCGGCGCGTGTTGCTAGCAACGGTCCCACTACGATCCTAACCGCCGCGCTCCACCGCGCCGCTGCGGGCGCAGCCGCTTATGCAATTGCACCATGTTTCATTTCGTTTTCACCCTAGTATATATCTGGATTTGTTTTCTTGTTTTGCTAAGGCATGTTATTTATGGCCTGACGTCAACTTCGTCCTTATCGAAAGCCTAAAAATGGTGTAAGGTTTTTGATGCTGTGCGTATCTCATCAATCACACTCAATTTTACAGGTTCCGATGTCGTACAACTGGATGGGCGTTGTCCCACATGCAGTTCCTCAACGCCATTTGAACACAGATACTTAAAGGCATCACCCCACGAATCTGAGGTGGTGCAGATTTCAGGTGGAGTATTCGCATACGGAATGGGAGACTACGGAGAGGGAGGTGATTCCGTCCATTTCTTGGTAATTGCCGTAAAAAACAGCCCGGAAGATGCGGCGCCGCACAAGGCTGGCGCGCTCCAATCGAACCTCTTGTACGAAATGGTGCGCCAAGACGAATGAAGCCGTATCCTCCGGACCGTTTTTTACGGTAATTAGCAAGAAATGGACGGAATCACCTCCCTCTCCGTAGTCTCCCATCCCGTATACTAATACTCCACCTGAAATCTGCACCACCTCAGATTCGTGGGGTGATGCCTTTAAGGATTCTGCGCAGCGCGTAGAACTCATTTGACTATGTTGACAACCTGTAAGGAGGCGGTGGTTCACTAGCCTCGCTAGACGCTGAGACTGGTCAGTATATTCTCCTTTTGGTGTCCATGCGTAGTGTACTTAGAACAATATCGAGGCTTGGCAAGGAGAGAAGTTTGACGCGATACGCATACCATCAAAAACCTCGAAGCACTTCCGTGTCTTTGATAAAGACGAAGTTTTTGAAACGTCAAGCCATAAATAAAGCTTCACCAAAACCACATTGGCAAAACAAGGGAAGAAAACTTGAATCCAGTTGCCGAGGTTTCAAGAAGAGAGGAGTTGGAGATTGTTGACCTACATATATCATCAGTTGTGAATGCGTAAGACGCGAGATCCAAATTGCAAATCTGTTCGTCCATAGGATAGTTCTAAAGTATAGCGTGACATCGAAATCTCCCGCGGAAACTGCTGTCAAAGTAAACAGCTTCAGCATTTATATCATTGCTTGACGTACCTGTATATGCATAGGACAGGATAATGTGAGGGATATCCGTTCTGAATACATAACAGTGCCGTTAGCATGGACTCGAATCATGAGGTTCAGCTTGTCAATATCATGTCGGTGTGCTTTTTTCTCGTTCTGGAGCATCAACTCTTTTTATTATTGCAACTAATCACAAAGACTGCAAGATTACCAGAAAAAATGTGTCCGGAGTCCATATCGCGTCCTTTTCAGTTATTATCAGAAATTTAGGCACATCTTTTCCCGCAAACATGGAACTGTAGTCTAGACGTGAATCTTGCCAATACTGGCGGAACGTAATTTGAAGACTGTACTCCATCTTCACGAAGTCGATGTTTGACATGCTGAATAATCAGTTAGTAACGATACTACAATTCTTATGCCTGTAGAACCTACGCTTCTAGTTCTGGAAATCGTTACTTTGTTTAGTTATCGATTCCAGCACAAGAACGGTGTTGATATATCCTATTCCAGGTATGAACAAAAAAGGATAAGAAAGATGAAGTCTTCCGCATTAATCAATCCGTTTGGGGTTTGCCAACGCTTTCATTTAAAAGCATCACCCCACGAATCTGAGCTGGTACAGATTTCAGGTGGAGTATTCGTGTATCGTAAATCGGGATCTTAGATTATGGAGAGAAGGGTGATTCCGTCAATTTCTTCCTAATTACCGTAAAAAACGGCCCGGAAGATGCGCCTTCAAGCTTCCCAGAGCGCTACTTTCTACAACAAGTTCGATAGGAGCGCGCCAGCCTTGTGCACGCTCTTCCGGAAAGTTTTTCACGGCAATTAGGAAGAAATGGACCAAATCACCACTCTCCCCATAATCTACTATCCCGCATACGAATACTCCACCTGAAATATGTACCACCTCAGATTTGTGGGGTAATGCCTTTAAGTTCAGTAGCGTTTGAGGTTCACAAACGCGTATCTAGTTTACACAATAACTACCAGGGTATAGCTGGTGTGTCAAGTCAGTGTTTTTACTTTTCCAAACAAATCTAATACCACTTTGTTGACCCCTGAGGGATGAAAGGATTGGTTGACTTCGAGCCATCGACCGGCCGAGCAGTTACAGTGGAACCTCTTACTGAGTGCGCTACACCCACTAGATTAACGGGAGTAGTGAAACCTCAAACTGTGGTATTATATGTGTTATGGTGATCCACAACTTCTGAGGAGAAGTGGAAGGTGGCAAAAGATGAGTAACACCTGAGTCACCCACGATTGCATCGCTATAATGTGTATGCAAAGAATGAAATGATGGCGATAGTTACTACTGTGTATGTGCAGAGTATACAAATGTAGTGTGTACCTGTACGTACACAAGTAGGTGTCAATTAGCAGCTAAGAAATATAGTGTGCGCACGTTCCCCGCAGTCTCAAAGGTGTACTCACTTCAAAACGACATGGGTCTCGGTGCCGTTGCGTAAGCGATGAAGCTAGTGGTTGGGATCATGGATCGAGTTGGGTCCATTGCGAACTGCATCGATGAGAGGTGCTAGAAACGGTCCCTCTCCATCCTAACCCCTACACTACACCGCACCGCTTTTAGCGCAGCCGCTTAAGTTACTGCAGCTTAATGTCGCTTTGACCAGACTTACAGCCGAAGATCCTCTACGACCAGTTGTGGCTCTGTCTAGTCGGTAGGGATAGGTTGGCGTTTCAAGAATAAGTCACATTGCTCATCGCATTAAAGGCAGCATACCACAAATCTGAGGTGGTGCAGATTTCAGGTGGAGTATCCGTATACGGGGTCGTAGATTATGGAGCCGGGGGTGGTTCCTTTCATCTCTCCCTGCATCACTGCAAACAGCCGGCCCCTGAATGCTGTTTCCTACGACGCATTCTATTGCAACGCTCCACCCCTTGTGCCGCCTCCGCCCTGCGATTCGTCGAAAATCAATTCGGACTGCCCCGATAGGCAGTACGGGACGCTACGCGTGCAGAGGGGGCGCGCTGCAATAGATGGCGTCGTACAGAACAGCATTCCGGAGGCGGTTCTTTGCAGTGATTCAGGGAGAGATGAGCGAAGCCACCCCGGTCTCCATAATCTACGACCCCGTATACGGATACTCCACCTGAAATCCGTACCACTCCAGATTCGTGGTATGCTGGCTTAACGAAGACCTCACTGTTAGTGCTTGTACATAAGTCGTTTAGTTATTGGAAGATAAAAAAAACCTAGAACCCAAATCAAAACTAGAGAGCCCGAATTTCCGCCACTCTTGTCTTTATGTCCACGAACGATATGCTGTAGAGGTAGTATGTAGAACTGGGTGTTCTGCTTGCCAATTTATGAACCCAATTTATGAAAACTAAAGCAGATACTTACCTTCTCATGTAGAAGTTTATGTCTACAACAACGGGTTGGTTCTTCCCTGAAAGAACATTTAGTGCTCAACTATAGCAGTGCAATGCGAGGTTCTCGGACGTAAAAGGGTCAAAAGATGTGATACTGACCGAATGCATCATAATTCGGAGGTCGAATTCGTTTATCGTAGCTGGAATTCATTAACTGCGTGAAAATTTCACCAGCCCATACCTGAGGAAGTTTCCTATAATGATATTATCGAGTGCTGCATAGTACTTAACGGATTGGGAATTATAAACAGAGAAAGTATATTCTACAACATATTTTACTATTTAATTTTAAATTGACTTTTGTTACCCTGTATGACTCCTGTATGCAATTATGGTTGGATTTATTTAGGCAGAAAGAAATTGAAAACGACATAATAAAGCGAACTCAACTTCTATTGAGCCTATTTTTATAAGGTTCAAGTTTTTGAGGCTCCAATCCCCCCAAATATTGACAACAAATGTGATCGAAACAATATTCATTTCAGGTTGGTCCTGCCTTTCCGTGTACAAGTCCTGGATATCTCTTTTTATGCAATTACACGAAGACCCCTCTATGCAATTATGGTTAGGTACTGTGATGCATGGAATTCTTCGCGCTTAGCGCAAAGTACTTTTGTTTTTACGAAAAACGCCGTAAACTGGTGAAGAAATTCAAGAGAACGTCGATTAATGGTAGACTTTCCAAATCGCTCCTTGTAATGCGATAGAGAATGGGATGGCCTCGTAACGCATTAGATGGAAAAAGCCAATACTTTAACAATTCAGATCATAAGCACACACCATTTTATCCACATTTTCAAGCGACTCTTCACGTGTCTGTGTTTTCTCTTTGCATACAAACGTTCAGATTTTTGTTTTTTGTTCGCTTCAGGGCATCGTAGGAGCTCACGCGTATCGTGAGAGCTCCGAAATGGGAAGGAAGTGCGGGCGATGCGTCAGTCTGTCAGAGAGCAAAAGAAGCAACAAGGCTGCTCTGGCGGTAACGAGACTGCTCTGGCAACAACTCAGGAGCCGCGCAGCACAACTAAGCTTCTGCTTCATATACGTATTCATATATATTCATATTCATATACGGCCTCATATCAAACGGATACTTCTAGACGGTTCTCTTTCTTCTTCTCCAACACTTGTGTTGAATGTGAAATTCGCCCGAAGTCCTAATCCTTTTATCTTCTATCCGCTTTGGGATGTGAAACAGAATGGTAAGTCCTATCATAAACAGCGGCATAACGTCTAGTGCAGCGATCTTTTCCGAGATAAAATCATGCCATTCCACAGCCTGGCGAAATACCACGATAGCTTTCTGTTAAAAGCAGCATACCACGAATCTGGGGTGGTGCGGATTTCAGGTGGAGTATCCGTATACGGGGTCGTAGATTATGGAGACCGGGGTGGTTCCGCATCTCTCCTCGAATCACTGCAAGCAGCCGGCCCCTGAATTTTGTTTTGTAGAATGGCTTCTATTACAGCGCGCCACCTTTGCACGCGCAGAGTCCCTTACTGCCTATCGGGGCAGTCCGAACTGATTTTCGACGAATCGCAGAGCGGAGGCGGCACAAGGGGTGGAGCGTTGCAATAGATGGCGACGTACAAAACGGCATTCTGGAGGCGGCTGTTTGCAGTAATGCAGGGAGAGATGAGCGGAGCCACCCCTGTCTCCATAAGCCGTGTAAGATACTCCACCTGAAATCCGCACAACCTCAGATTCGTGCTGCCTTTAATCTTGTCGCTTTCTGATGTGGTTCCGACGGAAATGTGGTCTGCGACGATGAGATGTCTGCGCCATGTGACTCTCGTTTAGGTCCAAAGGAGAGCTTAAAGAAGTCTACTGTGTGTACTGTAATGACGCTCCTGCAATCAGCTGTGCGAGGACGAAAATTCCATCGCTTTGAATACAATGCTGTACGTTATAACGCACCTCAAAGGCAGCATACCATGAATCTGATGTGGTATGGATTTCCTACGAAAAGCTTCTGTACACGGTCGTTGACTGCGGAAAACCAGGTGGTTCCGCTCATCTCTCCGTAGTCGCTGTAAAAACGGCCCGCAAGAAGCTGTTTTTTTTTACGAGGACTTGGATTGCAACGCGTCACCTTTGTGCACGCCCTGCATGAACGAGCGAGTCTTCGAGGATCAACAAGATCTCCTCACCAGCCCATTCAAGTCAAACTGATGAATAAACCGATGAGGGGGACGGAACGTGCACATAGAAGCGTGTTCTAACGCACCTTGTGGGAACTGAAGGAATTCCCACGCCGTTTCTTGCGACGATCACGGAGAGACGAGCGGAACCACATGGTTTTCCGAAGTCTACAACCCCGTACAGAAGCTTTCCATGAGAAATCCATACCACGTCAGATTCCTGCTGTGCTTCCTCTTGGTCAAGACGTTTTGGCTAGAATACATATATGTAGTCCTTCCGTCTAGTCCTCTTCGATACAACGCAGAGAATACTTCGACTAAGAGGCAGCGTGACACGAAATTGACGACGTTGGGATCTCATTACAAACACATATGAGCACGTAGTTCACGAACACGCAAATTTGCGTGATAACTTTCAGTTCCCTTTAGTGATCCAGAAGAAGGACTACTGTGTGTGGACTAGCCATAGTTGCACCAATGTCCCCAACGTTGCAACTTGTCACGAGAGGTGGAACGATGGCAATCTGCAACGCAATTGCGGACATTGGACTACGGCGGAATTGTTCGCGTAAAGTGAAACAGTACAACCAGAGCTGTTTCCCACGCCTTTTTTAAGGAATAAGAGATAGAGTTGCGCTTGACTACGCTCACAGCCGTGGACTACACCCCCACCCCGTCTATTTCTATTCATGGAGAAAACCCAATACAATCGATTTTTTAAATAAAGAATATGAAATAGCAGAGATACCAGACCTGGTTTCATCGCTTGGAATATCACTGACATCATTGCTTTCCACACTCCTGCAATATTTGAAGTCTTAGTAGATTGAAGAAAAGGTTAGCTTGAAATTGAAAATATTCGAAAACCTCAGCAATGCGACTATGCCAATGAGACCACTGATCATCGCATTTGAAACGCCAAATTAGTTCGACCGATTAGCAGATAAATATCTGTAGACACGTGACTACAAAATGGGTGCGACAGAAAGAAGATACGAGTCGAGCGGTTAGCGACAACAACTAATTGAAGATGTGTTAAAGAAGTGACGGCATGCATTACTCGTGAACATATCATGAACGAGCGGACGGAGAAGTAAATGACTGTACATTTTAACAAAGTAGAATATGGAGTGGTAGAGGTAATGAATGAGGGATTTTTCAATTTGTTTCTCCGCTTAAGAACTGGAATCAGTGATGTGTCAACATTGAAACGAAGAAGCGATGGATGTTTTGAAGAAGCAGAAATCAAAAGTACGAAAAATTACTAGGATTCAAAAAAAAGAAGGAAAAGTAGAATAAAATTGCTTATTGTCTTAACCGGTTATACAGAAGATATATGGATGATTTAACTGCGATTGGTCAGAAACGTTAGAATGTCAAATTGTTTTTGAATGAATGCTAGAGTATTTCTAATAAAGGGTTTCTCTTTTGTACTTTAAAAAAATAATGAAAAGGCTTATATATTAGTACGCTGCTAGTTGTAATAATACTATATATATAGTAATATAATAATAAATTTAAAATAAACTGTGGACCAACGCACATGCATCCTCAAACTGAATCTAATAAAATTCTTTCCCTGAAAATTTTACATAGGAATTCCTTTTTGTGATATATAACGAATGATGTTATGCGTTGATATCTAATAAAAAAATTGACCTCCTCTCAAAGACGTGCTGCGGAAGCTGCACTTTTTCGCTTAGAATTAGGTCACGGGCTTCCGGCAATGTGTATAAGATGATTTTCAAAACAATATATGAGTTTTCAAATTAAAATGATTTTGAAAACTCGCATAATATTCTGAAAAAAAAACAAAAAAAGTTTTTTCACGGCTTTTTCCGAACATTGTTGGCTTGGAACGGGTAGGTCAATCCATCAAAAATTGATGCAAGGTAAATATATGTAATTCATATGTACTACTTGAGGAGCGAACATGTATTGTAGAAGAGTAACTCGTACAGAATCATTTTCAATCAGCGTGTTCAGAAAAAAGGTTGTTCATAAGTTTTTGAGGAATCCCATCTCTTCCTTACAGAAGGGATAGAAATGGAATCCAAAAAAAAAACCACAGAAACAATTCGAAGTTGAGAAACGGATGCATATAACACGTCAACTGGAAAAATGACATATGCAACGAGCGAAATATTTATAAGTTCATTCCATCAGAAACAAAAGTTTGGCTTTTTTCAGAGGGAAACTAGTCGTTTATGAAAATATACTTTTAGATAATTTACAGCGCTACTAACCTTCGAAAATGGGCGAAATTCTCGCCTAGTTGAGATCTGTAAGAAAATCTTTTAAGGAAATTGGACGCTTTATCAGACTTATCACACTCTTTTCTAACCACATGTTTGCCTTTATAGGATGGAGTAGTGAAGATAAGAAGTCGAAGTTTTCATTTCTGTGTCGTTATCTGCGACAACTGTGGGAAACAAGATTCAAAAGGAATAAGAGCACTGTCGTTCAGCGAAATGCACTGTTCAATCATACTTATTTTCAATAAAACATCGTTCTTTGCTTCTTTTCTGGCTGCAGAAAATCGCACAACATAGACGTAAATCCTACACAATTTTTCTGAAACTCCTTAAAATCTATCTAAACCTTAAAAATCAAAGCAGAAAATAGTCTGGCTAATGTTTACCTTGCCTCTCAATGAAATTTGATCTGGGAACAGCAACAACGTTTCCTTCTCGAGAAATCAGAAAACGGAAGCTGCACTTTTCTCCTTAATATCATCTTAACGTTAGGCAACATTGGCAAGGCCCAGATGTTACGAAGCACCTCCCAAAGCAGTGGTCAGTGGGGCGCACATTTCTTTTTTCGCCATCTACAAAAATGTTGGAGAAGAAATCCCAGCTGCGCAGCAAACTCGTAGAGAATCCACAAAAGATTGCAAAACGTCATAGAAGCACGTTCCTTTCCGGAGCGTTCACATATCTCTACGATGTGGTGCTAGGACACACACACACTTACACACACACACACACACACACACAAAAAACTTCCAGTATCCTAAAGCAGATTTAAAGTTACACTTAGTCTTCCTAATCCACGCAAAAAATTCCGGTGAATCTATAATTTTGAAACAGCCTTGCTTCATAAACTAGACAAGAAAAATACAATGCAGCAAAAAATAAAGTACGTATAAAGGTTTAATTTTAAAGAAAAAAACCTATAGAACAATTTAGAGATTCCTTCTTTAGATGCTCATCTCTATCCTCAACGGAGGGATTCATTGATGGCGAAGGATGAACGAAAATGAAACGAAAATGAATGAAAAATCCGAGGAATGAAATAGAATCTCTAGAAAGGAATTGAATAAGGAGAATGTGAATCACACAGCTAGATATCAATTTGAACAAAATTTCAAAAAGAAGTAAAATCTAACAGGAATTCGGTGATTAAAGGCATCACCCCACGAATCTGAGGTGGTGCAGATTTCAGGTGGAGTATTCGCATATAGGATGGGAGACTACGGAGAGGGGGGTGATTTCGTCCATCACACACACACACACACACACACACACACACACACACACACACACACACACACACACACACACACACACACACACACACACACACACACACACACACACACACACACACACACACACTTCGCTCAAAAAACTTTCAGTATCCTAAAGCAGATTTAAAGTTCACTTAGTCTTCCTAATCCGCAAAAATTCCGGTGAATCTATAATTTTGAAACAGCCTTGCTTCATAAACTAGACAAGAAAAATACAATGCAGCAAAAAATAAAGTACGTATAAAGGATTAATTTTAAAGAAAAAAACGTATAGAACAATTTAGAGATTCCTTCTTTAGATGCTCATCTCTATCCTCAACGGAGGGATTCATTGATGGCGAAGGATGAAAGAAAATGAAACGAAAATGAATGAAAAATCCGAGGAATGAAATAGAATCTCTAGAAAAGAATTGAATAAGGAGAATGTGAATCACACAGCTAGAAATTAATTTGAACAAAATTTCAAAAAAAAGTAAAATCTAACAGGAATTCGGTGATTAATGCAAAAGGACTACCCAGAAAATTGTAAGGAAAATGGAAGAAGAAAAAAAAAAGCGTCAACGAAGATTACTAGTAAGAACTGTAAATTGCAGTGATAACAATGATATATATGTAAGAAGAATGATGTGTTGATGGGGAGCGCTGGAAACTACTAGGCACGGCAAACTTGAATTCATATAACTGACGTTTTTCAGGCACTCGTTACATCAGAACTTGTTCTGCTGTCGAAGAATGGAAAAGATTGATGAGTTCTATAAACCTAGACGAAAACTATTCTTCACCATATGATATGGCGGAAATTGCGGTGCTTTATGTGTTTCTCGAGCAGTTATTCCTCAAATAAAACAGCATTTCTCGAGAAAAACATCGTTCCTCCGAGGACCAGCTCATTATTTCATCATCATCAACATCATCATCCTCATCATTTCATGGAGCTGTTTTCATGAGCCAGTCGTTACTACTACTTCGCGATCTAGTTGAGAGTAATTCTTGCAGTATTATTACTCATATTCTGCTATTTGATTGAATTAGGTAGGCGTATACATAGCTGGAGGAAGTTCACTTCGTCACTTCAGCTCAGATTAGAGCCGACGAAATCAAGCATGAATGGATATTTGGTAGGTGCCAACTATTCGGGAAGAGTACAAATATGTAAATACGAGGAAAATGCGTTAATTGAGAATAGTCAGTTATTTAATTAAATGCGCGAAGTAAAATTTGTGAGATTCGGGGAAAAAAGATTCGAGAACAAATTATGAAGTTCTTGCCGATTTTAAAATTTTACCCTCAACTATCGAAGATGAATATAAGATGAAGATGGATATCAAAAGTAGCAAGAGAAATGGATTGGTCAAACTTGGTGGATATGAGTCGCCGCCTTTAACAGCTAATCCATAGGAAAATGGGTAGGAGTGTAGAAAGTAATGGTCGAATAGAAAGCTAACCTATATATTTCCGAGCACATCCTAAGTAGGCTGGAAACCCATCTATAAAAGACGGGTGCTAAGCATCTTCTCATCAATTCAAGGATCCATCGAGAAGATTGCGGACTTTGATGCTGTGAGGAAGAATATTAAAGGAGTTCAAAGTACTATTTTAGATTGTTCGGGCTTCTCCATCGTTTAAATTGATTTAAAAATCTTTCTGAATAGAATCAATAATGAAGGAGTAATTTTGTTTGAGAGAAAACGGAGATGAAAAATAACTGTCAAGAATTCAGAGTATACTACAGGTTTGAACAGCGTGCGCTTTCATGCCGCACTCCTACATGTCGAGAAGAAGTGTAAAGTGAGGTCCTCGACATCATACTTATATTTCAGTTAGAAATTTAAAACTGACTGTTTTTTCCTCGGAAGGTTGTAAGCGGAAGTCTGCAGCACTAACGATAAAAATAACACTACGAATATATCTCTCTTTTCATTTATTCGTCAATTTTTCATTCCAAAAAGAAGCGCGTAAAATCGTATACGGACATTATGCACCGAATAAACTGAATAGAGAAATAAAAACAAGTATTGAAAAATTATAATGCGTTTAAAATACTGCGATGTTAAAAATTTACATAAAATTTTACTCAACTCAGGTCTTCCACATTTTCTAAATCACTGCGTAGTAACAAAAAAAATGCCCAAAATTACACATGTAGGTAGGGTATAAAACTTTTACTTTAACTGTGATATTTGAACCATTTTCCCGTCGAAACAACTTCTTTCTGGATTCACCTACTTGTTCTAAGGTCTCATTAGTTAAAAACATTATTTTGAACCTGGTTTCAGCTTCCATTTTCTCATTTTCCGTCCTTATTTTCCCGACATTCGCGGAAAGCTGTTCTTTCGACTTAAGTCAATTTTTCACTCTTTTAATCCATCATCATATCCTACCGTTACCACCTGAAGACTTTTAGAGAGTGATGCGTGTAAGTAGGAAAGCATAGATCCAGCGATTGCTCGCTATTGGGCGTATGACCTCTAAAAATCCGACGACAGAGAAACGCTGTTTCCACGAACACCCGTTGTCGTTTCTTGAAGGTGACTCCTTGACTAGATTACTCCGAGCAATTTTACTCCTTTCATTAGTGACATCTATTTTCAAAAAAAAAAAAAAGTTTTAAAACCAAATCAAATTTTTACCAAGCGACTCCTGATCAGAAATTTTTTAAATTAAAATAATAATGAGTTGTCATACTCCACCTTTACATGTAAAACTGCAGCGTGAAAAAGGATTTGGAATAAAAGTACTAGTAGACTTCCGTAACTAACGAAACTGGGTTAGTATGTGCTTAGATGAGCATGGGCGGAGCTTCGAAAACAATTGAAGTCTGTACTTGAAAAAAAGCACGAAATAAGTAGTATTTGTTCTATTCAATTCCGTTAGCTTTGATTATAAGTATATATTTCAGAGTATCATCCAGCAGCTTAATAGCGAGTACAATTCTTGTAAAAATCAAAGCAATTTTGCCGGTATCCACACAAATTCCTCTCCAGAACACTGGTTTCTTTTTCTTGGTAGCATACACTGACTACTCTCTGAATCTCTGTCTAAACCTGAAGGAATTTGAAGTTAACATTTTGCGAAGCCTGTGATCCTTTCGGCAAGTACAACCCTAGTGAGATTCAACAAAAACTTTTTGGGTGTCTGCAGATGAAGGAGTTTCCTGTTAACTTCATATATTAATCAAAGAGTAAAAGATAATGTGTAAGCTTGAGCTCAACAAAAAATTCTTGTACGGCTCAAGAAAGTCGTTCGAAATTTCCATCAGTGGAGGATTTTTGCAAAGCTGCCAGATGACGAGGACCTTGTCAGCATCGTAATAAAAAGACCTTAGATATGCTTAAACTTCTGAGTAAAAATTATTCGACCAAAAAAACTTCCAGACCGGAAAAACTCGGAAAGTGTGGAGAATGGCAAGCGTAACCTGGATGAGCAGTTTGCGGTTTTTTCAAGATGTGTGATTCCTTGGGCAATTTTTTTGGATTTTTTACGCAGAGAACTCCTTGACATTCCTTTGACAAAACGTCGTTACACCACATACGAAATGAGCTGTTCTTACTTAGGATTATTTTCATACGAAAAAGTGGAAAGTGAAATTTCTATCGAGTATAAATTTTCGCTGCAGTGCTGATTGATTTGCAGTTTTGGAATGTAAGAAATTACGAATTAGGGGAGGGTGTGGCGAATAGGTCCGTTAGAGGTCCGTTGTAGCCACACGGTCAAGGGTTTGAAACCACCCTCGTGCAAACCAAGAATTTCATCCTTCCGGGGTGGACAAATTGGTATCAGACTTGTTGCTTTATCAATGCTTTTATCCTCACTTGTCTGTGAGGATAAAAGCATTGACTTGATCATCAGCTGGCCCTTGCCATTGTATAGGCCAATACGGGTTCCAAAACCCTCAACGATTAGGAATTCCAGTAAAACGCGTTGGCGCATCCCAAGTGGATTGATACGCCAGTGACTTGACTTTGAAAAATCACCAACTTTTAAAATTACGAAAAGAAGCGATGACGACCAGCCGTGTATAAGTGGAGCTAAGACACTTACAAGAGTACTTTGCACTGTTACGTGGCAGAAGGTTCTGAAAATTGCAAAAGGGTGTGGCTCAGCGCACTGTCAGAGCCCATAAAATGGTAGATCACAGCCCAGAGGGTATATGTAATTTTGAACAACAAACATCCGCTTCGTACGTTCAACTAACTGACTTCAACTAACTGTAGAGTGAATTCCAACAGACCACTCTGTCCTGTTTGCTGCGATATCTGCATGCACCGTTTGCTTCATCGCAAGAAGAAGAAACTCGCATTAAAGAGCATTCCGTCAGCAACTTCAGAAACTACAGCACCTACTAGGACAATGCTGATCGGGAGAAAGTGATAGGCTGAACGCTCGAGAAACGACAACAACAACCTGACGAAGGAAGTTGGCCGAACGACAGCAAAAATTGCGCGTTTCTACGCGATTTCCGAATCGCAGAACACCAAAACTCTAGATACCTAAGGAACACCTAAGGTAAGGACACCTAAGGAAGCCCCTAAAGATTATTACAAGGATCCCTTCTGTGACCTGAATACCCTGAGGTCCAAGATACCCAACCTGAAAGCGTCCATTGTCGGAATAGACACGAGGGCAAAATTGCGACTCCAGGAACAATCCGATGTGCTCGGACAATGGTATTATCTCTCGATACAAATGACAGACAACGGTAATCGTTCGCTAAACTTTTGCAGGTAGACGAATCTCATCATTGCATCCATATCGAGTGCGATCATCGACGCCATCAAAAGTCCACCCTTTTACCACCAGAAAAGCAGCGCAAACAGAAAATGCATGACTCTTAAGCTTTAACTCTATTACGTTTTCATACGGGCTCGGCATGGCTATTCTGAAAAAAGTGGGACCCAGAATGAAGTGCGCCGAATGGGTATCGATCAATATTGTAACGCGGACCGACGAGAGACCGAGTTACGCCGACTCGTCTACTTAAAATGTCCAAGACATTATGAAGAAATTATGTTTTGTTGTTAAATAAAAAGTTCGCCTTCGCTTTGCAAGAACAGACCAGGCTGCACTTCTTGTGATCCCAGCCAGAAGAAGCGGCTGAGAAGGAAATTGTGTTATCGCCTGAAATATGATTGTGAGGAGACGTGCACTTAGTGGAGCAGTTTGAGAAGGCGTAAAAGAACGGAAATAGAAGCACAAGAAAAGTCTATAGTCTTTTGAGCGGTGAGCTTTCTGAACGTCAAACCTCTTTCGATTCTCCTCACCAAGCCTATCTCTTCATCCTTATTCACGATGGCGAAATGCAAGGAAGGTTCATATTCCTACGTATTGACATGAACCAACTAACAACTAATGCAGTTTGCCGGTGATTTCGTTATACTACTCGAAAGTAACACGATACGTCGACATATTGTCCATACGACCTCGTATAGAAATCTGCTGCAGTCTTTGAATCACTACCCTCATAATCAGAAGCAAAAATGGATCTCTTCGAGCCGAGCAACGTGAATCAGAGTAGGAAACCAGAGGAGATATCGCAATGCTTGCCCGCATATTGTGAAGTTAGTTCATCAGAGGATTAAGAAAATGAGCTGGACTACTTTGCCGCGTACGCCATGAAGTCCGGACTTTGTGTCTTCGTATTATCACGTATTCCTTTCGGTGAACGCTCTGGCAGAAGTTCGACAATTTCGATTAATTGCGCATCTGAACGGCCAACTTCTTTGGCTAGCGGTCATTCAATTCCTCAAGGAGAACGACCACTCTCCACGTGGACCTTGGTGTTGTTAACAGTTGTGGAGAATAGATCATAGGATAAAATGTTGATACTGCTCTGGTGAAAAATTTTGAAATTGCAAAAAGTCGCATTTTCCGAGACAACAAAATTAATACCTATGTGTTGACTGCAGTGAAACACCGGTATGGATCGAAGAATCATTTTCAATCTAGTAGTGATGATAGTGGTGGCGTGTTACTTTACCAACGATCGGAACTTCTATGAATTCGTTATTAGAAACATACAAGAAGAGTCTGCAGACGAACATGCATTCAGTTTTCATCGAAGATTCTGAGTGAACAAAGAAAAAATAAAAATGAAGAAAATCAAAGAACGTTTATTCTGTCCTGCTTGTCTTGCTTCTGCTGAAAGATCTTCCCTCACAATTCTTGTACGTGCTAGGATTTCAATTATTGCTGCGGTAAATTTCAGTTTCTCGGTCTTCACACATTTTTGAGCTGCAGCACGGCAAATGTTACAATAATGGCAGAAAAAGGAATATTCCGAGGGTCTATGAAGAAGAGCAACACGGATTTGCTGGTGTGGATAACGCCCATGTACGGCTCACTGATAGAGGAAAAATTTCAGTAATTCTCATTGCTTAGAAACGCGTAGCAACCAACAGAATTTGCTTCGCTGCAGGCCAGAGAACGGCTCCTCCACTAAAATTCCTTAAGTTCGCACATTTATTTCGGAATTACGTAACAGAAAAATCAACTGATGGATCCTGAGAACTGTCTATTAATTGCGTCTCCACGGTCCACGTTTATTGCTAACAAATCCATTTTAATTCAGCTGAGCGCTATAATCGAAAGCCGAAGAGCTGTGATGCAGGCGTTTAAAACTTAGAGGAAGATAATTTCCTCAAATCGAGAAGGAAAATAAACTTTACATTATTGCACATAGAACGAGAAAGGGTCTTCTCGTAAGGTAAGAAATACGATGTAACACGTTTATCAGCACATGTGTTGCAAAGAGGCAATAAAGAGACGATGAAAAACGACATTGAAAAGAGAAACGGAAGTGGTGAACGATGAAGGAATTTCGAGCAGAATAACATGGACACACAACATCATAGCGATCATCATAACAACAAAAAAAAAATGACATTAAAAACACACAACATAAAAAAAAGTACAGGATCACAACCTGATTTTGAGAGATAACTGCAAGCAAGCACAAAAGGACTGATTACAAAGTAAATGTGATTTGACTCACTGGGCCCCAGGCTCCACAAATTTATTAGGTTGAGTCATAAATAACACTCCCGCTTTTTTTCATACAGTTATTGTGATTGTGACATATTGAGCTTCTCTGCTAACTCCTCCGTTAGTTTGCTCCAACATTGACTCTCGAACACTCCACGCTCCATTTTGGTCCAACATTGACGACTTAAAAAAACCTTCATCGTCATCGATATCTGAAGTCCTCTTCCTCCATTACCATGCTTGTCTCTCAAGGCCACACCTCTAGAATGGAATTTGACAAACGACGTTTCACACGACGTAAATATATTTTTTGTTTCTGGTTCCCTATTTTCAAGGTGAACCAAAAAATTACACGTAACGTCCACTGCATTACTGTCTAAAGACCATCCGAAGTTCTGCCTAGCGATAGTTAAAAATTCCTTCTTTGGGTAGCCCACTGTAAGCGTTAGCAACAACAATCGTTAACTTGGGCACAGCAGGAAGTTATTTATGGCTTGTTTACGTTTTTTAGTTTTTTCAGTACTAGCTCATTGCTAGTCAATCTAGGAACTCTAGAGTTTCCTCTAGAACAATATTATCAGTCGGCACTCCAATTGAAATAACCCACCAAGAATTGTCGGTCTACCGATTTGATTGAAGTCTGACCCATTTGAGCCTTTCAGATAGATACTTTCTGCTTTCATCGCTTCGTCTTTCTTGGCTTATTGATATGTGAAAAATTTCCATGTTTCCTCCCCATTTTCCACACGCTCACTTATCTGTGACTGCTGATCCCGGACATATCGTGAATGATGTTCAATAGTTAGTGTCAATTCTTTAGATATCCATGCAGGTCCATCCAAGTGTCATCTTCGAAGTTTACTCAGTTGCACACATTGAACTTCACATTGATGAACGATGTACACTCAGTCCAACCGTCTAAGCAGTCTAAGCACAACACACACACGGCAACACACATGAAGTATCTATTTTCCTTTAGGTTTACGCGTTTCGATTCCATCCAATCACAAACGGGTTGGTTACTTCGACAGTCTTTTATTCCATGTTTATGCCTTCAAAAATTACGTCTGCGACGTGGTTGTTGATCCATAACTTTTCCCGCTTTGTAGAAGGAACTGCTGACAGTGTATAAAGCGTCGGTGGTTCAGTGGATTTCTCGCGTCTCAACTTCTCTCGAAGGTACTTCAAACTTGGGCAGTTAAACTTTATCCTTAATACACAAAATAACAATGAAAGAAACAATAAGAAACAATAAGAAACAATAAATGAAACAATCTCATGCTAGAGTTCACCAGAGCTCCTTTTCTTCAGGGTAAGTAGGCGGAGCCGCCTGGTATGTGCATGAGATATAAACATGATAAGCGAATTTTGTATGAGAATGTTTCAAGTGCTGCCTAGATCCGCCTACAGATAGCAAATCGAAGAGTTACACGATGAATCAGTGATGCTGATGCTGTGATGCTACATACATACACAAGACAATTAAGAATAGAGGAATCTCTATAGAGTGTTCAACCAGGTTACTAGTGCACCTTTAAGATAATTTCAGCTGAAACAACAAGTGGAGTAAGCAAAGCGTTCAAGCACACAAGTATACATTTCTTCAAAAATCGTTCATCAAAAATCTGCGCTATCTTTACGACGCTATTAAGTGCATCAAAATTTAAAAATTTCATCATAACTTTCTTCAAGCAGTTGAGGACAGTTAGGAACAACACTAAGCAAGTAACATGGATGGCAACAGGTGTTACTGACACACTGATGGTCAAAGGATAACTTCTACACCATCGCCGTTAAATCGAATATCCTCGGAATTAAGAAGAAGCGCAAACAGTTGCGACTGACAACAGATTAACATACATTATTTACATTACATTTATATACATTACATTTACATCACATGTACATTACATGTAACTAAGCTGGAAGCGCCACGACGGAGCGATCGGTTACTATCGCGCTCCGCTGTTAGCTTCATTCGGGTTGCAACGATGATGAATGTAGCAGCCCAAACTCGATCCAAACCATTAGCTCCACAGCGTCGTTTCGAACGCAGCCGCTTACGCAACTGCACCAAGAGTCAGGTAGTTTTGTCCCGACCATCGCGGATAGACCGCAATTGTGATCGTTCTCTAGTGATTGTTCATTAGTATTGGTACTATTAGTACTGATGCATTGCTGTTGATTAGTTTGTTAAGAAGATTGTGTTCTGGGATGAGTTTTCGTTAAATTGTGTTGTGAAAAGATTGAAAGAGAGAGGACTCGAACACTTCGCTTATCAATGTTAACAATCTTTCGTATAAAAGCTCAAAAGCACATTCTTTGGGCTGTTCTTCTCTTTTCTCTCTCAGTAGGATGCTGCGCTTTTAGCCCGTGCAATTCTACTTCATTCCATAATTGCGGGGCACAACGTTAAGGCGCCGATCCGCTGATACAAACTGCGTAAAGGTCACGATAGAAGGGAGGGCCACCTCTTTGTCCAAGTAAAGTACTTGAACTACTAGAGTTGAATATTGTGTCTGCCCTCATAGCCATCACGAAGCTTCCAAGGGGTGAACAAATGAAACCAAACTGCAACTTATTCGATCCTTAGACAATCGTAGTCTAGTCTTTCTGGATTATAGAGAAAACCATGCTCGAAGAACATGACCTTGGCGACAAAGTGGCGAGCTAAAAATGTAGCGACCTCGTCTTACAGTGCTCGTCTTTCAAACTGACATGTGTTGAGTGAACAGAATGCTCGACAAACTTGTCACAAAATGAACCCAATGACCTCTTCTTAGTGTAACTTACCTTCCACCTTTTATATGTAAATGTTTGTAATGTAATGTATTATAATGCGGTGCTGAGTGGGGCACAAAAATACGCTCTATTTGACGACTTAGAATAATAAGACCTCTGACGACCTCGCCTTACCGTAATACACCACTTAGGTACAAATTATAATGTGGTGCTGTGTAATGATAACACTTTGCTCTGACTAGCCACTGGTTATGATTTAGCTCTCCTCAGATGGGTCTGAAAACCACAAAATTGCAACAAACAATAGTAGCAGCAACTCAAAAACAGGCTACCTCTTCTTTCACTTCTTTTTCGCTTTTTTTGGCCGTATGGAACTTTTTCTTAGGGCTTCTCACTCGTTTAGCCTTTCATCTTCTTTTTTTTCTGGCAGGTCCGTTTTAGCCGGACTTACCTTTTATAAAATTCACCGCAATTTTACGTGCATACTACTCCTAAAGACTGACTCTCTCTCCGTTATGGTTCAGTTATGTAAAGTTGAAAAGAGAATAAAACCCTGCAGATACAGGTGGTTGTGGGATAATTTGGGATTGACATACAAAGACAGCGCCTTCTCAGAATTCACCAGAATTTGGAGGCAGCGTCTCACGAAAATGAACAGGATGGGTCCTCTCATCAATAAACGAAAGTAAAAGTGCGCTTTATGAAAATGAACGTGATCACTCAATTCTTCGGAGAACTTCTTCTACGTTTGTACGACTGTGCAGGTGGGGCACTTCTCTTGCTGGCTTATTTTCTGGTTTGAAGAAGTTGGAGGATGACTAAGTTGCACGCGCCCTGCCACGTTATAAGTTCCATTTTAGAGAAAACGGGATCACTCAGTGTTGTTTTACACCGGTTTTCTGGATTACTGGAGGATTTGAGTGTGATAGTGCTCACACTCGTAAACTACCCTAATCTGATCGTGCACAAGTCCCAATGCAGTTAATACGTATATATTACATACACCTTATATTACATACTTTTGATACAGCTCCTTCGTAATCCGTAATACGTAATCTATAGAGAACCATTATTAGATAGTTTAACTTACTAGTCATTCTCAAGATGCTTGGAACAATGTTTGGTTAGAATTGTGTGCTGAAGCTCCTTCCTTCTAAATGAGACTTGCGCTTTCTCAGTAGCTACTGTCGAAACAGCGCAACGATCCAGTTATAAACGCACACGTAGCGGTAACATAACTGTCTCATAAATTTCGCATTACCTTTGTTGTGAGGCCATCCTTTCTGATGCCTGAAGGAATAGAGCATGTGGGAATCAGTTGGTTATTGTGATCAGTTATGAGGTTAAGTTAATCATTCAAATTCATGGCGCGATGGCCGAGTGGTTAAGGCGTTGGACTTAAGTTCCAATGGACATAAGTCCTCGTGGGTTCGAACACCACTCGCGCCAATACTTTGTGAACTTCTTAAACCTATGTGACAATTACTTCATTCGGATTGTGACGATTTCAAGCGATCAATGAGTACTTTATAAGAGACTGATGGAATAAATCTCAAGGCCTATTCAAACGTAAATTTTACAGAAAACGTTTTCAAGAGTTCTCTCCAATTCTTGTCTTGTTTTTGGACCAGCACATTGAAGAAGTTTCGGGAGAAGAAGTGTAGAAGTCAGCCATTCCAACTTGTTCTAGATCGCATTTTTTGATGAATACAATTGGTGGGAGAGACAGCGTCACTAAGTTTTTTTGGTTGTTAGTCAGACGGACATCTACACCCACTGCCAGAAATTCTTTCTGCATTATTTGCTCTTCAGACCCTTAGGTAGAACTCCTCGAGTCTTCTCTGCAACAGTATGCTTGCAGAGAAGACTCGAGGAGTTTACAGATCCCTCTATTCAATTCCAACAACCGCCAAGTCTTGCTTCATGCTAAGCAAGACTTGGCGGTTGTTGGAATTGAATAGAGGGATCTGTAAAATCCCGGACGTACCACAAGAGAACTTGTAAGAACCTTGTCAGAGCACAATCAAGTTAAAGTCTAAGATTTGTCATCTTCTGCCGACGCTGCTCTTCACGCTTTAAAAAGGTTATCCTTCCCCACATAAGTTGGTGTCGTTGATGATTCCTCTTAAATGTGGCAGAAATTATGAAATTATCATAATATGGTCTTCCAAGCACATAGATTAACAGCAGACGGTACAGGCAGCATCATAGTAGTCTGGACTGACGGGTTGTTGCAATTCCTTTGACCGCGACAGGGGGTTCAACGTTGCAAAAAGGATGCTTTGTGCCACAAACTTTGTGTTCTCTCCAGGGATTTGACCTATGGGTATGCTGGACGACAGCGCCTTTTTGCGATGTCTTAGAAACTTGCGCCACATAATGGTGCAAGTTATGTAGCTCGTGCACTCCCAAGAAGTATGCCCGATTGTGTTTTTTCGTAAGCTGAGCCACCATGTGTAGGTTGATTTCACACTTATATACGCGACCTCCTCCACAACGGTTTACCGCCTCATAGTGGCGTGGAGGTGACAGTGGGCGTCAAACTGCGATGCACAGCGAGGTTCGTCCTTCGGCAGGGTCTCCCAAGCTGAGTAGTTCGACAGATCCGACATTCCGACTTCTCGGAATCGGAAGCCTGGCTAAGAGTAAACCACTGCTAAGATTCGCCACCGTCTTGGCAAAATGTCGCAAGGTGGCTCCCTGATCCATATAGGTTGGGCGATGACCTGTGGTGAAACCTAAGCTCGCCGTGGCATGGCTGCTTAGTTTGGGGAAAAGTCTTTTTGCCACTCCAGCATATACACTGCCTCAGTACCCTGCACACTGGGCCCTGCCGTCTCAGACGTCGGACAATATGGCGACCTGTAAGAGGCGATTAAATCTCAGGTTGCTCAGGACGTCATTGATTCTGGACCAAGGCGACACACGCATGACTCGCCATGGAGACTGTCTCAGACTGTGTACTTACAATTCGAGGACAGTGTCCACAGACGCTGACCTGCATGCCCTTCTCGGAGCTGCAGAGCGTATAAAATTTCACGTGATTGCTCCGCAGGAGACCAAGTGCAAAAGGAACGACGTACGACAGATCAATGACGGTACACTCGTCATTCGTGGAGAGAAGGTTCTGTCGCGAAATGTAGGCGGTTTTGGTTTTGTTTTGCACTCATTTGTCGTCCATCTTGTCGATTCTCACAAGATCCTGTCACCTTGTCTGGCCATTCCTTGCCTCCGCTCTCTGCGCCAAAAATCCATCAGTATCGTCAACTGCTAATCACCAACATCAGCAACTGATGAATCTGATTGTGTACTACTTTCTTAAGCTGAATCAAGATTGTTATTGATCTTTATTCTGGCTAACGTTTCGGCGTCGTCGCCTTCTTCAGAGCCTGGAAAAATCAAAGACACGTGTAATCTCGTCATCCAACAAGATATGATTTAGCAAACAGATTATTTAAAAGCAACGTCAGAAAAGCAGACCAGCGCTCACCTTGATAGCCACGAAATCGTGATGTTAGCGGACCACCAGTTGTGAGAGTTGCGCCGCTAGTATTAACTAGTAACGATGCCCCCGCCTCTGACCCCGTAGGTCAAAACCCGCAAAGGTCTTGATATGGCGCCAGCTCGTTGGTCACAGCGATGCAGCTGACTGAGTCTTGCAGACCCGCCTGTTGTAAGCTTGCTCGCACTGCATTGTTCATGTCATCCGAAATAAAAGGAAGGCAGAAAGGGATCTTTGTTGCTTGTTCTACCCTGTGGCACTGCCGCTCAGTTGCATGGCTCCGATTTGAATGAGAGACCTTTGCTGGGACCTTAAAATATGTTTAAGACAGCGGCAACCTTTTCATCTGAAGCTCAAGGGCGCATTGCCTCCATAAACATGGCTAACCGCATTGCTCAGTCCAATGGGTACTCAGCAAAGGTCTCTCATTCAAATCGGAGCCATGCAACTGAGCGGCGGTGCCACAGGGTAGAACAAGCAACAAAGATCCCTTTCTGCCTTCCTTTTATTTCGGATGACATGAGCAATGCAGTGCGAGCTAGCTTACGACAGGCGGGTCTGCAAGACTCAGTCAGAGTAGTGGGCACACCACCTGCGAACCTGAGGCAGCAGCCAGCTCGCAATCGCGCCTACGACAGACTTTGTGAGACCCCTATTTGCATCGTCTGTCCGAACGGGAGGCAGGGTGATTGCGTGGTATCAGGGGTTATCTACCTAATCACCTGTCAGTTATGTAGGGCTGAGTACATTGGCGAAACAGGAAGATCACTATGTATCTGCGTCAAGGAGCACCTAGACGGGCTCGTAAAATCAAAAACATCATCCCCTTTAGGTGCTCATCGCAGACAGTGTCATGACAACACCCCTTTCAAGATAGCTGTCACTATCTTGGCACGCGAATCAGACGTTCTAGCGCGAAAAACATTGGAAGCGTTTTATATCACGGCCAAAAGTCCTATCATGAATCGTAAAGAAGAATGCATCGCTGTGACCAACGAGCTGGCGCCATATCAAGACCTTTGCGGGTTTTGACCTACGGGGTCAGAGGCGGGGGGCATCGTTACTAGTTAATACTAGCGGCGCAACTCTCACAACTGGTGGTCCGCTAACATCACGATTTCGTTGCTATCAAGGTGAGCGCTGGTCTGCTTTTCTGACGTTGCTTTTAAATAATCTGTTTGCTAAATCATATCTTGTGGGATGACGAGATTACACGTGTCTTTGATTTTTCCAGGCTCTGAAGAAGGCGACGACGCCGAAACGTTAGCCAGAATAAAGATCAATAACAATCTTGGTTCAGCTTAAGAAAGTAGTACACAATCAAACTCTACGATGCCAAGATTCAAAGAAGGTCGAACCTGGAACTTGATGAATCTGAATTGGACGCATTTTACGAGGAGCTGGAGGAAGTAATCCGCAACGAGAAGTCCTTCTAAAAATTCGTTGTCGGAGACTTCAACGCAAAACTATGAAAGGCCACAGAAGAGGAATACAGGATTGGAAGATTTGGACTAAGGGACCGGAAAAAAAGGATCGCTGAACATGAAAATCGCCCAATGACGCGACTCGTGCGGAGATCGACCACATACTCACCAACTGGAGGTGGTGTCTACTTGACGTCTCAGTAGTACCATCCTTTTGTAGTAGTTCTGATCACCGTCTCCTTCGTGAGAAAATGCGACTTAGCCACACTATGGAAAAGAACATCTGCTATCGGCAACGAAGGAGAAAAGAAGTCGTCTATGACGATTGCATACTCGAGGACTCCTTGTCCCAAACTGACTGGCACATCGAGGAGGACCCAAACGTGGACTACGAGATGCTGCTCAGAGGATTACGAGCCTGTGCTGAATGTGCCTCGAAGCCGACCAAGACCACCAAGGAATTATTGGAAAGAAGAACAGCTTTGAGGCTTGATCCGAACATTGAGCGGTTAGTAGCAAACACTAGCTGCAGAAAAGCGTTGCAGGAGGATCTTTTGAAATACATTCAGAAGAAGATTCTGGAAGCAGCGCAAAGAAGAACGAGTATAAAGAAGTGCCGCAGGGATCTCCGCGAATATAATATTCCGCTAGCAACCTTGCTGAGCGAAGACGGGATTCGCACGTCTTCTCGTCGTGAGATGGGAATCATTACGGAGAGGTTCTAGTCGAAATTTTTCCGTTCATCAACCCCTGTGTCAAGCCCGATTATCCTCACTGGTGAAGCTCCACCACGGATTCTCCCTTCGGAAGTACGAGTCGCTATCAAGAGCATGAAACCTGGCACAGCCTCCGGACATGATTTTATATCAGCAGACTTTCTTCGGGCTGGTGGCCATCCGCTTCATGTAATCTTAGCAGCGCACATGACATCCTACCTTCAGAAAGAAAGAATCTCAGACCAGTGGAAGACCTCACGAACCGTTCTTATCCATAAGAAAGGTGACCGAGAGGACCTTCGGAACTACCGTCCGATATGCTTGCTGAGCGTGTTATACAAAGTATTCACCAAGATCATCCTCACGCGCATATCTAGGACGCTGGATGAAGCCCAGCCTCAAAAACAAGCTGGATTCCGCCAGGGGTTCAGCTGCTTGGACCACATCCAGACCGTGTCTAGGGTCATAGAGGTTTACCGGGAATACCGCCTGCCCTTTGTTCTAACCTTCGTCGACTATGAGAAAGTCTTTGACAGCGTAGAAACGAATGCATTATTGTCAGCGCTGGTCGATCAAGGTGTGGACGCGTCGTAGGTGAGAACATTAGCTAATTGCTACGATCGATGCACGACTAGGATACAGCTTTTCCACCGCCGTCTCACCATACTCATTGGAAAGGGGGTACGACAAGGCGATACTATATCGCCGAAGCTGTTCACGGCTGCATTGCAATGGATAATGAAATCACTATCCTGGAAGAAAGGGGCATACGTGTTGATGGAAGATTTTTTCGAACCTTCCTTTCGCGGACGACATCGTTCTCTTTTCGAGCAGTATCAATGAAGCAGAAATGATGTTCAACGAATTGAACGAAGCAGGGAAGAGAATAGGACTACGAATAAACAGAAGGAAGACACAGTTCATGAAGAACGCCTGCGAGGACGGAGGAGTACAGCTTGAAGGCTCCCAAATGGAAACTTCGTCATACGTATACCTCGGACGTTCTATGAACATGGAAAGCGACTTGAAGAAAGAACTGAATAGAAGAATGAAAGCAGCATGGGCAGCATTCGCAGCCGTCAGGGAACCAACTAACTGACGGACCAAGATCTTTGTGCCCATCTTTTCGACTCGACAGTTCTTCCATCGCTCTGTTACGCAGCGGAGACGTGAGCAGACACAGCAGCCACGTCTAGGAAGCTACTCACTACCCATAGAGCCTTTGAGAGATGTCTCCTGAAGTTTAACCGGCGCACACAACACCTAGCCCGTCTTCGTAGCTCCGACTTAAGAGGTCTTCGCGACCCAGCGGAATATGTATCGAAAGCAAAACATAGATGGGCCGGTCACATCATGAGAAGAATCGACGATAAATGGACTAAAAGAACGCTAGAGTGGATCCCAAGGGACGCTAAACGCCCCCGAGGGAGACCGCCAACGAGATGGAGTGACGTGTTCGCTACACGGATGGACCGGCTGAGAGCTCAGCTGGATACGGCTCAAGCACCTCGTCAACGTCACTCACGAAGCTTGAGAACATCTTGGATGACAATGGCGAGGGAACGAAACGAGTGGAAGAGATGCTGGAGCCCGCACGTCCAGTGAAGACGGGCCATCTAAATATCTAAGTATTTACGTATACGCGACCTCATTTCAGGATTAACCACTACTAATGTCAATGTCTTTTCCTTGTACAAATACAACTACAGAAACAAATACAAATATAAATGCATTAATTCGAGTCATCCTCAAAAGACCAGCACTGATTAAACGTTTACGTTTACGTTAAACGTTTAATCAGAGGAATAGCTGGTCTCTTGAGGATGACTCAAATTAATGCATTTATATTTGTATTTGTTTCTGAATTTATATTTGTACAAGGAGAAGACATTGTAAAAGTTCTTCCATGATGTTCAATCGTTACTATGAATTAGTACAATGAATCGATCCCTAAAATTAAGCTTGAGACAAGACGTGGATTACATCATTCTACGGTATATATCAGTGAACACGTTTCGATGACTCTGGACTGTCTTTGTCGCGAACGAGCACAGTCGATCGACTACATAACTTTCTTAGGAGTACCATCGCAGGATAAAAATCAGGAGCATTTTTTCACCGCAGACTTGCTTTCACAGCAGTTCGTGGCCAAGGCCTTCTAACTAAATTAGCACACTTTCACAATTCAACCTACAAATCTGTTTGGAGTTTGATCGTACGATCGTGATCGTCTTAACAGTCCTTGCTGACTTGCGATTTTCGTCGCACTCACCCTAAAGGCAGCATACCATGAATCTGAGATGGTGCGGATTTCAGGTGGAGTTTCCGTACATGGGGTCGTAGATTATGGAGACGGGGGTAGTTCCGCTCATGTCTCCCTGCATAACTGCAAACAGCCACCTCCAGAATGCTGTTTTGTACGATGCCATATATTCCAACGCTCCATCCATTGCGCCGCCTCCGCCGCCTTACGATTCGTCGAAAATCAATTCAGACTGCCCCGATGGGCAGTAAGGGAAGGGCTACGCGTGCAAAGGCATCGTACAAAACAGCATTCAGGCGCCGGCTGCTTGCAGTGATTCAGAGAGAAATTGGCGGAACCACCTCAGTCTCCATAATCTACGACCCCGTATACGGATGCTCCACCTGAAATCCGTACCACCCTAGATTCATGGTATGCTGCCTTTAAACTTGAATGGAATTAACATATGTATTATAGTTGCTATTGTTTCGTGTATTATCAAAATTATATGGGGTAAGTAGCCAGAACTCTATGTTATTTAACTGGATATCTCATGACCTCTTCAGAACTGGCAAACTAAGTATAATACGATTTGGGAAAGATCAGATGCCGGTGCTTCTTTCTATGATCATTGATCTTGGCTTGGAAGAATTGACTGATATCGTCTCATCCATAAATTGTCGTGTGCAAATAGTCGTTTGAATGGCTCTATAAATACAAAACTATTGGCGGATCCAATCACTGTCGACAATGCAATTTTTTATATTAGTCCTATTTGTTCCCAGCGGTATTCTAGCGATCAAATGTTATACAGGTAAGAAAAAATTGCGGAATACTAGAAGCCATTCTCCAAAAAGTTTTCAACTCCAGGCTTAGTAACGGGAAACACCAAACCTACAGAAACCAGTGACTGTATTAGTGACCGCTGCCTCAAGTAAGAAATTTTTTGATTTGCCTTACTGATCAGGAAAAACTGCAATGCAATAAAACCTTGGTTTTGTAATCTTGAATGAATTGCAATAACCTTTCTAATGTGCACAAATATCATACAAAATTATTTAATGCAATATATTAAAGTGATGTAAAACATAAAGTCTTGTAATTACAGGATTTCCTGCATCACAATCTTTGACCAGTGACCTACTTTCAGTCTTTCCCAATACTGTTCAAATTCTGTTTAATTCAGTTCGTTACAATTACAATTCAATTTTATTCAGTTCGTTGTTAATATATACGAATGCACTATGTAATAATCAAATAATGAACAAATGATTACTCATAATCCCTCTGGTGCTTTGAAGTAATTGAACTTACCTTAGACTGAAACCGTACTTCATATCTGAATGTGGATCTTTACGAATAACTTTCTCTTCTTGAGAAATTTGATGACAATATCCAGAAACTCAAAACAAAAAAGTTCGAGATAAGGAGGAAAAATATCGCACAGCTTTTTTTCACACAATCTTTTCGTCTGTTTCTTTAAAATGTTCTCTTTTATCGAAAACTTGAAGAATACCTCAAGATGACATTATTATTGGCAATAATTTTTCAGAGTTACTGGACGCGTCTCTGAAACAAAAGGAGCGATATATGATTGTGGTGCTGAATGCCTGAATGTAGGTTTTCAACTATTTCATTCACTAGCAAAGGATCTGCATGATGATCTTTTTTTTGTGCGTGATATGAACAACTCTACTTATGGCTCATGCAAAAATTTCTCTAACATCGAAACGCTTGCTTGGCTCATTTAGTTTCACAAACTCCACCTTCTTGTAGTTCACATTTTTAAAGGAAATAATCAGAAAATAATTACGAGATGACTTGCCAGGCTTCCCGGATGTTTTTTTTTTTGCGAATTTATGAATGCGTTCGGTGGAGGAGTAAGCCGTGAGCGTTTTTTTTAAGTGAAAAGTGCACATAGGAATAAGAAACGTTCTTGAAAAGTTATCTATCATTCGATAAAAAATTTTTCCTTCTGCAAGGCGGTCCTAATCTGATTTTTTAAAAGATTTCTTTTGGCGTTTTTCTGAGATTATTAAATTGAAGAGTTAAAATGACAGAACGGAGTTCCTTCGACACATTCAGTTTCTTGTGATTTATCGAAGTTATAAAGCCACTCTGACTATATAGCTACTTGTAGAGATTTCAGTTGCGCATGAAGGGCATCATCGGAAATTTTGAAAAATTAACAAAAATAATATGAAGGAATGTGGAAGGAGGCAAAGAACGAAACATGACACACGAATAAACGGCATAGAAACACTATGAAGCGAAGCGGAAAGTCTACTGTAGATTAATCTGCGGTTAGCTTCTATGTTTTCAAGAAAATCATTCATAGTGTTTCTAAATGAACTTGTGAATGAATAAACTTCCTCCCACCTTACAGCAATTGGCTCGTTTTCGGAAATCGTTTCTGAGTTAAAAATTCCCAATTTCCAAGCGCAAAAATAGATGACGGTCGTTAATTTCAAGCATTGTTGAATGCTTCACCCCGTTTGAAATTTGAATTATGATTTGAAAAACAGGTGTCAGCAAAACAAGAAAATTTGAGTAGAACTATCCTGTGAACAGTGAGTCATTCTCCGCCGATAACATTTTTGTAACATAACATTTATATGACATTTTTGGAAATAATTTTTTACGGGCATTTTCCACTTAGAAGAATCTTTTCCTCATCCTAATAGTTTCTCCTTCCTCACAATCGGTCCAATACCGTACATTTGCTGACTGTCTTTTTTCGGAAGAAATTTGGTTAAAAAAAAAGTGTATGAGAACTCAAGAAGACTTCACTTCATGATTCCAATGTATTTTCATCACGCATTCAGCTGGAGGGATGCGTCAAAACAAACTCTGACTCGGAAGTTTGCTGCTGTTCCAAGAATCTCTGCAATTCCTCGACAACGCTATCAATAACCGTTCTCGTCGTTTCTGCTGCTTTAGGATCCATTTTTGTTCTTTAGGCGACAGCTACAAATAACACAACGCCGAATTCCAAGATTTATGAGTTTACATGTGATTTTTCTTGAATAAATGTTCTTAAAGATGAATTTCTAAGTGGAAGCATTGCAAGTTCTGAATCTACCCCGTATTTTCTAGAAAAAAAGTGGAAGAGCAGTTTCGAAGAGCAACTCCCGTCTGATATTCGAGAACAACGATTCAAAATCATGTCATTTTGTTGTTTAGTAGTCAGAATCGAGTATCTAAATGGAGATCAGAACAATCTGAACGTCGTTCCTTCAAGTGAATCCTGAACGCAAAAAACGTTGATGACTCATCAACAAAATTCTTCGTTATCTTACGTGAGGCATCGGTGAATCACTGATCTCTAACACACGTTCTTATCCCACACAGTTGATGTAACAAAAAAGATTGTTTGGCACTAGGGTTTCAAGCAAATATCATATTTCTCAGCGATTTTGGGATGATCGCTGTCGCTCTGATCTGCTCTGTAATATTTAACAGCATCCGGTCCCACGAGAATAGGGATCAGTCGGATTATGCTAGCTGTCTGCAGCCTCAAAGGTGTTTTCGAGTGAAAAAATATTGGTTGAATTGGATAAAATGCGAAGTAGGACTCTGTTACATGCGCTATATTTCCGGGTCGTTTCTGCTTTATATGAACCAGGTCAGATGCAGGAATTGGGCAGCTTCAACAGGACGAACACTGAGCGGTTTTAAATAGAGCTTTTTTTCTTAGATTAGAAAAAAATTCGTAACCCCTACAACAGCGCCATTCGTCATGGTGTATAATATTCAAGAAAACTTTGGTTTCGACGACACATCGCTGAATCGCATGACTAATGCGACAAACCTGCGTGGAAATAGTGTCCGTCACCGAAAGCAAACATTCTTTTAAGGCGAAGAACCAACCTAAGGTATTCCAGTCGCTGCAATGTCATCTTTCCGAACCATCGCTCTTCTTTTCGCTATCGTCAGCATCAGTTCTGCGATGAAATGTTACTCTGGTAAGTTTTCATACTGTACTGTCGCACCGTACTGGATGACTAAAACGCGCTTTACTGTGTGCTATATTTTGTGTTCAATGCTTTCCTGCAAGTTAATCATGAAATCCTGTGCAACATTTCGAGACTTTTCATTTATGTAGAATTTCTCCCAATGTTTCGAAAAGTTAGTGGTCGAATTCAGTGTGATGAATAGAAGCGATACTTTTGAACACTGTTGTGTGAAGTTAACCGCGGAAATATTTGATCCACACCCCTAATTCACCCTTAATTCACTGCTACATTAGATTTTCTGTAATAGGTTTAGGTGCTTTAAAAGAAATTTGGCTCTATTCTGAAACAAAAAACATTCATTATCATTTAAGCGTCCTTCTGAGCTTTCGAATGATTTCAAAGAAATCCTGCTAACGCGATCACACATATATTTCACCAGTTTGGAGAACTTCATAGAAGCTTATAATTGAAATATTCTAGAAAACAGTAAAAGTGCTTTAAGAACAACGGATCAAAAATATTGTATGATTTTTTTGCTCTTATTGGTGAATTGGGTGCCTAAAAAGCCTACTTAGCTAAAAAAAAAAATCCTAAAAATTCCTCTGAAGGTATCTCACGAAGGCCCTTCCTAGAAAGACCATCGAAAATTGCAAACCAATGCACATCATCAAAATCGAGTATAAACACATCTATCGATGACGTTGAATCAAAGACGATAGCCTTCACTCAAACCTAAATCTACATAATAGAGTTATAAAAGTAAAACAGGCGTCATTTTCTGGAGGGCAACAAGGGGCTTAAAGGCTACATTTACGGGAAGATTTATGATGTTGAGTTTTCTTTGTTAGCAGATGTGGTTCAGGAAAGAGTAATCAAGAATGGTAGAGAAAACGTTAAATACACCAGCGAGACGTCACCTTACAAAGCGAAATTTCTTTGAAAGAGTTGTTAATGTGAAAAATCTCAATGTTTAGCAAAAGTTGAGTTTGCATCATTTTCTCGTTTCAATCCGTCACTAAAGTCCTACAATGGATGGATGAAACGGAACTTCTAGGGAAAATGTCAGATCTTTTATTTGGAACACGTAAATGTTTTCGTCATCTGCTCCTAAAGCTTATTAAAGGTCTCTATAGACAATGAACCTTTTTTCGTTTTCTAGTACAAGTTTTTCAGATTAAACTCTTCCATCGAAATTTTCTCAAAATGTTAGGGTGAGGGTTGAAAGACTATAACTCGGAGAACAAGGCCTGTGCAAAAGATCACTTCGTCTGTACTCTGTTCCGGAAAGGAGTAGAGACGTTCAGATATCACGGCAAAAACGCGTGTGTAAATAAATGTGATATGATGCGTCATACAAAGTTGCTTAGCTCTAAACAAACACTAAAACGCATCGTTAAATCTTTGGTGTTGAATCGAACGTAGCAGAAGGGAAACGGAAGGTCTTTAAAGTTTCTTTTTTCACAAGACTATTAATATAATTCGTTCAGAGGTAGTGAACAGCGGCAAACCATCAAAATCGGATGACTGCAACGGTCAGTACTGTACTAAGTAGGTTTTACTACTGAATTTTTTCCAACTCTCCTTTTTTAGGTCATCAAATGTGGATGATACAGTAATTAGGAGCAAAAACTAAGAACTATTTATATCTTCTCTTATTATCCTCTATAAATGAGAGCATCAGTATTTGCAAGCCCTCAAAAAATTGGCGATGAAATCCAAAAGAGGAAATAAACCAACCAAATAATAAACGAAAATTGAAAAGAGGGAAAAGAGAAAAAAAGATTGGCATGCTACGAGAAGCGAACACGGCAGCGTTGTGTTGGTGTAGGCTGTTCTGGTGTGTTCGGAAACGTCGGTAACGAAATCTCCACTACGACGGATGCGAAAGAAAAAAAAGATCACCGTCAATCCCATCGAACTGCCCTAAAGGAAAAATGGACGGGGAATTTAGTGGTAATTTTTGAGGTTAGGTAAACTATCCCAAAACTATTAAGAAAAATGTAGCAGAACTCTCATAGCTTCCCATAAGGAAAAATGTACGATAACTATATTTCTTCATTGAAGCCTATTACACTCTTCACCTCCTCGATGCTGACTCTTTAGAATACCTTTAAAGCTGATAACATAAAAATGACTAAAGAATAAATAATAAAAATAGAAATAATCTCAAAAATCAACGTAGAAGCGAAAGTTATAGCTGGGAAAAGTCGAATGGAATCAAAAATCTGTCAGACACCCAAAATTTAAATTGCAGGATTGAGATGAAGGTGGGTGGAAACTCGGCAATTGCCTATGGATGTGATCAAACACAGTTGTGCAAGGTGAGTCTCCATATCAAATCAACTAACCATTGGTTTCTATCTCGAATATCTTGAGCTCTTCGAAAATTTCAGTTATCGTATGATATCGTTCCATAAAAATTTCAGAGAACTGTAAAATACTCCACTTTTTAAATACGATTTGAATTAATAAGGATTTTCGAAGATTGATAGTAGCGGAAGAGATCGCCGTAGATCAAGAGGAACAAAATCAATGGCAAAGAGTTGATCTGTCATTCCGCAATGCACCCTCTTTCCGAAACGAATCAACCTTCTCTGCTACTCTCTACTACTACTTCGGCCTATAATTTCTGCAAGATTTCCCAAATATTCAGTTGTGCACGTAAAGAAACAATGTGACCCTTCGAAGGAAGAGGAGTGATTAAAGGCATCACCCCACGAATCTGAGGTGGTGCAGATATCAGGTGGAGTATTCGTATACGGAATGGGAGACTACGGAGAGGAAGGTGATTCCGTCCATTTCTTGTTAATTGCCGTAAAAAACGGCCCGGAAGATGCGGCGCCGCACAAGACTGGCGCGCTCCAATCGAACCTCTTGTACAAAATGGTGCGCCAAAACGAATGAAGCCGTATCTTCCGGGCCGTTTTTTACGGCAATTAGGAAGAAATGGACGGAATCACCCTCCTCTCCGTAGTCTCCCATCCTGTATACGAATACTCCACCTGAAATCTGCACCACGTCAGATTCGTGGGGTGATGCCTTTAAGTAACACTTTGTTGTATTCGTAGGCGATCCTATAAAACAAGCAGATGCTGCCGTAATCTTTAAAAAATATTGAGAAAAAAACAAGAAACAAAATACGACTAACTAGCCGTACAGAGTGGATGTTATAGATTTGTTATTTTCCAGAGCAATGGATGTTTTACTGATTATGGAGGATCGAAAGTGTGTTGTTGTAGCGGAGATCGGTGCAATTCGTCTTCAAAACTCTCCTCCATTCTCGCCCTCTTTCCTATTGTCATATATAAACTGTTGTAAACGTGGTCTCTATTTTTATTTTCATTTTTTTTCCTTGGACGATCTTTATCTTTCAAATGGATCCCATTTTACTTGGTGCATTATAAATTCGTATCAGTCTCCAGATCTATGAGTGGTCCTCTTTTTCCTTCGATTGGTTTTTTTAACTTCTCGTTCTCAATAGTAGTATTTTTAACTTTGCGAATTATCTGCAGTTTGAGTAGTCAAAAACATACACCTTAATAATCCAAGTGATTCCACTTTTTCCAACGTTCGAGAATAAATTTTTTGCTAAAATTCCTGTTAATCACACAGCTATTGCGAATATGTTACAATGCATTTGCGCAACACGATTTTTATGCTGTGATTTGCAGCAAATCTCCATCGCCGTCAATTTTGTCAGTTCGTCAAGAAAATTCTCATCGATTAAACATAATTCCCATTTTTTCTAAAAAGGCAAACATCAGAATTCAGCTAAGAATAAGAACCTTTCCTTTTCGACATTCTACCCTAGCTCGAATCACTGCCTCATCGATTCCTTAAGCCTACAAAACCCCCTAACCTAAAAACCTAAAAGTTTTCGACGAAGATGAATCTAAACCTAAAAAACTAAAGCCTTTTACGGCATCACCCAACGAATCTGGGGTGGTGCGGATTTCAGGTGGAGAGTTCCTATACGGGAAAGTAGATTATGGAGAGGAGGGTGATTCCGTTCATTTCTTCCTAATTGCCGTAAAAAACGGCCCGGAAGATGCGGCGCCGCACAAGACTGGCGCGCTCCAATCGAACCTCTTGTACAAAATGGTGCGCCAAAACGAATGAAGCCGTATCTTCCGGGCCGTTTTTTACGGCAATTAGGAAGAAATAGACGAAATCACCCTTCTCTTCGAAATCTACAACTCCGTATAGGCATAACCCACCTGAAATCTGCACCACCCCTGATTCGTGGAGTGATGCCTTTAAACTGGGTGAATCGAAACCGGCCGAAAACGGCCTTCGACAAAGTTTCTTCTCATCCTCAGTCATAAAAATTGCGGTCAGTCAGTGACTATTGCAGACTACCTTTACATAAATTCTGGGATGTTTCACAGTAGTAAACGAGAAGATTTTGGGTAGGTGTGCTGCAGGCGGTTAGAGGTCCGCTGTAGCCACACGTGGTTGGTTCGGAACCGGCCTAGTGCCAACCAAGCCCTCCGGAGTCGACAAATTGGTACCACACATATCTGGGAGGATAAAAACACTGACTTGATCATCAAGTGGCCCGGCGAGACATTGTATGGGCCAACACGCGTTCCAGAACCTCAACAGTTACGAATTGCAGTAAAATGCGTTGCCGCATTTCAAGTGGATTGATACACCAGAGACTTCATCATTTTATCCATACAAGAAGGCGAAACCTGTTAATTTGTGCTTCTAACGTTATACATGAGAGTAAATATTTTGAGTAATGTGATATCTTTCCTGCCGATGTGATTTGTGATGGTGCGGTTCACCATTGTTATGAGGCTTCTATTAATAGCGCCGCTCGGAACAGTTCTTGTTTCGGCTTGTTGTAAGTATATTCAACACTGTAAAAATTACAACACAGCTCAGTAATATTTTAGGGTCGGAGACCATATGCAACGTCACGAGCAAGAACGATATTATGAAGGAGCCGTACTGTAAATGGTTACGACTTGATGTTCCGCCCGAAATTCCGTTATATCCGAATTTTTACAATGTAAGGTTCACACTGTTTCACTTCAAATGTGAAGAATGAATTGCTCCTTTATCAGAAGCTTCTTGCTTCTTAAAAGTATTGCTTCTTACTAATGGTAGCAGTTTCTTATGCTCATCTTCGTCGAAAACCTGTCAATTTTTACTCTGCTCTGAGGTCACTATACCTCACCGCCTATCAGTTTGTGCTAGCACTACTGTAGTATGTGCTTTTTGCGCATGGGTTTAACCTGTTCCACCTAACGCATCGGCCTTCGGTGGAAACGGAGGCGGAGACTGGTGGCGTGTCTCCGTGACAGATCTACCAATAGATGACGACGGCGATGATTTACAGACGTGTTGATGTAGTGTGGGGGCGTTAGTTCACTAGCAACTGACGTTTATCGATCGAGCGCTGTAACGCCACAGCGTTCAATCGATAGTCACCAGTCGCTCGTGAAGCGCAAACGTCATCGCGTCTGTGAACCTTGATGGAGGGTCTCGCGAATGGATTCAGCGACGATTGTGGCTCTGCTCCAAACACCGCTTACAGGAAGACATTAAAGTATGAGCGAAATAAGAATGAAACCGTAGCTACTTTTGACCCCTTATCAAAGTATTCAAGTCAACACGAGCTAACATCATTTTAATGGAACAGTCGTTCGAGAGCAGTGTTAATCATAAACAGAGTAGCATTGTGAAAGCTGCCTTTAAAAAACAGTTCCACCAAGAACTACTCGAATGCAGCATAAACACAATACTTCAAGAAATAGGCATGTTGCTGATTAATTGCGATCACGGCACCACTTGGATAAGTGGTGCTAACAGTGAAGATTTCTTCTCTGGTGTTACATCTATCCTGATCTATAGTATCTAGTGATCTGCAAAATAGCTTTCGTCACCGGAATAACTATAATTCTAGAGTTCCCTCACATCTGCACATGGTGACCCTCTACAAATGCAATCAAGCACTTGAGTATATTTCTTAGGAGAATAGAACTATTTAACCTACACTGTTACAGCACACTGTAAGAGCACGTACTTTCGTAGATTAAATGCCTAGAGAGAACACAAAAATTTTGGCTACAACGTCCATTTCGCAGCGTTGTACTACCTGTGAACGTCGTTGAATGGACTCCAACAAGCCACTCTGTCCAGGCTGCCACGATATCTGCATACTCCGTTTGCTGATTTGCAGAAAACGTGCATAAAAGGACGTCCCGTTATTGACATCGAAAACTGCACCATATTCTGCGATGATGCTGATGGAAAAGAAGTAGAAACCTGCGCTGCGAAAAATGATTACAATAAACTTGGTTCAGGGAATTAGGTCAACGTATGAACTCAGCGGGACAGCAGAGAATACGTTAGTGTTCACGTGCCTACACATATCTACAGAGTAACCGCCGAAGACTATCACAAGGAGGATTTTTATGATGAGTTCAATACACTGATGTACAATATACCCAGCTGTCATCTGGGACTTGATGCGAACGTAAAGGTGGATCTCAAAAAATAATCCGATGTGCTTGAAAGTGGTGTTATCCCGCGAACCAAGCATGAGACAACGGAACTCGTCAGCTTTAACTTTGCGGGCAGAAGAATCTCATCATTTCTTCCACATTTGAAACGAATCAACGACGCCTTCAGCTTATGTGGCAGAGGACAATCTTTACATCTTCTGCTTCAGGAGCATCATAAACCGAACACGACAACTCTTAAATTACACCTCGACCACGTTTCAAGGATTGTACCCTTGAAAATGTAGAGCTGTGTGGGACGATTTGATTTTGACCAGCTCCCAGTTCTTCTCAGCTTAAATTTAGCTCTCCAAAAAAGAAGTGGAGTTCAACTTTGACCGAAAATTGACATAGCAGGTGTGCAGGATGAAAAATGCAAAAAAAAGCTAACTGCTAACTGTGTCCATAAATAAATACTGAAGAATGGGACTAGAAGTTTATGGATGCGAGTCTCTCATCAAGTATTGTATTCAGCGCGCTGCAAGATAAAAAAAAAACTTGTCCATCTGAAAAAAACCTTATCCATCTGCTGGAGACAACCATTCAACAACCTGCTAATATCTGATCTGTTGATCATATTCTGAACTCAACGTTTTCGACGACCGATGTACACCGCTGCGAGAAACTTACGATCATCGACGGTTCTGTATCCGAAAAATGAAGAATGCAAAAATGAAGAATCCAGGGGAACGATGGAATCGGTACTAAAATCTTTTCCTCTTTCTGGGAAAATTGAGATGACGAAGATCATCCGTTCAACACGCATTGACGGAAGGAGACTTGATTCGTGGAAAAACGTTATAATCATAATAATAATCGTAATCATAATTCCCCTCCACAAGAGATTATTCGTAACGAAACTCAAGGATTACCGAGGAATACTTTACATTTGCTGCGTGTATCGCTTACGGTCTGCGAGCGGGTGAACTCTTCCCGCCTGATAAACAAGGCGGCTTTTTTTCCCGTATATGTACGATTGAACAGGGGTTTATAACGCTTATGCTGTTAGACTTCTTGGACTTCAAAGCTGCTTTCGACTAGCCTCACCGAGGCCGTCTTTTCATTATGCCAAGAGACCGTGCTTTTCTAGGAAAGTTATACAAGAAAAGCCTAATCGAGAACATGAACAGAAGAACAACTGCTTTTGTGTGAACAATTGCCGGATTTACTATACCGTTTGAAGTGGAGAATGAAAGATAAGGGGCCTTCGCGAGACACTCGTACAACTTCGCTGTCGATAGTATCTTGCAGAGGACAGTTGAGCAATATCCCGTTGATGTGATTCTTGCACCACTGGCCTCTCTTGGTGTCGACCTCAAGTACGCCCACGAGCAATATTAATATTGTAATATAATAGGTAGTAATATTCGCTTCAATTCGTCGATGTTGTATCGAAATTAGCTGTGGCCTACGGTTCGCGACTCTGCCCCGGGAAACGTAAGCAGATGTCAGTTTTCCCGAGACCCCCAGCAGAAATAAAGATGAATGGGCAACCAATTAAATTTCTGGAGACGTTCTATTATTCGGGCTGTATACTTAAAAAACTATGACAAGTACGAGAGAGTTCTTCAACAAAGGTGTGCTATAGCCAATTTGGCGTTCAACTCTTTGACCAAGTGCGGGGTCGACCATCATTGGCAGTGAAGTCAAGCTGCGAACCTACGCAATTTGCCTTATCATGATACACGGACCCAACATGAAAAATGGAGAAGCTGGAGAGGAAGCTGTTTAGAAGACTATTAGGCTACTTTTTGCCGATTGTCTTCCACAATGAAGATCTTTAAGTGGAGATCGATGTGGTGTACTGTTTTCTTTGGTCACGTCACGAGGAAATCGTTTAATTGTTTTGTCCAACTTGTACTGAGAACGCGGACGAAGACTGATGTCTCACCGATTATGGAATAGCAACGGATGGATGAATTTTCTGCGAGCTCTAGCTGAAGAAGGAACAGAACGGGCTCAGATATGTGTAGGAAAGACATGCCCCAGCAAAGATGCGGATAGCCGTGTTAGGCAGTGACATGCCAGTTAATTCAACAGCACGTTGGTTAAGTCAACATCATGTTTATACACCACGTTTGTCAACATCAAGTGATTGTACTTTCATAACAGACACCGAGAAATCTCCGCTTTGTGCAAGTGAATTGACGGCGAAACTCCCTGACGAAAGGAGAAGGCAACGTTTAACTTTTGCACGTGGTCATGATAAATGATAATCTTTTACTGGCGCCGGCCTCAGTAGAAAATAGTATGATAAATAGGTGATACAGATGGTGCCGAGTGAAGTCTTGACCATTTCTCCTGCCTAATTCTTAACATTTACTCCTTTGTTCCCCACTTCTCCTTAACCTTTACCCTCCTTAACCACAGCGCGACACACTGCTGAGTCACATTTTTTTGTTCGCGTGGGATGATCCAGCTCACCGGTGAATCGGGCACTTCTTAAGAGTTATTTTTTATGATTTCCTATTTTTTCTGAGAACTTATTCTGTACACTGAATGCGTTCACTATCTTCGAGTAATATTACACACAATATGGACCACGAGTATGAGAACTTAACCAAATACACAAAAAAACGCTATCGTCAATGGGTTGAGTAAGGTTCTCGATATTAAATTCAAAAACTATGAGGTCAAATATTCTCGTGAAAGTGCAGTGAAATACTAGACATCTTCTATTTTTCAAAGAAAATACAATAATTGCTAAGGACAATAAGCTGCTCATGCAGCTTATGATTTTGATTTTTTTATTTGAAATTTTGAACAGGGCACGAAATATTTTCCACCGGCCCATATGACAAACATGCAACAGACATGCATGCATATATCTGCTTATTTATTTATTTGTTTATTCATCCATATATGACAGACTCAGAATTATTATGATCCGCTTTTATTAGTAGCATTTTTTTTAGTTTATTAAGAAGATCCCAGGTTACGATTATGTCTCTGTGAGACACACTAATCTTGTAAAGCTAACAGAATTGAAGACAATTAAGCTTAAGAATGGTGAGTTCTTCTAGTTGGCGTTAAATCTATTTTTCGCAACATTCTCTAATTGGCTTTTCTCCGTAAATAAACTCGATAGCTCAGCTCTCGATTCTCCGATTCATTGTAAATGGTCGTGAAGCCTATCAGTTGAACACTGATCAACACGTAGTTTTCAAAGGGAGTACAGTCATCATTATGGACAACATGCTCCTCAAGGAACTTCCTGAATTCGAATGGAAGGAGAACAGTATTGTGCGTTTCTACATTTCAAACAACCCGAAACTAGACACTACTGCGCTTCGTACGAAGATCGAGGAGCATCCCATTGACGATACCTCGTATGTGCAGAGACCCTTTGGTAAGATTTATTTCCTAACTATATGAGGAGTTGGATTCCTTCTTGGCTTCGACCCCTTTCACTGACTTCTGAAAGTGTATGTAAGATATTTTCGGAGGTTTTTGTGGTTTTCTGTGCTGAGTTGAAGTTTGTGGTTGACTGTTTCACTGCTCTCTACTGTTCAAATTTGTTTTTTGTCTTTGTTTTTCCATTTGAGATCAGATCGCCACTCAAACAGCGAGAATGATGTGCAGCCTTTTGGGGTTTTAACAACTGACAAACACTTTCACGATACTATATTATTTTTGAAAAAAAAGTGCACTACTCTCACTTCATTTCCTACTTTTGGTGCATCTTCGTTGATTATGCATGCGATTTATAGTGTAAAAACAATCGAATCTTTTTCTTCGTTTTGTTTTTTAGACGGAACTCTCCACTTTTACTAAATAAAAACTCCTTTATAAGATTTTCAGCTTGTGGAAGTAAACGGGAATCGTCATGCAATTGCCGAGTGATCGAAGACAACTTTGTGATTGGCCTGGAAAAAAACGAAGATGTAGACAAAATTGAGGAAATTTATGGCTCTTTAAAGATAGAGAACACAGAATTGGAAGAGCTTCCAAAGATGCCAAAACTGAGAAAAGTGGTGCAACTTGAACGACATGGTTTTCCAGCAATTATTATCAAAGATAATCCGAACTTGAAGAACATTGAAGCGTTATTCGATGTCGAAGAAGTGTCCAATGTTGATATGCAAAATGTTGTTATTATCAAAAATAATTCCAAATTGTGTGTTAAGCCAGAGCACGAGGATATCCCTTTTGTTCTTAAATATGGGGATGACATTGAGAGATGCGGGTGATGTTTTTTTTGTATTAAATGAAGATGTTAATTTTTTCCGAATGTTTTGATGCACAACACACATTTTTGCTTTTGAGTCTTTTTTTTTGTTGAAAATAAATTCCTGTAATTAGTTTAGCAATCACCAGTAGTTCATCTTTGGATCTATTGGAATCCATCGATACCCTCAAATTTTTTCACCTCTGCATAATATAAAATTTGCGCTGACTGAATGCGCTGGTTTTCTGCACCAAATGAATCTCAGAACCTAAAGAAATATCCGGAGCTACGTTAAAGACACCTCAATCTCAAGAAAAGGAAAAAGCTCAGAGAGTGATTGCGGATCAAGTGAATCAATTTCGAGTTAGTTGGAGGAGTTCCAACTTCCAACTATTAGTCGCTTGCAACCGTCAAAGTGCAGCTTTTGTAGCACTGCCGTTGACTCCTTCACTTTACTTTGAAATGTTTTTTTGAACACACTTTCGGCAATACCGGAGGAACGCTGTATATTCAGTGCAGCTTCATTGAACTATCATGCATGTATCGTTTAGCCATACCATTCAACCGATTTGTCTAGAAAATATATCATGCATCTAATTCTTTTTGGAGAATCCTCAAGGTTCTCCTGCGAAGGTTAGCAGACGCAAAGACTCATATTTGGATGTGGTCTATTACTGCTTCAGTCTGTCGGCGGAGGAGAGCAACCACAGGTTATTAAACCTTTAATCGGACTTTCAAATGTGCACCACTTTCAAAGAAATTCCGAGTTATAGCTTACTGATCAGTTGCATCCATTGAAATCCAATCGTGGTCATATGTTCTGTCTATAAACTTCATCAGTCTTTTCTTTTCTTAGGTGTGAATCATATCAAATTCTAAAATCAGTTAGCTCGCAGATTTCGTTTTCTGTTTTTGTACGCAACTGGAAAGTGATCACAATAAGAATGATTCGGTTTATATGGAGGTGTGGTGCTGAATGTATCCGAAGCATTAAAACTGTTTTAAAAAGCAGACATTACGGAATAATATATATTCTACTGAATAGGTGGAGGACGCGTCAGCCTGAAGATCGGGGTGCTTACTTAGCGGCGAAGAGGGAGGCTAAGAAGGCAGTCTCCAAGGCGAAGTCGGACCGCTACAAGGCTGTGTACGACATGCTTGATACCAGAGAAGGCGAGCGGGCAGTGTATCGTTTAGTCAGAGCACGTCATCGCTCAACGTTGGATATGGAGCACACCAAGATCGTTAAGGGAGCTGATGGAGCCGTTCTGCGCCGCTCTGGTCAGATCCTGGAGAGGTGGCGAGAGTACTACAATCACTTGTGTAACGAAGAGTTCTGTCATCCTCCCATCCCAACTGTTCCCAGCGTCGAGGGTCCTGTTCTACCAATTACTGCCGTTGAAGTCAGTGCTGCCCTCGCAAAAATGAAGTCGAACAAGGCAACCGGTCCTGATGACATACCCGTTGATATCTGGAAGCTGCTAGGAGATCGAGGGTCCATGTGGCTCGCAACTCTATTTAACAAGATCGTTGCAGAAGGACGGACTCCAGACGTTTGGCAAACTTCCGTGACCGTGCCTGTCTGGAAAGGGAAAGGAGACATTGCTGACTGCACCTCGTACAGGCCTATACGACTGCTCTGCCATACGATGAAGATTTTTGAGCGTGTCCTGGAAGCTCGCCTGAGGAAAATTGTTAGCGTTTCACTCAACCAGTGCGGTTTTGTGAAGGACTGCAGCACTATAGATGCTGTCCATGCTGTCCGAATCCTCCTGGAGAAACATCGAGAGAAGAACCGCAATGTGCATCTTGCTTTTCTCGATCTCGAGAAAGCTTTCGACCGTGTCCCACATGAGTTGTTATGGATGTCCATGAGGTCGCATAGAGTACCAGAAGAATATGTGCGGTGGACGAAGCTGCTTTATGCGAAGCCTACCAGCGTTGTACGATGTGCTGTTGGAACAAGCAGGCCATTCCCTGTACGAGTAGGGGTTCATCAGGGTTCATCCCTCTCACCTCTGCTGTTCATACTGTGCATGGACACGATAACAAAGGAAATCCAGAAGCAGCATCCGTGGACTCTACTCTTTGCCGACGATGTCATGCTCGCGTCGGAGTCTCGAGATGATCTTCAGAAACAAGTGCAGTCTTGGAAGGATCAGCTGCAGCAATATGGATTGCGCCTCAACACATCAAAAACTGAGTACATGGAGTGCGGACCAAGGATAGAGGATGGTTCAATTCGTGTTGATGGCACCGAATTAAACAAGGTGAACTGCTTCAAGTACCTTGGATCCAAAGTGACTTCCACAGGCGACATTGATCAAGAAGGTCGAGCACGTGTTAATGCTGCATGGATGAAATGGAAAATGGCAACAGGGGTACTGTGCGACAAGAAAGTCCCTGTTCGACTGAAGTCGAAGATCTACAGGACGGTTGTGCGTCCTGTTGCCCTTTACGGATGCGAGTGCTGGCCGACAACGAAAGCCTTGGAAAGAGTGCTGCACGCTATGGAGATGCCGATGTTGAGGTGGACGATAGGTGTAACGCTAAAAGAGAAAGTATCCAACGACACTGTGCGCCCCATCTTCGGCGTCGTCCCGATAACTGAAAAGATGAAGGAGGCCCGACTGAGATGATTTGGTCACGTCTTGCAGCGAGAGGAAGATTCCGTTGCCAAAATCGCTCTGAAGCTCGACGTTTCAGGAGTGAGGCCGCGTGGGAGGCCAAAGATTCCCTGGTTAGACCGTGTGAAGTTGGATATGATAGATGCACGTTTGTGTACGGCTGATGCAATGGATAGAACCAAATGGAAGACAAGAAGCAGAAAAGCGGACCCTGCAACAACGCGGGACAAACGCTAGGAAGAAGAAGAAGAAGGTATATTCTACTGAATAACGCCGTCAAACACTGCTAACTTCGATTTCGTTTCTCTTAAGTAGTCTCTCTGTACAAGCGTACTATCCACGATGGTGTAGGATTTGCAGCACGGCGCAGTATAACAGAAGTCAAGATTACAAATGAAATGCAAAAGGAGTTCGCCTTCACAAACATGCTAGTAGTATTCATGAATTAATTGCCAGCGCTGGCCTAGCTGTCGAAGTCAAAGTATTAAGCATTTTTTACAGAATTAAGAGTTTGATAGGTCAGTCGCATCACATAATCAGATTACCTTATACATATACTGTTTACGTCAATAAGGGTAGCAAAATCAACCTAACACGATTTGGAACCTACGTACGGATGTTAAAAGTAGATTCATCTCATTTCTAACCATATGAAGAGGATTCTTCACTTACAACCTTAACCTTTTAAATCACTGAAAAGAAAACATTCAAACTGTAGGTAAACTCAAACAACAAGACAATGGCTAGTGCTTATCATTAGTCATTCGCTAGACTTGGTGACGCAATAGAGCACCACATACCACGACTACGAGTCACAGGAGTTTTTTTTTATAGAGATCTGACGGCCCACCCCGTAGATAGATAAGATATCATGTTCTTAGAACAAAAGTGTAGCAATCTCTACTTCTATTTCGGAGTTTTGATGACTTATTTTACGGTATGCTCCGAGCGGGGTGTAGAATCACGAATCTGGAGTGGTGCAAGTTTCAGGTGGGTTATGCACACACGGGATCGTAGATTGTGGGAAGGAGGGTGATTCCGTCCATTTCCTCCTAATTGCCGTGAAAACGACCCGAAAAATGCGGCCTGGAGCATTCCGAAGCGCTAATTTCTACAAAGAGTTCGATTGGAGCGCGCCAGCCTTGGGCTTCCTCCCCATAATCAACGACACCACATAAGCATAACCCATTGAAATCCGCACCACCCCTGATTCGCGGGGTGATGCTTTCAAGGTTTGTTGGTGTTTCCACAACCCTCACGTCGTTCTCAATACAGGCTTTTTGGAGACAGCTCTGTACCACCTTCCTCATATCATCAGATGTATAAGGTAAAGAGAACGGAATTTTTCCTGGACCATTCACCACGCTGGATCTCCGAGAAAGTTGTCGTTCTTGTCGAGCAACACAGTCTTCAGTCGGATATCCATTGGATATTGCCACTTTATGGGCGAGATCTACAAACCATGTTTTTTCTTGGCTATCAGACTCTTCCTGTACATGTTACCTAAAACAGATTTCTTTTCATTTTGCAGGGATGCGCTAAAAGATAGTGGATTAGGATGTTTTTACTGCTGGGTTTTTAATACCAGTCTTCTAAATCCCATTCCGCAAGTAAACATGCAAATTCAAGGAAGCCAACCAGTTTTCTAACGGCTTCTCCTTTGTGAACTTAATATGCTGGCACTGCTGGTTGACAAGACTGAAGCATGTGTCTAATTCTGCCTGTGTTGAGCAGGCGACGCAACAATCATCTACGTAACGACAATGGTCAGCTCTTATATGTTCAATGAAGCTCAGGTTCTACGTGAGCCTTCCTCGCAATATCGTTTGAAGCGTTCATATACAGTGACGTAACGTCAAACGACTCTATTACACATTTACGTTGAACGAGGTGGTTAGTAATTGTTTAAGAAAGCCGTTAAAGTTGCTTAGGTGGGCAGGAACATATTCGACCAGCTGATAATAAATATCAATACTAATCTTGGTCACAGGTCAAGCAAATCAATGAAAAAGCTCGTAGACGTGTTTCGCATCATATCGTGCGAACTTTCCCAGTGAACTTGAGCTCCTAGCTTTTTTTCGATCCAATGCACTGGTTGCTGAGGTGCTGCTGACAACCACAAATTTAATCGCACATGAAATCAGCGATGGTGATCACGGATATATGTTGTCTGTAGAGAATGGCTGTGATTGACCCAGTCAGCTTTTCTGCACTTTCGATTCGAACTTACCACTCAGCGTTTGCAAAAATTAGTGATTGTGGGTACTAATATCCCGTAGAAATAGCTTCCTGACGAACAGGAGGCTTGATATCCCTGCTTGGTTAATGCCCGTGCCACACGGGGCTTATCATCAAACCTCAAACCTGGGTAATTAAACCTTTATTAAGATCAAAATGGCCAAAAAGAACGAACAAGTTTTTTTATAGATAAGGAAACATTGGCAACAAATATGAAGCCGCAACAAATAAAACAACAAACATGAGAGCCGCAAAGGAAAATAATAGACAAGATATTTAATAAAGGATGTCGCAACTCCGCATTTTCCCTTTCGTATTTCAGACCTCTTTTATGTCGTATTTGTCGCGCACTCGTCGTTCCAAAACACATGATTCGCTTTTCTCTTGAGGTAAGCCTTATCTCATTAGCAAACGGAGATGTTTTGGGAACGAGAAAAAAATATGTGTATCACGTTCTCGGCGATATTTCTACGTAATCTACAACACCACTGATGTCGAATTATGTTCGTAACATAGGCGGTGACAACGTAATAACTGAGCTTTTTTTGCACCTTGACCACTATTTTTACATCAGACAAAGAACTTTCGTTTATTAAGTTGTCACCGTCTATGTTACGAACATAATTCGACATACGTGCACTCTAAGGGAATTAACAGATTTTTATGCTGATATACGGAAAAGACACTTTGAGACGTGGTAGTCCGCCGGCAGATCGGCCAGGCAGTTCTTGTTGTAAACTAAGCCAAATACGAAATCACATGAATACTACCACGCTCGTGTAGCTCCAGATGTTCTAGCCTACAACAGAAAGATCTTTACCCAATAACCAAAACGGAAATACAAATTAAAAAAGATGCAAAAAGTACGACAGATTAAAAGGCAGCGTTTGGTAAGCGTTTGAAATTAGTAGGGATAATTTTTGGGGTAGTAGAAACAGAATTTTGGGAATAGATACCGTGAAACCGTGAAAACGCCACACCAAACTTAGAAGTCCGATTTTTTAAGGCAAACAGGCTCTTTGCCCTGACACACGGATTTGTGACTATTCGCCTTGTTCACATCACATACAGGCCAACTAAGCTCACCACCGGTGTTTCAACTATTACTGAGGATGTCAACTTTCGCTGACCACTTTTCTAGTGACCCAAGCATGACTAAACTATCATTTCCAAATGAAGAGAACGATTGAGTTGTCCTTCAACTTAACGAAAGTTTTGTAAGGGTAGAACATGGGTTATTTCTGCTAAGGAAATAATAAAATATAAATGCACAATATAGGTATTGTTAGGAGTAGCAACAGGAGACTGCAAAAAAAAAAAACTTTGTATTGTAAAATGAAAAAGGTGGAGAGGAACGAAGAACAAGTGCACTGGAAAGACAAAGTATGAAGAAATGTTGAGCCAACTGTTCAATTTTGAAGTAAAAAAAAAGTACACCACGACCGACCTAAAATCTTTTGTTTGATAATGTTATTTTTGAAAAGAAGGTCACAGGAAAATACAATATTGTCATACGTTTCGCACGATTAGAAAACATACTTGCACTTGATTTTAAGATAGAGATAAAGGGAATTTATCACCGCGAATCTGTTGCCTGTAAATCTAATGCTCACGATCACGACACTTCGAAAAATCGCACAATATCTACGTTTTCGTGACGCCAATATGTTCTGGAAAAGTTAAGAAAGAAACTTGATGAGAAGTATGTGAATATCATTGCCATATTGACAGGGATGAGCATCTTACATCACATATCCTGATTTACTGATACTTGATAGATGTCATTTCTGAATGACCTCCGTTCACCTCAAAAGGTGGGAATCCACCTCCAGCTGCTGCACACCTGTCTATCTGTATATCTATTCAATTCAAAATTTAGTCACTCGGTATCCAACTTGCTTTTTATCCAGGTGACCAAATATCACGTGATACTAATTGCCGGTTTCCCCAGACGAGAAACAACGCTCTGACTAAGTCAAACTTTTCTATTTTCTTTCTGATTTTTTTGATAATCTCCTTCGGAGCGTTCATGATATGTTTATTGAGCTGCTTTACTTTCCCATCTTACTACAGGTGGGAGTAGGAGAATTTAATTGTTAGAAGATACAGAACAAACTGCATGGTGTTAATCAATCTGCTCTGAACGCGCCACTAAGTTCTCGTCAATTCACTTGTGTTTGAGATATTCGAACGTGTAACTACTCTATACAGTGACTTGCGGGGGCTAGCCGATGTGTCAACTAAGTGCATTATTGTCGCAGACAAGTCTGGTACCAATTTGTCTACCCTCAAGGAACGAAAGGTTTGATTTACAGTAGGGGGATTCGAACCTCCGATCGATACTGCAGACAGCGGAACTTCTTACCGACAGCGTACACTCTTCCCTATTACTTATGATTCACTCATTGTGACTAATCAATCTCAAACATTTTATAGTCTGTGTTTTCGAGTAAGTAAGTCAGTATAGTGCAAAGATATGTTATAACATATCTCTAAAACATCGGAAATGTCAAAAATTGATAGTGAAAGTGAAATATAATAGGTCTGTACAGTGATTTGGGGTAGGGTAACGGATGTATCAACTAAGTGCTTTGCCGTCGTCGGCAGGTTTACCACCTGTACCAATTTATCGACCTTGAGAGGTCGAGGGGATGGCACTATGACGCATTGGAACCATCGACGTACTGCTAAAGCGGAAAGAATCTCATGCCAACCGCACTACACCCGCCCTGGTTTGGCTGTTAACAGACTTTTAATTATGCAAAATGAGTTTCACTAGTCTTATGGATGTAAAAATTTGATTTGTCGATAAATTAATCACTTTGTTCAATGTAATATAACTTCAGTTAAACCATCTAATTCTTAAATTTGAAGGATGTGTTTCGTGCTGCTGCGGTACAACACCACGAATTCTACTTCTGCACACAGCTCATTATTACTCAGTATTTGATTTTGCATGTGTCATCCGATAGGAAGGAGTACTTCGGATTCCCATTATAAAGCTTACATACCACTTTTGGAGTCCCGTCTTCACGGGGAGTACACGAAAAAGGAAAAGCCCTCGCTGTCAGTGTTGTTCAACCTGTTGGAGCCGACGTGTCTGCAGCATCGCACACTCTTTTTTGGCTTGAAAATAATATTTTAAAAAAGCTAGATTTCGACTGTCCTGCTTTGACCAAATGATGGAAGTTGAACCAGGAGAAAGTCGAATCAAGATATGATATCACAGTTTCGAACATCAACAGCATGAAGTAAAGTTCATTCCAATTGCAGTAATGCGATTTCTGGTTGTCGGAATATTTGCTGCTGCTTCTTTCATTTCGAAGAATCGTATGTCTTTTTATCACTTCATCTATCAAATGATTATTTTCATACCTTGAAGATATAAATGTCAGTTCCATAATCTAGACGCTCAAAAAGTATGTACTGTAACGCAGTTGGAACATCTTGATCGACCTCGCGAATGCTCAGTTCTACATTTGAACACATACCTCGAAGGTCGACTATCTCGTCATCCAAAGCTGTACGACGTGGGTTCACAAAGAATATCGTCTAGTTCTAGTTCATAAATATCGATTCGTGAACATTTCAGTACATCAAGAACATTGGAGAATATCGCTTGTTCATGCTGAGAAACTCCACTCTTCAGAAACTCTCGGAACGTGACGTCATAAAGCTGCGCTCTGGTCAGATAAATAACATTGATAATAGAATTAAGTGTTGTAGCATGTCGCAACATCTACAGGAGCCGTTGTGAACATTGTGAACAACCAGAATCTGAGAACCCTTCCAAATTTCAAATGGGAAGACGGTGCTGAAGTCGAATTTACAATTTCTAACAATGTAAATCTCGATACAACCAATCTGTTGAATCTTCTCAAATCAAAACACATGAGCACTTCCGGTGTCCAACGACCTTTCTGTGAGTTTGTCGTTTCTAGCCTGTCCGGCTATGCAGCAACATGTTTTATTCTTCTGAATTTCTCATTTGTCGAAGATATACAATGAAATGCACAAATCACAAAAAAAAAGCGAAATAATATCTATAGTAAGAAAGCAACGTTTGCGAGATCACCATAGAAGCTCTGAAGATATCTTTGAAGCTGGGAACTTCTTCAAGATCTAAGCCATCGTAAGACCGATAATAAACTGCTCAACGCAATATATGATCACTTAAATACACTATTGCAAGGGATTTGTGTTTGTGGAGCGGTTGGTCTGGAAGCTGTCTGAATGAATTTCGGTTACCGAGCCAATGACAACGTTATACTCCACGAATATACTGCACTGGTTCTCTGTCCTCGATATGCTTGTGGATTCAGGAAAGCTGTCTCTGTGATCTCTTTAGGAAATAGTAAACAAAGCATGCGATTCCCTGTTCCTTCGACAGCAGTAAACGCAAGAAAACTCTCTGACTCTTTCGCTTAGACTTCCGTTCGAATTGAGAAAATGTCGCTCAGTTCTATAGTAGGGCCAAAAAGCACGAAGTTCAGTGCAGTTGCGTAAGCGGGTGCGCTCGAAACTGTGCAATGGAGCTGGCAGTTGGAATCGTGGTGGACCCTTCATAGCACCAATTATCGCTGCGCGATTGTCCCACCTCGATCCCTGCTGCTAGCTCCACCGCACTGCTTCTAGCACAGCCACTTACGCATTGCACCGATCTTCATGTCGTTTTGATCCGACTATACATCCAGTTTCGTTAGTGGAATTTGGACAAAGTTCTCAAACACATTTGTTGTACAAAGTTATTTCAAGAATGGCTATATAAAGGATAAAAAATAAAGTCTCCGCCGTTAATCAACCCGCTCGGGATGCTCCACCACGTTCACTTCAATTCAGAATCGTTTGGGGTTTACGAACGTGTAACTGGCCTATACAATGACCTGCGGTGGCTAGCCGATGTGTCAAGTCAGTGTTTTTATCCTCCCAAAAAGTCTAGCACCAATTTATTGACCCCGCAGGGATGAAGTGTTTGGTGAGAACCAGAGCAGATTCGAACCTCCGATCGATCGTGCAGGCAGCAGAATTTCTAACCGACTGCGCTACACCCGCCCCCGACTACGAAATTATATCTTACAAGCAGTTAGAGTCAAAATTGATGTAAAGCTTATATACATGACATAGTATGTGGATAAAGTGTGATTCCATATCGGATCAATGAGCCTCAAAACGATCAATCAAACTTTAATCACATCCCAAACAACTATCGACGTTCGCAGAGGTAGCCGCCGAACACTTCACAAATTGTCGGGACATAGTGAAACGGGAAGCAAAAGGGCTGACTTTGGTCAATCGAAAACATTGTTTAAAGACAGTATAACACGAATTCGACGTGGTGAGGTAATGCGAGGGAAAAGCTGGAGATGGGGTTGTAGACTGCATGATCCGGGGTACTTCAGCTCATCTGCCTCTAACCGTAGCAAAAAAGGGCGTGTGAACCACCTTAGTCCCTGAACGGTACGTTAGAATGCTACTCTATGTTCCGGTAGTTTCACTTAAAGGCATCACCCCACGAATCTGAGGTGGTACGGATTTCAGTTGGAGTATTCGTATACGGGATCGTAGATTATGGAGAGGGGGTGATTCCGCCCATTTCTTCCTAATTGCCGTGAAAAACGGCTCGGAAGATGTGTGTGCACAGTGCTGGCGCGCTCCAATCGAACTCTTTGTAGAAAATAGCGCGCCGGAACGCTCGAAGTTGTATCTTCCGGGCCGTTTTTTTACGGCAATTAGGAAGAAATGGACGAAATGACCCTCTCCACTCTCCTCCTTCTCCTTAATCTACGATCCCGTATACGAATACTTCACCTGAAATCAGTACCATTCAGATTCGTGGGGTGATGCCTTTAAAAGGGAAGTGAGAAGCCAATAGTGACCACCAACCGCTCGCACTTGGATGAGATGCGCGCACAATGGCGGCGCATTGCAATGAAAAGAAAAACGTCGCAACAACCGCTATCCTTCATGCCGTTTTGTACGGCAATTGTGGAGGAATGAGCGGAACCACCCCTTATCCTGCAATCTACAATCCCATCTTTGGCTTTTTCCGCGGATTCCCTCTTCTCCTCAGATTCGTAGTGCGTTGCCATTAATGGTGAGGTCGATTAAATTGCGAAGTCGTGTTTAACGCCCAGTTATTGGGTTGAGGAATAAGTTCTTTCCGTTTTTTCTTTATTGAAAAATCCTGATATTTTACAACAATTATAACAAGCAATTAATCAACTATGTATTCTCCGTCATTGTTTACGACCTGCTCCCACCTCTCGACCAACTTGCTAATACCGTTTTGCCAAAAACCGCCGGGCCTGGACTCGAAGAAGTTGTTGAGCCAATTTTCGAGGTCCTCGTTGTTGTCGAAGGTAACACCTCGCATTTGGTTCGACAGCGAGCGGAAAAGGTGATAATCTGTTGGCGCAAGGTCCGGAGAGTACGGTGGGTGCTGAAGGACTTCCCAATCGAGCTCTTGGAGGGCGGCTTTGAAGATGTTTCTTTCGGTAAGCTCGTGTGGTACCCAAGCTCCGAGTTTTTCGGCAAATCCCATCGAGTGAAGATGGTTCAAAATTGTCTTTTGGTCGCAGTACATCTTCTCGGCCAATTCCCGACTTGATCGACGGATGTCTTCCTTCAAAAGCGCTTTGAGACTCTCCTCGTCGAAGTCAGAAGGTCGACCAGAGCGGAGAGAGTCGTCCAGGTCGAAATTGCCATTTTTGAATTTGGCAAACCAATTTCGAGCAGTCCTCGCAGTTATAGCATCCTCTCCATACACGGCGCAAATATCCCGAGCAGCTTCGGTGGCTTTTTGACCTCGGCGAAAGGCGAAGTAAAGAAGGTGTCGAAAATGTTGTTTTTTACCGCCTGGAATGTCCATTTCAGAGGCCTGAAATTAAGGCAACATTTAGTTATCGAAAAAATGGTTACAACAAGTTTGTAGAGCAGAAAAACCTCTTTAAAATGGTATATTACGATTGGCCTTACGACAAAAGAATCGCTGTAAACAAACGATCGATTAAAACGGCAAGAACTTATTCCTCAACCTAATATTAGCTACTTACAGTTACTGTCCAAATCGCTCGGTTGACCTTGAAGGAGAGAGCGGACCAGGGCGGGGTTTTGGGGAGAAAACCAAAGAAATGTGAGGGTTGCTCATAGTTGGTAGAGTTGGAAACTAGCGTTAAACACGAAAAAAAAGACAGAAAAACAAAATAAAAATAAACAGAAAGATTTATCTTCTGTCTTCAGTAAAATACAGCCACCACTCCGCAAAAGAAGTGCGGTTGGGGTGCAAAATCGAAGATGACTTTCTACTCTTCAGTCTGAGCCACCTAATCTTAATCTTCTAGGCAAAGTTTTTGATCTTCAGAAATACCATGAGGAATAACTGAAGCTTGACAACACTGACTGCGCCAGAGCCGGTTTTTCTTGCATCTCAGACTGGTACTTTCTCCGTTTTCGAAGGCTGTACTGCTCCAAGTTTAATTGAATTTTTTCTTTTTCTGATAAGAACAACCCAAAAACTTCACTTTCTATAGTGCCGCACAGAAAATGCACAGAAAGCTGCTTTAATTAAAACTGATGTCATATTCGCGCAAAGGTAACGTAAAGTATAAAGTGTCTGGCGTTAACCAATCCGCCTGGAATGCGCTACCGCGTTCACTCCAATTCAGAATCGTTTGAGGTTTACGAACTGTGTAACTAGACTGTACAATGACCTATGTGGGCTAGTCGTGTCAAGTCAAATCAGTGTTTTTACCCTCCCAGACAAATCCGGCATCAACTTATCGATACCAGAGGGATGAGAGGCTTGGTTTGCACTAGGGTGGAATCCAATTATCGAACACCGACTGCACTACACTTGCCCTTCTTGTGCAATAGAAAACTTTGTTCGACGCATTTATTAAGTACATATGCTGTTTTGCTTCCTAAAAATCACGGATGAGTGAGCTTTTTATTACAGCCATAGTTGTTGTTTGAATACTTGTTGTTAATCAAGTTGTAGCAGTTTCTAACAGATTTTGGAACACTAAGATTAGATGTGATTTTCACTGTAGTCGAAAAGCTCTGATTCATTCTGCTTCGTCAAGACATTTTCTTTTCAGCTTGCGGCGATACACGTGAAAAATCCTCCGAATGTCGTGTCATTGAAGGAACGCTCATCATTGGAGACCCAAGGAACGAAGATCTTCGCAAGCTTGAAGAAGTTTATGGTCGTATTGTTGCCAGCAAGACGAATTTGACAGAACTCCCGGAAATGCCAAGGTTAAGGAAAGTTGAATGGAAGGGGAAATCAAAACACCCTGCAATCTTTATTAAACATAATTACAATCTGAAAAGCATTCAATCGCTCAGCCGAATTAAGAACATTGTGGTAGAAGAAGGAAGCAAAGCAGTGGAAATTGAAAACAATCCGTTGCTTTGTATTGAACCAGAAATTATTGAAAGTCAATTTGTGAAGAAATACGCGAAGGGAATAAAAATGTGTGGTAAGTAGTGCTTGTAAGCACAGTTTTTAAATTAAGACAGATCGTAGTTTTAACTATAGTATTTTCCGTACATCTTTCTTTGCTTCCCCAGTTTAATATAGAGAAATTTAGGAAACGGTCAGAGAATACACCCTGCTCCTGTTCAAAAGCAGAGTTCAGGTTGTCGTTTTTCTGAGACTACAAAGATTTCTAGATTTGGGGAGTTGGAGAATTGAAAAAAGGGAAATCTCATTTCCACTCACCATGCTTTTCGTGGACTCTTCTTCGCTTATCACACGAGTATCGAAAAACTTAGGGTGTAAACAGAAAGTATAATATTTCAAAGCGTCTTCAGCAACACTATGTTGTAATTTCTCCAGTTCATCAAAACAAAATGATAGAAAATGAAAATAAAAAAATATAAGAAATTTATCTTTGGTATAATTTTCTCTCCAAAGTTCCAGTTTCCAACAAAGTTTTTGGTCCAGCCATTTTCTTCTAATTTGTTCGCTCGAGCTATATTTGGCGACAATCAAAACAACAAATACGTCACTAATGTCTGTACTTTCGTGTTCCTTTCTTGAGTCTGTTGCAAACCTTCTTGCATTTAAAGGCATCACCCCACGAATCTGATGTGGTACAGATTCCAGGTGGAGTATTCGTGTACGGGACCGTAGGTTATGGAGAGGTGGGTGATTCCCTCCATTTCGCCCTGTATCAGTGGAAACGGACAACCCACGAACGCTGTTTTATACGTTCTCAATTCCACCTTTGTGCCGCCCCCGCCTGCGAATGGATTTTCAACACGCGAACATTTCGAATCACAGGCGGGGCGGGGTTGGGCGGAACGCAAACGTTCCGCATTGCAACATAAGCCGTCATAAAAACAACATTCCGGGGTCGTCCGTTTCTACTGATACAGGAAGAAATGGACGGGATCACTCCCCTCTCCATAATCTACGATCCCGTATACGAACACTCCACCTGAAATCCGTACCACCTCAGATTCGTGGGGTGAAACCTTCAAGAAAAGCAGCCCACGCGGTATTGAGAACCTTTGAAGTGGCTTGAAGTTCGTCAATCTGAAAGTAGAAAATAACTAGAGGAATAGTTCAGTACACCTGGACTGTGCACGAAATGAAAAGGAGATCTGAAAATCACTGAAGTGACTAATTTTTCAATGAATTGCTGATTCAAGCAGAAGAAATGCAAGTGGAAAATTAGCAGCATAAAAATTGAAGTCTGCTTAGACTGCTTTATGCTTTTGTGCTTCGCGATCAATGCTTTTTGTTGTGCCCGCTTCACTTCAAGTGATTAGGAAAAGTTTAAGTGTGGAGCAGTTTCCGGAAATTTCCGCGAAAGAAACATAATTCATTGTATAAACAGCGTATTACCACTCGTTTAGAAGTGCTCCTAATCACCAAAAACTTGACACTTCTCTGAATAGATGTCTGTGTCCAATAGAAAAGAAAACTTCCCACTGTCATTTGAACGTATGTATATGTAAATCTAAAATTTTGTGATATATAAATTTAATCTAGTTCAGATCTATGATTTCTTATGCCTATATTTACAATTCCGCATCTCTGCTATTTAAAAGCATTGTTTGAAGTGTTGGGCAGGGATCTCTTTTCTTGTGCTCTTACAAATCTTTGTCTGAGGAATTCTAGAAGCTGGAAGAGATTCCAGCATTTCTGCCCTGAGTCCATAGTTTCTGCTAGATTTTAGATCCTCCATATTTTGAATACAGACTTGAACGTCCAACTGCGTCGGTTGTTCTTCGCTGACCGCAGTATATGTCGGTCGTTGGAGTGCTCGAGTTCAAGGATAGACGGTGCTTGTCGGTGTTGAAATGTTCCCTTAGAATCGGTAAAGCTGCCTCTCCCACGGCAGTGTTGAGAACAGAGGAACATTTCTTCATCTTGTCGCTATACTGCCTAGGAAGAGTATAGTCCTCCCTCGGGTTTTTATCATCCCAAGCCTTTTCAAACTCCATCGGTCTTGACATTCGTTCTCACGACCACGTTTCGACTGACGACGCAACTTCTTTTTAGACGCTTCTCTCGTCTGAAGACACCGGTAATGTTTGCGACACATACAGAATTGTACGTTGATCGTGATACCGTATGTCAAACACCAACTTGAAAGCGAGAGCGGTTTTCTTTGCAGCGTTTTGAATATATCTGACGAAAGAATCAGCGTCATCCACTCTCTTCTTGGTCTGGAATGCGATATTAACCCGCATCCCTTGGCAAAATTTCTTTCTCCATCCATCCTCTATCTTTCAGACGTGCTCATCGAGCTCCGGCTTGATATGGAACTCCAGGAGTCCTTCTTCGGAGCCGTACGTTCTAGCCGCGAAGGAATGGGCGGTGGTTGGATCCCCAGAAAGCTACAGATTTTCAAATGTCCGGAAGAACGATATTTCCTGTCAGAACGTAATCTAACTAAAGCTTAAGAGTCGGCACTATTTGTTTGCGCGGCTTTTCTAGCGTTAAAAATGTTATCTCTTGCAATGTAACCTGATGGCGCCAATGGTTCTTCTTAAATGTGGAAGCAATGTCGGGATTCGTCTGCTATGGTATACCGCACGACTTTTGTCATCCGATGTTTGCTTCGTGTGATAATACCACTCTCCAAGCAAATCGGATTTTTGTTTGAGTACAATCTTTGTGTTCGCATTAACTGCGAAATTAACCGCCTGCATGCATGGGTATCTTGAATGCAAACGCATTTAATTCATCATAAAAGGCATCTTTGTTGAATATCCCAGCGGTTTCCATAGAAGCGTGAGCACTTGTGGTCCAACGTTCGACTCCTCCCCGATTTCACCATCGTACAGAGTCGCGCCTCGGTGTTGATCCAAACTTCTCTATCAGATTGTTGCACACATCCCTCTCAGCTATGCACCCGTTCAATTTGATCGACATCACCAGTAAGTAGTGTAGCTATCGATAGCATGGAGATATTGCAGTAGTCTAAACAGAGCAGCTCGTTGGAAATAATTGGCACCGATCGCCAGTTCAATGTTGCAAAATGGATCTTTATTGCCAAATGTTCTACGTTCCCCTCAAATGATGAACCTACAAGGATATGGAGACTGGGAAGGTGCTGGATCACAGCACTTTTTTGCAATGTTTGGGAACCTTGCTCCATATAACAGTGCACGTTATATAGCTCGTAAAGTGCACGTTGTATGCTTGGCAATCAGGCATCTGAGTACACGTTCCCAAAGAGTACACTCAGATCCGTGATTGCGTTTAGTGGCACATGATCACCACCTGCGGGTAACATTGTTATATAATTGTAACAACGTAACTTGTATATATAGGATCGATAAATTGAAATTAGTTAGCTTTTTTCTTTCCCAGGCAGGTTCGGTATGATAATTTGGGCCAAACTTATCTAGGGATTAAAATACCAACCAGCTATATTACCCTCTCTGAGTTATTGTGTAGACTAGACACACGTTCGTAAACCATAAGAAACTCAGAGTTGGGGTAAAGGCGTTAGCGCATCCTCGGCAGACTGATTAACGGCAGACACGGCAGATAATCCATCCAGATAATTCCTTTCAGCTGTAAGTTAAGCGCAGTACAAGATCGGCACTCTATGTCAGCTGACGTTGCAACGTACGCTACGCGCCTCCTCCAATTCAAAGACGCATGCGATGTATCCGCCCAAACACCTCACCACAACCCAAGTTACCATTCAACAAGAGAGTAGTAAAGGAACTGGATCAGAGAATTACAATAGTTGACATTATCTTAATAGACGTGTGGAGATAATGTTAATGTTAGCGAACTACTGTGTAGTGTAATTCTTCCGCTTACAATAATTAGGGTACGACGTGCACCTCAGACCGACTCCCATTCATTATGCGCTGCTCTACTTTTGACACGAACAGAATGGGCAATGTGGGTACCAACTGTTGTCAACTCCCCAATCTGCCTCCAATGATTTCCTGTCAAGCGAAAAATAAAGCAAGTGAGAGATTTGCTCAGCGTCAGCGTCATGACCTGTATGATGGAAAAGACCACAAAGGCTAATAAATAGTATGTCGATTTTTATTGAAGAGATCAAATACGATGTGTAATGCAACACGTTGGAGATATTAGTATACAGCGAGAATTATCAAAGCAGCCATGATATTCTGTTTTTTTCTTGTCCTCCTGTATTTACCTCAGCAATAGGATTGTTGAAAAGGCATCACTTCACAAATCTGGGGTGGTGTGGGTTTCAGGTGGATTGTGACTATACGGAGTCGCAGATTATGGAGAGAAGGATGATTTTTTTCCTTTTTTCCTTCCTAATTGCCGTTAAAACGGCCCGGAAGATGCGGCGCGTGCAAAAGACTGGCGTGCTCGTCCGAATGGGATTTCAACAAATCGCAGGCGGGGCAGGGCGCAAACGTTGCCCAGTGCAACAGAAGCCGTCACAAGAAACAGCGTTCTGGGGTCTCCGTTCCCACTGATACAGGAAGAAATGGACGGAGTCACCCTCTTCCTTACAAACTACGACCCCGTAAAGACATGAGTTACCTGAAACCCGTACCACCCCAGATTCGTGGGATGATTCCTTCAGGACATCTGCGGGATCGTTCAAGGTAAAAGAAACAGAACATGAAAATAAGGAATAGTGATGAATAGATGGACAATCAGCTCACTCGTTCTGCTCACATGACGCTGTCGCAACGAGAAATCGCATCTGTCCGTGATAGAAGAAGTTAATAACAAAATAACGATTACAATTCCAACTTTTTACGTTTATTGCATAGGATAGAAAATGAGAATGTCTAATTGCAGCTGAATCCTTAGCACTTAAATCAAGCAGCATTCCTCAGAAACACGAAGTTGTCATTCCATTTTTTTTAGCTTACTGTGAGTTTTTCATAGAACAAAGTGCACATCGATAGAAACGCTAGAAGCACAATTGCAGATTACCTTGCAATGTAGAAGACGCTGCTCTTAAATACCCGAAATATTCCTTAAACTTCTGAGTTGGCAAGAACTTCTCTATGCTGAAAGATGTTATTCTCCTCAGCTTACTTTATTTGTTCTATTGGCCTTCAAATAAATGGAAAGTTACATTTTAAGAAGTCTTGTCCAATAAAATCATTATTACATATGGCTTCAAATGCTGATTTTTGCTGTATTGAAGCTATGCGGAATCTACTCACAATAATAACATCCACATTACATGAAGCAACGTAGCACATTACTGTTGTGAAATAATAGATCAGAAGAGGCAAGTGAAGGGCATTGCTAAGAGGTTCAAACAGCGTGTGCACGGTTAATTTCATGGCGTTCAGAAATACCTCAATTGATCAGAAACGGTGCAATCACGCATTTTGTTCGAATCCAACTTTTCCCGACTAGCAGAAGTCTCGGACACGTTAAACTCTGCATTCATAAACTTACGCAAACATAAATTACTGGAAGTTTAATCAGTCATTGCTCGCTTTTTTCAATCACCTTGGTCACCTTGATCACCTTGACTCTCGTTGATCTTCGAACTGGTCGAGCAGGCGCCAGTAATTCTTCCATTTGTCCCGATCGCGTGCCAGAGTAGCCCAGTGGTTCCTTCTTTCGCGTGGGACACGAAGAGCATCATATTTTTCTTTGAAAGACTTCGTGAAGAAATCTGACCATCGGGTCGACGGTCTTCCTGTAGTGCGCTTAATATCGCGGGGAACCCAGTCGCTCACAGCTCTGGTCCAACGGTTGTCATTAAAGCGCATCACGTGTCCGGCTCACCTTATTTTACTTTCCTTGGCAAACGCGGCGGCGTCACTACTCTTCGATCGTTGACGTAGGAGAGAACTTCGAATTCTGTCCCTCACTTGCGTGAAACGGGATACTCCTAGCATCACTCTCTCAATTGCGCGTTCAATGACGCTCACCGCGTTTTCTTCCTGCTTGCAAAATACCCAGGTTTCCGAAGCATTGGTCAAAACAAGGAGTACGGTGGTGTTGAAGAGGTGAGCACAGAGCCGGGTGTTCCTGGTCTTCTCCAGTGCATCCTCGATGCTCTTGTACGCTCCCCAAGCCGCTCGTCTCCTCCTGCCCAGCTCGGGGGTCAGGTCGTTCATCATGTTCAGTTCCCGACCCAGATAAACGTAGCTGGTGCATTCGGATATGTTCGTTCCGTTGAGCGTGAATGGGGCATCCGAGACCCTCCGTTCCGCATGAACATCGTCTTTTGTAGATTCAGCTGAAGACCGATGCATCCACATGTTTCGTCGAATTCGGTCAGCATTCGTTCCGCTTGGCTGATGGTAGGTGTTATCAGTACGATGTCATCAGCAAAGTGCAAATGGTGTAGCTGCCGACCATCAACCTTCACTCCCATGTTGTCCCATTCCAACTTTCGCATTGCGTTCTCGAGGGTGGCTGTGAATATTTTGGGTGAAATTGTATCACCCTGTCGGACCCCCCTCTTCACGTCAATGATGATGTTCTTGTGGAATGGCGAAATTCCGGTCGTGAAGTTACTGTACAACTCTCGAAGTACCTTTATGTACTGAGTAGGGACGCCTTGGTTGTCCAGGGCTTCCACGACCGCGCTTTTTCAATGGTGTTAGTCAATTTGCTAAACGTTGAACTAGATGTGCAGTTAGATCGTACAAGGATTTAGCAACCCTCGACTCTTTGACGTCAACGCTTTTTTTTCGACGAGTCGACTGTTACACTCTCCATTAAAAAATTGCCGATTGTTGCAATTTTTCCGATTGTTCCTTTCTTTTCATACATACGCATACAGTCGTACGAAATAAATTACATCGATTAAGCATCTCCGAGTAGACGTACGTTCTTGTCATTCTCTCTGGCGTCTCGTAATCGTAACGATTCAGCAAAACTGCGTTGATGTCAAAATGAACTAGAAACTTTGCTATGACAACAACTCTCAATTTAAATTTATATTTAATTTCTACGTAAAGTCTCGGGAAAAAAACCGCAGAACTACCAAAACGTGAAAGAAAAGCGCTCATCGGAGATGTCGCGACATCGAACGATTACAAACTCATCGATCGGCTAACAACAGCTACCGCTCGACTTCATTGAGGACGTAACGCTTCTGAATACGCAACACGTACGACGACCATCGTTCTCACCTTCACGACCATCTGATTATTTGAAGCCATACCACATGTACATCTACACGTTTTGTGTTATCATCGAAGCAGAGTTTCGTACGCTTTGACATCAAAAAAATGAACGAAATAGGATCTATAATCAGATGCTATAGAGCTTTTGGTACCGCGCTTCCATTGAACTTAGATGCAAAAATAAAGTGTAATAATAAAGCATAAAGGATAAAGTGTCTGGCGTTAATCAATCCGCTTTTTATGTGCCACCACGTTCACTTCAATTCAGGATCGTTTGAGGTTCGCGAACGTGTAACTGTTCTATACAATAAGCTGCGGATGCTAACCAATGTGTCAAATCAGTTTTTATCCTCCCAGAAAAGTCTGGTTTTAACTTGTCGACGCCAGGGGAATGAAAGGCTTGGTGAGCGCTTGGGCGGATCTTAGCGAAACCTCCGATTGAAGTACATTAATCCAGCACCGACGATAGCCCCACATGTTCCCAAATACCTCTTTAGTAGTAATCAATCTTGTCAATATACGAGAGGTATAAAAGGCTATAGCGTACAAAATAGGAGTAATAAGTGTATTGATGGAATTGCTCTTAGAACGCATTGAACACTTGCACTCGCTTCAGATAGCTGTGCGTGGTTTTTTTTCAGTAAAATTATACCTCATTGTACCTCATTTCATTTCCTCATTGTACCTCATTTATTAATAATTTCTGGAACTTTCATATTCATATCATTCAACACAGGAAATGGAACTATGTGTGTAGTGACCAAAGTCAGTGACTTAGAGAAGAGTAATAAGTGCAAAATGCTACATCTAGATACGTATTCCGATCAGGATTTAGCGCATCATCCAAAGTTGCTTAAAGTAAGCTTACCTTGCACGTGACGCATCTTGCTTAGTATTACGTGGAACTTTTCAGTTCATTGAAGCTATTAAAGAGTACGACTTATTTATTCTGAGAGATTCTTATTTACCAAGAATTACGAACCTGTCTGGCATTAAGCTGCATAATGGTGAGATTCAACTACTAGTATTTGGCTGGACAGAAAGTCTCGCTAGCCATTTTTCAAAACTCTAGAACTTTCCAGAACTTTCATTTTTAGGCGGAACACATGTTGCACCATGTTGTAGTTGTAAAACATGTTCAAAGCTTCTCCACAATGCTATATAGCCGGGGGACCATCCTTAACTTTAATCACGTTGTCAGTTGACTTCTACTTCGCAAGAGCAACTTTGAGCTATCTTCTATTAATGGGGGGATTGGAGCAACGGTTCAGCTGCAACATCAATAGCAGCCATTCTCGACGCTGTCAAAGAGGATCCGGAGATGAACACCCGAAGTCTTGCGACGAGACTCGGGTGTAGTCATTCAACGATCGTCAGTCGCCTCCAGGCCATGCAGAAAAGTGCTGGCTCGCTAAATCCATCACACTTTGACGAATGGCACCGCTTTACTCGTATATCCATCTCTCAATCTCTCATTCTTCGCCCGCATCGAAAGGAGTTTCTCAAAGATCTTATTGCTGGAGATGAAAGTTGGGTCCTCTACGATTCTAAAGCGCACCGTGCCGTGTGGCTCCCTCGAGAAGAAGACCTGCCGACGCAAGCTAAATCGGACCTCCACCCCGAGAAGTGTCTCCTTTCTTGCTCCTGAGATTCGAGGGGATGTTGTTTTATGAGCTGCTCCCACAAGACCACAGCGTCACCGGTTTCATACACGTTAGTCAACTCCAGAAGCTCGCATCGGCCGAGAAGAGCTCTCGTGCGCCTCCACCACGATAACGTTAAGCCCCACGTACCTAAGGAGACCAAAGAAAAGTGGAGGAGTTAGGCTGGGACACAGTGCCCTTTCCCCCTATTCTCCCAACCTTGCTCTGTCAGACTACCACCACTTATTTCAACCCCTCAAGACGTTCCTAGCTAAGAAAATCTTCACCACGTTTGAAGAAACCGAACGGGCTGTTAGCGACTTCTTCGACTCCTAGTCTCCCCATTTCTGGGAGAAAGGTATTTCTGATCTGCCTATCAGTTGGGACACTGTTGTAATTAATAATGGTGACAAAAATGAAAAATGCTGGCAAAACCTTCTGTCCAGCCTAATACTTTCTTGTAGTGTGATATTATATCTACATATTTGCAGGTTCGCAAGTGATCATAACTCAAAATAGTATGCTGGAATGGCTTCCCTACTTCTTTTGGGGTAAAGGCGATCATGTTGAATTCACGGTCGCTGATAATCCGAAGCTTGACACAAAAGATTTGCTCAGATCCCTTAAATCAAGGAAGATCAGTACTAAGAACGTTCAGCAACCTTTCGGTGAATCAATCTTCATAATCATCTACAGAGCTGCCGCTCGCCGCTCTCCTTCTTCACCTCGAATGGTGCTACATCTCCCGAATCTCTATTATATCAAAATTTGTTTTTGTTTTTTTCCCCTATAATATCACCATTTCAGCATGCGGTGACCTACGGGTGAACTCGTCCTCCTGTCGAGTTATTCAAGGTCCGCTTGATCTTGATGAACCTAGAAACCAGAACCTTGAACAACTTGAAGAAGTCTACGGACTTGTTGTTTTGAGGAATTCTAATCGAGAACGACTACCTACAATGCCAAAACTGAGAAAAGTTCAATGGGAAGAGAAATCAAGTTTTGCTGCAATCACCATCGAGAATAATCCCAATTTAAAAAGCATCGAAGAGCTTACGGGTATTGAGACAGTTGTGGTGGGACCCGAGAATAAAGCAGTGGATATCAGGGGAAACCGTGTGCTTTGCATTGAACCAAAGAATGTCAACCGTCCGTTCGTGAAGGAGTATGCCCGCTATATTAGAATTTGTGGTATGTCTCATCCAAATATTTTCGACAAATTCTTAGCACTGTGTAACTTCAGGAAGGAAAGGTGGCAAATCACAAAACCAGGGCAAAAATTCGTGTACGTTTTTGAAATGATTTTTCACTAAATAGAAAAATAGATTGTGTTAGGAAACATTCTTTGTGATTTAGTTCCGTTGACCACCACTAGACTTCGAATAGTTTTATGGTTCGGTAGCCCATACAGTGATTTGCAGAGTGCAGCCGATGTATCAAAACTTTATCCCACCTTCCGTAGAGATTAAAGGCTTGATGCCCTCAGGACGTTTCTCAAACATCTATTGTGCAGCCCGAACTCCTACAGACTAGGCTACATCCACCCATTTCTTCAAGTTATGTACCAAGACAGTAACAAGACCGTTGCCGAACTCTGAATTTCCTCAAGAAATCTGTTTATCTAAAAGCCACAACATAAAAAATGTTTTTGCTTAAACTTTGTCCACTAGAGAGATCATTCCCGCAATGGTTGGCCACGTTGCTCATCCACAGGCGCTATTAGAGAGCTAAACGTCGACTCAAAGCGACTTTTGCCCGCTATGAAAACAGGTGAATTCAGGGAACGAGAAATTCACTCTGCTGTATCGGAATAGACTTGTGATATCCTTTCCCACGTTAGCTCGGCCAAAGTGCTCCAATTAAGCTACTGAAGGGTTAAGGGAAACGATTTGGATTGCCTCTAGCAAATATGCTCCATCCGCTCCTTTTAGCAAGACATGACGGTTTTCTACAAAATCCGTGAAGAAGATACCAACAACCTGCTTGTGGGTTTCAAGTTAATCGCTAGACAATAGTAAGAATGAGTCTCCTGTCTACAAAAAATGTTATGAAGACCTGGTACGGAAGCAAGAGAAAGGACAGAGCTGCAGGAAAATCTTTAATGCTCCCAATACAGAAGAGGACTAGGATGATCAGCTGTACATACAACATTTGCTCTTCCGCATCGGAAGTAGTCATTGATGACCTGATGAGGTGAACCAAGAAGATCAAGTACAACGTCATCGAAATGCGTGAGACTATTCGACGTGACCTCTGAAGTCCGTCTGTCTCACCCTAAGAGAACTGTTGCTAGGATTATGAGGCAGTGGAAGAGTGGAGACTGCAGGTAAAGCAGCTGTATCTCACTTTTATATATCCTGTATCTTTAGACAACCGAGGCATCCCTACTCAGTAAATAAAAACAGTGCAAGAACAGTAACTACTTACTAATACAGTACTAGTAATTACTTCCACAGTAACTTCACGGCCGGAACTTTATCATTCTGCACCAGCATCACATCATGAGAAGAGAAAGAAAGGTTCTTTAACGTGGTACAATCTTGTCCATCCTTTATGTCGTATTTAAACTGAGCTCTTGAAAATTACCACATGCTTTCTCAGCGACCAAATTCAAGGACCAAATTGTTACTTTGAATATGTTACATGAGTGGAATTTGCTGCAAAAAAAAAGCGCTCATAAATGGTAACGGATAGAGAATAGTCAAAGATCAAATCATGTAGTTCTTCTTTCGCAGAAATTAGCATTTTTAAAACTAGTCCGAGAGTATAAAAAGACGAGTTGACATGTCGGCTATCATTCTATAGTCCCTATAGCGGAAACGATTCAGCAGGGATTCTGAATTAATGCTAGAAGAGTTGGCGCTTTCTAAGAGGTGGAAAAGCAGCGTTTATTATCCAACGAAAGCTTCAGCGACGAGAGACAAGATCCGAGGTTTTTTCCTTCCAATTTATGGAATTTGATAAAGCTAAGACTGCCATGCTCAATAGTTACACAAAAATTCAATTTTTCACTTCCTAAAACTTTATTTCTTTTCCAAATTTCAAAGATTTAACTAACACGAACGATTTATGCAGGTACGATGTTGAGCGGACTAGTTGTAAGTGCGTTTTGGATCTGCAAATTTTTCGTTCTTTCGTAAACATGTGGTGAGTATTCTATAAGAAAACTTCAAGAGAAAGCATTTGCATCACGTTCTCTTTTAGGATTCAGAACCAAAAAAGAGAAATCATCTATAAATACTCGTCTTTCTTTTGCGTATTTCATATTAGTACATTTTTAACGGAAATAAATTTTTGCTGTCAGACTTTCTAACTTAATGAAAAAGATTCACTCACATGTTTTGAATGTGAAAAGAAGAATGTGTGTGGATTAGGTGATCGCTAATGTACTTCGAATTGGTTTACCTCACATCGATGCTACAAATGACAATTTAGTAGAGCAAATATTTCGGAATTCATCAATTATGAATAAGGTTCTTATCCACTACAAACGAGTGATATTGATGAACGAGGAATAGCTCAACCTTTGCTCGTTGCTTGTTCTGCCGAACATGCGACCCCGCCATGTAGTTAAATGTTCTTGTAACTTTCTTTCGATACCATTTTACTCGTGAAACGCCATTTGACACTTAGTTTAGTTGTTTAGATAGGACATCAAACCCTCATAGTGCAACTTCGGTTGTATTTTCCAAAGATCTGCGTCTTTTAAGGATTGCGTTAGTGTTATCATATGTAGTGCATTGTTACAAATGAAACTGTTGTATATAATTATCAGTGCTGTGCTCCAATAGTTTAAAAATCGTCAACCAAACCTTATGGATAATGTCTTTCTAGTCTTAGCATTAGCAAGAACTTCAAAGACCTCTACTCAACTAAATTTGTTTATTTTTATCCTTATCTGTTTGTCGAATTTTCAACGGTTACGCTATTTTCTTGTCGTCCCCCGCCTCTGTTAAGCTCTCTCCACAAAAATATCTGGTATCATCACTGATATGTATAAATGTGAAATGACCACACACTACATAGATCTACGGTCAGTATCGCATATACTGCTATTCGTAGGGTGATAGCAAATACAACAAAAAGTATAAACTGGTAAGTACTACGTAGATCAGAGGGCAGGCAACTCGTGCCACGATATCCATACGTGCAGCGTATAATGAGAACTTGTCGCGAAAACGTCGAAATCGCGATTCTACAACCGTAGATGTGCTGCAAGCTGACTTGTCCTGTAAAATTGTAACTGCTGCACTTGATATATACATATATATGTAGTTGAAGAGGCAGAAAAAATAATGGCAGAAAAAATTGTGAAGTGGTATTCAGATCTCAGCTTTTTTTTATTTATTTTTTATCTGTACTAGCAAAACTTCGAAGTAGAGGTTAAGCAGTTTTAAATAGTTTGTATAGTTTAAATGCATCATCACTCAGCATAACTTTAACTGAATAGAAATTAGAACAGAGACAGAGAAAAAAGTGCCGAGGTATTTTGAAAAGGCTGCAGGAAAGAGGTAAACAAATAATTCTCGCTAATATTACCGGATCCTGCAGATGATGATGAGCAAAGAACTGGAAATTTCTGAAACGCTTAGCACTGAAGCCAGAGCCGTGGACATGCTGCAAGCCACCCCTTATAATCTCGATGTGACATTCTTAAACCACCTTGGGTGGGTAAAACCGAAAACGTGTAAAAATAAAGTAAAGGAAAAACACAGGGATGTTCTAAATTTCATAAAAGCAAGAAAAAATATGCCATGCACTCGTTACAGCTACTATTATCTACAACCATTATTGTGCCCGAATATGCGAGTTCAATAATTATAAATGAAGTCAACACAAGTGTAACTCAAATTACTTCATATTTTCTTATCCTTTATAAATGTATTCGTTTTATTTTAGTTTCTATATTATATTAGCTTTATCATATTAGTATTTGGTTTCTGAAAAATCCAAGTGACATTCGCAACGTTCACCGCTGCCAGAACTCCCAATCAACTAGTCAACTGGTCAACTAGGTCAACTGAAGACTAAAAGCGATAAGAGCATTACTTTTAACGTCCTATAGCAGAAAAGAAAAGCTAAAAGAGAAAAGAATCCTAGATGGCTTTGAATTAAACGCAGGTCGTGCAGTGCTGTGTGGTGGAACAACTTCATACTAGTTTCATAATTATCACAACATCAACAAAATCCGTCGTAACGTCGTATGTAACTGCATTATAAATGATCAATTTTGCGGTTAATTGGAGTTTTCATATGACGGGAACTTACCGGATTATCGCTCTCTTTTCTGTACATAACACTCCTCATTGCTTGTCGCTCATGTCGTGATCTGCTCTCATCTCTGACATCTTTGCTGCCGATGGACAAATCATGATATTTCCGCACTCGAAATTCGATAGTCATGGACATGAAAAGCTAAATTAGCCATATATCACGTCATTAATCATTTCTGGTATCCAATAAGTCGAACATTTCAGTAGAGCTAACACATCGAAAGGAGGAAGATATCTTCCCCTCAATACCTCGCATGTCGAGCTCCACATCATTTTATTGCTAATTTTCTACGTCGCAGGATCAGTATTTGGTTTTGAACGACGTTCAAATTAGTACTTTTCCCTATGCCACCTCATAACAAATCGCGTTAATCCTAAAGAAGGGACGCCTTCCACAACTTGATTTATACTATTCATCCGACTTCTCAAACAAACATTTCCATTATCAGAAGTCTTATCACCGTTATGCGTGATGACTATGATGTGGTTCGAACCTGCAATCTTTAGCCTTGCAGGAGAAAAAATACACAATAATTTATTAAGCTGGGTCAAAATGACATGATTTACGGCGCATTATCAAGCCGTTGCTATCGCGGTAAGACCCAATAAAACGGCGCAGAAAGTGAACATTTCACAGCATCTCTTCGAGTTCAACCGCATATGCAACTACACATTGAAGGCATCACCTTTAACGAATCGAGGTGGTACAGTTTTCAAGTGGGTTATGCCTATACGGCGTCGTAGATTGTAGGGAAGAAGGTGATTCCATCCATTTTTCCCTATATCAGTGGAAACGGACCGCCTCGGAACGCTGTTTCTTACGACGCCCTCTATTGCATCGCGCCACTCTTTGGCTCCGCGCTCCGCCTGCGATTCGTTCGAATTGGTTTTCGACGAATCGCAGGAGGGGCGAGGGCGCAACGGTTGCGCATTGCAACAGAAGCCGTCGTAAGAAACAGTTTCGGGGTCGTCCGTTTACACTGATACAGGAAGAGATAAACGGAATCACTCCCTTCCCCACAATCTACGACTCCGTATAGGCATTGCCCGCCTGAAACCCGAACCACCTCAGACTCGTGGGGTGATGCCTTCAAGTCGCGTCGTTTCAATAAGACCGTAAGCACTGGTGTGATGTTGCACTCAATTCTTTTTTTGTGTTCTGTCACTTTTTCTATTTAACTTTACAGAAACATGACATGAATATCTTGAAATATCATATATATATATATATATATATATATATATATATATATATATATATATATATATATATGTATATATATATATATGTATATATATATATATATATATGTAATATGTATATATATAGAATATTATGTAGACTTACAAATATCACCACAACTGCAGATTGAAACGCCAACAACGTACACCACACGTCGGCTGGAGTCGTGACAGTAATATGAAGAGCAGAAAAATATATGAAAAAGCAACCCTAAAAGTGTTCTTCAGTCAGTTCTTTTGATGAATTGATCCATGTGAACTCACTAAGAATATCTGAAGGGATATGGAGATAGACACAAGTAGAATTCGACTGACGAGATCCGATCGGGTCACATAGAACGATAACCACGTCAAGAATAATACTAACGAAGTGGGTACATAAAACCGATACATAGCTATGCATAAAGGCCGACTAAACTCAAATCGCACGGCAAGGCATGAGTGCGACACTGAAATTTGTAAAACTATGAACCCACACACTCCAAACGTATATACAATAACTCCTAGTTTTCGTTGATTATTTGCTTATTTCTACTTTTAAAAAAAATTTGTATAGCTATATGTTAGATGCTTCCTAATAACAGGAAAGGCTATTGCCCGTAAAGAACTGGTACACGAAAAGCGGGAAATCTCCTATTGCTAGTTAGAAATAGAAATAAGACTCAAATGTATAAAAAGTTGGAGAAAAATGGGGAAGAAATAGAATACTTGACTAATTTGGCAAAATGTTTGGAAGGGAAGAATTCAAGGCAGCGTCATACCAACTCGAATCACTAACTCACTATATATACTTCCTGAGAAAAGATAAATATAAATCACCAGATGTCCCCTCACCATACGTTGAGCTTGACGTCAACGCTGATGGCACTCCCGAGTTGTGCATGCAAGTGATTTGCGTCATCTGAAAGGACAGCAATCAAGGTTCTACTCAGAAATTTGTGGCAATTGTAGATACAGAGAGCATTTGGATAATTTTTAGTGCTTACTGGCATGTTTGTTTTTTTTCGAATTTTTGCGAGGCTTGTTTTGATTTTTGCTTGCACAACCAATCCAGGTTTGGTTGTTGCTTTTGGCTGTTTCTAACTTTGTTGTTGACGGTTGAGCTTTTGCCTTCTGTGAGCAAAGTTGAGTTCACTTGCTTACCGCCTTTCTTTTTTTTACTCAGTGTTTCCCTTGTCATGGGCTTCCTTGCGTTCTTTTTCCTTTGTGGTCATGTGTGCACTTTTTCGGATTTCTTGACTCGTTGTTCGTTTTGGAATTCAAGTTAGGGTGTTGCGAAATGTTTCGCGACTGTTGTGAATGCGAGGCAGGACAATGAAAAATATTCCCAAATTTGGATTTGCACGACATTTTATATAAGGGACCGTTGGTGTATCCCCCTTAATCCTACGTCACTATATTCTTGGCTGCTGTTCTTCTGTTATTCGCTTGATATAACATTTCCACTACCATCTCTTCGTTCTTTGTACTCCTCATACCCCGCTGTTCTTTGTTTTCGATATTGTTCTTCTTCTGTTTCCCATTCATAACTTTCATTCGCCACATTTGTTTGTAATTAGGGTTCCTTCTGCATAACTCACGTTGCATTGTAGTTTAACATAGCTTTTCACCACATTGGTAGTTGTAGTAGTGTACTGCACAGATGTTTCCTTTCCTTCAAAGAATCCTACTTCCTTTACTTGCTTAAATCTGTTATAGACTCTTCTTCCTTTTACAATCACGTGTGCCATAGCGCTTTGCATCTTTCACGGACTTCTCTGCTATCTGATCGTGAATCTCTAAGTAAGGCTTTCGTTGGCGACTTTTGTCATCCTTGTCCAGTGCGATTGTTTAAAGGTATCCATTCCGGATTGTGATGGGCCCGCCCGTCAATCGTTCACATGCAATTTCTACACATTCTAAAGCGCTTGCTTACATTTTCACTAAAGGAATCTTCTTTGAGCAGTGTTAGAAGGAGCGCTGGACGCAATCAATATTATGGCCATGATCTGCGACTTTTACCCTAAGGAACCTTACAAGGACTAGTTTCTTTCGGCATTTCTTGCACCCTGAGGAGGACGTCGTACCTTTACGGGAGTCCCAACCCATCCAGGAAGACGAACAGTGACTCGTGTATAGAGTAGGTAGTGGTTTGGGAATTTCCGCCGTTACACGGAGTTAAGTAAGCAACAGATAGCCCGGATCATTAAAGTTCTCTATTTGGCCTTGTCAGCGATAAGTACCGCGGATGACGACTTGCATACGAATTGGGCCGCCGCCACAGTGCGGCAGGCGGATTTGGACTCGCGGACGAAGAACCTGGGCGTAGTCGGCAACGTCTGATCAAACCGAGCAGTAAAGCGATTCGTACGCGCGCATGTACGCTCTTATCGACGAGTGTTTCCTTGTCGAAATCGCTGTTCGACTGACGAAAACGTAGCGGCGAATCCCGTTGACAGACATATTTCGAAGATAGTGGACAATTTTGCACGAGACTCTGCAGCCCTCGCCGTTATGCTACGGGTCTTTGGAACTACTGTCCCAATGACGGCGAAGTGAGGCTGATGGCACCGATAGTTCAAGTTCAGGATTGATATTACTCTTTCGATGGAGCAACGCAAGGGCATCATTGAGCGAGAGATCGGCAAAATCTCCATTGCAGCTATCCAAGCATTTTTCAGTACCGACAAGATGGTCGTCAGCACCATAATTGCAGAACGATGAGAGGCAGCTGTTCCTTTCGTTCTGGCAACAGAGAGCACTGTGGCGGTTTCGCAACTTGCATAGTCGATGTTGTTTACGATTTGGTCGTTCTGAACAAAATACTCACGTTCTTGCAGGAGAAGTACGCGAAGGAGAATTAGTGTACTCTCCGACTCGGAAAGGAGCACCTCCGACTGAGTCGCAGCCGAGCGCAGGTTTTTGGAACAGTGTATAAACATTTCGGGATTCTCCTTCCTTCCGAATGGCGAGGGAAGATAAGTCCTTTTATTTTCAATTATGAACATAATGTGAAATGCTATCGTGACAAATACTGGTATCGTAACCGATGAAGTATTCTCTGCAAACTTTAATACACATGCCAATTAGTAGGGATGAAAAGGGAAGCGTAACGCGTAACGCGCCGTGGACAAAAATGCGAAATTTATTCAGGTTCACTTAAAAACTGCCGGATCTTTTGAAAGGTTTGCTCGAAGTTTCAAAATAATCTTTGCGAAAACTGGCGCTATCTTCAAAAACGTTTTGTTTATCCAAATCTTCCCAGATGTCTACCCTGAATCCTCACGGTGTTTCGCTTCAAAATCTAGCTCTATCACATATCTTATCAAACTACGACATTAGATTTCTTGCCTTTTCTCTATGAGTTTAGGTCTGGTTAATTAGCTCAGTTAGAATTTCGGCGACTCCAGTATATTGCAATTTAAACATGCGCAGTATTATCAAGAATAGAAATGCTTAAGAAGAAATGAACAATTCAAAAAAAAAACTTGCCTTGTTAAGTATGAAGTAGGGAACGTTCAAAGGAGCCGTGGTGATATGTTGTGGAGCACGCCACTTGAGGAGCAATTTGTCGGATGGGTATCTTCCTGAGAAAGCCTCTTGAGTGTTCTAAGCTATGCTGAGACAACGCAAGTTGTACACAATTGCAACGCATGTCAACCGCTCGACACGTAAAAGGAGCATACCACCAATCTGACGTGAACGAGAAATCCGCGGGAAAAGCTGGAGATGGTTGCAGATTGTGGGGTCCGGAGTGGTTCCACTCATCTTTCCGTAATTGTCGTGAAAAAAAAACGGCGTTGGAGATCCCGTTCTCTACGACACGTTGCAACGCACAACGCGCCACGTCCATGCGCGAGCAGTCGAAAGTCAGTGAGTTCCCGTTGGCTCTCTATCCAAGTAAAACCATTGAACAGGCAGATGAGGGAGCCGGAGCGTGTACAGGGTGACACGTACCATGCCTCGTAAAACAAGCGCCATTCCCACGCTTTTTCTACGACGATGTGCAGAGATAACCCGCAATCTACAATCCCACCCCTGCTGATTCCTTGAACACGTCAGATTCGTTGTATGCTATTTTTAAGTAATTTCTGTTTTTACAAATTGGAAATGCGTGCCAAAAAAACCTATTTAGACAGAATGTAATGTTATTTCCAAGGGACTTTTCTTGTGGAATGATGTTCTGTTTTTTTCCGCTTGATATTTTTTCATTTCTCTTAAAAGTTAGTAAAATGAGGTCCAAGTTAATATAAACCAGCGTACACCTTCTTTCCAGGTCTAATCAATATATTCCACAACCGTTAACGCTGCATCTGGTATATGTGCTCAGCATGAAGGAGGTCCAGTGCATGAAAGTGCTACTCACCTTCTGCCGTTGCTTTTCAAAAGTAGTAATTTCAACCTTAATGACATGGTTGTCGTTGAGGTCAAAATTACAAACCGCCAAAGTCGGCTAGTTGACAACGATTGATTGACTCCAGCGTGGTTTGACATTCGCTATTCTTGGTAAAGATAGGAAAGGATAAAGCCTCTGACGTATCAGTCCGTTTGGGATGTACCCAGACGTTTTGCTACACTTCAGAATCGTTGAGGTTCATAGAACGCGTGTTGACTTATGACTTGCGAGCGACACAGCGACTTGTGAGGGCCACCCGATGTATCAGGTTAGTGTTTTCTTATCCCCCCAGAAAAAGGTGGTATTAAATTTTTGAACTCGAAAAGGCATGGTTGACATCAGGGCAGTTTCAAGCCATCGATTTCGCAGTCACAGCGGAGCTCGTAGTGACTGCGCTCTACCCGCCCTACTATTCTTGATAAAAGGTGAAAATTCGCTGTTTGGTTGCGAGAACGCTCATTACTTTTGCACTATCACACTGTTTAAAGGCCGCTTGTGCAGCACATGGGGGAACTCCTGTGAAAAGCTTAAACTATGATTTTGATCGCAAGATTCTTCTGCTGGAAGTTTTAATACTATGTATAACACAACTTCGGCTTCATTTTTGTGCTAGGGCTGCTAGAGCTACAGTAGAATCACTAAATCTTCGAAAAAAAACTACAGTATAGTAGCTAAGAAAAAAGAAAAGAAGATTTTTTAATGGAAATAAAATGAAAAAGACGCGACCTTTTTCGTTTTCGTCTTCCATCAAAGAATTAGTCACTCTACTGTATGTAGCATTCTGCTCAGCAGTGAAACAAACACAAATCTCTGCGAAAAAGTAAGATGTAAGCCTCTGCCATGAGTTGTTGTTTTTACGCGCGTTTTTAAGTTTGGAAAAAAGAACACTTGCATCTTATTACTGAAACCAATAGCTGTCATGGGCTGCAGTTACTGCACTAGCCTTTCATTTCGTAAAAAGAAAGAGAAAGGCTGGTTTCTGTGCATGCAAACCAGACAGTCGGTAGTGGCGTCGCACTGCTTAGCATTTGTTCTTAAATTTAAAAAAGGCAAGGAAAGGAAGAAGGAATAGAAAAGTGTATCATATTCCAAACAAATTTTTAGTTCAGTAAGCATTAACGTACATGGAACGGAATTATGCCACTAAGTAATAAGTTAAAGAGACCAGGTTGGAAAGCATGCTTTATTTCATGTTCTTGATGGACTTGACTAAAATATCTTATGAGAAACTTTAATGCAAGTTTCTGATGAATTCGTTTCTCCACAAAGAGATTTTTCAACTGTTGAGGAATTGAGCAGATGAGAAATAACGAAAGAGTGTGAAAAAAGAACTCACTCGAAATCATTTTTACCAAACAAGTGTGACTATCGAATGGAAAGTAGTGAGAAAATTGGCATGGAATAGTCAGCATCTCTCTGAAATGGATTTAGCTTTATTCCAAAATACTAGTGAATTAGGCTAAAACTGCTTTTTTGTTTAATTCTGAAAATCCTCCTTAAAATTCTTTTTTTTCAAATATGACAATGTATAATTCAGCGGCTAATTCTTTCTCAGCCATTTTTGTGCTGAAAAGACCAAATCTGTTCACATGAGGAGCTTATGTAACCACTCTGTTATGTTGTTATGTGAGGACAGACCTTCTCTATTACAATAACAAATTAACTATTGTTTCTGTTTAAGTTGTTTTTTACAGTCGGAACATTTTAGCGAACAAAGAGTGGCAAAGAACAGTTTTAACGAACAAAGAGTAGAGCACCAAACCTATGCATTCCAACCCACTCGGAGCACACCGTAAAATACGTCAAGAAAACTCCGAAATAAAGGCGAGAATTACGATACTATCTTTCAAGTCCGAGATAAATGCATGCAGAACAATAAAAGCATTTTGGATAACTGCCAGAAGTCTAAAAATAAGCGATAAAGATAAGTGCACTCCAATCAAAACTGAACTAGCCCTATATCAAGATCTGTACCGGTTCTGATCTACGGGATAAGCAGTTAGTTTCCCTATAAAAACTCTTCCGAATTATAGTTGACGTACGTAGTGATCTGTCACGTTACCAGATTCAGCAGATGAGGTAAGTGCTAGCCGAAATGTTGTTCCTCGTGTTTGTCTATCGTTCGAATGCTTTCTGTAGGATGATGAGGCGTTTGAGAGGTTAATTCACTGATGGGTTCGATTTTCCAAGCTCCGACGAAGGCGATAACGCCGGAACGTTAGCTATTAGCAAAAAGAGATCAGTACCAAGCTTGGCTACAATTGAAACAAATTATTTAAAAAAAGCTTCTCACTTTGCTACTAACTTTTCATAGAAGATAGGATCATAAGAACGTCCTTTGCGCCAATTTCTCTCTTGCACCTTATTCTTAAATTTTTACAAGTTTTTATCCTGTAATGCTGAAACTAACCTTCTCCGCATTCCTGTGATATTTGGAAGTTGCACAGCATGGTCATCGTAACCTATTATACGACTATCAATAGCGTCGAATCGAATGTCGTGGAAAAGATTAGCAGTCTTTTCGACTTGCATTGTTTCTCGAACCTCACGAGAATCCAGTGTTGCTAGACTCTGCTCGACTTCCACTATGATATCAAAAGTCTGCAAAGTCAATACAGAGAGAAATCTAAAAAAGGAGAGGACGTTGTCTCAAAAACTTTTGTAGAGATACATAACGGTTTTAATTCTGCAAAAAAGAAGAGTTTATGTCTTTAACCAATTTTGTTATGCTACTATTTTCTATTTCATTTGACAAAACTTTCTTGCTAACGGCAGCGTGTAATAAAACTGACGATATTGAGGTCACTGTAGGAAAATTAAGAGAGTTCGGAGTGAAGATTGCGAGTATACTTACTCACTTAGATACTTAGATAACCCGCCTTCACTGGTCGTGCGTGCCCCTCTCTTCCACTCGTTTGGTTAACTCCCCATTGTCATCCAAGATGTTCTCAAGTTTTGTGAGTGACGTTGACAAAGTTCTTGAGACGTATCCAGCTGAGCTCTCAGCCTCAGTCCATCGTTTAGCGAAGACATTACCTCAGACCCCCTGAGAAAGCCCTCTCTGGAGGATTCCAAAATAGACGCTTGAAATCACTCTAGCGTTCTTTTGGTCCACCTATTGTCCATTCTTCTCATAATGTGGTCGACCCATCTATTATTTGCTTTCGATATATATTCCGGTGGGTCACGAAGACGGGACATTGCTCTTAAGTCGGAGCTGCAAAGACCGGCTAGGTGTTGTGTGCACCGGTTAAATTTCAAAAGAAATCTTTCAAGAGCTCTGTGGGTAGTAAGTAACTTCCTAGACGTGGCAGCGGTGTCTGCTCCCGTCTCTGCTGCGTAACAGAGCGCTGGAGGAGCTTTCGAGTCGAACAGATGGGCACGGAGTTCTTGTTCCGTCATCTAGTCTGTAGCTTCCCTAATAGGTACGAATGCTGCCCATGTTGCTCTCATCCTTCTATTCAGTTCTTCCTTCCTCACATACGATGCGTCCACAATTACGTCGACCACCGCTGAAAGTACTGTATTCGTTTCTACGCTGTGGAAGGCTTTCTCATATTCGACGAAGGTTAGAACAAGGGTCAGAGGGTATTCTCGGCAAATCTCCATGATCCTCGTCACGGTCTAGATGTGGCCCAGGCAGCTGAACTTCTGACGGAGTCCAGCTTGTTCATAAGGCTTGGCTTCATCCAGCGTTTTAGATATGCACTTGAGGATTATCTTCGTGAATAGTTTATAAAAGATGCTCAGCAAGCGTATCGGACGGTAGTTTCAAAGTTCCTCTCTGTCACCTTTCTTATGGATAAGCGAGATCTTTCACTGGTCTGTGATCCTTTCTCTCTGAAGGTAGGACGTCATGTGCGCCGCTAGAATTACATCAAGCCATCCCGAAGAAAGTTTGCTGATATAAAATTAGGTCCGGAAGCTATCCCAGATTTCATGCTCTTGGTGGGAACTCGCACTTCTCAAGAGAGAATCCGTGGTAACGCTTCTCCAGTGGGGATGGTCGGGGTTGACACAGAAGATGAAAAACGGAAAAGGTTCGAGTAGAACCTCTCCATAATAATTTCCATCTCACGACTAGAGAGATGCGAGTTCCGTCTTTGCTCAGCAAAGCTACTAGCGGGATATTATATTCGCTGAAATCCCTGCAGCCCCTTTTTAGTATTGTCTTTCTCTGCGCTGCTTCGAGAATCCTTTTTTTGCCCGTTTTTTAATGTGTCCTCCTGCAACGCCTTTCTGCAGCTACTAACCGCTAAATGTGCGATGCGTGCGGATCGAGCTTCAGAGTCTTTCTCCTTCCCAACAATTTCTTGGTGGCCTTCGAAATTCGGATGCAAAATGATGATACTACAGAAACGTCAAGTAGACACCACCTTCGGTCGGTGGGTATGTAGCCGATCTCCTCAAGATTTGTGTCATTGGACAATTCCCATCTCCACCGACGATAATCTTGTTTCTGAAAAGAGCATTCCCATGAGAGGGGCGAGCAGCTGACAGCAGCCCGGCGAGACGACTACCATTTTCATTCCGATCCCCTAGTCCAAATCTTCGGAGCCTGTATTCTTTTAGAGCCTTTCTTAGTTTTGCAATGAAGTCACCGACAACGAATTTGTAGAAGGACATTTCGTTGCGGATCACTTTCTCCAGCCCGTCCAATTCAGATTCATCAGCTGCTGATGTAGGTGAGTATCAGTTGATGATGCTAATGGGTTTTTGGGGCAGAGAGCGGAGGCGAAGGATGGCAAGGCGAGGTGACAGTATCTCGTAAGAATCAACAAGATGGACGACAGATGGATGCACAACAAGGCCAACACCGCCTACACTTCGCAACGCAACCTTCTTTCTATGAATGACGAGTGGAGCGGCATTCATCTGTCATACGTCGCTCCTTTCGCTGTTGGTCTCTTGCAGGGCAATTACGTGGAGTTTTATGCGTTCTGCAGCTCCGAGAAGGGGATGCAGGTCAGCGCCTGTGGACACTATGCTCGCGTTGCAAGTATACAATGTGAGACTGTCTCCGTAGCGATTAACAAACCTAACAACTGTTCCTTAACAAACCTTGTGTTGCCTAGTTCCAGAATCAAAGACGCCCTGAGCAACCTGAGACTTGATCTCGCATACTGTCCGACGTCTGAGACGGCAAGGCCCAGTGTGCAGGGTAGTGAGGCAGTGAATATGCTGGAGTGGCAAAAAGACTTTCCCCAAACTAAGCAGCCCTGCCACGGTGAGCTTATCTTGCACCACAGGTCGTCGCCCAACCTTTATGGATCAGGGAGCCACCTTGCGACATTTTGCTAAGATGGTGGTGAGTTGGTTAGCATTGGTTTACTCTTAGCTAGACTTCCGATTCCGAGAAGTCAGAATGTCGGATGTGTCGAACTTTTTTTAGCTTGGGAGACTCTGCCGGACGACGAGCCTCCGCTGTGTATTGCAGTTCGTCACCTCCACTATGAGGCGCTAAACCGTCGTGGAGGGTTTGCGAGTATGAGCCGGCTTAATTTCTTCTAATCTTTCTAAAAAAAAATGTGGAGGAAGCCGCGTTTGTTCCTACGAGTTGCGTAAAAACGTACCAACTCTTGTGTACATGTTCCGTATACGAGGGAGCAGTCGAAATGAAATTAATGAGCTATCCTTCGCAGTTCATTCAAGTACAACCAAGCTCAGGGAACCGCATCGTGCGCAATCGCATTCAGAACGGTGGCACAGTCAGAAGGTATCTCGTAGGAACAAACCATTTCCCACGCCTTTTTTCTGTACGAACAAGGAAAATTGAGTGGGGCCACACTTATACGCTCATAAACCACTACCCGAACTCTATATTTGCCCACTGAGACCCTAAGATTGTATTCATTTTCATGATGCTCCGCCTTTAATGGAAAATAGAAAATGAGGTTTAGTTCCCTTGTTATCTCCGTAGTATGGTAGTTATGTTACAAATTCTGAACGTTAGAGTTCTAGGGCCAACAGCCTCAGTCTCATTTCGAAGAATATTTACCACTAGTGTAGTGGGTTTCCAGTGTAAGTTTTTTAAACGTGATTTATGTACTGAGTCTATGTAGGTACAGATTCCAGTGCTGAGTTTATATAGGTACAGATTCCACTCACCTGCTTAGCAAAGTCGAAATTTGAAATATATTCGACGTTCATCCCAACTAACATCGTTAATGATGGAGTTCCTTAAAATAATCTTCTCATATATTGACTGTGCTTGCCGAAATTTCGTTTTTAAAGCAACGTTTTGATGGATCTATGTTTCCACTGTATTCTAGATTTAAAGAGGCTGTTGATTCCTAATTTTATTTTCGATTGTTCATTCCATTTGATTTTGATTTGATTTCATATTATGGCCGACGGAAGACATCTCCGTCTATAAAAGTTGAAGACCCAGGAAAATCTTGTCAAAAATTAAAGAAAAAACGTTGCTAATTTTTGTATGGTACAGTGTTAGTTATCCACTACGACTTCGTTTGGAATAAACCGTTCATTAAGACTGGTTATTGCTCCCATTGGTGAGAGAAAATTGATTGTTGAGTTTCGGGTTGAATAGATGTGAGGTTGTATGTATTGCTCTTAATCTTCCTATCTTTTGCGTGATCTTCCTGATCTGATCTGCATTTGCCTGATCTTTTGCAGAGTGGGTAGAGGAGTAGATGTTCCACCGCAAATGTTACGAAAAAAAATCCACCGATTAGGTGCAGTCGGATCTAATCGATCTGAAGTCTTGTGCGATAGAGTTAGCGATTGCTATCGAGGTGAACCCTCGCTAGCTCACCTCTGCAGTCCGAGTGAGGGTAGCGATGGTCCCACCCTGGGTCAAGCGTATAGTTGGGAAAAAACCCACCTGATAATGACCCCTCCATAGAAGTCCCTCCAGAAAACGGCGCATCCTGTCTCATTCATTCTAGTATAGCCGCTCACAGCGATAAAAAATAAAGCAACAAATAACTATAGTATATATACGTTGTGTACTCGGGCACTAGCGTTGTACCCTGGACGGATTTTGGTTTACTTCTTGGATTCATTGATGACAGCGTGGTGGGACAGGAAGGTACCAGGCTCAGATGGCTGGATGGAAGGAGGTTTTCCGACGATTCCTCTTCGAAGTTGGTCTTGTATGATGTCGTTGTATTTGTCCAAGTATTCCGGTTTCTTTGATACTGTCTTCCAGTTCGAGCGTAGGCAAGTGAAGCTATGGTCGAAGTTGTCCGGTACTGATTCCTGTTCGAGTTTAAATGGTAGACGCGTGTAGTATCGTTGTTCTGTTTCATCGTAGCGAGTGGTGTTGTTAAAGAAGTCGAGACATGTGATGTCGGCTGAGCGGGTGACTTCGTCTCCTGTTTCGAGAGATTCGCATTTCCAAAATCGTTCGACCATTTCGTCGAGGTGAGTTTTACTCATTGGGTGGTCAGCGATTTCGTTGATTGCTGAATTGATTGTACGAGTAGTGAGCTTCTTGCCTGATATGACTTTCCCTAAACGTGTGTTGAGGAGATGATATTCATTTGGTAGTACGATGGAGTAGAAAGATGGGGATAGTACCAGATTCCAGAAGTGATCCATGCCTATCAGTATCCCAGGAGTTGATGACGTTGTTGGGATGTCGACATCTTGAGCGGTGATTGTGATTTCGTCTTGAGCAATGGCGGGCGTCTTTAGTGCTTGAGTCAGAATTGGTAGTGATTGTGCGGAAATCGTGTATGGAGTGTTGTCTTCAAGTTGGAGTTGGAGCGTGTGGAGCTGTGATGGTATTGTCGTGGGATCACACGTTCCAAATGTGTGAACGGTGATATCCTCTGATTCGACTTTGCGGAGTTCTAGTTGGGTGGCGATGTCCGTTGTGATATATGCATGAGATGATCCGTTGTCCAGGAACACGACTATTTCGAGTCTCTTCGAGTTATCTTCTGGGTTCATCAGTGTGACCTTCGTGCACATAAGAAGGATTGAATTCCCTTGGTGGATGTCATCGTGGTTGTCGTTGTTTGAGGTTACGGTAACAGTGTATGATGAGGAGGGTTCTTGAAATTCTCCGACGGTGTCTTTTTTATTGTGTTCAGGAGTGCCGTCCGAAAGATGAGCGTCATGGGTTGTTCGTATTGGATGACTAATTTGTGATTGTTCGTTGCGAATATTGCTTCTGCTTTACGGCCTAGAGTGCATGTTGCGAGTGACGCGTTCACCATTATGTTGACGCGTGTTTTGAGGAGATGTGGGTTTGTGTGGTCTGCGACTGGCTGATGAATTATCCGTGGTGGGAGCGATCTTGAAGCAAAGAGCTGGATGGTAATGGAATTCGCACTTGTGACATGGAGGGCGACTGCAGCTGATTGCGCGATGTCCTTGTTGTAGGCATTTAAGACACATTCTGCTGGTTTTCGCGAATTTCCTTCTTTTCTCGGCCGTTTGAACGATGCGACACTGTATGGCATTGTGGGATGTTCGATTGCAAAATGGGCATCGTACTATTCGGCGATGTTGTGGCGTGGTCCCTCTGTTTTGGTTGTCCTGCTGCTGGATGTGTATTGGTCGTAGTTGGCGTCGTACTTTCTCGGAGATGTGGTACGATGTGTGATGCGGAGTGGTAGAAAGGTCCATTTGTCGTAACGTCGATTCCTTTCTTACGATCTGTTCAAGCAGCCTTATCAACTCGGAAGGTGTCAGGTTCTTTTGTCCGTCTGTCATGTCGTAAATTCTTGCTCTGACAAAACGCGGTTTGTTGTACAATAGTGCTCCTAGTGCGAACTCGGGTGAATATGGCGTGAACATGGCGGTGTGCTGTCGTACGAGTCGAAGCATTCTCAAGTAGAGGTCTTGTAGTTGTTTGGAATCTGGGTCGCACTGCGGAAGACTCGACAACTGCGTATAGATCAGATGGCGGGGTCGGGTGGACGGGTTGTCGTAAGTAGCGGGCAGGATATCGATAGCTATTGCGTAGTTGTCATCGGTGACTTGAAGGCAATCAATCGTTTGAAGAGCTCGTCCTTTGACACAGCTTTTCAGGAGGGAGAATTTGGTTACTCCTGATAGTGTTGACTTGGAATGGATGAGGGCGTGGTATCGAGCCCAAAATTCTGGGAATTCTAGGAGATTCCCTGTGAATGAAGGGAGGTCGAGACGGGTGAGCAGCGACGCGTCGAAATAGTTGAGGTTTAGTGTTTCCTGTTGAATCGTGGGATGAGTGGCGTTGGGATGGGTACTCGACGAAGGAGGTAGAGAATAGATGGTTGAAGAGAATGTTTGGTTGGAGGTATTCGGAGCGATCGTGTGGGGGTGCGCGGTTGATGGGAATAGTGGGGGATAGGTGGACGTCGGTGGAGGCTGGAGTTCTTCGTGGTATGGATAGGCGGAGGCGCTTTGTCTTAGCATTTTGCTTCTTTCGTGGGAGACGTTGCTGTTGTCTTGTGAATGTGGAGTCGAGTACGCGTTGAAAGTGTGAGCGATTCCTCTTTTTTCTAGTTCCTCTTGGATGAAAGTCTCACTGCTGTCGATTTGTTGTAGTGCTTTGATTGCTTTCTGTATGCCATCGCGGTAATCGCCATACTTGGAGATGAAGTCGTGGAAGATGATTACTTCGTTGGGGTCTTTGGTCATCAGGGTGGTCCATTCTTTATTGAGGTCTTCGAGTTTTCTCAGTTTCGTGAACAACGATTCGTGATGGGTGTCCTGCAGCTCAGCGTAGTCGAGAAGATCGTCATTTACGGCTGTTGAGACGAATCCGGGAACATTTTCCTTGAGATCTTCTTCGCATAGAATCAGGGTTTGTGCCAAGTGCTTACGTGCGATTCGACTGCGATTTTTCGGCGGAGCTGTGCGCTCATTTTCGGCAATGACGACGTCGAGAATCGTGGCTAGGAAGAGGCTGGTTCGTATTTAGGTGGGCAATTTTGCGACGCGGTTTCGGCGCGATTGTTGTCGGCTGGAGAGACGGAGGATCAGACGTTGGCTGCCGTGCTCGCCATGTTGCGACTAATCATCGTTGGGAACGTTTATTGGGGAAATCCGATGAGAATACAATTCGCTCTCCTTTTATGTGGAGCATTTTCATTTCATTTTCATCGAAGGAACGATGATTAAAGGCACTAGACAAAATATAACATTTCGGAAGGAGATATGATTCACTATTCAACTATGTGGAATTTGCCATTTGAAGCTTAGAGGACTATTGAAATTCTTGCAATACAGAAGGCCGCTGACACTACAGCGCCGCTTATAGCGCAACAACTGTGGGGACTTCAATTTTTTTTTTTACCCGAAATTTTTTAAATCTTTTTATAGCAGATTGTTCAAATTCGAGAAAAAGAGGATAAGACTAACAGAAAGCTATTGGAAACGAAAAAAGACATAAACACAAACATAAACATGAAATGGTGGATGGTGCTAAGCAAACGGTTCATGATGGCTTTTGTCAGAGTGTAAAGTTAGAAACTACGAACCTCATCGAGGTATCACGAGAGTACAAGATACCGCTCCGTCTCACATTCATCAACTCGCAGAAGCCTTCAACTCACTTGAGACGGAAGCGGTCGTTGAAGCCTTGGACAATCAAAGGGTCCCCACTTGATACATAAAGGTACTTAGAGAGTTCTACAGTAACTTCACGGCCATTCTTGCAGAATTTTCCCATTCTACAAAAATATCAAGAGAGGAGTCCGACAGGGTGATACAATCTCACCTTAAATATTCACAGCCACCTTCGAGAGCCCAAAGTGAAAGCTGTAATGGGACGACATGGGAGTGAAGGTTGATGGCGGGCAGACACACCATTTGCGCTTTGCTGATGACATCGTTCTGATAACATCTAGCATCAGTCAAGCTGACCAAATGCTGACCAAAATCGACCAAACAAGTAGAGGCGTTGGCCTTCAGCTGAATCTGCAAAAGACGATGTTCATGCGAAACGGATGGGTCTCGGATGCCCCATTCACGCTCAACGGAACGAACATAACGGAATGCATCGGATACGTTATACGGAGACGATCGGCTTGGGGAGGGTATAAGAGCATCGAGGATGTAGTGAAGAAGACCAAGAACACTCGGCTCCGTGCTCACCTCTTCAGCACCACCGTACTTCTTGCTTTGACCCATGCTTCGGAAACCTGGGCATTTCGCAAGCAGGAAGAAAACGACGTGAGCGTCATTGAACGCGCACGTTGTTGGAAGAGTTATGCTAGGAGTGTCCCGCTCGACGCAAATGAGGGACGGGATTCGAAGTTTTCTCGTACGTCAGCGATTGAAGATTAGAGATGTCGCCGCGTTTGTCAAGGAAAGTAAAATAAGGTGGGCCGGACACGTGATACGCTATAACGACAACTGTTGGACCAGAGTCATGAGCGATTGGTTTCCCCGCGATATTAGGCGCGCTACAGGAAGACCGCCGACCCTATGGTTAGATTTCTTCACGAAGTCGTTCAAAGAAACCTATGATGATTTTTTATGTCCCACGCGAGAAGAGGAACCACTGGGCAAACTCTGGCAGGCGATCGGGACACATGGAGGGAATACTGACGCCCGCTCGATAAGCTCAAAGAACAACGGGAGTCGCGGTGATCAACGTGGCACTTAGCGAAGTGGTGTTGTTTGTTTGAAATCGACGGGCAGTTTGCACCCTTCGGCTATGTTTCCTCTCATCCGATCTTCAACAACTACTACATACTATGTGAAAATGTTGAACAAGAGTTACAGAAACGTACAAAGAAAGGAAAACTAACCTTTTTTACACTCGATCTGCATTATCAGGTAATGAATGAGATAGAGCACAGCGAATAGCATCGTCGAATTTGCAGTCAATTTGTTGAATAACCGAGCGTTGTTTTCTAAAACGTTGTGAGCGTTAGTAAATCCATCAAACAATCCCAAACAATAGTCGGTTTTGAAGAAACCGGAAAAACCACTATGCTTTCTGTACAAATCTCCAGAAAAATACCAAACAACATGAGAACTAGCAGAAGAATGTGCCGTTAAAACGACGTAGAGATTGGTGCAAGCCACTGAGGTTTTGCGGTAGGATCCAGGTACTTACCACTGCAGTCCGATTCCCAGCTAATGAGGATCGACCTTGATCAAACCCACTTATGCAGTTGCAATACAATAACAGTACATTTATGTGCTTTTACAGCCTATGGATTATTTACTTATATTTATTCATTTACTGCTTTCACAAGTATTTAAATTAGCACAAAACAAAACAGAATATAGTTCATTCACAACAATAACTTTGTCCAAAGATTTTGTTTTGTGCTAATTTAAATTTAGGACTTTAGGAATGCACATAGTGTGCCGTTAGAATCCGGGCAAAAATGAAATTCCAGCTATATTTGAATAGAGGGATGGGGGCTACTTGGCTCTGAAGCCAGTTAAATGTGTCACTAGGACATTACTTCAGAGTGGTAAAGTTCGTCAAGTGTGGTGCATCGTAGAAGAGCTGCGATTATAACGATTATAACGCCTACTGGAATTCTTCGAGTGATCAAAATCAACTGCATATGAACTTGCGAAGAGAAACGCAGTCCTACATAAGTCAAATGAGGACACTTCCACCCCAGGCTCCTCCACTTCGAAAATACAGGTTAGAGCGGAACTCCAAAGATTATCCGAAGAGCCCAAATATGATTTTGGAAGCTTCAGAATCACGGAAATACTCCTGCGTTGAGAAAAAGTTCGACAGATCGCTCGAAGTTCTCAGATATAATTCTTACTTCCTTAAGCTCTAAAATTAACTCTCTGACAATGATGACATGTTTTGGTAGGAAGACTTTTCGCTTAATAACAATTTCGACCTACATTCTCCAGACTACTACGTATAAACCCTTGTCAAGAGGTAAACCAACCAGTCTAGGCACCCTTATGCCAACTTCCTTGGAGGGGGCAGAGTTCACCGCCGTGAACTGCAATCACTTGAAGGCAACGTGATAGCGCTTTAGGGTGAGGATCGAACACGTGAAACAAGCGCAAGACTTGAATGTGAGGAGTTCCATGCAGGAATCCTTTGAATGAGATATGAAAGCATTTCTTGGTATCATCGTGTATTAGCTCAAATAAACCACTTTTTGCATAAAACGTTCTTTGTGCGAATCGTTCTATAAGAACGAGATAGAACTGTGTGAAATTAAAAACAGAGTGGAAAGAATCAGCTGTCGTGTTCTCGGAGAAAGTTGCTCACAATTTCTGAAACATTTCCCCCACATGCGGGCGGTTTCTGCTGATATCTCGTTAATGGGTCACACATTGCAATGACATGCTCTGCCTCGCGTAGAAAAATGATCGTAGGAAAAAGTGAGATGGAGTTGATTGAGTGTAATAAGATTTTTGATTGATCAGAAGACAGAACGCTCATGTGTCGTGTCACCGGCGCGGACGTAGCTGAAGAGGTGTGTATGAAGCATGAGTGTCGAGTTTTTGCTTTTGCACATAGGCTCATCGAAATAACAATTCATGTGGAATATCTTTGTCTCTGAGTAGTTGGGAATTATTATTTTTAGTACTTCACGTTACTCAAAACGAGTGTTGCACTCCAATCGAAAAAACTTCATCAATCCTGCATTCGAAACGAGACCGTTCCGTGCTGCTTCCAAGTGACTGCGGCGGTAACATGACTGCTCGGCCAGTGCCAGGGTTCAGAAGTTTTTCTTATCTTAGGTTCTTTATCGCTCAGACATGTGAGGATTCATAAATTCATCAGTGGCACAATAACAAGGAACGCGAATTTTCGACCGGATTCAGCCCCGAGTTTTTTTTTTACAACCAAAAGGGTAAGCTGGAAGGTGGCTGACGGGTTCGTGATTCATGCTATATCTGGGCTTTTCAAACGGACCTTAATTGCCATAGAATTCACGAGATGCGATAGACGTTGAAGACGTTTCAAACGTAACCAGTTTATGACTTTTTCAAATCCCTTTGGCACTCTCACGTTCTAGATTCCATAGCCGTTTCATCGCTAAACTTAGGAGGTTCATAGTAATCTTTAAGGCAGTTTCATTGGATTGCAGTGAAGTATTATTACTCTACATAGTAGCAGTTACCTCTACTCTACCTTTTAAAGCTGAAAAGAGAACGTCGTTAATTTGTTGAACGAAGGCTGTCTCAAATCGCTAGCGATACTCGCAAAAAAAAATTCCCCGTTAAAATGTTATCTCAAGCACGTTTCCTGAACTTTACCTTGCCACTAGATTACGTACCTCTCTGACACATGCACGCTGCGGGTCTCCTCGAGACACTCAGCGGGAGTCAGGGTGAATAGACAACCTGTCAAACTCGTGGATGAGTTCTGATTTTCTTTAGGCTGTATGCTTAGAAATGACGGCAACTACGAGAGACATAACCACCAGAGAAACGCTGAAGCAAATTCGGCATTCAACTTCATGACTGGGTGAATCATCGCCAATAGAGTCAAGCTGCGAGTCTACCTATTTACAATTTACGGTATTATGAAGTAAGGTTTTGGAGATTCCGGGGAATACTACCAACGGTGATAGAGAAGAGACACGGCAGTCAGGCTGCAGTGAGCCATAACGCAGAACTTTACTCAAAACTGGATATGATGTACCAGTGGATGACTTATGAAGAACATCAATATTTTGCCCGGCTTTGAGAATTATTCAGAGAAAACCGTCTTCGTCTTTTTGCCCACGTTATAAGGAGATCGTCTTACCGCCTTATCCGCGTTGTCTTGAAGAAAGCACCTAGAGTCAAAGTGGTAAAGGCCTCCTGGTCTTGAAAGAATGTACTGCACGGAAGTTGTGAAGAAAGATCTGAGGACACTTAGCTTTGATAGGCAGTTTAACGAGACGACGTAACGTACTGCAGATGGATGGGAAGATTCTATGTGAACGCTAGCTGAAGATCGAACAGGACTGTCTCGGATATGTTTAAAGGCGACACACGCAGACAAAGATGCGGTTTTTTCGAGTTAGGCCGTAACATCTGTCCGTCGTTGTCGTTTAAGTCAAGTAAGTCACGTTCCTCACTCATACATTTAGGTTGATTATTGAAAAATTTCTGACGGATGAAAAACGGTATTTTCCGAAGCGACGGTAGGCAATTAATATTAGGCAGTTGTTGCAGGCAAATTAGTTAACAAATCAGCACTAAAGCGTCATTGGAATATGTTAAGAAGAGAAAACAAGAATATAATAATTTCAACAAAATACAACTATTCAGTGAATACATACAGTGGATGAGCAACAGATCAGTAAAGCTGAAAGTTATTGTAAGAAATAAGCACACTTCTATTGTTATTGTAATTATTATTGGAACCGTGAAAAAGTGAATATTGGAAGAAAGGCGCTTAAATTGTGAACAATCGTATTATCCACCCTGAATTATATGAAAAAGAGAAGAAGAAAACTTCTCATAACATTAAAAAAAATAGTTCCATCTTTGTAAAGATGATTACTAAAGACTTTCTAAAAATAGAACGAAAAAAAAAGATATCTAAAGCGTCATTGAAATATCAGATGTTGAAGGAAAAGGCGGAATTTCCTCTTTGAGCAGCTATACCAACAGGAAGTAAAACTTGAGCAAATGATTACATTTCTCCTATCGCATTTTCTCCTATCCTCGTGGTTCGGGATTGTGCGTGCGAGAACAGGCGACTCGCAACATGCATCATTACACTAAGAAATTAGAGGATCGTGTGACATTTAAGCAGAAAGATTTCAAAAAACTCTGCAGAACTCAATGACAATGAAAAAAAAACTAAGATGACTACGATAATTACTAATAATTAATAACCATGAAGACAAGAAACAGAAAAACAACAAAAGCTTCTGTTTTTCCTATAATTAACTGAGATCAGTGAAAAAACAAATAGTGCTTTGAAATAGTGCTTGGGAAACAGGTTTGACGGATCCCTTGTCAGAAAAATTAAAAACTAGAAATACAGAAGATAAGGAACTCCATTGTTTGAGGAATAAACTCGCAACGTTGTAGAAGGTCACAATTCATTAAAAATTTTGGGATTTTGCATGCATTTTGCCAAATTTTTTTCGGCTACCAAACATCTTGGACACCTCAACAACTGCGTTTGTCAACTTACTCTAATATCGACCCATTTGAAAATTGATCTATCACTGCTCGCTTATGCAAGTGGCCTAGTAAGTGTGCTAAACTCTATCGTACGACTAGATATGTAGCTACTCATACGATTCGGCAATCTTCGACTCTTTGCCGTGATTGTATTTTTTGTATGGAAAAAAGAGCTAACTTACTTTAACGAATTGTTACGTTCATTCAACACCAAACGAGAACGTTCCGATCTACGCTACATTACGTTCTCGGAGTTCGTAAACAGAGTGGAACCCTTCTCTATTGACGTATCCGACGGTTACCGAAAGGGCGATGGTGCCACCAATAAGGAAAAAAGATATTGTTACGAAAAGAACAATGAACTAATCCCAATTATGCACAATCGGCTATGGTCCCATCGACCAACAGAGACGGGTACGGTCTCCTCCGAGTCACCCAAGGTTTCAGACCGACCCAAGACGTCTTTCGATGATTGTGCGTACAAAAAAGAGGTCTTTGTCAGATTACAAGATGTATAGGATTACTTAGGAACCTCTAAGAAAAATGCCTAGAAGAGTGACAAGTTTAAGAAGAAGAACGGTTAGAAGAATGACTCCCAACTCTAATCCACACCATCGGGTAGTTAAAATTGACTGAGATTCTCTGAAATCCTAGCAATCCCGTGACTCAAATGCGTTATTACACAATATATGCAGCAATGGTTCTTTAGGTGAGGAAGTGCAAGTTTTTCTGGTTCCTTCTTTTTTTCTCAGGTCAAACAGAAACGTCGCAACAGTCACAAGATATGCTCTCACGAAGGCCGGTATCACAATATTACATTTCAAGTTTGCGACTTTTTCAAACTTCAAACTTTTCGTTCTTTCTGTTCAAGGGAAGACACACATTTTGTTTACTCTTTTGGAGTTCTTGCATAGCGCATTTGAAACGATTCGAGATTTGGCAGGGAGAGGAGAGAGGAGGAGTTTGATCAGATAGGCATAGCATCAAAGTCTCGAACTGTTTTCAGGCCTCTTTCAGAACCTCAGGCCACAAATTGAATAAACATCAATATAATAAATAATAATAAGGTGAAATCAACAATAGATGTAATCAATAAAATAACTTCTCTCTCTGCAACAAGTATCATTTTTTGGAAAAAAAAGTCAATTTTTTTACACTTCTACACACCATTAAGTTTTTACACATACACACCTTTCTAAGCGTTTCATCAACTTTAGATTTTAGAAAGAAATGTGCGTGCTCCTTCCAAGCTATGACGAATAGAAAAAACTGACGACTATCCACATCTGGCATCGGCGCGAAAAACATTGATAGCCTTTATAAAAATAGTGCACACGATGGAACGTAAAATATCTCGAACACATTTGGCGGTACGGTTATAAAATTGGGACCGAAATCACTCCGAAGGATAAATAATGTCCCAATCTTTGATTAGTTGCAAAATGTTAAGCTTTTAAAGAAAAAAATCACCTGTGGAGCCTTAGGTCAAAAACAATGTTTCCTGAAATTGACGATGTCGGAATCTCCACGAATATGTGGAGTTATGGATGTAGTTCAGGAGTCTGAGCGTGATCACGCCCAATTTCCCTGATATTCTAAAAAAAAGGCGTGATAAACAGGATTTTGTTGTCTAATTTCTTCAACGATAGAACTTATTATGAGTAACAGGACGATGGGAATCCGCGGCGTGTCTAAGACTGCGCGGACATTACCGTAGTTCAAGTTGTATTAGTTGGATCGCTGACGTTGGGCGACGACGGAGTTGTCCCCTTGTTCTACCTTTCGAAAAATTGCGTTGTTAGGGGAGGAGGCTGCAGAAGGCTCTTTTCTGGCATCTTCTGAATTGCTAAGGGGAATCACACGCGATAATGTTCATATTCGTGAACGACTAGGTTGAGTCATGGATAACTTATGACCAAGTACATGCTACTTATTGTTATTGTTTCCGCATACAATAGGTTAGCCAAACAAGGGATTTTTGTTATTGCTACCCACGCAGAACTTAGGTTAGCCTTTAGACGTTTAATTTTTCGTCCACCTCGAAAATGGAGAATCTAAAAAAATTCACTTGTACCATGTGATGCTTCGGGTATTTAAAGGCATCACCCCACGAATCTGAGGTGGTGCGGATTTCAGGTGGAGTATACGTATACGGGATAGTAAATTATGAAGAGGGAGGTCATTTCGTCCATTTCTTCCGAACTGCCGCAAAAAACGGCCTGGAAGATGCGGCGCGTGCACAAGGCTGGTGCGCTCCAATCGAACTCCTTGTAGAAAATAGCGCGACGGAACGCCCGAAGCCGTCTTCTGGGCCGTTTTTACGGCAATTAAGAAGCAACGGACGGGATTTTCCGTGGCTACGGTTTGAAAAAACAACCAGTGTGCATCGCGAAGAAGTGATGACCTATCGAGCGGTTAGAAATTGGTCTGTCAAACTTCGTTCTGGAGATGTAACCTTGAAAGAAGAACCAACGGAGTCGCCCTTTAGACTTCAATAACGATATTTTGAAGTGAATAGTGGAACAAAATTCACGTCATTTAACGAAAGAATTAGCAGATAAGCACGATGCGCCATAATCAATTTTTCATTATATTTTATGTTGTTGAAAAATAAATCTATAATAAACAAAACAAAAATTATTTATTGCTTAACCTAATACGTACATCCATACCTCTATTCGCTTAGAGATCTCAACTCTTCAGCACTGTCAATTTCGGCTGTCATCACACACCTCATCAAGACATTCATCGAGAAGAATGTAATTGATATGCTTAGTAAGAAGAGCTGTTTTCAGTTCAGTGTCCAGTATCGGATTTTCGTGGAAGAAACGTAATACACGAGAACAAGCACAATAAACATGGAAAACAGGAGGAGGATAGAATGCACAGCAATAGCCCGTCGGTGCAACTGCTTGGAACCTAGCGAAACCACCGGGTTATGGGCGGAGACAGAGAATCGGGTAGCTTTTATTTCGGCTGTATAGTGGACATTGCTCATAGCTCCGAACTACTGAGTCAATCCGGAGATTTATTGAGCAGCTGTATGTTCTCGAAGATTCTCACAATCGCATTGAATGCTTCGGAAAAATGATGGCAATATTCTTCAGTGGGGTTCGGGAAAAAAAAATTGCCGAAAACTCCCCTTTTATTTCCCTCACCGCTCATAGTTAAGAGTGGCGCAAAACTCGGCAGAAACGAGCTCATTAACATTCAAGTCACTTTCCATGGTCATTGCAATTAAAATTAGATACTTAGTTTCTTTAATTGAATCGAACACAAGGTTTTTATAATTCTTTATTAAAATCCTTGGAATTATCCTTAAGATTAGAATATAATATTATATGTTATATTAATATATTATATTGAAGCAAATCATTAGATTAATGCATCAATATACCTGAATGATTATTTAAATCAATTAAAATACTTATATTAATTGTTAAGCACAAATTATTGCCTACATAATTACTGCACAACAATGCAATTGTTTGCGTTCCAATACTTGACATAAAATCTTGCCTGATTTATGTTTTGTGGGCCTACACTTCAATTTAGAACAACGATTTTCGAATAAATAATAGATTTTCTGGAATTCTTTTGAAATCTTTTTTATGGGGGACCATTGGGTAGCAGGAAAGATTCCATTTTATTCTTTATACCTTTTTTCGACAAAAACAAGGTGCACTCCTTTTTGGAAAAAACGGAACTGTCTGTGGCTAACTTTTATAAAATAAAGATTTGGCGACAAAACTCCCCTTTTCTTCAGATTCAATGAAACCTGGTATTTTTTTTTTAATTTGGCATGAAATCAACTGACTGTGGAATGGGCAAATTCCTACTCCCACTCAAACTATGTGTCCTAGAACACAGTTGTGTGAATCAGAAGAATAACTCACAATGATTGATGTGTTGAAGGCAGAAATGACATCCATTAATCATTTCCATCATTAAGAAACTGAAGACTTTCCTCGCGAATAACAGATTTCCGCTCCAGATCTTTCTTTGGAGCTATCTTTTCTTGCTCTTACCAAAATGATAAGATCAGGGCAGATTTCATCCTTCTTTTAGTTTTCCCTACTCATTAAAATTAGAGCATTCAAGAGAAAAAAGAGAATTTTATGTGATACTACCCAGTCAGGGATTAAGCAGTATTGTTTTTAGTTATTTATTTTGGACTCTTTTTATTGATTTAAGCTATTTTTTTAAAGTAATTTTGTGAGTTAACACTAACATTAACAATAACATTAATTAATTTACGTTTGTCGTATCCGAAGGATAAATATTGAACAACAACTTTCAAATCAAACCCAACTTTTGAATCAAACTATTCTAAATATGTATGAAGGTGAAAAAACAAAGAAAAAAGTTATATCTCTTGTGTTCTTATTTTTGTTTGGTACAAAAATATTTTTCAAACCAATCCGTAGGTGTGCTTCATGTTTTGCTATTAAATACAACTCGAAAAACGAAAGTGTTTAAAGTAAATCTCTCCGCTTAATTGAATTGAACTTGCAAAATTTACACAGTTTTACGAAATGTGCTGAACAGATGTCGTTGAACCTACGCATTACGTCAATAGCAGTGTACAACAACCTCAGTTTTTCTCAAAATGCATAAGGTTGCACCATAAAGTGCATCTATTCCAAGCGACATGCGATAAGAGGTCGAAGAGCGGTGGAATACTGTGGCAGCAGAGTCCCATCGGTGATACGGTAGGAAAACGTGTGGAAAGAAGCAAGAAATAGACGGAGCTTCAAGATTGTTTATTATCTACGTAGCTCCTGATTACGAGTATGCCGTAAGTTTTGTCTTATGGTGAGAAATCAACGCGAATCCTACAAACACCTTTTCCCTCTACGGAGATGTAACCGTGGAATGTACTAATGAGAGAAATGAAAAGGCGAAGGTCGCGGAAACTGTTTCCCGTTTTCAGGACACACATATATCAAAACTAAATTCTAGAAGTATATTTGAAATCAGAGGCTCACTTGAATGCTATTTTCAAATTTTCATTTTGCTTATTCTCAGGGATCAGAACGGTTTGCGAAGGATTAATCCGTCTGAAGCGGATCCTGGGACCCAACTTATTAACCATGTTGTAGGTGAAACTGAGAGTTAACCTTCAAGTACATTTGGTTACGTTCCGAATGACCGCGATGTAGAAAAAGCTTAAAATGTTTTTATTGTAGCATTTTGCTTCGATTAGTAATAAATCCTAAAATAACGAATACCCTTTACCTCAGAATATCTGCACCTACGACCTCAAACCTACTAATCACCCAATAAATTGCCCTCATAAATACTCTTATAGAACTATTGCAGAATCTGCAGCTAAAAGAAAATGAACGCAGTGAACTGTAAAAACCATCCCGAGGATATTTTTCGTAGTCGTAAATGTTACAATCCCGGAATTCCTCTGCAATACTTCTTACAAAAACATAACTGGTTCGTTGAATTCTTTCCCGGAGCAACAACTGGCAATGATTTATCGGTTTAGTGTCATTCCATTTGCGAAAGTATGAAGAGAATGTCGGATACATTATCTCAAAGGCATTCGTACCGTTTCCTTTAGGATAATTCCAATTTTTACGACAGAACATAGAATTTGGGTATCTATCAGTAAGTAACTGAACGATATGAGCCCACTCACAAAACGAACCAGAAACTCGGATATTTAGTCCAAAAAATTCTATCCATTTTTTTTTGTCGAATGGCATGTCTTACAGTGCAGTAAAACAGTAAAAGAGTATAGTAGATTATACAGTAAAAGAGTCGTGAGGGTGGTGCTGATATAGTAGCTGTAAACTGTAAACGGGCCGGAGAGGCCGTTTCTCCTTTAAGAACACATTTGTCGCTTTATTTATATTATAATTAACTTATTATTGTTCTTATTTATTATATTTATTACTGTGTTTACCATTGATTTTATTTTTATTCTATTGTATTTTTATATTATATACCACACCTTATTTATTTGTCGCTTTATTTATTTATCTCTGCAAGCCATATTGCACTACCTGTTCACCTTGTTCTCATTAGCCGACAAATGCATCCGAACCCTACTGATGAACTAGAAAAAAGGTGGACTTCGAAACTTTTGATTTCGTTGAATGTAATTGCTGATCGTTGATCTTGCTTCGATTTTCGATTGGGCTTCGATTTAGGCCTCACTTCAACAGAAGATTTAAAATTTCATTTTTTTCTTTATTCTGACATCTCCTGAAGGAGCTCTCTGCCGATAACATGTTTCTGTGGAGCACACAATCTTGAAGGATTTTAATGAAACTAATGTTAATTACAGTACGAAAAATTTAATCAGAGATCACATAACAGTGGAACACCTTCGAATCTAAAAACATCCAGGGAGAAGCCGAATACAGACATCTAAAACTATTCGCAACAACAATTCTGGAAAAAGGAGAGGAGATTATCCATTGTTTTTCCCAAATATTCGTAGTTCATCAGAACTCTGATTCCAATTTTAATATTTAATTAATTCTTTCTTAATTTCCATTCCAAACCACTTTTGCTCAAACAGCTACCCAAATATTCTACTGAACATCCATTCCAAATGTTCGAATATTCGAAGAAGCAAATGCTGGGATTATTATAAAGTCGAATATTAATCACATACGGAGTAATTGTCTATTCGAGTACCCAAAAAGAGGTTCGAATAAAAAACCCCCGTTGCTGTGGATATGTTTACGAAAAACAATGCAGTCGAGCAGTAGAATCAATCCAAAGTAGGCAGGAAAATATTTGCTGGTGATAGTTTATCGACTTTCTCACTTCGTGGACGGATTCCTGTTTTAGTAGGAGCTCGTAGAATCCCTGAAGCGAGATCTGTGGAAATTCCAAGAAAAATCGCCATTTTATTACTTCACTCCTCACTACCACTTGCGCTTTTCTCGTATATTCGGCGCACATACGTTGTCCAAGAACATAGAAATATTCGGTTCAAACCGTTAATGACCAGTCCCAGTTAAAGGCATCACCCCACGAATATTGCGTGGTTTTGATTTTGGAGTATACCTATATTGGGTCGTAGATTGTGAATACGTGAATAGGGCTGGTTCCGCTCATCTTTCCCTGCATCACTGTAAACAGACGAGTTCGGATTGCGATTCCTTACGACGTCCTCTATTGCAACACGCCACCCTTGCGCCCCGCCCCCGCCTGCTATTTGAATATGATGAATTGCCTGTTAGGGCGTCCAAATGGATTTTCGACGAATCGCAGGTGGGGCAGTGCACAGGGGTGGAGCGTTATAATGGAGGACGTCGTTAAGAAACAGCGTTTTGGAGCCGTCTGCTTACAGCGAGGCAGGGAGAGATGAGCGGAAACACCCTTATATTCATAACCTACGACCCCATATAGGTATACTCCAACGAAAATCCGTACTAGGTCAGATTCGTGGAGCGACGCCTTTCAAATTCTAGTGAGCTCAAAAGTAATGCGTTTTTCCGTCACCTAATGACCATAATTAGCTCTTCTGAGGGCAAAGTTCTAATGAATTCCACTTACCCTGCTCATAGATACTTCTGCCAAGCAATGGTGCACCAACTGGAGGAATCCCATAACCTCCATATCCTAGGCCTAAGCCAGGTCCGAAACCTAGAGCATGAGGTATCAGGGTGCGGAGTATATGTGAATAAAAAGTTTTAAAAAAGAAAAAATAGGAGAAATACACGTACCAACTCCGTAGTCTACGCCCGTCGCACAAGTGCCGCACGATAACGCACACATTCGTCGCATTACAATAGCATTAGTGGCGCATTGACCTAAGACACGGATCTACTCGTTCCGAGCAAAAAAATTTTTCGAATCATGTGATCTCCTACCCGTACTGGCCCAAATCGGACATTGCATGTTAGTGTCTACGCACATTCCGCTCACAGCTGGATCCACAACCATTCTGAATTCCCTCCAATTTCAATCACTTATAAAATTCCAATGAATTCAATTAAATTTTGATTATTCATTGTTTTGCTCAGTTCCCTCAATATTTTCACAGACGCAGCACGCAATCAAAAACCTTATCGATGACTCACCCTGCCATTGCGTAAGCATTTGCGGCGTTGTACGGCTCCACGTTCATTCCGTACATCGACGAACCCCATCCTGGAATTGACGACAAGCGTTTAGAACTCGTTGTTCTTTAATGAACTTTAGATTGCTTTAAAAAACCGAGATTAGATTTGTGGAATGAATCCGTTTCAACATTTCACGTGGTTTCAAAAAAAAAAAAAACTCGGAACGTTCAGGAAAAACAAAGAAAGATTCGAGGCTGATTACAAGTAATCTGATCAGTGATCCCGTGCAAGCCTCTTTCTACAAGCACCGCTTATGCTTTCTCATCGATTTTCTCTGTACAGAATTCAATGTTTATGACAGTTCGGGCGAATGTTTACGATAGTTTATCACGAGTGTCGCTCATGTTTTGTTATTGTTTTTCTTTACAGGATTCATTGTTTATGACAGCTCGGGAGGACTGGATGCAAACGTCAGCTGTGGGTTAATTTATGTAATAGTGCGATTTCAAGTCAGCGGAACCCCGCTGAACTTCGAATTTGTTTCGTGAGAATCCGCTTGCCGCACAAAAATGATGGGAACATCGTGTCGAGAATTTGGCGAATAAAACACTTGGATATCGTTGAAATGGGAAACACAAAGGATATTTTTTGAATGATTTGCTTGAATCGGTTGATATTGATATTGAAAAGGTATTGATCTTCTTCATTAACTAACAGCTAACGTTTCGGCGTTATCGCCTTCGTCAGAGCCTCGAAAATCAACTCATCACTAGCTTAACCTCTCAAACGCCTCATCACCCTACAGAAAGCATTCAAACGATGGGGAAACTCGACAAGAACAACACATCAGCCAGTGCTTACTTCGCCTGTCAAGTGTTGTAACGTAACAGCCAACCACAGCTATGACTGGTTTTTGTAAGGGAGCCTATACTATACATAGAGCCTTGTGCCGTTGATCAAAATCCTCACAAATTTTGGTATGGGGCTTGTTCGTTTGTGACTGTAATGCACTCATCCTTTCTGTTCACTTTGGGAATTGTCGGAGTTATCCTAAATGCTTCGAGTGTTCTGCGTAGTGTGATCTCGGACTCAAAGTATGGTATCGTAGCTTCTGCCTCTATTTCGAAGTGTTCATCACGTATATCACGGTGGGGTGGAATGTTTGAATTTCGCGATTCCTGATAGACAACTCCGTACTGCTCTGCTCAAATCATCAGATATAAGGAAGAGTGAAAAAGGTCTTCTGGGTCGCCCACGGCGTTGGATCTTCGACAAGGAAGCCGTGCCTGCCGAGCAGCACAGTCTCCTGTCGCAGTCGGGTACCCATTGAAAGTAGCCATTTTATGAGCCCGGTTTACACACCATGTTTTCCCTGGGCGCTCGATGCCACCCTTAAAACCGTTCTGTACATGTCACCTACAACGTATTTTTTCATTTTGCTTGGATGTGCTGAAAGCTAGGGGACTAAGATGTTTCTGCTAGTGGGTTTTCGATATCACTTAGTCTCTTCCATATTCCATTCCCCAAATAGATGTGCATATTCAGGAAACCCAACCAGTTGTCTGCTGATTTCTTCCTTGTGAACTTAATTTGCGGACACTGCTGGTTGAGAAGATTGAAACACTTGTCCAATTTTGCTTGCGTTGCGCAAACGACGCAACAGCCATCTATGTATCGACAATTCAGCAGTGGTTTTCCATCCAGTGTATGCTTTTCGATTCTCGATTACATGAAGACTATGGCGAGAATGGGTGCCATACTTCATCCATAACCAGACCTCTAAGCTGTCGGTAGTACTGTCCCGACAATCGATAAATAGAGAAGTTTAGGCACTCGTTTAGCAGTGACATGATCCGTCATGCCATGTCAGTGCTCAATCCGTGTAGGTTTAATGAACCCAGCAACAGTATTCTTGGAAAAAAATCCTAGAAAACTAGCTACGTTTTGCCTTTCATAATTCTTCTCTGGGATCTACTAAATCCCAATAATGATCATTATTGCTTACATTACATTTTATTCATTATAAAAATGACAATACTTGGAGCAAATTTTCAGTTAAAAATGGAGATTGTGCATCAACATATAGTTGATTATGTTTTCCGGAGCGTCAAGCAATCATATTTCAACTAAACGATTTTCTAAAAAGAAAAAAAAAACACAAGGGGTATACGTTTCAAGAGATCAAAAGGGAATTAGGAAAAAAGCAACCGTTTAGTTTAATATCTTAGCTTTTTTGAAACGAAGGAATTTGTTGTATTATTAATCATAGTAATTATAGTTAACAGACTAATTATTATTATTCAATAAACAAAACGGTTGCTCGTAGTAGCAGCTTTTTACGCCTTTTTTTTTACCAATGTTCCCGAATAATCTAGATAGAGAATGTATGTATTTGTAACCTGTGCACTGTAGATTTAAGCTGTACATTTAAATTACAGTTATGGTTTTAAAAGCGAATTTATAAACATAAAATAGTGATAAGAGGATGATTAGTGTGCTAGACTAGGAAACAAAACAAGCGTACCAAGTCTCGACAAGTAGCCGGAGGCAACAGGGAACAAGGGAATTGGACATGGAAAGCCTGTAACACATAGCTAACATAAACAGCAAACGAAAACATTAAAACATCAACATTCACATATTCAGCACATAAAATCTCAAAACGCTTAGAAAGAAGTTACTAAATAGCATTCTATTACACTGTTTACACATCAATTACCGTCTCCACCTGAAAGTTTCAGCAGGAATTTGATTTGCGTAAATAAAATGCTATTTTGCCCGAAACTCAATATGTGTAAGAGGTCATAATTCCTGACATGAACACATTTATAGTACGAGGTAAAGTGAAATTCTCACTACTGATAAATCTTGTTCAACAGTATGCCTGATTCTAGTATACTGTAGGATTTTATGTGTTTTTTTTGAATATTTCATTATCTTTGCATTTTGTACGTGACGTATGGCACTGTTATCACTCGTAGAAGATTTTGTGAAGGATGACGAGGTCGAGAAGAAATTATTTACCAATCCAATCGTTTTCACTGATTATCCTTACATCTACTAAATTATTATGCTGACACTTTTCGCCACATGTAATTATCCTTCACATTTTTCCCTCCTCCAGTCCAAAAACAATATCAATTTTTATAAGGAAAAAGGATAAGCACCAACGAAAATTTCGCTGATAAGCCAATCACTGCATCGCGCACCCGCCCTTGTATCTCATCGCCCTCCCTCTTCTAAACGTACAAATTCCTATTTCAGATAACCTAAAGCAAACAACAGCAACTTACCATATCTTCCGTAATAATTCCCATAATATTGAGCAGAAACGAACGATATCAACAGCAGCACTGAAATCATCATCGAATAATTCACCGACAATCAACGTTTGAGCTGCGCTACTGTATTTTCGATTGATTCATTGTTTTCGAGTTATGGTAGCATTTTTCCTTTGTTTTTATTCGAAAATCGCATGAAAAGCCAGTTTGTGAGCAAGTAATTGCGAAAATAGCTCTCCTACAAGTGCAAAGGATTTTTTCCGTATCATCGCTCTCCAATACACCTATCCCTGCATGTATGTGTTAATAACATTGGTTTGCTTATAACATAGCTTATTTTTGCTTCAATTTTTTTTACAAAACATACTCAATCCGCAAAATCGAAAGAATTCATTGCACTGAGGAATTATGTCACATCGATATCTGTTATGTTCATCGATGGATGTTAGAAAAAGGAGCTATAAAACGCACTCACCCAACCACACGTTGACCATCATTACGTATGAAACTAGCCGTTGCGTTAGCTTTTTATACGAGAACCGATGCGTATAAGCTTAACGTGAGCGAAAATCTCCTCAAATCGAGAATTACGATAGCGGTTGACTGGTCCATGATGTGGTTTAGTTTGGATAAACGAGATCTCACGTCCACGTAACATAGTGCGCCCTCACCCATGCGTGCCGACTTTGCGGAACCAGTTATCGCGGATGTCCTGCGGTTATGACAAATCATACACCTTTTTTTATTTCCAGAGGGAGTTCAGCCCTAAACTGCATACATGTGCGACGTGTAGCTGTCCATGAAAACTCTTTGTTTAGAATTCCTAAATTTTATAATAAGCAGCGGTTATCGGAGAGAAGTGACAGGCGAAAGGGTAGTGAGGAAATATTATTTTTGCTCAGATTTTCTTTATTTTCTCTTCATCTTTCCTCCGATTTTCTTTGTTTCATTTATGTTTGCTTTAGTGATTTAGTGATAGCGTTTCTGTATTCTGCATCGTTGATTATCTGGTTATGTAAAATGCATTGGGAGACAACTAATGCGTAGTATAAACGATGAGTTCTTGAACAAGGCGGCATTATGATAATTAATAGTTGCTTGAAGTTCGTATTGACTTCAAAAGTGCGACCTTTTTTATGATTCTGTTTTCTATTCTTCTAAAGAAAATAATCTTTTTTAAAAAATAGAATTGAAGTAGACATAAGGATACACTTATCGAAGCAATTGTTCACAAAGATTCCTATAAAAGTGAAAGATCAGACAGTCTCACGCTAGTTTCGTTTTTTAATAATTCTCGTTTCTCTCTGCGGAAATTCTAAGTTCGTATTGCATGATGTGCCTTTTACCAATGGGAACACAAAGACCTGAAGAAAATAAGACAAAATTACTGCGGCACAATAATAGCTTTGTTTTCAAGGCACTTGGTTTGGTTACCATACATGACGTTGATGACTTCATCCCTTATGCTATTAAAAAATTCATTGGATAGGTTTGAAAAGAAATTTTAGTTTGTACAGTGTCCGAGTATTTTTGAGTTCAGAAGGCCTAAATCAAAATAAAAACGGACTGATTATTTTTGATTTCTAAGCCCTATGAAGGAATACAGATCAAAAACTGAGCTCCACAAATCCATGCTAAGTTCTTTCCACTACTCAGCTCTTTTTCTCTTTTACCATTCCCCTCTTCTTGTTGTCTTCATTTGTGGCAGGCAGCGGCCTTCTGCAAACCTCAATCACGATAACAAGTTTATCCAAAAAAAAAAGACGAAAATCCAGGATTTATTTCACACAGTTCATTTGACACTGGTTTTGTTAGGCCATTACAGTTTCGTTCATTAAAGGCAGCGTATCCCAAAACTGATGTAGATGGGAAACATGTGGAAAATATCGAGTTGGGGGTGCACATTACGAGTATGTGTGTAGCCCCATTTTCCCGTAATCATCCTGAAAAACGGCGTGGAAACTGCATTTACTCCGACGAGATGCCTGCAAACGCCTCTTTGCACACGAACTGCGTCCATGCGCGAGCGGTCAAGGACCGATGATGTCTCCTTACTAGCTTTTTCAGGTAAAGCTGATGAATAGGCTGCTGATGGAGCTGGAGCGTCTAGAAGGAGGCACGTTCTAACGTACATCGTAGGAACAAATGCCTTCGGTCCTACGCTCTTTCTTCTGAAAGATTAGAGGGAATCGAGTGGCGCCACGTTCATACTCGAAAACTAACACACCAAACTTTATATTTCTCCACACGTCTCCTAATTACGTCCATTTAAGGAGAAGGTGTTGTAAAAGACGACAAAAAGTAGTACTTCGGAACAAAGAAACTACTCATAATAAGGGTGGCGTTGGGAGGATACTTCCAGATTCTGAGGTGATGAAATCCATTTCCGAAACGCAATAAAATATAAAATATCACTTAAAATTCCATTCGTCGCCGGCTGTACTTCGATAGAATACAAATTATGCCTCTTAAAGATTTTCTTGAGGCTCCCAGAGTTGAGTGGTCGACCGCGCACTCCACACCATTAAAGGTATTTATCAGGATATTGACGATATTGGGATCACTTTACGAATAGATAGGGTGCGGGTGTAGTACACGACTATGTGCGTTATCATTGTCAATTCGCCCAAGTAGTCCAGAAGAAGCATGAGAGAGAGACAATTTATTTACAATTTTTTTTCTCGTGCTACGCGATGCAACATGGCTTTGAAACTAACAGCATAATTAGTTATTTTGATGACTATGGAGAAATAATGTAAAATAATAATAGAAAGAAAAGAAAAAGGAAGCTACATAAGTTGGAGTTGCTCAGTGATAGCCGTTATGTTCAGCTGAAACATCACATTTCGTGGTCCTCACGATTCTGTGCTGTAGTCGAATGCATTGACGCTTCCTAGAGGCTCCAAACACTTTATCCTTTAAGAGACTATTTCTACGGGAATTAGAGGCAAGAAGAAGTTTTTCAAACTTCTTCCTTCTAGCCATTCTTCCAATGCCCAGGAGCACTTTTCACAGAAAAGAGCGAGCAGTAAGATTCTCGGTGCTTTGAATTATTCTTTGGAAAATGAATCCCATTTCACTATTTCCATGCCAAGGCATGCAATAGATTCAGTTACATGTATAGTAAATTTGCAAGATGAGACTTCTCTTGTGTTAGTTTTTTTTTTGTTCGTTCGAGTTAGTCTCAATTGGGGTCCTAAGGCTCAAAGGCAGCATACTACGAATCTGAGGTGCTGCGGATTTCAGGTGGGATATTCGTATACGGGGTAGTAGATTATGGGGACGGGGGTAGTTCCGCTCATCTCTCCCTGAATCACTGCAAGCACCCGGCCTCTGAATGCTATTTTGCACGGCGCCATCTATTGCAACGCTCCACCCCTTGCGCCGCCTCCGCCCTGCGATTCGTCGAGAATCAATTCAGACTGCCCCGATAGCCAGTAAGGGACGCCAGGCGTGCAAGGGTGGCGCGCTGCAATAAAAGGCATCGTAAAAACAGCATTCTGGAGGCGACTGTTTGCAGTGATCCAGGGAGAGATGAGCGGAACCACCCCGTCTCCATAATCTACGACCCCGTCATGGATACTCCACCTGAAATCCGTAATCACTTCAGATTCGTGGTATGCTGCCTTTAGGAAGGCCTCGCTAGTGCTTGCACATAAGTCGTTTAGTTATTGGAAGATAAAAAAAACCTAGAACCAAAACCAAAACTAGAGAGCCTGGAAATTTTAGCGTCACTCAATTCACTTCAACTCAGACTTCGATTGAGGCTTATGGACATGCGTGCAGCCTAACAATGACTTGCCGGGGCTGGCCGATGTGTCAAGTCAGTGTTTTTATCCTCCCAGACAAGTCCGGTACTAGTCTATCGAGCCCGGAGGGAGCACTAGGACGGATTCGAACCTCCGATCGATCGTGTGGACAGCGGAACCTCTTGCCGCCTGTGCTACACCAGTCCAAATATAACAGAGTGATCTAAATGTAAAACGATAGGTCCAGTTAAAATTCAACTCTTTAATCGATGAGAGTTAAATGCATCGCAACGTAATTACCGACACTCGTGACCCCTGGGGATATGTTCGGATAAACGCTGCCGGCCCCTCATCATACACACCACCATGACTCGTCTTCGAGTTTCCCGCCGTCGCAGCGTTTTCGAAATCAGACGGAATAAACGTCGGAAATCACGGCAGGCACGCTGTGCCGTCAGTGTTATGCGTCTCGTCTTTTCCTCTGGATCTAAGTCAGTATAATTCCAGGTCTTAAATGTTATGGCAGTTACATTGCATACTACTGCCGGTGACATAAAGATCGAACTGTTTTGTCAGGAGTGCCCAAAAACTTGTGAGGTATTGTTCTTGACGTGAATATCTATCGAAAATTATGCGATTACTTTGTGTAAAGCTTTTCGTTTAGAATTTTCTTGCTCTCTGTGCTAGCGACTACTATAAAGACAACATTTTTCACAGGTAATTCATGTCCTCAAGGATTTTTCTAGAGTATATGTTCTTATGGAATTACTATTATGAAACAAAACGAAAGCACTCTTGTAATAGAAATTTAATTCGTCTAATTCAGAAACATCAAGGATTTTATGGTCCAGACAGGTGACCCAACAGGAACTGGAAAAGGAGGTAACAGCATCTGGGGTGGTCCTTTCGAGGACGAGCTCTCTGTAGAGCTTAGGGTAAGCTAGTTTTCATGTTGGGTTCCTTTCGTGAACTCGTGCGTATTCATTGGTTTTCAGCACGAAGGTCGAGGTATAGTGTCTATGGCAAATAACGGACCTAATACGAACAAATCACAATTCTTTATCACCTACGCTAAACAACCTCATCTGGACCTGAAATATACAATTTTTGGGAAGTGAGTGTTCATGAACCCCTTGTTCTATTGTTCGATCTGTTCGAAAGTTTCCTTCATAGCTAGCTAGCTTCATGTCAGCAATGGTAAGAGTTTCCGCTTTGTATGCTAAACTAGTCAGACCTTTCGTCCCTCTGGATTCGACGAATTGACGTCGACTTGTGTAGGACGACGTAGACAGTTGCCTGATACATCATGTGACGCTCGTAAACCATTGTTTATATCCCTAACGCGTGCGTGATACTGAATTGAAGTTGAACCTATTGGCAGATCTTAGAAGTTGATGTCAAATACTTTATACCTTATTATTCAAGTTAAGGGTAATTGATGGATTCGATGCACTTGATGAGCTTGAGACTATCAAGGTGGATGCGAAATATCGGCCCGTCGTGGAACAGAGGTGAGCTAATAGCAAATACTTCCCTTCTTTTTTGGATTTTTATGCATTCGTTTCCAGGATTCGCGATGTCACGATTCACGCCAATCCTTTTGCGGTCTAGTCCATCAAATACTCACTGCAATGTAAAGTCAAAGGAAAAATACATGTAAACATTCTAAATTCTTCGCATATAGTAGGGTCTAAATAGTCGATGCACAGATTTCGGCCTCTCTCGACTTCTCAAGAAAAAATCGAAGCTCAGAAGTCTAAAATCAAACAATCTCAAGAGTACTTTGATCAGTATATTGAAGAATACTACGACTACGATGAAGAGGAAGAGGATACACCCGTTAAACATGAAGTAGTTGAGGAACAGTTAAAGTGAGCTTTGTTACTTGAAAGAATGCAAGAAGTTTTTGTTTTTTCTAATGCACATGTTATTATGATTTAGTGTGGAATCGTTGGATGATTTAGTATCTTTGTTAAGAAGAGAACGAGCTTATGATATTGTTGTTATCGCATTAGGTGCGGATGGGCCTGGTATTGTGGATACTATGGTAGGAATTTCAAAGTAATAGTATTTTTCTCATTGTAAACATTATCGCATTATCAGTAACATTATCAGTTAAGTAAATTACAATCACTGCCATTATTGAGATGCATTAGTTTTGTTCTTACTCGTAAAATCTTGCGTCATTACATGCATCACGTTATTCACAAAAGATTTTTTTTTAACCTAGGGACTCACGAAAAGTGTTATGACCTTCACATTTCAGTCAAGTCGTCTGGATTCATCATTTTTGTTGTTCGGTATGGACTTTAACACTTCTTTCTTCTTTTGTTTGGACTGACGTTTCAAACGAGGTTTGCTCTGGATCTGTCTTCGACCTCCTGTCGAGAGCAGCAGTAAAAATCTTTTCTGAATAACATGATGTATGTAATGATGAAAGGTTTTACGAGTAAGAACAAAATTAATGCATTTCAATGATGACAGTACTTTTTTCTTTACATCTCATCTCTTTCCCAACTAATACCTTAATACCTTGGAACTTCTAGGTAATATGTACTCCATTCAATACTAGACACGGTGCCGCTGTTGCTGAAGTCCTAAGGAAAGCAGGAAAGCAAACTGATGAACAAGTAATTAGCTTATATCTTCTCTATGTAGTTATCATAACATCATAGTAATGCTACTGATGTCTTTTTCTAAACATTAGCTTCGATTCTGACATTTTCTGGCACTTTTTTTTTCAATACCTCTTGTGTGCATTGATTGATTTTAGCCGAGAAAATACACAGTGCGACACAACTTTGGATGGTTTCAAATCGAACTGGGGAAAATACAGGTATCTGTCCCTCTGTCCTTTCGTAAGATGGCAAGTTGAAGCATCGAAACTCGACAGTGCTGAACAGGAACTTAAGCTGTGCTACCACTTCTAGGCACACTTTCTTAATTACTTTTATTCCTCTCATATGTTACACATGCTAACTCACTGATACCATTGTCTCATGTCAGTGTCGTGAATTGTACAATTGCAGCAACTGTATTTGAATCGTGGTTTACTTTTTTGAACAGAACTAAGGTTGTTATAGACCTTTATTCTGTCTAACATTTCGGCATTGCCACCTTCTTCAGAGCCTGGGGAATAAAAGACACGTATTATATATCCCCTCAAACGCCTCGTCACACCACTAAGCAAAGACATTGTCATCAAACACAACGTCAGAGAAACGACTACAATAACGCTCACCTTTGTAGCGGTAAAGCCGTGATGTTAGTGGACCAACAGTTGTTAGAGCTGCAACGCCAAGATGCCACTTGCATGTGACCCCGTAGTCAAAACCTACATAGGACTGGTGCGATCTAATTTGTTGGTCACAGCTATGCATTCTTCTTTAGGTGTTACAATTGTATTTTTAACTGTTATGAAGAACGCTCCCATTGTTTTTCGCATCAGAAGTACGGGTTAACGCGCCAAGATCATAGCTGTTATAGTGAAAGTGGCGTTGTCGTGACGCTGTCTGCGATCAACAGCTAAGGGGGTTGATGGTTTTGACTTTACGAGCCCATATAGGTGCTCCTTCACCCGAGTGCATAGTCCTTTCCGGTTTCGCCGATGCACTCAGCCCACATAACTAACAGGTGATTAGATAGATAATAACCCCGTTCCAAGACCTTTGCTGGTTTTGACCTAAGAGTGAAATGCAAGGGACATCGTTATTACTATTAGCAGCGCAACTCTGACAACCGCTGGTTCGCTAACATCACGGTTTTATGGCTATCAAATTGAGCGCTGTCGTGGTCCACTTCTCCGACGTTGTCTTTGAGCAATCTGTTTGTTAAGTCATATATTGAGGGATGACGAGGCCTCTGAGAGAATAGATTATGTATGTCTTGGATTTTCCAGGCGCTGAAGAAAGCGGAGACGCCGAAACGTCAGACAGAGAAAAGGTCTGTAACAATCTTGATTCTGCTAAAAGAAAAAGGTAGTACACTTTTCAAACTCTACAATTCCAAGATTCAAAGCAGGTCGAACTTGAGACTTAGTCATTAGCTAGTAGTCATTAGCTTTCTCTTTAACGTGTTTGTTGTTGGAAGAGACTATTTCCCGTTAATTCTATTATTTCGTTGCCAGGTGCATGTAATGGGTGAGGAAACTCGTCAGCGATTTGATCTCGAAACACTCTGGGGAGTGAATGATGTAGTTGAAGAAGAAGAAGACATACCATTGATACCGCCACCGAAGGAAAAGTCGTCGTAGGCCTTTATATATATTGCTCAACTACTCATGTACTCTTTTTATTCTTGTAGACATCTACAATTCCTACAAATACTTGTCAAGAGTCGGTTCCATTGTTCATTCACCTCTTACCAGACTCTTTTTGTTAATGTTTGTTCTATTTTTAATCAAATGCAGGATTTGCATCGACTCTAACTTTTGAATTAGGTAGCCACACTTTAGTAGGTAGCCACACTTTAGCGATGTTTACCTCTTAGTTGTTATCATGATTGTTCATACAAAACTATTGTTATAACCTTGTTCTTCTTCTGATCTAATCGCTCTGTTTAAAGAAACATGGAGAGAAACGAATGTACGACATAGAACTCATTCCTCTCAAGAAGGAAGGAAAGCTATTGCCTGTGTCGCTCCAAAAGAAACCCTTCGAAACTGTATGCTATTTCCAAAACTCGCCCGCTGGGGGCACATTATAGTGATGAAGAAATGCAGCAGAGTGAATTTGATTGCTCAAGAATTCTTCTTCTACTCATTTCCTTCCTTCCTCATTTTATAACGATTCAAACCTTCATTCAAAGCAATTACGAAAAGAGCAAGTTTAAACAATTGAGCCGGTGTGAAGGTATCGTTTCAGTTGTGCAATTACAACTGAATATCGATGAATACGACCAGAATTTCTCTATTGAAGTAAGCATACGCGTTAGTGCTAATCTCGAATATAAATACTCACGTTATTATATTACGAAAAAATGATGAACCAGAACAAACATTGGGATGAAGAAACTCGTAACTGACAACTGAATTAAGCACAAACACCAAATAGACGATTGCATGGAACAGCTCCAGTTTACCACTAAAAAGGCGATATCACAAAGCGCAGTAGAAAAGAACCTGGGTGTATGACGAGTTTGTTGGAGAGAGATAGACGACGGAGACATAGATTACTCTAAAGACAGAAAAGAACGCGCAAGATGAAGCGTGGAGTAAAAAAGGAGGTTGACAAAAAGTTATCAGCTTAATCTGATGGATTCGGAACATGAGATTAAATACATGTATTCGTTCGAGAGACCTTAGGCACGACATAGTGTAACAACAATTAAACGTCGGCATTAAGCTATATGAAAACGGACGCCCGAACATCAGTTAAGCTCCGTTCCTGTTGAAACCTGCGCGACCTGAAACCGACTGTTCTGAAAAGATCTTGGAAAATCAGGGATCAGGAGAAGATATCACAAGAAAAGTAGGATAGGTACAGTGAGAACAACTCTATACATTGAGCAAAGGACATACCACATAATACATGCCCCACATGACCTTATGAGAAGAAGAAACTACAATTCGAGAACATTCCGAACAACTGATATACGTTATATACTATTCTCGCATGAATTCTACCTCTTTTCTTTTTTCTTTGTTGAACGAGAGCACAAAAGAAACAGGGCAATACTGTAGTGTTGGGTTAAGGAATGAGTCGTGATTTTTTTCGATCTGAAGAACAGAAACACGCAGAACCAAAAAGCATTTCAAAACATTACATATCATTCGATATAGAATGTTGGTCTTTACAAGACAGTAATATCCACATTTCTAATCTTATGAATATTCACTTTTTTTAGATAATTAAAGGCAGCATATCACGAATCGGGTGGTACGGATTTCAGGTGGAGTATCCGTATACGGGGTCGTAGATTATGGAGACCGGGGTGGTTCCGCATCTCTCCTCGAATCACTGCAAGCAGCTGGCCCCTTAATGCTGCTCTGTACGATACCTTCTATTGCAGCGCGCCAACCTTGCAAGCGTAGCGTCCCTTATTGCCTAGCGGGACAGTCCGAATTGATTCTCGACGAATCGCAGGGCGGAGGCGGCGCAAGACGTGGAGCGTTGCAATGGATGGCGTCTTACAAAACAGCATTCTAAAGGCTGCTGTTTGGAGTGATTTGCAGGCAGGGAGAGATGGGCGGAACTACCCTCGCCTCCCTAATCTACGACCCCGCATACGGATACTCCACCTGAAATCTGCACCATCTCAGATTCGTGGTATGCTGCCTTTAAAGTAGTGTCACTTGAATATCAGAGAGACGAAAACGTAGCCTTTTCTTCACTTAATTGTTTATTTCATTTATTTTTCATTCATTCATTTTAATACCTATTCAATTATCTCTTGACAAAACCTCTGAAACAAAGACTAGCACTGTATGACGAAGGACAAATGATTATGAAAACCACTCGACGTTTGTCTTCACGCTTCAATAATTGGGAAGATCTATAAAACGAATCACACATCTGGTCGATTAAATGTCGGAGGTTGAGGAAAAAGTACATCACTTTGTTGTTCTTTTCATCAACTTCAACATATTTCTACTGTTATCCAATAATTTTTCGATGAGTATTATTGGTGTTTTCATGTTTTATTTGTTCTTTTTTAAACTTCCCTCCATGCCCAGCACAAATGTTACAACCAGCTTCAGCCGACCTATTGTCATGGTTAAATGTAAAGAGGAACAGAAGCCAAAAAGGTCCTTTTGAACAAAGGTAGGTGGGGTGTGAAAGGTAAGAAGTAATAGAATTATTTCTAAAAAATTGAATAATATTGCGTTGTAGAGTGAGAATGACATGCAACCCTTTCTATTTATATGTGTACTTTTCACTTCGAGAAAAAGAGTATTCCTCAACCCAAAATTTGATTAACACAAACCAACATACACATTATCGTCTTCACCCAACCGACAAGTAAAGAAAGACTTTAGCAACTCAACACTTAGGAACTCTTACCAGAAAAAGTGGATCAAGCTGTCCAGTAAAAATAATGTATAATGATTCACTTTCTTGTAATATATCGCGCATTTTTTTAAATAATAATAAACATAATTTCGGCCAAAGGAGAACAAACAACGATCTTCCTGTTTCCAACACGTAGCGGCTTCGTTAATAATGTTCTATTAATTTCTCTCAAAGAGCGAAAGAGTAAGACAATACTAAAACAGCGGTTGTGAATCTTTTCAAAAACTCGGTTCACTCAGAAGTTTCTACGTGAAGAAGACGAACCCGAAAGTAATAAGACAACAACAAAGCACAATAGCCTTCGCCGTAGCTTCATTAAAGCAAGTTCACCGAGAGAAATCGAAATCCAAAGGCTAATCAAGAGCATGTAAGAATCTTGCAAAGAATTTCTATGGTGTATCTCCTAAAATTTTGGGCTCGGATGTCATTAACATGAAGAGTAAAAGCAAATAAACCCAACAAAAAAGAAAACTGTTAAAGCAAACAATAGCAGCGGCAATGCGACTATAAATCCCCTTAACCTACAACATTGATTGGATTGTTACTATTGCATGTGGGCTCCACTCTTGCACAGTGAATCTGAACAACTAATATAAATTGTTCTGACCGCAAAATCGTATGCGTCATGACCAGAAGCCTAGTAAAAACATTGAACGAAAATAAAGAAATAAGAAGAGGAAAAATTGCAGTTTTCAACACAAATGCATACCGCGTCTTCGTCCCGCGCTTCCTCCTCTCTCTCCGCTTCCACTGCCCCCGCCGCGCTGTCGACCCTGACGACGTTCCTGGTCTTCAACATGTTCTTCTCTATGCTTCGATTCTTCAGTCCCGGACCATTCCTCATCACTGTATCGAGCGCCATCACCACCTCTGAACGAGTGAGGGGTTAGAGCACAGAAAATGCGCTGAGCTAGAAAGCAAAACCTAAGTCTGGAAAGTCCCTTTTCCATCACTCGGAGAACCATTTCGCCGTCAAATCCACTCATATTCAATAATACCAACAGAATTAACAGTAATAACAATGTATACTAATAGTACCACCCACCGAATTGAGTGATGATCATTTGTGATGACTTTAGTGCTTAAATAAACCGTTACCACATGCACAGGTTTCTCGTGATGAAAATCGAAAGAATTTTGCCGAAGCGAATCGCGGCTTAGCTGCACACGCAACCCAGGATAGTGCGCTAGTTCCAGTGCTTTCTATTAGCTGTGAAATTAGAAATTTCATTCTAAGGTCTAAAGGTTGAATACGACTACAATTTCGGGAAGATACCAAAATTTAGCGACCACCAACGAATGCGCAGCATGACATAAAGAAGAAAACAGCACAGGTAAAAAACAATTACCGCGCAGCTTTTCTTTTCTACAAAATAATGGTACTACAAATAGTACCACGGGAAAGCAAGTGAATTCAATCACAAAAGAATTCCAGCATCGGCCCATGATTCCTAAAAAAGCTTACCTCCAAGGCTTGCCTACATTACTCGAACTTCCATTCGCCGAGCCTCCGTTCTGAGAATTTCCGTTACGATAACCACCTCGACCACGACCACGACGTCCCCGTCTATCAAATCCACCGCGATCCCCATATCCATTGCGTTGAAAGCTATCTAAAAGCATCACACGTTAGCTTAAACTCTGTTAAAGCCCAGAAATCCGTTTACCGTTTCTCTGATAACGCTCATTGTTACTGTAGGCTTGTCGCATCATGTCTTCTATATTATTGCGCAACCCTTCGGTTTCCTTGAGATGATTTATCTGGAAATCCACCAGAAAGGATGCCATTGACGTGGACTCCCTTAATAAAATATTACACAAGTGGATCTCTTTACTAGATATAATTAGCACACATGCTAAATAGTTTCGAATCATAGAAGAAAGCAAAAAAATTAACTTAAAAAAAACACTAACGTTATACATTTGAGTTGCTTGAATCCACTAAAGAGACAGTAAAAAAACATACCTGGTGCCTGTGAAAGTGAAAGGGACTGGATCCATAGTATCATCATCCTCACCAGCGATCTGGACGCGTACAACACCAGATTTGTCGACTATTTCCTACAAGCAAGGTTTCTCAAAATGATGAAAAATTTCGACAAAAAAAGAATAATGAACCTGTATGCACTTTCCATTCTTTCCAATCAATTTACCTACAAGGAATCTCGGTACATGAACACATTCAACACCGAAGTCAAGCTGTGCGCGAGCCTTCTGGGCGGCAGCCGCAGTTTTTGCGAAGATCTGAGAACATATACTGTACTTTCTGATGGACACCTTTATAGGTACAAAGTGAGCAAATAGGGGGAGGGGGAGGAAAAGTATTGTCATTACAAAAAGTTAAAACTACTGTTTGGATTATACTTTTCGAATTCCATAAACCCCAAAAAGATCTGTAACTAGAGACTGTAGAGATTAACACAAGAAGAATGAACATTTAGAAAAAAAACATCCCCGAAATGGTAAGGCCTTCTAATCAGGCGAAAAAGCAGAGATGCAATGTAAACTCAACTGCTTAATTAGACCAAATAGGTAGCAGCAATACAACATAAAACGAATTTCCTGCGAAATGAAACGCAATAAATTGTACGTGATTTTTAACCCATGGCTGTAGATTATTGCAAAAAGATGAAGCACAAGAACTCGAATAGACATGTTTATACAAAAGGGCATTAACGTTATCCGTGAAACATAACACGCTAACTAAAAATTCCCGTAGACTTTTGTGGAAACAAAATCTTCATCAATATGCTGTCAGTGCACTTACAAAAGAAGCCAACTTCGAGCAAATATATGCGGCGAACGACTATGTAAGCAGAGCTCAAAAGCACATACGCACATCTTCAGAGAAAAACGTGTATCAAAACGCACAACTATTGCATTGAACAACCTTAAAAGACACTATATTCACGAATAAAATGAGGCCTTACACCTTCTGCTACCCCAGGAAGGAACATTGAAATAAATACAAAAATCGTGAACGGCCGAACCTTGATAATACATGGCTGCCCGTCGCCACCACCTTCGAATACTTGAATATCGTCGACATCCTCCACATTGCGAGCTCTTTGTATATTCGAACCATGAGTTCCGATTGCCAATCCCATTAAATCAGCAGCAACCCTTAACCGAACGTGGACATTAATTGCAAGTCAAAATATATAGCGCCCAAGCGTATTCAACGCACTCAAATTCATCTACAAATGGAGAGTCCCTATCACTGCGCTGACCCCCATGCTGCAGCATGCGTTCCGCCTCTTCGGCTCGTGCACGTAGTTGATTCTTCAGACGCACGTCCTAAAAAAAGTGATAAAAGTGCTATGAACAAAAGCAGTGAACTTGAAGAGAAATAAGCCGAACTCACTCTAAAGTACATTTCGCTAAGTACTACGGCCTTTTTGAGTGAAATAGTCCCGAAAGAACTTAGCTTTATTTCGCGCTTCTCCTGGAAAGTGAAGACTGTGCGACTGCACATTATATGAACTAACGGTTCAATTACCTTGTCGAATGACATTGCAATATCTTTGACGGTATTCTGGAACTCAAGCAGATTCTTCTCGCTTGAAAAGTAGTCGACAAGGTCTTCCGGAACACCTGAACAGTTCAACGTTCATTTTGAGTTTTGAGTTTGAGATTAAAAGATTTGCAAAATACGTTTCCTCTCAAACAAGAAACTATCATTTTCAACAATCCAGATGAGGAGCTGTACAATTTTCTCCACATGATTCACATCGTCACAATTTACGTGATGTGACTCCTTAATTACAAATATACAATCATTGCTCATTCCATTTATTATGACCCGGTTACATTTGGCCGTGCGGCGGGTGTAGCGCAGTCGGTAAAAGGTTTTGTTGTATGCACGACCGATCAGAGGTTCGAATTCGCAATAGTGCTCACAAAGCCTTTATTGGTATCAGACCTGCCTGGGAGGATAAAAACACTGACTTGACACATTGGCTAGCCTCATTTTCAGTTTTTTCTGTTAGTGTATATGCTAGTTACGTTCGTAAACTTCAAACGACTCTAAACTGATTTTAACGTGGTGGCGCATCATAAGCGGATTGATTAACGCCAAACACTTTATCCTTTATATTCCGCCGTAGTTGCAAAAAGCAACATAATAAGTAAAAAAGCAAGGGATTGCTCAAAAATGAAAAGTAATCTCAATTCATAAAAGTTCTCACGTACTAATTGTATCAGTTCTCAAATCTGCGGGTGTTATTTTCAAATACTGTGCACCACTGGAGCGGCATTTATTCGCAGCGACTACGTCAGTATGTTGTGGTCCCTCAACGGAATCGACAACGATGAAATCGGCCTGTAAGAAAATGAACGTAAGAAAAATGTATTTGAGCTTTCAGGAAATTGGCGAAAAAGAAATCGTGCACCTGCATACATGACTCAGATACGTACGGGTATAATAGAGAAGACTACTTCCGAAAGTCGGAGTAACATGGCTCACCAGTACAATTTCGGAAAATTAAGTCAAAATTATTAAGGTGAGTGTTACACTGTATTTAATATATAACACTTCCTTCCAAAAGGAAAAAAAATCGAAATAGAGGACACTAGGACGGGAATAATCACAGAGTTTTCATGAAAACAACGTTTCCAATCATTTTTGAGACGATCGAACAAGACCAGAAGAATAGCTGACTATTTCAGCTAATTTCGAGTACGGACCTCACAACTACTTCATTCAACGCTTGGTACTCTTTCATCAATTCAAGGCCTACAATCGATACGTCAACGTTACGTTACGCACTAGATGTTTTAGAAGTTTTCTTCTAAGCATATTTGCAGTGCAATTAGGATAACAGACATCAAAGAAAACTTCAATGCCTGTTTCCTACTATCACAGAAAGCCCATCGATTTTTGGAACTGCGAGTTAGAAAAGCGATACAACTGAAATTGAAAAGGAAAATATCATGTTACATCACTTACAGAACTGACCTTAATTTCACGAACAGAAGCTTTCTGCCATCCCGTCTGGCCATTTTGCTGTTGAAATAGTGCCTCAATGATGTCACCCTTGTGGATAGGATGTGAAGTGGTCGCTTGGAGGACACGACAGTTACCGAAGCTTACAGATTCACGTGCGCGCCAGTCTCCAGGGAACGATGTCTGCAATGCGTGAGAAAAATACCAAACAGAAATGCATAAAACGAAAATATGAGGAAATGTATGTAGTCGTAAAACATGTAAATGGTGGCACGGACTGTGTCCTATCCTACAGGAAGTGAACAAGGATACAGCGCCAATTCAGTGGAAGAACAGAACCACCAGAAATCAGACCACAAAAACAGGAGTTCATCTGATCTGATTTCTCATTTCTTATTCTCTCAGCTGATTCGAGCTTTTGAGTGAAATATAATGAAAAAGAGAGTAAAATTCTGGGAGAAAATCAAAGAAAACACATAGATACTCAAGTTTCCAGAGTATTGTTAGTATTATACTTACCAGCACTACACCAAAAACGTGAATATCTAAAGGGCATCCATATTGGGTAGATATATGTAGTAATTTTGCTGTTTCATTCCATGAGAAATGAATTACTACCACAAGTCTGTAGAGCAAGAGTGCTAATTGCCGAAGAACCTATTCAACAATCGCTCTCTAAACAAGCAAAAAGATACTCGTGACAAGAGCTTATGCACAAACGGATGCTGTAGACGACTTCATTCAAATTACAAAATGTCATGTAATTAAAAAAAGAAATGGGAAAGAGTACCTCTAGAGTCTTTTCATCCTCCGAAATCCGCTCAGCAATTGCTGGATAATAAACACCATCGATGTACACCTAAATTTGACTGTATGCAATAATAAGCGCATTCTAACAGATTTGAAAGGTTTATCCACGATAGGTACGGAATGAATTCTGAATTAAAATCTCCTTTATACTCCTACATGTGTTTTTGCCTCCCCTCGAAAAGCCACTTCGATTCAGACTGCGGTGTTCTGAAAGGTTTTTCTTACACATACTTTCGTACTGTCAAACTTGTTGAAAGCCCACATGGGAGGGAGAAATAGGGTCTCTTCCAATGGATGGGGTAAAGATGATACGATGATAACATATTATCTATCTATCTATCTCTTTATCGCATAATCTATGACAATCATGTACTATTGACGGACGCACACAAAGAAGTATGAGGATTCGATCATAAGACTAAGGAGCCCCACTCACAGAACTGAAATATACGCTAATAAACTAAAGTATGATTGTTTCTCAAAGCCAATAGTGACGGGAAAATTGATTATAGGGAAATCAACGGTGGAACATCTAATAATCAACATGATAGTTGATTGAAACAACACAAAATTTGCTAAAAATGTAAAATGTTTCCTTGAAGCATACTACAAACCTTGGTCAGCCTCAGCTTCAACGCTTAGAATTGATTGACAGTAAAAAAATCAATACAAGAATTAAGACAATCATAGCCTATTCCTCTGGTAAATTTTTTACTAGAGTAGAATCAGCAAAAAAAATCAGATTGAGTAACGTACACACGTAGAAATAGATGAAAAAAGAAAAAATTTTACAGTTCCCTCCTTAATTCAATTTATCTCGTCTAATTTAAAAAAGAAGGCCGCCAATAGTATAGATATGGTCTACTCATTTAATCACAAAATATTTCTGTTCAGCCCAAGAGGATCGCTAATATCCGCTTTAACAACAAATAACCTATAGTCAAGAACACTATGAACATCCGAAACCATATCTTAATGCTGCAATGAAAATATGGCTTCTAATTACATCAATAGGGTACTACTTTACTCTAAACGTAGGTAGTTGCGGGTGGGGCACTCAGTGACGCCCTTGTCTCTGGAATCAATCCGGGCCATAAAACCTTAGCATTAGTCTATGAGAATCTACGATATGTAAGCTAAAGTTATAAAGAGAAAAAAGTAGGATAGAGCGTCCAGAAATAAAGGTGCCACTGAGCGCAAACCCTTCCAGCGTAAAAGTAGTGTAGCAATGTTAAACTGGAAAACCTTCTTAACATTACATAGAGTCGACGTCACTGCCAAATATCCATCTTCGTTAGAACTTCATCTATCTATATCTACTGTTTTGTTACCGCTTTTTCGTCATTTTCGTTTCGTCTCAAGCATTATTTAAACAAAGACATCGTATTCCTTCATTTTGGCAAGAAATGAAACAGATTAATTATTCCGCTTTTCTTCCTACAAACCACGAAAGTAATCCATATTACTTAAAATTTTGTCTGTTCATATCGAAGGGGAAGAGAAAGCGGAAGGGTGCAGATAAACAGAGTTGGCAATCACGAGCAATCTAAGAAGACGCAAAACCGCTCATTCAACTCCGTTTTTGAATGAGTGGTTTTTTCTCCTTAGGCTTTCGGGGGGGGGGTTGGGCATACTACCCAAACATGTAGAAAAACCTGCCCCTTTATTCGTAAGAATGCGCTTCATCCGCTTTTTTTTTCAGAAACGAGATATCCATGGACTCTTTTCTACGATTTTCTCATAACTGTTAACACAAACGTTGGCGTAACTATGCAATTGTCACCACGACATCAAGCCTTTTCCTAATCCCTGCTGTTCTAGGAACAATAGTCCGAAAGGCTTATTTCTGTGATGTACAGTGTTTGAGAAGTGCTCTGCTAAAAGAAGCCCATCCTGCAGACAGTCAATACTGACAGACGCAGCTCACATCGTAAGCATTCTTTTTTTTTTAGAGATAAAACAGAACCTACCTCAATATTCATCGCTTCCTATTAATGCGTGGAGACCTCTGATCGAATTCAATCTGGAATTCGTAAATGTTCGAGCAGTGCAGTACGAATCGGACAGCCGGTGAAAATGCGACTTCGATGCCCGTGCTCTTGTGCGATTCGTTGGCTGCGGTGCAGGCGTTATAGCACGTGCACGTGTACGCAGCGAAATTTAAATGCTGGTTATTAGAGGTGGACGGTCGTCGGCTGTGCACATCTTCGCGCTCATTGACAAGATCTTCACATTTTCGTCGAGTATAATATTCAGATATTAATTGTGGAAAGTTATCGGCTCCAATGCATGGATTTTCCATTTATGGAGGCTTAAAACGGGTTGGGGTGGGTGTGGCGCAGTCGGTTAGAGGTCCGTTGTAGCCACACGGTCGAGGGTTCGAAACCGCCCTAGTGCAAACCAAGCCCTTCATACCTCCGGGGTCGATAAATTGGTACCAAACTTGTCTGGGAGGATAAAAACACTGAATTGATCATCGGCTGGCCCCCGCAAGTCATTGTATAGGCCAACCAAAACCTCATCGATTACGAATTCCAGTAAAACGCGTTGGAGCATCCCGAGTGGATTGATACGCCAGTGACTTTGACTTTTTAAACGGGTTGGATCGCTGCAGTTTGGGGGGGGGGGGATGGGGAGACACTCAGTGGCGCCCTTATTTCTGGAATCAGTCGGACCAAAACGTTAGTCTTAGTGGATCTATGGCGTATAAGCTAAAGTTACTAAGAAAAGAAAGTAAGATAGGTCTTACAGAAATAAAGGCGCCATTGGCTGCCCCCTCCCCAACTACATTTCCCCGCAGAACGTCATATGTGCAGCTATTTGCCTGCTCTTGTTTTCCTTCCTTCGCAGTAACTACATTAAGGGGACAGGACTTCTTACACAAGTGTTTGTTTAGATGTCGTAAGTATCCCATGTCGATAACGCAGGCAGGATTTCCCTATTTTATCAGGAACCATCTATTGTTTTTTCATCTCAAACATCCTCACATGTATCCACCATATCTCTGCACGAGACGAAGTAGTTTTTATTTTGTAAAACTCACACGGGACATTTGTGAATCAAGCCCTCGTTTAATTCGCGCGGCACATTAGTCGCAGCATACTGTGCACTCAACATGGAGGATGAGATGACCTTATAGTGCAAGCCCAGCAATTCCTCGCCTGGAATCTGTTATTTCTTTATTGGAGAGGTAGAAGTTAACTGTGGATGGGTTTGCCAACGTGCTCGAGGAAATAGTCGGGTCGTAATGAGCTGAAGCTCGGTGCAATTGCAGTTGCGCGCGAAGCGATACAATGGAAGTAGCGGTTACGATCGGAGAGGGATCCTCGCTAGCTCCCCTCATCCGCGCGGCCCGAGCCAAGTTGGCAACGGTTCCACCTCGATCCAATCGCTAGCTCAGTCTGGCCGCTTAGGCAACTGCACCAAGCGTCTGGTCGTTTTTGTCCGACCCCGGACTCTACAGGCGATCCTGAGCCCCTATCCAATAAAATCTTTCCAGTTGAGTAGAAATGCTCCTGAGAAAGAATGTGCCTTGGTCGGACGTATTGGTAACTACCAAAAACTTGTCGGTGGACGATGAATCAAATACGCCGAAGGCGTTTACGCTTGTTTTACCATTGGATATGTTTCTGCAACAAACGGCTAGGTCCCACAGCGGAGTCTCATCGCACCGAGTTTGCGTCAGTAAGATAAACAGGTCATACTGGATGGCACGATTGGGAAGGAAGCCATCGTTGCTTTTGTTTCCATTGTATTTATCCTAGCAGAGACAAAGATATTGGAGACGGGCTCTGATGTTGGTTCGGATGACGAGCGAAAATGCTGACAGTCACATACGCACGTGCACGCGTCCGCAACGCCCTGGAAGAACCTTCTCGATCGCCTGGTAAAACACATAGTAAGGTCAAAACGACATGAGCAGGGTGTAGTTGCGTAAGCGGTTGCGCTCGAAGCGGTACGGTTGGGCGTAGCGGTTACGATCGAGTGAGGACCTTTGATATCACCGTTCACTGCTGCAGTTCGTGATGGCCCCACCTCAACCTACCTTCCAACCGAAAATAAGTGGATTTGTTAGGTTGAGTAGGTTGTTGTTTATTGTGAGTGAAATGAGGTGGCTGTTGGGGGTTTGTTTTTTTATAAAATAATTGAATTGTATTTTTTTGTCTTAATTATATTTGTAAATTTGAAAGGTAAATGTAGAAGGTAAGTATTTTGTTATTTATATTGAATAATGAGTTTATTAGAAAATTAGGGAAATTAAATAAAAATTTTAAAATTTTTTTTGATAATTTTATTATTATTTTTTTTAAATAGAGTGGTGGGTGTGCTATCTTCCAACTCTATTTCCGCGCCGCTTCGAGCGCAACTGCACCTGCTTCATGTCGTCGTGACCCGCCGACTATAAATACCTGCGCCTAGAACTCTTAAGAAATATGTCACCTCTAAGAAGCAAAATCTAGCGGGTAGAATTAAAAAAAAAGAACAAAAAAAAACAAAGCGTATTCAGAGGAAGTTGAATTATGATCTGTCGATTATTATGCCCACTATCTAGATAATGCTAAGAAACTTTTCTTCTCTCACGACTTTCGCCGTGGATATTTGCATCCTGATAGGCTTTAACTTCCGAGAGCAGCGCTGTACTTATCTCTTTCCCGTCTTCTATTCTAAGACAATTTCTCGTGGCCGCGTCGGTAGTTACCCTTCCCAGAAAAATCTAAGTAGGGCGGAACAACGGTTGATGTTCAGAAAGCGACTTTATTTTGGTGAAAAAAGGTGAGTTTTTTCAGTTCTTTTTATAAATTGTGGGAATACTCTTTTATGGAGTGGAAACTTTACATCAACGGATTCTTCGGATCCCATTAGGCTGAAACATGTTGTGACGTTCTGCCGTGTCATTTGCTTCGTAATTATTACGTTCGAATATTTGATAAAAAAACAAACGCTTTTTAGTTCACATGTACTTTCACATGGGGCTCAAACATCATCCTTTTTTATCTTTCTCACTAGGAAACACCACATTTTCCAATTTCCCGATTTCCAGTTTTTTTTTTTTCCAGAAGACTGACAACTTTAGAAGATTGGACACCATGTGGCGATCTTATTAACCGGTTATATGATATCTGTAGCCAAAGGTCTTCAATCGGACTGATGCGTCCGTGGCAACGTTAGGCACGTTGAAATATTGAAAAACGCACCTTGAAAAATCCATTTACAGTTAAAGGCAGCAAACCACAAATCTGATGTGGAGAGTAAATCTAGGGCAGAAGTTAGAGATAGAGTTGTGGATTACGGGATCACGGGGTGGTTCCGCTCACCCCTATCTAATCTTCCTGAAAAACGGCGTATTTCCTACGTTAGGACGCTCTTCTATGTACACGTTCTGGTCCCCTCAGCAATCTTTTCATAGTTCACTTGAATAGGCAGTCGAGGAGAATTCACAGGCTTTACTGACTGATACGCAGCTGGATGCTGCGCATGTACAAATGGGCGTGTTGCAACTGAAGTCGTAGTGAGGAACGAAGTTTTTCACGCCGTTTTTTCTTACTACGATGAGGGAGAGATGAGCGGAACCCCCCTGATCCCGGAGTCTACGATCCCGTATAAAGTTTGTCCATCGGAAATCCATACCACCTTACATTCATGGGTGATGTCTTTAACCTCTGGCTCTCCAATGAAGAAATAACAGATTCCAGGCGAGGAATTGCTGGGCTTGCACTATAAGGTCATCTAATCTTCCATGTTGAGTGCACAGTATGCTGCGACTAAATTGCCGCTCGCATTAAATGAGGACTTGGTTCATAAATGTCCCGTGTGAGTTTTACAGAATAAAAACTATTTCATTTCGTGCAGAGATATGGTGGATCCATTATGTGAGGATGTTTCATATGAAAAAACAATAAATGGTTCCTGATAAAACAGGGAATTCTCGCCTGTGATATCGACACAGGATATATGCGACATTTAAGTAGGCATTTGTAAGAAGTCCTGTCCCCTTAACGTAGTTCCTATGAAGGAAAGAAAACAAGAGCAAACAAAAATCTGCACATACGATGAGTTGCAGCGATCTCCAACTTGTTTGGAGATTCCAGCAATGGTAAATCCATGTTTTGGAACTGATAACTCCTCAAAACTACTTTCTGAATACTATACTCGGCGAAAATGTGAAGATCTTGTCAATGAGCGCGACGATGTGCAGAGCCATCAAAAACTCAAGGAGGATAGTGGCTGTTTGGAGTTATATACAGCCCTGTCCAGAACATACCTACAACACCGCTACTAACTTCTGTCCCAAAATCCGTCGCGAACCGTCGGAATTCTTGGGAGTGCGCAAAACTCAATTTTGAAAATACCAATCGAAAGCAAATGAGCTGCTGATTTAAAATATACTTCAAGAATTTATTTTCGACAAATCTATGGCCTGAAAACAAACAAAGTTTCTCCAACTTTCGTTAATTACTTTCACACCTCCGCAATCCTGCCATTGGCATGTCCAGCAGATACATCTGACTGATCTGCGTATTAGAACGCTCGACTTTCGATAAACGTAGATTTCCATGCATTTAGAGAAAAAAGAACAAATATTAGTTGGAGTGTGCTTCTTATCCGACATATCATAGGCGTTTAAGATTTTCTAAACATATACAGCTCACGTTTTCTATTTTTCGCGTGTTTTTGATCCGGTGGTGGACCCAACCTAATATCCAGGGATCCGAAAGACTTCAGCTTCAAATGTTGAAGATGTCAAGTAGGAGATTAGGGTAAGTGTTGGTATCGTCATAGTTTGTAGATCCTGGATGCTGCGGTTGCTTTTTTGACGTATATTGACGGCAAACATATAAATGCAGCATAGAGGAACTCGCATGTCAATGCAATCTCCTTGACGACTTCATCGGGGTCTCCTAAATATGTCGCAACTCCGTGGTTAGTTCAAAAATTCCTTTGGTTGCAGTAATTAACTTTAAAAAAAAACCAATTTTCAAATCATCCTGTTAATATTCCTATCCTATTCCTATTCCTTACGCTATTTTTTCTATTTCTATTTCATCTTTTCAGATCTCTATGACGACTACACTATTGATGAAGATTACCATATAGAACCATACGAAACGAGCGATGTCCATGTCTACGATTACGGTGAGAACAGTTCAGAAAACATTGGTAGCAACATCAAGTAGCTTTCGAAAAATTTCGCGGAAATCGTCTTGAAATCCATAAATAATAATACCCTATGGGAGTAAAGAGAGAGAAGCATAGTTTCTCTTTTTCTTTTTTTTCTGGCACCGAGTAACTATGTATGAGAGGAAACCTTTTTCTTGAAGCTGAATAGTACAATATTTTTGGAAAATATTTTACCTAGACATAGTAGGACCAAAACGACATGAAGCGCGGTGCACTTGCATAAACGGCTCAAAGCGGTGCGGTGGGGAAAACGAAAAAAAAAAATCGAGGTGGGACCTTGTCGACCCGAACCGCTACGCTCCATCGTGCCGTTTCCAGCGCAGCCGGCTCCGCAACTCCACTGTGGTTCAAGTCGGTTTGGCTCTGCTATGTATACCGTCGATGAGGGTTTAGACTTAGCAATTGGATTAGGGAATCGATTTGTCGTTTTCCAGGCACAGAATTAATTGAATTAATCACCTTGGCCCCTTACCTCATGTAGTGCAGTATTCTATACCTAACTATTTTTCGAAATTAAGATGGGCAGAATTTTTGAATTTCAAAGCATAAACGATTAATTATAATGTACACGGCATTGACCAATCTCTTCATGGATGCGCCTGCCATTCGGCTTCATTTAGAATCGATTCAGGTTTAACGTTTATGAACAACTTACGAGTTGTGGTCGTGTGCCGATGAGATGATAGATAGATGCGTCAAGTCAGTGTTTTTATCCTCCTAAACAAGTCTTATACCAATTGACTTCATTGACTCCGCAGGGATGAGAGGTTCGGTTGGTACTGGGGCGGTTTCGACCCATCGATTAGTCGTGCAGCACATATTAGTTGGACCTTTTACCGACTACGCTACACCCACGCCATTTCTCTTAGAAAAATGCTATTCTTTATTTTCTATCATCCTCTTCAGTGTTTTTTTTGTGGATTTCAATGTTTCTCTTCCAAACTAATATTGTCCGTGAAAAAAAATACCAACATAACTGAAAAAAAAACTTGAAACTGCCCACATCACATCAGTGAGGTTGCGCTGGATCTGGACCCCTTCCTCATTCTCACCTTTAAATATCATTCCAAGAATGACTGTTCCTAGTACTAGAACTTGCACTTAGATAATGACATTAACTCACGATGGATTATTAGGTTGAGTCATAAATAACTTCAGCCTGGGTATATGGTATCTATTGTTATTGTTTGTGCATACAATGAGTTACCCGAACAAGGGACTCATGTTCTCGCTACGGCGGTAGAACTTCGGTTGGTCTTTAGACAGCAGTTTTGTTTGTCAAACTAATTTAGTGTTGTGAACGTTACGTTTATTTATTTATTTTTGTTTTTTTTTTGTTCAATTTGAAAATGGAGAGTCAAAAGATACACTTACGCCATCTGATGCTTTGGGAATGTAAATAAGGTAATAATGTCTCAAAAAATATGCAGCACGCATGGTGAAGGATTGGAAACCGATCGGGCGTTTGGAAATTAGTTTGACAAATTTCGTTCTACAGACGTGACCTTGAAAGAAGAACCAGTGGAGTCGCCCTTTAGACTTCGACGACGATATTTTGATGTCAATATTGGAACAAAATTCGCGTCAAATAACGAGAGAGTTGGCGGAGAAGCGTGATGCGCGACAATCGCAATAAATCAACATCACAATAAATGTATGGAAAACAAAACGGAAGTTAATTATGACTAATCTAATATTTTGCAAATTTGTGGTATATATATAAGGCGGGTGTAGTGCAGTCGGTTAGAGGTCTGTAGCCGCCCTAGTTCCAGCCAATCTTTTCATCCATCCGGGGTCGACAAAATCGTAGCAGAGATGTGTGGGAGGATAAAAACACTGACTAGATCATTGGTTGGCTCCCGCAAGTCATTGTATAGGCAAACACGCGTTCCATGACCACAGCGATTACGAATTGCAGTAAAACGCATCCTAAATATTGATACGCCAGTGACTTTACTTTTTAGCAGTTCATACCTGGAAAACAAGTTTAGCGGTCGTTAAGAAGTTCGGATGTGGAGGGGACAATAAATAGTATTAGAACTGCTAAAAAGTAAAGTAATGTCACTGGCACATCAATCCATTTGAGGTGCGTTTTACGGCAATTCGTAATCGTTGTGATTTTGGAAGGCGTGCTGACCTCTACAATAAATAATTGATAGATAATATAAATATTAATAATTGCGGAAGCCATTTGATGATCAAGTCAGTTTTTTTGTCCTCCCAAACAAGTTTGGTACCAATTTATCGAGCCTGGAGGGATGAAAGGCTTGGTTCTGCTTAGGGCAGAATCGACCATCAACCGTGCGGCCACATCGGACCTTTTATCGCCTGCGCCACACCCGCCCATAGTAACTTTTAGTACGTCTATAAATCAGATGAATTCGCGAACAGACGGAAAAGTATAAGTCCTTATCAATAGTGAGAGCTGATTATTAGTGCAACTCGTCACTAATATTTGTAGTTTATTCTTACTACAATTTTATATTTTTTGTCTATTGTCACTTATTTCTATTATTTTGCTTTTTTAGAACCTGAGTCCACTCACTACGAGTACACCACTCCTAGATCATACGAAACTCGAAACTACGGAGATGAACAAGTAATTGAAAGGACTACCTACCTCAGGGATAAGGTGCCCTTTTATGGAGAGACTACGAATCGATCCGAGTACACATGGAACGATCCAGTGTTCAGTAAAACTAAGTAAGGTTGATTTTGATAGCAACTCAGGCATTAGCAAGGAAAACACGGTTTATTACAATACAGAACCTACGACAACACGAGCGTGGAACGTCCTAATCCAACTTTTTACTCCGAAACAACCAATAGAGCAGTGTATTCTCCAAAAGTTGTACGGACAGTCATTGAAAGGTGATCAGCGTTGAAGCGTGACCTCATAACATCCCTCTATGTGTTTCTTCTAAGTTGTGCGCCAATTTAATGATGATCTGATAATTCGGTGATTTTTAGAAATCAATCTGAAGGTAAGGTGGAGCGACCGCATATTCCGTTCTACTCCGATACAACGAATCGATCTGAATATGTTGAGAAGACCGTCGTTAGGCAAAGTCCGCAACGGTACCACTTTACTGTTATCAGATTTTAATCTAAAAACTATTTTTGGGTCTTTCTATATCTTTTTTCCACTTTGAAAGAGAAAAAAACCTTTAAAATTTTTCTATCCTCTCAGTACAAGGATAAACAGTGTAATTACCATCGTTATCAGCAGTAAGTAGTCAGTTAATGGGCAAATTCTCAATACCGTTTTCTCCAGAAGGAAAAGGGCTGAAAGGCCTCTGAAAGCTTTTTTTTTACCGCGCAGATGCTGCTTGAGGGCGTGGAACGAGTTATAGTCAGATAGGTCCGAGCTATAGGGAGGGTGTAGCACGGTCGTCCAGCCCAGACCCTCTAGAAATTTCCGCTTCACCTTTACTGTGTGAGGCCTCGCGTTATCATGCAGCAGTGCAACATAGAGGCGTTTTGGAAGTTTTTCGTGCAATGCAACGGCCGCCCGTTTCTACAGTTCCTTCATGCAAAGATTGGCATTGTCTGATTACCTATTAACCGTTCCGAAAATTTTTTGAAACAAACTAGAATAAAAATTAAAAGTTAAAAGTTGGGGAAAATCTGTAAAGACCGAAAGTCTTTATTATTGTAACATTTGACTTTCTGGAGCAAAGCATAAGTGTTAATGCTGACAACTCTCAATGTCTGAAACCTATGTGCTCCTTCAAAAACTACTCAGGCGTCATCAGTTATTTACTTGGAAACTTTGTTTGTTTCATTTTTAGACTTACGTCCGGAAGTATCCGGACACAAATTTACCACTTCCAAAAGCATCTTCAAACTTTCGAATTTTTACCCGGGGTTTTGATGGATTTGGCGGAGAAGCTTAGAGGCCTAAAGGCAGCATATGTATAACGAATCTGACATGGTACCCTGGATTCCCCATTGAAAGCTTCTAGCAAAATTGTTGATTGCGGAGAACCAGGTGGATCTGCTCATTTCTCCGTAGTTGCTGTAAAAAACGGCCCTGAAGCAGTCGGTTTTTACGACAGTCTGCACTGCAACGCGTCACCTTTGTGCACGCGCCGCATCAACGAGCGACCCTGCGAGGAAGAGGCGTGTACATAGAGGAACGTTCTAGCGCACCTCGTAGGAACAAAAGCGAATCCCATGCCGTTACTCACGACGATAACGGAAGAGATGAACGGAACCACATGGTTTCCTGCAATCTTCAACTCTTATATAATCTTTCCTCGAGAAAGTCATACCACGGCAGATTCATGGTATGTTGTCTTTAACGGAACCCGAATAAATTTTGATAAGATCATAAATCAGTACATTCCCCGGCAAAGTTGATAACCATGAAATGTGGAATACCTGCTGTATCCTTAGAGAGCGTAATGAAGATACACTTGCATACATAATACAAGTTCGCGTTTGATTATTTTTATGAGCTGAATAAAGACAACGACACCAACCTCATCTTTGCTATCCTATTAGTATATCAACTGTGGTTTTTGTGAACCCATTTTACGAGTTTATTTAAACCTAGAACAATTTCTGAAAAATCGACAAATCAATGGAACTCATGTCTTTGTCTTCGTTTGTGCTGCATGAAAGAAATGCCGCTTGTTTAAATAATGTAGTCAGGTGCAAGGAAATCGTTGTCGTTCAGAATTTACAGCATCTGAGAAAAATGGAAGAAAGGCTTTTTTTAGCTGGATAATATAATCAACACGAAATTTTGATGTTTCATAGAACCAATCCAATTCGAGATCACTAGTTTCCTTTTTCTTTAGGAAATCATCTTCTATGGGCACTACTCGGATTCCATTTGAATCGGAGACCACTAATACGGCAGAATTTACATCAAAGGTATGTGGTGTTTCAAACTTTTTCTTCTAAATCGTTGTTGGTAGCATGTCTTTACAAATCTGCTATAATACTGATTAAGTTGAGGATTTACGGCGAGAGGTAAAAGAGAAACTAACGATGTTGGTACTTCTGTAGGAAAAGAAAGGGTCAGCGGTATAGATCACGAACATGAGTGCGATCACGGTCAATGCCTCCTAACTGCTCTGAAAAACGGCGTCAAAAACGGCCTTGTCGATTGTGATGTCCGCGGCTATGAGCGAGCGGACGCAGGATTTTCTTGGGTAACTGAGGTGAATCCAGCATGAGTACGCTCATACTCCTGGACTACTGCTTGACCATTCCTGTTCGTGGCAGGGTCAGGAGTATAGTCGGGTCAAAACGACATGAAGCACTGTGCATTTGCGTACGCACTCGAAATGGCGCGGTAGAGGCAGCAGCTGGAACCGAGGTGGGACCATCGTAAACAACAGCGATGGATGATGCCAGGAAGTGTTCGGGTTCGCTTCTAACCGCTACGCTCCACCAAACGCGATTGCATCGTACTTCATGTCGTTTTGACCCTACTGTACGTTGAGATTCCTAAGAGGAAGAGATTATGTCTTGGGGAGAGAGGTAAAAAGAGGAGTAGAGTAGGAACGGAAGAAAAATGAAGATTGGAAGGAGTGAGAAGGAGAGGAAAGGGAAAAGGAGAAGACAAGAGTAGGAGTGGAATTCGATAATAGCACAATACCTTGATCTTAAAAAAATGTGAACAGACATTACTAGGTTTTTTCTTCTCTGGAACGAAGTTTTCCCAGAGGCGAAAAAATCTGGAGCTGCACCACACAAGGGGTTAGTAGCTCAATATAACATAGTTTTCAACAACCTATTGAATTTGATAGTCCGTAAGTTCGCAATGGTCCCCACTTCGATTCCAACCGCTTTTTCCACCGCGCTGATTAGAGAGCGGCCATTGAGCTTTATTTCATTTTCAGCCGACTGTAACATTGAATTTCCAGAAATTCCAGATTGTGTTTACATGGTTACGTTTAGAAAGTCATTTAAGAAATACTTTTGGACATGTTTCGAAAAGAAAGTTTGTTATACAGAACATTATATAATGATCTCCTAGCTTTTGTTGGAACTAAGATGGGAGAAACTGAAAAATTTGCTTTTTTTGAATTTTCCCGATTTAGATTTCAAGAGATTCAGACAATTTAGTGAGCTTTAGATAACCTATCCAAATGTGCCGACAGATATTTTAAAACATGGCACCGCCTTTTCGGAGAGGGAAAATATGCTAGACTTCTGATTTCTGCTCGAAATTAAAGGCATCACCCCACGAATCTGAGGTGGTGCAGATTTCAGGTGGAGTATTCGTATACGGGATGGGAGACTACGGAGAGGGAGGTGATTCCGTCCATTTCTTGCTAATTGCCATAAAAAACGGCCCGGAAGATGCGGCGCCGCACAAGACTGGCGCGCTCCAATCGAACCTCTTGTACAAAATGGTGCGCCAAAACGAATGAAGTCGTATTTTCCGGGCCGTTTTTTATGGCAATTAGGAAGAAATGGACGGAATCACCCCCCTCTCCGTAGTCTCCCATCCTATATACGAGTACTCCACCTGAAATCTGCACCACCTCAGATTCGTGGGGTGATGCCTTTAAATGAAATGGATTAAGGATGAAGTGCGCTTGGGATGCACCATTCGCAAACTTGGTCTTAAATAAAACGATGAAGTCACTGGCGTATCAATCCACTTGGGATGCGCCAACGCGTTTCACTGGAATTGGTATTAGTTGAGGTCTTTTGGAATGCGTGTTGGCCTATACAATGGCTTGCGGGAGCCAGCCGATCATCAAGTCGGTGTTTTTATCCTCCCAGACAATTTATCGACGCCGGAGGATGAAAGGCTTGGTTAGCACTAGGGCGGTTTTGAATCCTCGACCGTGTCGCTACAACGAACCTCTAACCGGCTGCGCCACACCCACCCCGGGGCCTCAAATAATGACTAATAATTCGGGTCATATGTACGTTCACGCATGAAATTGTGTTCTTAGTGCGAGCAAAGGTTTCCACTAACAAGGTACAGATTTTGCACTTCCGAAGACTCTCTTTTTAGGTCAATATTTTTAAATTTTTCAATATTTGGAGAAGTACGCATTCTGCCATCTCGGTTCTATCTGTGTTTCCAAAATTTAACTATTCGAGAGCCTAATTTGAATAGTGCACTGTTTTTGACGATAAGTAAATATGATGTAAACTCCACCTTTGAGGTTGCTTTGTGTACGTTCATAAGTCAACAATTTCCAGGAACTACATCCAAGCTGTCCAGCCGAACGGTTTTTGAAAACAAAGAAATGGTTTGGGTTTTTTTTGTGATTTTTCCTCCAATATCTGCTGCTTTCCTCACCTCGTTTATGCCTTTTTTTTTCTTGCAGGAAAGCTCGGCAACACGATGGACACTGGTGGTTTCGGGAAGCATACCGTACACCGATGAAGAACAAGCAGAATACTAAGTGGGAATCGTTACAACATCTTCATAAATTAATTCCTGGTCAACGTTCAACGTTCAGGAACGGGTGAAGGGGGAGGCAGTCCGATAGATAGCCTTCGTATTTTCATCAGTCCTGTGGGATAGGCAAAAATTAATAGGGTGCAGGCTAAAGCTACAACTAAGGTCAGGTCCTGAAGGGAGGGATTGTTCTTAGAGGATCCATAACATGTAGGCTAAATTGACCAGGCAGTTTGTTTTTTTTCTACCCAACCAGATTAGTGCCTGCAATATTTTTAGTTTCAATCCAGCGCAGAGCGATTGATAGAATATTCCTGGAATATTTAGTTGAGATAAACTTTCGTCAGATAAGCTTGGCGCCAAGAATGTTCAACCGGCTATGGCGCGGTGGGTGGTTCGATTCGTGCAAGACAGATAGAAGAGGGACTGTGCACTGTGTAGACGAAGAACGTGCTCTGCTGCACATATGCATAGCGAACAGACGGTTGAATACGATCAGCGCTGATCACTCGCACCACTATAGTTTTTTTTTACAGCAATGAGAACACTGTCGACGATCATTGAACTTTATACGTTACGACAGCATTTCCAATTTCATATCCCCAAGATCTCAATGGTTAACCATTACATTTTCCTGGAATTTCCGTGTTCTTGACGTTTTATCTCAAATTCAGGCGATAATGAAGCATCTAGCATCCTCCACAGCTTACGGAAGCTCTAAGAAACGTTGCTAAAGAAGTGTGTGCCTCCAATTTTCGTACTTCCGTCGAGTAATTGTGGTGGAGCGTTAGCGACGATGGTGTATGGAAATTCTTGTTTTTTTTAAACCTTTCATTTGCTTCTTATTTGATTATTTGTGTCCTTTACGTATCTAATAACGTAAAAAAGTTCAGTATTTGTTGTGTTGGAAAATCAATAAGCCGCTAGATACCTGTTTTTTTTTTGAAATGTTGAAAAATTGAAGCATAAACAAATATCCGGTGCAATTCTTTTTTGAGTAAATATTTCCTGACGAATATTCATTTAAAATTAAATATTCTTCACGAATACGAATATTGCAATGACAATTTTCGATCCCGACATATCTCTGATATTGGAGGCTTTAAAATATTACTGTATTTTATGTATTACCCATCTTATCGCTATCTGGCACTAGTGCACCAATTTCACGGCATGGGACCCGTCCTGCCCACTTTATCGCTTAGCGATCGACGCGCCGATTCGACGTTGTGGGACCGGTCCCACCCCACTTTATCGCTTTCTGGCCCCGGCGAACCAAGTGGACGCGGACTGGAATCAGACCCGCCTACCCCCATTCTTGAATTATGTTTCGCATACACACGTGACAGACTAACTCTGTTAAGATATAGCACGATAATGAATATGTATTACTTCTGTATGACTCAGAGAGCAAAGTTGATCTTTTTCAAATTTATTGAGGATTCACGTAGAAAAGTCCTATCCAGCAGGAAATAAAGACAACAAGTTGTGCCAACTTTTCAACCCGTTACGTACTCAGTGGAGTTTCCTCTCCATCGATCATCGGTAGTACGACTGCGCGGACACCTTGACCTGTGGCACGTGAACGAAGGCCAACTTATTGTCTGTACACAGGCGTCTCCACAAGAACTGTGGAATCATAGCGTTACGAAAACGTCGTAGAAATATAGCCGGTAGAAATGCAGTAAGAAAGTAAACAGTGTACGGAAGAGTGTGAGCAATTTCACTGAATATCTTGTTGAAAGCAACTGAAAATAAAAGTTGACAACAGTGCAGTAGTTTGAAGTAAATTGCGTTGCTGCTGCTGAGAAATTTTAATTGGAGTAGAAATTAGAAGTAACTGACTTACTTATTTGCTTTGTGACTGCTTCGATTATAGATAAACTCGACAGAAACATAGGGATAACCGATTGATAGAACATACTTTTTGCCAAACTCAACTCTTTTACCGTCCACATGCTCGCGTTGGCACCTAAATGAATTATACTTAGCATCACTGATTACCTTCCACACAGTTTACCGCATCATAGTGGCGTGGAGGTGACATTGGGCGTCGAACTGCGATGCACAGCGGAGGTTCGTCCTCCGGCAGGATCTCCCAAGCTGAGAAGGAGTTCGAATCATCCGACATTCCGCCTTCTCGGAATCGGAAGCCTAGCTAAGAGTAAACCACTGCTAAGATTCACCACTGTCTTGGCAAAATGTCGTAAGGTGGTTCCCTGGTCCATATAGGTTGGGCGACGACCTGTGGTGAAAGCTCGCCGTGGCATGGCTGCTTAGTTTGGGGAAAAGTCTTTTTGCCACTCCAGCATGTATACTGCCTCAATACCCTGCACACTGGGCCCTGCCGTCTCAGACGTCGGACGGTATGGCGGCCGGTGAGAGGCGATCAAATCTCAGATTGCTCAGGATTGATTCTGGATTCTCAGGTCATTGATTCTGGACCAAGGCGACACACGCATGACTCGCCATGGAGACTGTCTCAGACTGTGTACTTACAACGCGAGAACAGTGTCTACAGTCTGACCTGCATACCCTTCTCGGAGCTGCAGAGCGTATCAAATTTCACGTGATTGCTCTGCAGGAGAGCAAGTGCAGAAGGAACGACGTACGACAGATGAATGACGGTACACTCGTCATTGAGAGAAGGTTCCGCCGCGAAATGTAGGCGGTGTTGGTTTTGTTGTGCACCCATCTGTCGTCGATTCTCACGAGATCCTGTCACCTCGTCTGGCCATTCCTCGCCTCCGTTCTCTGCGCCAAAAACCCAGTAGTACTCAGTATCATCAACTGCTAATCACCAACATCAGCAGCTGATGAATCTGTATTGGACGCATTTTACGAGGAGCTGGAGGAAGTAGTCCGCAACGAGAAGTCCTTCTACAAATTCGTTGTCGGAGACTTCAACGCAAAACTAGGAAAGGCCACAGAAGAGGATTGGAAGATTTGGACTAGGGGACCGGAAAAAAAGAACCGCTGAAAATGGCAATCGTCTCGCCGGGCTGTTGTCCGCCGCTCGCCTCTTTCATAAGAACTCTCTTTTCATGAAAAAAGATCATCGTCGGTGGACATGGGAATCGCCCAATGGCGCGACTCGTGCGGAGATCGACCACATACTCATCAACCGGAGGTGGTGTATACTTGACGTCGTCAGTAGTACCATCCTTTTGTACTGGTTCTGATCACCGTCTCTTTCGTGCGAAAATACGACTTAGCCACACGATGGAAAAGAACATCTGCTATCGGCAGCGAGGGAGAAAAGAAGTTGTCTACGACGATTGCGTACTCGAGAACTCCTTGTCCCAAGGTGACTGGCACATCGAGGAGGACCCAAACGTGGACTACGAAATGCTGCTCAGAGGATTACGAGCCTGTGCTGAGCGTGCCCCGAAGCCGCGCACGACAAACTTGGATCGAATTTCGAAGACCACCAAGGAATTGTTGGAAAGAAGAAGGGCTTTGAGGCTCGATCCGAATGCATCGCACATTGAGCGGTTAGTAGCAAACACTAGTTGCAGAAAAGCGTTGCAGGAGGATCTTTTGAAATACATTCAGAAGAAGATTCTGGAAGCAGCGCAAAGAAGAACGAGTATAAAGAAGTGCCGCAGGGATCTCCGCGAATATAATATTCCGCTAGCAACCTTGCTGAGCGAAGACGGGATTCGCACGTCTTCTCGTCGTGAGATAGGAATCATTACGGAGAGGTTCTAGTCGAAATTTTTCCGTTCATCAACCTCTGTGTCAAGCCCGATCATCCTCAATGGTGAAGCTCCACCACGGATTCTCCCTTCGGAAGTACGAGTCGCTATCAAGAGCATGAAACCTGGCACAGCCTCCGGACATGATTTTATATCAGCAGACTTTCTTCGGGCTGGTGGCTATCCGCTTCATGTAATCTTAGCAGCGCACATGACATCCTACCTTCAGAAATAAAGGATCCCAGACCAGTGGAATACCTCGCGAACCGTTCTTATCCATAAGAAAGGTGACCGAGAGGACCTTCGGAACTACCGTCCGATATTCTTGCTGAGCGTGTTATACAAAGTATTCACCAAGATCATCCTCACGCGTATATCTAGGACGCTGGATGAAGCCCAGCCTCAAGAACAAGCTGTATTCCGTCAGGGGTTCAGCTGCTAGGACCACATCCAGACCTTGTCGAGAGTCATAGAGGTATGCCGGGCCTTGTTACCCCTTCACCTGTCCCTTGTTCTGACCTTCGTCAACTATGAGAAAGCCTTTGACAGCGTGGAAACGAATGCAATACTGTCAGCGCTGGTCGATCAAGGTGTGGGCGCGTCGTATATGAGGACATTAGCCAATTGATGCACGACTAAGATACAGCTTTTCCACCGCCCTCTCACCATACCCACTGGAAAGGGGGTACGACAAGGAGATACTATATCGCCGAAGCTGTTTACGGCTGCATTGGATGGATAATGAAATCACTTTCCTGGGAAGAAAAGGGTATACGTGTTGGTGGAAGATTTCTTTCGAACCTTCGTTTCGCGGACGACATCGTTCTCTTTTCGAGCAGTACCAATGAAGCAGAAACGATGCTCAACGAATTGAACGAAGCAGGGAAGAGAATAGGACTGCGAATAAACATAAAGAAGACACAGTTCATGAAGAATGTCTACTGCGAGGACGGCGGAGTACAACTTGAAGGCTCCCAAATCGTGGAAACTTCGTCATACGTATACCTCGGACGTTCTATGAACATGGAAAACGACTTGAAGGAAGAACTGAATAGAAGAATGAGAGCAGCTTGGGCAGCCGTCAGGGAAGCTACGGACCAACTAACGGACCAAGATCTTCGTGCCCATCTGTTCGACTCGACAGTCCTTCCAGCGCTCTATTACGCAGCGGAGACGTGGGCAGACACCGCGGTCACGTCTACGAAGCTACTTACTACTCACAGAGCCCTTGAGAGATGTCTTCTGAAGTTTAACCGGCGCACGTAACACCTAGCCGGTCTTCGCAGCTCTGACTTAAGAGAAATGTCCCGTCTTGGCGACCCACCGGAATATATATATATATCGAAAGCAAAACATAGATGGGCCGGTCACACCATGAGAAGAATCGACGATAAATGGACTAAAAGAGCGCTAGAGTGGATCCTAAGAGACGCTGAACGCCCTCGAGGGAGACCGCCAACGAGATGGGGTGCCGTGTTCGCTACACGGATAGACCAGCTGAGAGCTCAGCTGGATACGGCTCAAAGACCTCATCAACGTCACTCACGAAGCTTGAAAACATCTTGGATGACAATGGCGAGGGAACGAAACGAGTGGAAGAGATGCTGGGGCCCGCACGTTCAGTGAAGACGAGCCATTTATGTATCTAAGTAAGTAAGTAAGTAAGTAGCACTGATTACTAGTTGAAGGCAGCAAACCACGAATCTGAGGTGGTACGGATTCCAGGAAGAGTACACGCATACAGGGTCGTAGATTATGGAGATGGGGGTGGTTCTGTTCATCTCTCATTCATCCCTGGATCACTGCAAACATCCGCCTCCAGAATGCTGTTTTGTACGATGCCTTCTATTGGCGTGCGCCAGCCTTGCACGCGCATCGTCCCTTACAGCCTACCGGAGCAGCCTGAGTTTATTTTCGACGAATCGCAGGGCTAAGACAGCGCCCTAAGGAGTGGAGCGTTGCAATAGATGGCATCGTACAAAACACCATTCTGGAGGCGGCTGTTTGCAGTGATCCCGGGAGAGATATGCGGAACCACCCCCGTCTCCATAATCTACGACCCCGTATACGGATACTCCACCTGAAATCCGTACCCCAGACTCGTGGTATGCTGCCTTTAAAGATCGTGGAGATAGTTGCTGAAAAGGAAAATGAACTACTCTCGATTGAAATTTGTAAATGTAAGTGTACGATTAGCAGTGATCCAACATGGGGCTTTGAAGGCGCCGTACCACGAATCTGACGTGATAAGGAAATCCACGAGAAAAGCTAGAGATGGGTTGTAGATTGCGGGATCGGGGGTGGTTCCTCTCATTTCTCGCTGATCGTCGTAAAAAAAAGACGGCGTGGACGACGTTGTTTTTTTACGACGATTGCAGATGCAAGCAGCTTTGTGCATCGTCGCATCCATGTGCGAGCTGTCGAAGATTAATACAGTCTCCTCAGCAGCCTATTCAAATAAGGCTAAATGAGCGGAGCCATCCAGGACTCCATAATCTCTCACTACTTCTCTAGCTCTTCCCTCGGATCCTCACGGTAGATGTCAGATTGGCCCTATATTAGTCCTAGTTTCCGGGAAAAGGAATTGTCTATTTACTGATCCGTCACAACGTCTTTAAGAGCAGCATGCCTCGAATCTGAGGTGGTGCGGATTTCAGGTGGAGTAACCGTATACGGGATCGTAGATTATGGAGACCGGAGTAGTTTCGCTCACCTCTCACTGCACCACCGCAAACAGCTGCCTCCAGAATGTTTCGTAAAGCGCTATCTATTGCAACGCTCCACCCTTTGCGCCGCCTCCACCCTGCGATTCGTTGAAAATCAATTCGGACTGCCGTGATAAGGGACGCTACGCGTGCAAGGGTGGCGCGCCGCTGCGTATACAGGGTCGTAGATTATGGAGATGGGGGTGGTTCTGCTCATCTCTCATTCATCCCTGGATCACTGCAAACATCCGCCTCCAGAATGCTGTTTTGTACGATGCCTTCTATTGCAGCGCGCCAGCCTTGCACGCGCATCGTCCCTTACAGCCTACCGGGGCAGCCTGAGTTTATTTTCGACGAATCGCAGGGCTAAGGCGGCGCAAGGAGTGGAGCGTTGCAATAGATGGCATCATACAAAACAGTATTCAGGGGCCGGCTGGTTGCAGTGATTCAGAGAGAGATGATCGGGAGCACCCCGGTTTCCATAATCTACGACCCCGTATGCGGATACTCCACCTGAAATCTGTTCCATCCCAGACTCGTGGTATGCTGCCTTTAAAGGAATTTAAAGGAAGAAGAAATAGCTCTAGATTGTTTAGAATAGTTCGACTGCACATATGATGCTTACAAAACACAATTTCCAACTATAAAAATTTCATTCAAATACAAAATTTTTAAATTGGAATACAATTGTGGTGTACTTTAATGGCAAGGTCCTCCGTCTTTCGTAGGTGGTCGTGTCTCACCAATGAATTATAACTTTATCGGTGAAATACATTTCCACTTCACCTGACAATGAAACCTAGCAGCGATAATTTTCTGGGGCGAAATTGCAAATGCAAATGAAAATTGAAAAAAAACTCTCTATTATGATCTCCTCTGGGGCACGTATAATTTAAATCTTGAGAATTTTTTTCTTAGCAAAGAAAAAGGTGGTGAATGGTCAACGAATTAGTCTTTGAGGACGTTTTTTTTCTTCCTGACACTCTGCTATTATATCGACATCGTACGCTTAAATGAAAAGAAATAGTCGATTTTGCGAAAACGCCGATTTTATGAAGATCACAAGGAAGCATACCAAAAGATCAACCAATATTCCAGCCGATCAGTCTGCTGTATTGAATGAGCAATGAATACTGTTTCCATACTGGAAAGAAACAAACTACTAAATTAGTATCATGACGAACCCACCTCGTCTTTCTTTGGCATCGTTATAAATTTTTGTGGTCATCCACATATTCAACGATAGACCGAATAGTGTCACAATAAATCGATAGGAGAAAAATGACTGAAAAAAGCTGTCTGTCGCAGATTTGTCGAATGTATAAAATCAAAGTCAAACACGAGCTACAAATCTTGAATGTCTACAATATATTTACACTAATTCAAACTATAGGACCTCCGTTAGGTAAAGCCAAAATAAATTTTTTTTGATATCTTTAAGTCAAGAGTATGTTCAATGGGAACTTGAACTTCGCCAGACTATAGAAATCCAACCCCCTCTCACTTTCTTTTATGGTCAACCATTTAATCAGACCATCAGATTTACTGCTGAATTGATCCCAACATTTATCTTGGCTGGATTTTTCAGTCACAATGTAGCGCCTTGGTTAGGGAAGAGCTGATTTTTGGAAATTTTAGCGGAGCTTCTTCCACCCGTTTCAGAAACACATGGAAATTTCTTTGATACTCGTTTCTTAAGTACTACTAATTCTGAGAAGGTATCGAAGAAATCTAATGGCACACACTATTCTTTTTCATTCTTGCATAGCTTTCATCAAGTAGAAGGATACATAGTACGCTTAAGTTGCGAGTTTTTTTTTTACTATTTAGCCTCTTACCCGACATTAACTGATGTTTTCAAAATTTTGAAAATTTGAAATACCTGAGATCTCGACATGAAGTGAAGATTATGATTTTTTTCTAATAAAACTTTAACACTTAACTAAGTATAATGAGTTTTTTGAAATTTGATTTTTTTTCCAGAGAATAGAAATTCCGTTTGCTCACCAAGGTAATCCATGGCTCAGTAGTCAAATATATTGTGTAACCACACAACGGTTCCGGTCCTTGAATAGGTCCCATAAGTAGTATATAAACTTCGGCTAGAACCTAAAAAAAAAGGATTTGTTACTTTTCGTTACTTATAACAACATACTTCTCATACCGATAATTCGTTCTGAACTCATTGTGGCCACATGTGATTATTATTGAGAAAGTAATGTAGTTCTACAGCCTGATATTAGCGCAGAAGAAAGAAAAACGCTCCTAAAGCACTTACACCTGGCAGACATATACAGTAAGCCAATGCAGCGTGACGTGTGTGAACATTAAGTCGATAATGAATAGTTATACATCGTATTATTGCAACTACCTGAAATAACAAAGAAACATGGAAAAGATTTAGATGTTTTTCTATTTTCAAGTGATATCTGCGATTTGTAACTCTTTGTTTGTTCCTACTTGATCACCTTGATCACCTTGACTCCCGTTGATCTTCGAACTGGTCGAGCGGGCGCCAGTAATTCTTCCATTTGTCCCGATCGCGTGCCAGAGTAGCCCAGTGGTTCCTCCTTTCGCGTGGGACACGAAGAGCATCATATTTTCTTTCAGGACTTCGTGAAGAAATCGACCATCGGGTCGGCGGTCTTCCTTAGTGCGCTTAATATCGCGGGAACCCAGTCGCTCACGGCTCTGGTCCAACGGTTGTATAAGCGCATCTGTCCGGCCCACCTTTTTTACTCCTTGCAAACGCGGCGCGTCTCTAATCTTCGATCGCTGACGTAAGAGAACTTCAATCCGTCCTCACTTGCGTGAAATACTCTAGCATCACTCTCTCAATTGCGCGTTCAATGACGCTCACCGCTTTTCTTCCTGCTTGCGAAATGCCCGGTTTCGCATGTAAGCGAAGTACGTGTGTTGAAGAGGTGCACGAGCCGGGTGTTCCTGGTCTTCTTCACTACATCCTCGATGCTCTTTACGCTCCAGCCGCTCGTCTCCTCCTGCCCGCTCGGTCGTCGTTTCTGTTCGTTCCGACCCAGATAAACGTAGCTGTGCATTCATATGTTCGTTCCGTTGAGCGTGAATGCATCGAGACCCATCGTTCCGCATGAACATCGTCTTTTGTAGATTACGCTGAAGACCGATGCATCCACATGTTTCGTCGAATTCGGTCAGCATTGATTCCGCTTGGCTGATGCTAGGCGTTATCAGTACGATGTCATCAGCAAAGCGCAAAGGGTGTAGCTGCCGACCATCAACCTTCACTCCCATGTGTCCCATTCCAACTTTCGCATTGCGTTCTCAGGGTGGCTGTGAATATTTTGGGTGAAATTGTATCACCCTGTCGACCCCCTCTTCACGTCAATGATGATGTTCTTGTAAATGGCGAATTCCGTCGTAAGTTACTGTACAACTCTCGAAGTACCTTTATATATTAGTGGACGCCTTGTTGTCAGGCTTCCACGACCGCTTCCGTCTCAACCGAGTCAAAGCCTTCTTTAAGTCGATGAAGGTGAGACAGAGCGGCATCTTGTACTCTCGTGATACCTCGATAGTTTCGAAAGTGTGATGTGGTCAATCGTGCTGAATCCTTTCGAAACCCTGCTTGCTCATGGCTGTCCTTCATCCAAGACTTTTTCAATCCTATTAAGGATTACTCTTTAAGAGCTTGTAATGACGGACGTGGCAGATTGCGATAGTTGCCGATGTCATGTATCTCCCTTTTATACAACAACACGGTCTTGCTGGTCTTCCACTGTTTAGGAACCTTGCATTCCACAGATAACGGTAAAGAGCCTCGCCAGGTGTTATAGTACTGCGGAAGGCTCTTGTGTTCTGGTCTTATTTGTCGATCGGGTGCCGTACGATCTTACCGACATGATAGCATGTCGTATTTCACGGAGAACCTCTAATGACTTGTCCATCTTCCCTCGATGGTGAGAGGCAAGTACATGGCTGTCAAGATCGTAAGTCGTAATGATTTTCTCCATCCCCTCTCATGCAATGGTTGTTCCCTTTGGGTTCCAGAGCAGTCATCCTCGTCTTGCGACTGGCAAGTCTCGACGGCATAGCGATGCTTTTCCCGCCTCTGCAGCTTCAGCCAGCACTTCTGCTCTTCTCTCTTAAGGTCTTCCTTTATCGCCTCTCGGCAAGCCTTGCGAGCTCGACGTAGTTCTTGTTCCCTGCGGCTCGTGTGCTCCACGCTGGCGTATCAGCTCAAGTTTCAGAGACAGACGCCTCTTGGTGGTTTTAAAACTCTCAGCCTTCTTCGCGCGTCGTGAAGGTGTTCACAAGCCGGTCATATTCCTCGTCGATGTTGTCCATTGCGAATCTTCCCAAGCCGACTAGCGTAGCGAAGAGATTCCAGTTATGGTAGTCCTGATTTTCTGAACTTGGCGGCTTTCTCTGCTCTCCTTGTGAAGGAAAATCTTCCTCAGAGGCGATGGTCCGATCCCGTAAAACTTTGGTACAAACCACGTCGTCAGGCAGAACCTTTTATTGACGATGATGTGGTCTATTTCATTAGGTACCTCACCGTACTCCACGTCCAGCGTAAAGAGGGCTTCTAAATTCAGTTCCATATGGTCTTAGTCGTCATATACTCAAGCCCTCTCCTGGTCATTCCATTGTAGGCCGTGGTCCCGGAAGTTCCTCCGGCGTTTTTGCCAACCTTATCGTTAAATCGCCAACTATGACCTTGAAAGGCATGACCTCTTGTAACTTCTCCGGTCCATATAGAAAGCTTCACTTTTCGTAGCTTATGTTAGCGTAAACGACGAATAGTCAAGCTGGTATGCACATCTCTCATCCGACGTCCATCGTCGTAAGTTGTTCAAAGTCGATGTCTTTGCCATACTCGTTTACGGACGCCAACCCACCACACCTCTACTGGCATGTCTAAACAGTCTTCGCTATCCGTTTGTCCTTTCTTCTCCTTCCTCTTATTTTCTATTGTTCCTCATTAGTTTTTATTATGTTATATTCTATATATCATATTCGTGAAAATGGTAATTGAATGGGAACACGAGAACGGCGTCTGAATCCTTCTGTTAGGGGTAATGTATTCTCGCTCTTACTTACGTAAATTTAAAATTCAATATTTTCGGATCAAAAAAATCCTTATTACACATCTGGAATTAAAATTTTGCAAATAAAATGGCAAAAAAGTAGTTGACAACAGATTTCCTCCTATGTTCAGGTTTTCCAAGGACCTATGCTGTTCCAGACCTCGTCATAATTTTTTGGTAGCAAATTTCAACGACTACTGCGATGTGAACAAAAATACAATGATTGGGATGTGCTTCTCACCGTGGGAGTGAACATCACCGCAGTAAAGCACACAGCTTCAAGGTGTCGAAAGAAGGAGCATATAAATATCGTCCATTTTGGTGGATGTTGAAGTAGGAGTGAACCAAAGATATAGGCATGAAATCCAGTAACAGGTACACAACAAAGAAAACAAACAATTGCTGGGTAAACTATTGTGACCTGTAATGTAATGGTAAGGTATTGGATTCGAGTTTATTCTATCATCTGTTATCCCTAATGGTGTTTTTATTGATCGCGTGGTTACAGTTTGACGCGGCTATCCGCATCTTCGCGAAGGTGTGTTACCCGTTAAGATATCTGAGACCATCCTATTCCTCAGCTCGCGTTCGCATAGGATCTGTACATGAATCATTGTGACACCGTGAGCCTTGAATGAACTGCCTTTCAGCGCTAGGTCTCCTCAAACGTTCTTTTACCAGCTTTGTTAAAAACGGTTTTTTAAGACCAGGAGGCCTTTCCAGGTTTGAGTCTAGGAGTAGCCTCGAGAAAACTCGAGCAAAGCGATCAGATGGCCTGCTCATAACGTGATCAAGTATGTAAAGATGGTTTTCTGTGACCATCTCAGAAGGTCAGGCAAGATATTCATGTCCCATGCGTGGCGGGTATTCACTGCATAAATTTCTTCCTCATGAAACTCCATCGGCGAAAAGTAACCTAGAAGTCATCTGAATAGCTTTCTCTCTAGCTTCTCCATTACCGTTTACGGTGCTGACCGACTTTCCAGTTTGTACATCATATAGGGGCGAATAGGTAGGTACCCAGCTTGACTTCATTAGCGATTAAGGTCGACCACAGGCTCTCGGTCAAGCAGTTGAACACTAAGTTGTGCCTTAGGGGCATTTTTGAGGAATATGTCTTCAGTAGCTGTGCTGTTAATCTGAGAAGAACTGGGCAGTGGTCGGAATCTAATTTAACGTCCCAGACAACTCTGGATTTTCGGATGTATGATAAAGAGATTCTCCTTGTCAGAGCATTACCGAGCTGAAATTAAAAGTTCACATCTTTCGCTTGTGCTGCTCTTCTGGCTGACTCTTTCCACTTGAGCTGAACCTTTTTAGTGTTTCATATAGGACATTCACACCTTTTTCCGCTAATCGGTATGAAACGCTAATACTTTAGCAACATTACTAAGAGTTCGTAGACACCACTTGGCGATCGCGACTTGTGTTCTACGTTGAGGCCATGAGAGTATTTAGAGTGACAGCATCGCGGTTGTGAGGTGCAACGCAAAGAGGTACACAAAAGTGTAAGGGATAAAGGATCCAGTGCTCCTCGTTGACCAATCTCTTGAAGGAAGTGCCTGCACGTTCGACTTCAATTCAGGACCATTTGAGGTTTTGGGCTGCCCGCAGAGTTCAGAACCGCGCGGCCGCCCGGTTTGGCGGCGCTGCGATTTTGGCGGCTATTGACTGCCCACAATAGTGCGCTCAATAATCATCAAGTGCAGATCCGCGCGGCTGTGAACTCCACGGGCAGCCTCGCGGTGTAGTACCAATTTTAGTCATTCTATAGGCCCAACAGGCGTTCCAAAAACAAAACCAAAAAAAAACTGGTGTAGTGAAGTGTAGTGGCGTTTCAATCCAGTTGTAGTGAAACGCGTTAGCGCACTCCAACTGGATTGAAACGCCAGTGACTTTATCCTTTATCTGACTTGTAGAGGCTTTGAGGAGCCTATGCATTGACGGCATATGTATCAGCTATGCAAAAGCAGAGATATTTAAAGGCAACATACCACAAATTTGACAATTATCATGGATTTCCCATGGGAAGCTTTTATGCAAAGTCGCAGATTGCGGAGAACTAGGTGGTTCTGCTCATCTCTCCGTAACCGCTGTAAAAAATTTCCCTGAAGGAGGCGTTTTTTTACGACTGCTAGTACTGCAACGCGCCATCTTTGTGCACGAGCTGCGAGCGAGCCTTCGAAGATCAATAAGGTCTTCTCATCAGCTCACTCAATTTGAATTAATGACTGCTGATGGGAACAGAACGTGCACATAGAGGCGCGCTCTAACGCACCTCGTAGGAACTGAAGCAGTTCTCATACCGTTTCTAAATTCGTTTCGTCACGCTGAAAAGCCGAACACTATCGAGTGAACTCCAACAAGACGCTCTATCCAGACTTCTGCAATATCTCTGTGTGCCTTTTGCTGCACTGCAGGAAACACGCATGAGGGATCGGCCCGTCATCAGCATTGAAAATACACCATATACTGCGGCGATGCTGATGAGAACAAAGTAGGTGGCTGCGCGATAGCTGTGAGGAACGATTACAAGAACCTGGTGGAGGAATTTGGCTCAACGTCGTCTAGATTCGCCTTTCTACGACTGCGGGATCGCAGAGGACGTAAACTCTGGATCGTAAGTGCTCACGCACCTACGGAAACCGCGGAGGACAACAGTAAGGACGCCTTCTATGATGAAATCAATGCGTTGATGTCTAAAATACCAAGCCAACAGGTGGTCATTGTCGGAATCGACGCAAATGCGAAGATGGGACTCGAACAGCACTCCGATGTGCTAGGAAAATGGTATTATGCAGCGGAGTGCACGTCGGACAACGGTGACCGTCTGGTCGACTTGTGCGAACAGACGGGCCTCATCATCGCTTCCACGTTTAAGAGGAATCATCGACCCCATCAGCTCACGTGGCAGGGGTCAACCCTTTTAACACCTGAAGAGCAGCACATGCGGAAGATGAGGATTCCTAAGCTTCAGCTCGACTACGTCCTAGCGAAGAACATTCCTCAGTCAGACATCCGAAAATCTAGAGCTGTTTGGGACGTCGCGTTCGAGTCTGACCACCGTCCAGTTCTTCTCAGTTTCAAGATACGGTTCCACAAGAGAAACCGAGGAGTTCCTCTTCAACCGAAAATCGACATGGCAGGTCTGAAAGACGATGAATGCAGAAGAAAATCCCGCCAATGTGTGTCTATTCATGTTGGAGTACGGACCAGGAAGAAGCTTAGCGATGCGGATTCCTTCATAAAGTGCATCCAGGACGCTGCAAGGGAAACGCTCCCGGTTCTATTGCCGCGGAAGAAGTTTGCCTTTGCATCTGCGGAAACAAAATCCACATACAATTCTGTATGTGTCGCTCGCAGCGCTGGTGACTTCAACCAGGAAAAGCGTCTTAGAAGGAAGCTGCGTCGTCAACTGCAACAAGACCGCGATAACGAGTGGACGTCAAGAGCGATAGAGTTTGAGAAGGCGTGGGAGGGCAGGAACCCGCGGAAAGCCTACGCTCTACTAAAACAGTATAGCGGCAAAATGAAAAGATGTTCCCATGTCCTCAACACTGCTAATGGGGTGGCTGTCGGTGAAGCAACCGTTCCAATTTGGAAGGAACACTTCAAGACCTTGCTGAACCGGCTAGCACCGCCAGCTCCTGAACTGGAACACTTTCATAGACCGACATATGCGGTTAACGAGGAGCCACCGACCGAGTCGGAATTCGTGGTCTGTATTCAAAAAATGAAAAATAGAAAATCTGGTGGAGACGACGGGATTAGCGCAGAAATGCTAAAATATCTTCCTCCGTCTGGGATTCGTGATATGACAAAGATCATCCGTTCAATATGAATAAACGAAAGGATACCTGATTCGTGGAGGCACGCTATCATAATTCCCCTCCACAAGAAGTTATCCGTCACGGACCCAAGGAATTATCGAGGAATCTCTTTGCTGCGCGTTATGTACAAGGTATTGGAGTGCATTATCCTGGACCGACTCATTAAACATCGCGAAGAAACAACGCGCGACGAGCAAGCTGGCTTTCGTCTCGGCCGATCTACGATTGATCAGGTGTTCATCGTCAAGAGAGTGATCGAAATCTGGCAGCGGTATTCAAAGCCAATGCAACTAGCGTTTCTGGACTTTGAAGCCGCGTTCGACTCTCCTCACCGAGGCCGTCTTCTCAACGCGCTTCGCGCCGATGGAGTACCAGGAAAGTTCGTTCGCTTGCTTGATGACATGAATCAACGAACAAGTGCCGCAGTTCGAACACCAGCCGGATGTACAACACCTTTTGAAGTGGTAACTGGAGTAAGACAAGGGGCGGTGGCAGGACCCTTCCTGTTCAATTTCGCCATCGACGACATTATGCGAGGAACAGTCGACCACTGTCCTGCCGACATTGTCTTAGCACCATCAGGGTGCCCCTTGACTGACCTCGAGTACGCCGACGATGTTGTTATATTCGCGGAAAGCAGTACGAAACTTCAATATGTTGTCAACCTTGTATCGAAGCTGGCTGCAGCCTACGGACTACGCCTACGCCCTGATAAATGCAAGCAGATGTGGATCTCTTCGAGACCTCGAACGGGAATCAGGGTGGACGGACAACCGATAGAACTCATCGATGAGTTCTGTTACCTGGGCTGTATGCTGAAGAACAACGGCAGCTACGAGAGAGATGTTCAGCAAAGATGCGCTAAGGCCACTTCTGCATTTAACTCCTTAACGAAATGTCTGTGGTCGACCCCCATCACCAACGAAGTCAAGCTGCGAGTCTACCTATCCGCAATTCGTCCATCATGATGTACGGATCGGAGACTTAGGCAGCATCATCAACGGTTATGGAGAGGCTTGACTGCACGGAACGAAAGCTGCTTAGACGGCTACTTGGCTACTTTTGGCCTAGGGTATGTCACAATGGAGATCTTTACGCAGAAATTGATGTGGTGTACCGGCGGATGACACGTGGAAGACACCAACATCTTGCACCGCCATCGAAAGTGGCTAAAGTAAATCGTCTTTGCTTCTTTGGTCACATATTAAGGAGACCGGCAGATCGCCTTGTCCAACGAGTTCTGAAGAGTTTGTCAGGTTCGAGCTGGAAGAAGCCACCTGGCCGAAAACGGAAGTTCTGGACTGAGGTGGTAAAAGAGGACCTGAGGACACTCGGCGTGGATAGGCAGTTCAGGTGAGACGTAAGAACATGGAATAGCGACGAATGGGTTGATTCTGTGCAAGCTCTTGCAGAAGATCGAGAAGGTTGGGCAGAGCTGTGTTCAAGGACGGCACACCTTGGCGAAGATGCGGGTAATCGCGTCAGGCGATGACATCAGCCCACCGATTAAGTCAAGTAAATAAGTCATGCCGTTTCTAACGACTATCACAGAGAGATGGGTAGAACCACGTAGTTTTTCGTAATCTTTAACCCCATATAGAAATTTTCCATGAGAAATGCACGCCTCTTCAGATTCATGGTATGCTGCCTTTAAGGTTGATCGTACGCAACAGAATCACTCTCATGTGTTCGAAACATTCAATGGAAATAAATCTGCAAGGATAAAGGGCGAACAGTTTGGCGCTGGTCATTGCGCTTTGGATGCGTCAACGTGCTTGATTTCAATTCAAAATGCTTTGAGATTCACAATTAGTTGGACAGTTGGACTCTATAGAATTGGAGTATAAGTAGTTACTCTATACAGTTGGAGTATAGCCGAGTGATAAAATCAACTCAGCGCTTTTTTATTCATACAGAGAACTCTGATGCCAATCCATCAACTTCTGAGCTTCACTCGCCGTCACAACGAAATTTCTGTACTACAGGAATGAATTTACTCCTAAAATGAGATCTTAGACTTCAGCGTTTCCAGTACAAAATAAATGCATTGAACTGTTGCAGAAAGTCAGAAGAAAAAGTAAGTTCACTAGTTAGTTATGTTTTTCATGCTTGCAACGTAAATGTTAAGAACAATAATTGTTGTAAATTTAAAAAAAGAAAGCTTACCTTGTATTGTTCAAACAATCCAGCATTTTTTAGAAGAAACAAAAGGAGCACGGAACAACCAAAGAATGAAGGCAACAAGAATAACATTTGCAGTATAAGTGACTCGAATATCTCCGGTGATGTTTCTGTTCTGCTCCACCATGACAAATTTGTCTACAACAGCTATTATTTAATTCAAAAAAATGTGAGAAAATCAACTTTCACACTAATTTATTTCTTGTTCTTATTTTTCAAACTTATGCTACTATTCTTTGCATGTTTTTCTCTTCGTTATTTGAAAAAAATCTGCTCACCATCGTTTGCATTACTTCTGTCTGAGCGAAATGTAAATATAAATATTTCTAAAATGGAAATTGGGGAGAAGTGTGAATACTTCGAAGGCTTCGGTCCTTCTGTAGGAACTTTAGGCAAATTATCTCAAATTCTGAAATGAATGGTCTGAGGTTGAGTTAGATTAGAAAACAATAAAAATCATAGGTATTTGAGGAAAGAAAGAACACAACATCGTGTCGTAGCTATAGATATCTCTCAATCATGTACTAATAGTTTCTATGTACTGGAGTTACTGAAACTGCTTTACGAATAACGTCGGTGGTCGATTAAAAAAAGAGTAATTCACATACTGAGGTTGATTAATTTGTTGGCTCCAAGAACACATAGGTACGGTATTACCGGAAGGACACGTGAGCTGGAACTTTCGTGGTTCAAGCAAGCAGAATCGTTTGTAATTAGTGCGCAGTTGAGCTGCAATTTTCAGAATACACCTTAACCACTTTAAAAGGTAGGAGTGGAATTTTAGAGGGTAAGATTGTGATCATAAAAGGTAACTTCTAGAAATTAACTAAGTCTAACTTCTAGAAATCTCTGATCTTTTGTCTTGAAAGAGTATTAGTAAAAATGATTTGATCAGGTTGATCAGAGAGAGCAAATGATCAATCGAATTACCAAATTCTACAACACTTCGGAGAATAAAATGATTGGCACATCCCCGACAGAACAAAGCGTTTCGAATGTGGAGCGCTTCGCCTGAATGATGCGGATGGGGCGGATCCACTAAAGGTGAAGGGGATATTCATCTATAACTAAAGGCATCACTCCACTAATCTGAGGTGGTACGAATTTCAGGTGGAGTATTCGTATACAGGATGGGAGATTATGGAGAGGGGGTGATTCCGTTCATTTCTTCTTAATTGCCGTAAAAAAAGGCCTGGAAGATACGGCTTCAAGCGTTCTGGTGCACTATTTTCTACAGGGGGTTCGACTGGAGCGCGCCAGCCTTGTGCGGCGCCACATCTTTCAGGCCGTTTTTTACAGCAATTAGGAAGAAATGGACAAAATCACCCCTCTCTCCTTAGTCTCCCATCCCGTATACGAATACTCCACCTGAAATCTGCACCACCTCAGATTCTTGGGGTGATGCCTTTAAGCTCATGTGTCCCGGATAGAAGTTTGAAGACCCAAACACGTAGTTCAGTAGCATGTCAGTATGAATCAGATGATTATTGATCGATTTCTATGACCTTGCGGTGTTCGGACGACAATCAACGGTCGGAGGATCGCGCAAGTTACGCCTTCTTCAGTGAAGATCAATGTTTTCCAAACAGGCGTTCGCCGCCATTGATTCATGTTGCAGAATCAGAGTTGATCGACAACTTTTTGTACAAACGGCTAGGAGAAATCATTTGTCAAGCTGTGGAAAGAGAAAAAAGTTGGTTGAATAGGACTTTTGAAACATAAAGCACAGAGAAATGGAAGATTGAAAGGGTTCGGAAGCTAGTGATATAGTCCCCAGACATCCGTCAACCCATCATCAATCCTCCTAAGAGTCCTTTTTCTTCTTTTCTTGCTTTCTCTCTGGTAGAGCAAAGGTACTTCTGTAATCGAGCTACTCTTAGAACTTGTATTGTGCATCCTGGTTGTTCTGGGAGTGTTTCTCTTGATTGAACACCGATTAGATGAACACGGAAGATGAGGAAATACTTCGTGGCTCAATTTCCTCAATCTCTGAAGCGTTGGTTATGCGAGAAGTGGTCGGTTGTTCTGGTGGAGAGGGGTTGGATCCTTCTTTTCGGTCAATGCAAGTTGTGGGTATTGTAGTTTTCGGTGCATCAAATACCTCATTTGCGGTGCATCTAATTATCTCATTGTTGAGCGTAGTTCTCAGACGCAACTATTTCAGGATGCACTAATGGATTCGGCCACTTGCAGAACACCAAGCAGTAGTAACTTAGTTCTCTATGCAAGTATCTTCTTGGGAAGTGCTTGGGAGGTTCATAGCTGTCTAACTTCTGAGGCTATCGTAGCTGATCGCCGTAATGATCTGCTTCTCTCCACCTGTAACAACCTGAAAATACAGAGGGCAACACGCAAGAGTAATGTTTTTCTACTGCTTTTATCACTCACAATTCTCCTGCGACTAAGGTTTACGGTAGGAGTTTACGGTAGCAGCTCCGTTTTTTTTCTGGACATATTAGTCTGCATGGAAACATTACAAGATTTCTTTTAATTGAAGTCGCGCAACGCTATACAAGGTGCAAGTGGTAAGAGGTGTGGTGAAGCCGCACGGTCGAGTGCTCAAAGCCGCCCTGGTGCCAACCTAGCCCTTCATCCCTCCGGTTTCGATGGATTGATACCAGAAGTGTCCGAGAAGTAGAAAACACTGACTTGATCAACGCCTGCCCCTGCGAGTCGTTGTATAGGCTAGATATGCGATATGGCTAGATATTCAAAACCTCAACGATTACGAATTGCAGCAAAACGACGCATCGGCGTGGATTGATACGCCAAAGTCTTTATCCTCTATCCTTCTCCGATGACGCTCAATTAGTTATTGTCTACTTCTGATGTTTGGCCACTACGGCCGTCGTCTGTGAGGTTCAGTTCTTCACTTTTGAATCATCGAAGTATACTGTATGTGGCAGCTAGATGCGCTCCTGATAATGCCAGCTGCTTCTGTTCTAGATTGTTCTAGATTGTTTTTTATATGTTGCGCTATGACCCCAATTTCTAGATTGTTTTTTATATGTTGCGCTATGACCCAACTCAGCCAGAGATTTTTAAAAAAATCGCCTCGCGGCAAAAGCTGCAAATGTACATTAAATTCATGTTTAGCATTATCGTGGCTATTGAACATTGAATTTCAAATTCATGTGTTAAGTGTTACTTGCAAAATGAGGTTATAACTTTGCAAGAAGCATTAATGGCCCGTTGCAGCTCTTTCTCGGAATTCACAAAACTAGAAATTCAGTGGAACCATTACAACGTTCTAGATTGTTTTTTATATGTTCTCCTTTCGTGTCTTGGATCCACTTTTCACTTACTTTCACTGGTTATGTGTTTCTTTTAGTGATGGAGTGCACAGGGTGATCCACATGAAGTGTGAAGGGCTATGGGAAATCCAGAGATGCGGTGATTCCTTGAGCCAAAGAAATCAGGACACTAACAGGACCTTCCTGCAAAATAGGAAGCCAACTCACGGCTTAAAGAAGGCAGTGGAGTGGTGTAAGACCAATCTTCCGGTTTTCTGGACGAAGGTCTTTGGCTATTGAACTCGCCCGATCTCAATCTTTTGAATTTTGTTGTCTGGTCGATTCTAGAGCGAAGAGCATGCTCTTCTAAACAAAAGTCACTGAATTCGCTGAAAGGAGCCTTGGATGAGGGATGGGGCATGGGAACTGATCCTCAAAAATCCTCAAAAATTTCTGGAAGAGATTGTTTGTATTAAACCTAAAGGCGGTCATTCTGCATGTGATGTGTGAGAACTTCCGCAGAATTTTCTGACTGTTGAATTTTGAAAAAAATCTTATTTGGATTAATTGACGCAAAGTTGTGGTTAGTGTTTTGCATCGCACTTCATGTGGAACTTCCCGTATATTTAAAAATATATTGAAAATTCTAAATATTAAATATTAAAAAAAAACGAATTTATTGCAAGAGACCACTGCACAACATGGAACACGGGTTCCTATAAAATTGTGCATTCACACGTACAGGCGGAAGAACGCGCTCACAGACTTGCATGAAGTAAACCGAAAACTTTTTTTAGGGAAAAACGAATCACCGGTAGAGAATTCCCTTTTCCTACAGGATGTAATGAGAAGACGTAAAATTACAGAATTGTGAAATTGAAGTAAATATGGTGGCGATACGGTGTGGTCCAATAGCAGCAGCAGTCTTTCTATTCTGAGTTCTAAAGAAATTAAGTTACGTGACAAATGGCGTAATGAGGTAATTGCATTGTAGACAAAATTATTGAAGTTCTGCGTAAAAGCCTACTTTTGGAGTCGACGAGTTATTAAAACTAAGAGCTGAGGGTGAAAAAAAAACCTCTCTAGTACTCTAGTAAGCTGAACCTTACTAATTTTGCCTCCTACGTTTAGAGTTTTTCGTTGTTTTCAAAGGTTTAAAAGTAGTTCCGGGAACTGTTTAGTTCATTCAGAATCGTTTTAGGTTTACGAACACCTCACACAATGATCCACGGGGACGGCCAATGCATCTAGTCATTGTTTTTATACTCACAGGCAGATCTGGAACCAACTCATCAGCTCCGGAAGAGTAAAAGGCCTGCTCGGATTGGGGCGGTTTCGAAGCATTGAACGATCGATCGTGCAGTTACAGCGGAACCTTTAACCGACTGCACTACACTTTTCTATATCTCAGCCTCTTGGGTTTACTTTTTATCTCATTTTTAATGTAATTGAGCACAATTTTCTTCTTTGGGTAGTCGTAATACCAAAAAAAACTAGTCTGCGGCATTTCATTAGTTGCTTGTGATCGCCTCAAAAGTGTAATTTGGCAATGATTGGATTTCTACAGCTCTTTTTGCGTAACTCTGCAATGTTAAGCTTCTTTTGAGACGGTTTTTTAGTTTTTACTATAACTTCGATTACAACAGACGCTAATCATGTACAGTGGTACAAAAGATTGGACGGAAATTTATTCTTTGTAAAGCACGATCTTAGAGGTGTCCTAGGAGCAAACAAACGGTAAAATTATTGAAAAAGAGATTAGTTAATTCTGCACAACGTAACAATGACCTACTCATACACTATTAAACAAAAAAAAGTGAAAACTGCAATAAGCAAAAAAAAAGAAAGAGGTTCGGAAAGTTTTCCGCATACCGTGGAGGGAGATTGGTGCACGTCTTGCGGTGCAAGATATAGTCGGATCAAAACCACATGAAGCACGGTGCAGTTGCGCAAGCGGCTGCACTCGAAGCGGTGCAGTGGAGACTGGAATCGAGGTGGGATCATCGCGAAGTGCAGCAATGAACGGTGCTAGCTGTGGTCTTCACTCGATCCAAGCCGCTACGCTCCATCGTACCGCTTCAATCGCAACCGCTTACGCAACTGCACCGTGCTTCTACTATAGACGGCGTGGAGAAAGTGAGTATGCAGCAACCTCATACCTCCCTAAGCAACATGAAGAGGAGAGAAGCTCATAGCGACATGCTCTCTCGTCATGTCAAGCTATTTAGTGTTTATTGATGGATCGTCGGCAAAAATTCGAAACGTTTTAAAAATCTTCCAAGTATATACATTCCCCCGCAAATAAGAACTGTTCAACACTAAAGGCATTATGTTTATCCTTTTTTAGTCGCACCTAGTAATTTTGTCACACGAATGTCCTTTGTTGCGTGCGTGGGCTCAACATGCTTCCTGTCTCTCCAATGTAATAAGCTTGACTCAATTTGGTAGATTAGCTCAATCATAGAGCAACGACGTAAATATATAATAATCACTAAAGTGAAGGAGAAAGTAAGGATTGATTTGTTCCTGGATTAATAATGATATTCAAGCTATTGGAATAGTCTTAACGTAACTCATGTGAGAGGTTCTTGTGAAATTAAATAAGAATAGAATTCTCCGCATTTTAGACTTTAATCCTGCCAGAAGTAAACCATTCCTGTACAGAGAATTTTCTTACGAAATCATTTCAGAGTGTTAAAAGGTTTTTTCCCTTGGTTCTTGATTCACTGGTGGACGATACCAAATGTATTGCTTCCGCTGATGAAAGATATTAGGCTTCTAGGAAGCGGTAACAGTTCATACCCTGTTTTCAAAGTGTTCCATCAATCAATCAGGATTCAAGAAAAGAACACTTAAACCCTCAAAAATGGTTTTGCAAGAAAAGACTGAACTCAGTCGATTATAAAGATGATAGTTCGCATTGCGGAGCTAATTCACTTCCAAGAATTGAAATACGATTTGAAAATTTGAACAGCTTGTTATTCAAATTCATGAAAACTTCCTAATAACTTATATTCAGGTATTCTATGAAAGTGCTTCATTAAACTTTCGAATAAGAGTAAGCTGAGGTTATGATGTTCGTTAGGGTTTAATAGAACGATTATGTACTCAAGTAAAAAATAATTACTTCCTTCGTTTGATTGTTACTGTACATCCTGGGACACAAAAAACTTTTCTTTTTGTCCGCAAAGGAAATGGAAAAGGAAAGCAGTTAAGTATTTGGCTATCCATCACAACACGGTAATAGAGGGAAGGAATCACTGAAGGACTGAAAAAAAAAATCTGAAAAGGAGGAATGTTGATTAAGTTCCTACATATTTATAAGCGGCTCTTTTTTATGGGTCAAGGGAGACAAGAAAGGGATGATTTGAAGCGATGCTAAAAAAAAATTGGAAACTGAGTGGACTGAATCATACGAAGGACCAAACAACGTCGAGGAAGACCTACTGGAGCGCGATTGGGAGCGCCACTGACGGAATTTACAAACATCCTGCCAAGAAGGAAACGAAACGTTGCTGGTGTCCGAACGTTTAGCGCAAACGTATCATTCGGCTGTCGTAGTATCTCCGTAGAAGCTGGGAGCAAAAAGCCAGAAGATTCTTTCGAATCTTTGAATTGCGTTTTCTTTCTAGTCACGCATGGAATTTCCTGAAGCATTAATTGACGCTCTGTTGGATTAACAGAAGAGATACATCCATGCAACGTCTTCTTTTTCAACAAAGTATATTTGCAAAAAAAAAATTAGTACTAAAGAATTCAATCTATTATTTTTTTCTCCTGAATCAGGTATTCTATGAAAGTGCTTCATTAAACTTTCGAATAAGAGTAAGCTGAGGTTATGATGTTCGTTAGGGTTTAATAGAACGATTATGTACCCAAGTAAGAAATAAACTCTCTAAGAGACTTCTTTCCTAGAATGTGCGTCTTCCACACATGTGGTTAAGGATTATATTAGTAAGTAACAGAAAACTAAATTACGGTGTAACGTGAATGTAGCAAAAAAATCCCGTAAGGTTGTGTGAAACGTTCTGGAGAAGAGAAACACCTTTATGGTGCTATAGTGCTGTGCTGCAAAAAACAAACGGGCACCTGTCAATTTGCATGATCACGTCAGATAAATTTTTTTTTGAAACCCAATTTTTACCCTTCTTGATGTATCGGGTCGAACGTACTCATTAATACTTTTACTAAAAGTCCAACAAAGTAAGCAAAGAAGATCAGAATGACCAGAACAAAAAAGTGACTGAAAAACGTTGCACTTTATTGAGGAATTTTTCCCGAAAACTTCTTTCCGATAGAACGTACGAAAGTCGCATTTCTATCCGTCTTGGTAGGTGTAGTTCACGTCAAAAATGTTGTCTTCCGCTCTTCTCATACTGCGATCGCCGATCGATCGACTGCTTGAAGCATGGCGTATGGTATGGTAAAGCTGAAGAAAATGCTAAGAAACGAATTCTTAATTTATCACCTTTCACCGGTGACGGGCGTAGTGTAGCGGTTAGAGGTTCCGCTTTCTGCACGATCGATCAGAGGTTCGAATCCACCCTAGCGCTCACAAGATATTTCATCCCTCCGGGGTCGACAAATTGGTACCAGACTTGTCTGGGAGGATAAAAACACTGACTTGACACAGCTCGGCTAACCACCGCAAGTCATTGTATAGGCCAGATACACGTTCGTAAATCCCAAGCGGATTGATTAACGCCAGAAACTAGACTTACTTTGTCACCTTTGACCCAAGTAAAGATTCCTTTCACTTCCCAAAATGTGACACATCATCTGCCCAACTACTTCGTCTCTATCACCTCTTACAGAGTTTGCACTGCCAGATAGCATGGGTTTAGAAACTACTCTACTGCCTTTCGTTTCCTCGAAGCATTCTCTGGCAAGATTTTCTGGATTGTCCAAGTTGCTTCTGTGATTCTATGTTTAATAACAGACTCCTTAAGAGCGGATGAAGAGGGAAATTATATTTCTGTGGTTATATTAGGAAAAAATGAGGCAGACACCCCGTCACATACATAAAAATGTCAGCTAAACAACATTATAACAAAATGGTTGCACTATCTCAATACATGTGTCCAATAACGTAATATTTCGCATAATTCCACAAAAACGAACTTTTTCTTATAACAACGCCGCTCTGAAAAAGTTTAACGTCTCTTTCTATCCAAGGAACATATATCAACATATATCAGTCGATGCTAACCGGGAAATAACAAGACGTCCTCGGTCAGTGGCGGTCAATCCGCTATGTAGTGGGAGTGATGTTGTAGGGAGAAGGCGAAATTGACCATGTTGGGGTTCATGTAGGCAAGTAAAGAGCTCTGGATTTAGAGCACGAGTATGCTCCACTCTCCTCTCAATCCCTCTTAATCGTCCACAAAAAAAAAGAAGGAAAACGGCACGGGTCCGGCATTTGTTCCTACGAGGTACGTAAGAGCACAATCCGGTTCTCTCCGCAGCCTATTCATCCGGTTTCAGTTGAACAGGCTGCTGAGAACACCTCATTGATTTTCGACCACTCGCTCGTTGATGCGGCGCGCTTTCACGAACATCGTAGGAATTAACGCCGTTTCCCATGCTAATTTTCAGAACGATTAGACGAAACTGGCTGGGGCTACTCGTAATCTACACCCTGAACCCTCTATTTGCACACAGATACCTCAACATCATTAGTTTACTGCTACCGTCCCTTTAACCAATGAACGCTCAATCTATCGCCACATTAACAGAAAAATAGTTAAACGTGTTCCTATGTAGTGGTTCGAATAATCACTCACCCTCAATAATTATATAATAGTAAATATTTATACTCAAAAAATATTGGTGATGGACATATTTTGTACCGTATCATGTAATCAATTAGGAGACAGCTGGAAGGATTCGTCTTGGAAGGCCAGTTTGACGGAGGAAAAGGCGCATTCAAAAATGTGTGCCGATCCAGGAAATTTTCGATTTCTACGTGGAATTCAAATCTGAAGCAACCAACTAAAAAAAAACTGTTTTGCCGCAGAGATGACTGTGATAGCGTAACAGAGGTACGAGAAAAAGAGATGGAGGAGATATAAGCATGATTTATCTCTTACAATTGTATAGCAGCTTTTTTTGTTCTTTTGCAGGATTTTTCTGGAACCGAGGATCACACATTTCGCAAATAATGTAAATGAAAATGTCATTCGTATAGAAAGCACTACGACTTCCACTAGGGAGAATGGCTAATGGTTCCTCTAACAGATGAAATATTCTAACCAGGATAAGCCGTCCAGTGATCACCGGGTACTTGACCCAAACGAGAAACAAAAAGAATAAATCAGAAAATTTCTCTCTAGACTGGACAAATAGTAAAAAAATATTCCTGCGTCATTAATTGTTACTAATTGTTGTAAATGTCGTGTTTTCTGATCGATTCCAATAAAATAAAGATTTATTGAGCGAGGACTATTAGTTTTATTGTCGTCATTATTGGAGAAAAGATTGTATGGTGTTTGTAACTGAATAGCTGTTTGCAGCATTCATTTCCAAGCAGGAATTTTTTCTTTGTTGGTGGAGACCTAAAAATGAGCAAACTTGTATCTAAATTCGCTCTTCTTTCTAACTTCTGAGGGACTTTCAGGGAAGGTTTTCTCGTCGAAAAAGAGCTTATTTATTTTATAACTAGTCGCAAAGGAGGTGGATGAAGAGAAAGGAACATGCAAAATGTGAATATGTTTATATGCCATTTTGCAACTCGTTCGAGTCCATTGATAATTTCATTGATCCCACAAAAAAGAGCAATAACGTTTAATTCGCACATTGTAACTACTGTCATGCAGATAACACAGGTAAGCTAGCTAGCTGCTGATTAGCTTAGCTAAGCGTTTAGCTGATTGAAACATCGACAAAGTTTCATTGTGGTAGTCAATTCTTCTTTCACTGTAGTAGTTTGAGTCGAAAGTTCTCGGGCAAATAAACAATATTTTTATTTATTCTGCAATTTTTAAACGATAAATGTGAATTATTTGAAGTATACCCCATTGGCATCGATGGACTTCTGCTAACGTTTAGGCAGATCGTTGATGCTCTTGCTAAAGAACCCCGGGGGTTACTCCTTGAAAAACTGCTAGAGCGCCTTTTTGATGTCGCCGCGGGTTTGGAAAGTGTTGAGGATACAGATGACGTCGAAGGTACGAAAAAAGATGGGTATCGGAGGGAACTAGGTCTGAGGAGTACTGTGGGTGAACACGTTTCAGTTAAGCCTTGGTCGTTCTTGAAATGTGTGGTCGAGCTTTGTCGCGGGGACGTGCCCCTTTTAAGCTTCCTTCAAACGTTTGCTCATATCCGCGAGAGAAAGAATATGGCGGTGCGGAGGTGTAGTGGCGACAGCTCGAAATTGCGCGACTCTTTGGCAATAAAGGAACTAGTTCGGTTTTTCCGTTAGCTTGTACTTTGAAGAGCTTTTTATACTTCATCAATGAAGAGCTTTTTATACTTCATCAAACGGCTCGTGCATCCATTTTCTTTAACTCTTTGCTGAATTATGATCTCTAGAAGTTCACTACTACATTGTCCGAGAACTTTCGACTCAACCCAATATTTCATGTGGGAGGAACATTTTTGGTGTATCTTTCAGTAATTTTCTGGCTATTTTCCGCCAAATCACAAAACTACACCTTCTTCCGGGCTTAAGATAGTAGCCATTTAGCAGCATAACTTTGTTTGTTTTTAATAACGATCACTATTCTGTGCAAAGTTTTATGAATAAAGCAGCGCAGTCAGTAGGAGGCTTCGCTGTGTCTGCACAATAGATCTGAGTTTCGGAATCGCATTAGTTCCAATCAAGCCTTTCGTTCCTATTTAGTCGATAAACTGGGAATAGACTTGTTTGGGACTAGTCTCAACAAAAACACTGATTTGATACAATAGTTAACCTCGCAAATCATTGCATGCGCTAGACAGGCGTTCGGAAACCACAAGAGATTCCGAATTAAATTGAACGCGTTGGGGTCCACCAGGCGGATTGATGAGCACGAGGAACTTTAACCTTTATCCTTTATTGCTTTGCCTTAAGAGCCAACGAATCTCTTAACAACATATAACTAGTATAATATAACTAGTCATTTTCTACACAGCCAACAAAATTGATTCGGTTTAATGGAAGAAGATAGGAGAAGAAGCATGACCACTTTTATATTTACTTAAGATAAATAGACGAAGAAAAACAAAAGCTGAGGAGATTAATTTAGCCCACTTCCACAAACTTCATTTCTTGAATTTTCCTTCTCTGGAATGCTACATATAAATGATTTCTACCACAATTCTAAAAACTTCATCGAAATCGCGAGATTTGGAAATAGAAATTAAAGAAAGAGAGCTATTAAACACAGAGCTACTAAAGTCGCCATCTACAGATCAATGGATGGAATCAATATTTCGAAGTCTTCCATGAACATTGACTCCCAGTGCGCTTTGTCTAGGACGTAGGACAAACACCTTAAATATTGTTGTAATTAGACATGGAAGCAGTTATGAATGTAAGTGAACGAAGTAGTAAATTCGCAACAACAAATTGCAAGAATACAAACCTCATCACAGCATCCATAAAAATGATGAGGAAATAGATCGATTCAATTTGATTTTGATTTGAAAATTTTTCGCCTCATACTCTCTGTTCGGAAGTTAATCAGTTTTTTCTTGTTTTGTTACAACTTGATAAACAGTTCAGGATCATTTATTTGAAATAAATCTACAGATATTGTTTCTGTTGCGATACTAAGCGGTGTAATATCGTAGACCCGTAATTATGTAACTATAGAAATATACGAGGACTACAAACGTATTTAGGTCTGCCTCGAATCTAGTTCAAAAAGAAGCACCAATGGGGGGAACCCGAACTGCGGGTACCCGAATCCAGAGAGGTTTGTGCTGGTGGCAAGAATTTCGTCTACTCTTCGCCGACTCATATATGTAGGTTCCCGTTCCTCAACGTTCCAACTCCCAGCTTGAGCATCTAACTCCCCTCCCATCCCTCGAACTCGGCCAGCACTCGCATCTGTAAAGAGCAACAGGTCGCACAACCGTCCTGTAGATCTTGGACTCCAGTCGAACAGGGACTTTCTTGTCGCACAGTACGCCTGTTGCCATTTTCCATTTCATCCATGCCGCATTAACACGTGCTCGACCTTCTTGATCAATGTCGCTTGTGGAAGTCACTAAGGATCCAAGGTACTTGAAACAGTCCATCTTGTTCAATTCTGTGCCATCGACATGAATTGAACCATCCTCTATAATTGGTCCTCACTTCATGCACTCAGTTTTTGATACATTGAGGTGCAATCCATGTTACTGCAGCCGATCCCTGCAAGACTGTATTTGTTTCTGAAGATCATTTCGAGGCGCGAGCATGACGTCGGCAAAGAGTAGGGTCTACGGATGCTGCTTCTGGATTTCCTTCGTTATCGTGTCCATGCACAATTTGTCGAAGGCTTTCTTGAGATCGAGAAGAAAAAGATGCACACTGCGGTGCTTCTCTCTATGTTTCTCCAGGAGGATACGGACAGCATGGATAGCATCTATAGTGCTGCAGTCCTTCACAAAGCCGCACTGATTGAGTGAAATGCTGACAATTTTCCTCAGACGAGCTTCCAGGACGCGCTCAAAAACCTTCATCGTATGGCACAGCAGTCGTATAGGCCTGTACGAAGTGCAGTCAGCAATATCTCCTTTCTCTTTCCAGACAGGCACGGTCACGGAATTTTGCTAAATGTCTGGAATCCGTCCTTCTGCAACGATCTTGTTAGAGTTGCGAGCCACACGGACCTTCGATTTCCTAGCAGCTTCCAGACATCAGCAGGTATGCCATCATGATCGGTTGCCTTGTTCGACTTCATTTTTGCGAGGGCAGCATTGACTTCGACGACAGTAATTGGTAGAACAGGACTCTCGACACTGGGAAAAGTTTGGATTTGAGGATGATAGAACTCTTCGCAACTCAAGTGATTGTAGTACTCTCGCCACCTCTCCAGGATCTGACCAGAGCGGCGCAGAACGGCTCCATCAGCTCCCTTAACGATCTTGGTGTGCTCCATATCCAACGTTGAGCGATGACGTGCTCTGACTAAACGATACACTGCCCGCTCGCCTTCTCTGGTATCAAGCATGTCGTGCACAGCCTTGTAGCGGTGCGACTTCGCCTTGGAGACTGCCTTCTTAGCCTCCCTCTTCGCCGCTAGGTAAGCACCCCGATCTTCAGGCTGACGCGTCCTCCACCAGAGCTTATACTTTGACTTCTTCTCACGAATTGCTGTCTGAACGTCCTCGTTCAAAAACCACTAGCCTTTTGTGTATTAGGCTTACCTAGAGTCGTCTTTCCCAGAGTGTTCTCCGCGGTCAAGCTTATAACGCTGGAAGTAGACGACCACATTCCCTCCACACTACGAGTAGTGTGGAGTAAAATACTTCCTTTCGATCCGTCAGATTCCACCATTTGATGCACTGTGTTTCAGTCCTTGGATGTCTCTTCCTTGGACGCGAGATTTTCAAGTCTATAACGAGCAGATGGTGTTGGGCAGCGACATGATCCGTAGGGATGACTTTTGAATCCTGCAGAAGTCGGCGATCTCGTCGGCGTAACATCCAGAAATCTATTTGTGTTTCACGACCGCCGCTGCTGTACGTGATGAAATACGATTTTCTTTTCCGATACTGCGTGTTAGCAGTGATCATGTCACTTGCAACAGCACACTCTAGGATTCACAACCCGTCGTCGTTACGAGCTCCATAACCGTATCCACCATGACAACTCTCGAACCCGTCTTTCCGAGAACCGACATGTCCGTTGAAGTCTCCTCCGATTAGAAGTACTTCTTCGCCAGGGATTGGACGTACTGCTCCAGATCTTCCCAAAAGCACGCCTTCTCTTCTTCACTACAGCCCTGTGACGCATAAGCAGAGACGACTCGCAATTCCACTTCTCCTGTGTCCACTTTTACAGCCATCAGGCGATCCGATAGTCGATCCACTGCTGTGACGCTGTTTCTAAACGGCTCGTTCAATATGATACCAGCGCCACTGTGATTTGATGTGCCATGGTGGATGAGCTTGTAGCCATCGCCTAATTCCTTGATTTGGACCCTTTCCAGCGAGTCTCCTGTACACAGCATATGTCGTACCCTGCGTTTTCTGAGACCGTCTGCCAGTTCACAACTTCTTCCAGTAGGCGTTCTAACGGTAAGTGTTGCCAAGTGCACTGGATGTTGTTGGCGATGGCAAACTAACTTCTTTGGCCGGCTCCGTCCTCTAGCCGGTAGCCCTCGCATATTTGCCACATTGCCCGGGCAAGGACAATGCGCGTCGCTTCTGGGGGACGCCCTAGCTTCTGAAGAACACATAGTAGACATTAGCAGTGTGACGCAACGGGGGTATTGTCCTCGGTCGGCTTGTCGCACTAGCACGCTAGCAGCCTGGCACCGGAATCGTCGCACTACCTCTTCACTTAGCTAGCCTGTAGCCTTGGCCCAAGGACCGAGCTGCTAGCCGGACACCTTTGTGTCCTGGTTAAACCTGCCGAGACGAAGTCTCGCCACCATAGCTGCCCGACAGCCAGGGCCACCGCTGCGTAGCTTTGAGGCGTGAGGTAGGATTTGCAGCAGGCACATGTAGCAGAACTAATTCAAGAAAAGTGTTACGTTCTTCTTGGTAAGAAACTTTGAGATGCAGGTTTTTGCAGTTTAGCTCACGTAACTAGTTATGGTTAGTAAAGTTAGTTCAAACGTACCAATTACCGTGCAAATCCAGTCAAGGTAGTGACGCACATCCACGAATCTATTGCGCCTGACTAGATACGAGAACAATTTTTTGGCTTAGTTTGTTCTGAAATATTGGTTCAAATCACTTACCATTAGTATCGAATGTGCACTTTTGTTCCACTGAGGAAGCTATGCCGATCTGCACGTATTGTTTTCTTTTGTTCATTTGGAAGAGTGGGCTGCCACTGTCGCCCTGTTACACATTCTCTGGTTCAATACATTACCTTCGAGTTCTCATTTCAAAAAAGACTCACCCTACACAACGAAGTATTAGTGTTCGTAGTTTCGATGAAGGATTTGAACTGAACAGCTGTTCTTCCTGGTGAGCTCATTTTCTGCAAGGTTCCAGAAAGTGGGTCACGCCTGCTTGCTAAATTGAACGCAACGGTATAATCATGATCATGCTATATGATAACGCACTTAGCCCGTGTGTGTGTGTGTGTGTGTGTGTGTGTGTGTGTGTGTGTGTGTGTGTGTGTGTGTGTGTGTGTGTGTGTGTGTGTGTGTGTGTGTGTGTGTTTTTGTCTGTGTGTCACGAAAATACTCCAAGTGTCGAACGATCGCCATGCACATGATAGGCAAGCACTCTCCCTTTTTACCATCCTCCAAAGCTATGTATGTGTGTTGTAAAAAATTAGCTTAGCGAAAATTAGCTTCTCTCATGTGTTTATGAGGGTAAAGAAACTTTTATGTGTATGCATGCTTCCAAACTTGCAAACTACCATGCTCTATAATAACGGGCTTATTCTGCCACGTGCGTCAGTCTGTGTATGTGTGCGTCTCAGTCAAGAAATTCCAAAAAGGGAGGGAGACGGATACCAAGGCGTCGATTTGGTGCGCTGGAGCCTCAACGCGGTAAAATTGGGTCAGACGGGTCCTACGGCGTCGAATTTGTGCCTGCCAGATAGCAAAAAATGGGGCGGGGCTTGTCTAACGGCGTCGGAACGATGCGCCGGTGCCAGAAAGCTATAGAGTGGGGAGAGACGGGTTCCACTGCGTAGGATTGGTGCGTGGGAGTCCCAACGCGGTAGAATGGGTTTCTATGGTCCCTTCGCATATCTTTTTCCCAGCATGTCTCCTGATGCTGTTAACATCCTTTCTTCAAGAGGAAACACACATGCGAGTACAATGTACAGTAGCCAGCTGTTTACGAGATCTGACGTAGAACGTAATTTTTATCTCTACGATAGTGATATTCACATCATTTCATGTTAGCACATCGTTCTTTGCTAATAGCTGAGAACAGAGGAAACCCATACTTCGAATGATGTTTCCAAATTGTGGAAGTTTGAGAGAAACATAGATGTTAAATCATGTTCTATTGTTCTCCAAATATAGGATTGAGCGGCTGAGGAAAACCATAAAATCTTTCATCTGCGCTCAAAATTTTGAAATTGAAGAAAGCGTTAATAGAAAGAAAACAACTCTAATTTAAAAAAAAAATGTCGCTACTATTATTTCTTGTTGATCGGTGAAGGCGAGCGAAGCGAACACCAAAAAACGCCTGATGTCCGGATTTAGCCGGACGTTCAGGCTGGTCACGATCATCGTCATTATATATCATAATCATGATCATGATATATAAGCTTATTCTGTCACGTGTGTCTGTGTGTGTGTGTGTGTGTGTGTCAGTCACGAAATTCGAAAAGGGGGTGCGACGGATCCACCGGCGTCGAGTTGGTGTGCCGGCGCCAGAAAGCTATAAAATGGTGTAAGACGGGTCCACCGGCGTCGAAATGGTGCGTGATAACTTCGTGCGCAAGACGCAAAAGATAGATGGTCGCACCCGTTTCATACCCGTGGCCACTGGGCGCTTTGCTTTTCGCCTTTATGACTCCTCCGCTTGTCTATTCCTTTCTTTTTTCGCCTCAAGTTGGTAGCATGCCGTTCTCAGGAAGTGGAAACACGCATGCAGACGGCTGCTTAAATAGTAGTAAGATGTTTATGTGATCTGACGTCATCTTTATCAGTAGGATGATCTCTTTCACGTCATTTTATGCCAAAACATCATTTTTTGATAACTGTTTATAGAAAAGAGGAGGAAAACCCATATTTCGCGTGCCACTTTTCAATTTTGTCTATAATATATTGAAAAACAGTGTTTGAAGCTGAAGTTCGAATGTTCTCCAAATGTAGAACTGACGCGTCTAGAAAGAAGACTATGAAATCTTCCGCTTTTAGTTATAATATTAAAAATTAAGAAATATTGTTGGAGGTACACGTCCGGTCCATGAAAACGGCACTAATATTAATTTTTGTGGATCAGTGAAGGCGAGCGAAGCAAACACCACAGAGAGTCTGAAGTCCGGCTTTAGCCAGACGTTCAGACTGATAGCTATAATGTGGAGTGCGACGGGTCCCGCCGCATCGAGTTGGTGTGCTAATGCCAGGTAGCTATAAAATGGAATTTGACAGGTACACCAGCGCCAAATTGGTGCGTCGCCAGGTATCCATTAAATGGGCTGCGGGGGTTCTGATGCCACGATGGGGTGCGACGTGTGCACCGGCATCAGATACCCATAAAATGAGTTGCGACGGGTCCCACGGCGTCGGAATGGTTTCGACACGTCGAAATGTCTCTAATCGTGAAAGGGACGTTGTAGCCACTTTATAGCCGTGGCCACTGGCCGCGTTGTTTTTCACCTTTATGACTCCTCCGCGTGTCTCTTTACTAGGACGTTTGCTTCAGGTTGGTAACATCCCTTCTTCAGAGAGAGGAAACAGGGAACTGTTGCTTAAATAGTAGCCAACAGTTTACATGATCTGACGTCGAACGTTATCCTTATCAGTGCGAGGATGTTGTTTACGTCGTTACACGTTAAAACATCATTCTGTGATAACTGTTGGATAAAAACAGAAGGACGACCCCTACTTCGAGTGATGTCTTCAAATTTTGTACATATTATATTGGTATCGAAGGAGTGTTTGAAACTGAAGTTTGAATGTTCTCCAAATGTAGAACTGACGCGTTAGAAAGAAAACTGGGTCTTTTGCCAAAACTTTAGAGGAAAAAGAAAGTGTTTTAAGAAAACACATTTCTAATTTTACAGAAAATGCCACTACTATTAGGTTTCATTGATCAGCGAAGGCGAGCAGAGCGAACACCACAGAAATCAGCAGGCCAGCTCTAGCCGGACGTCCACACTGAATGGTGTTTGAGTAATGTTTCCAAATTGTGGCGATATCAAAGGAGTACATATATATAATCAAATGTGGTGTAGAAGATGCCTGCAGATGTCGAACTGACACATTTGGAAAGAAATATATGAAATGTTCTATCAAGACTTGGACTTCTCAAAAAAGAACCACAAAAAAGGAGTGTTAGAAAATCCAAATTCTTATTCTTCTTCTTATTTGGACAAAAATGGCACTACTCTTAATTTTTACTGATCATTGAAGGTGAGATAAAGGAGTACCACAAGAGGTGACCACAGAATACTATCAGTTTTCGGTGGTCATTCCAAGTATGTGATCTCATATCACTTTTCCCTTAACAATAATAACTATTTCAACAAGCGAAAAACTCTCATTAGAAGCATTCTCATTAGATGGCTGAACAGGTTGGTCGTGGTTCTTCGTGTTTTAGCCGGAAGAAAAGGATTGCCACAAGAGTCGTTAACGAGCTGCGTTAGATGTATGTATGTATGTATGTATGTATGTACATATGTGTGTGTATGTATGCATGTATGTATGTGTGTTGCATGTATGGATGGATGGATAGATGTATATGTATGTATGGATGTATGGATAGATGTGTGGAGAGATGTGTGGATGGACGGATGTGTATGTATATGTATATATGTGGAACAAAATTCTTCCGCAGCACCAATTATCATCTCATTCGTGATGTGATCATCAGCCTGAAAGAATTGGAAGTAAGAGGGTGCGACTGTAACAACGCGATAGTTGTCACAGCTCTATGCGCTCTCTTAAATTCGGCAATCTAGACTATTACTCTTCTGTGTTAAGTTCTTTTTGTTTGGTATTCCATACTTTCTCCAAGTCTTTTCAAGTTGTTGGCCCTAACTTTTTTTAGGGGTGTAAGGGCAGATTTTTGCTCAAAAAAGCTAATACAGAGGTATTTCAATTTGATCAACAGCTTCCGATGAAAGTTTAATTCCATGACCCTTATTAATCCGTATTTCTTATGCTACTATTCTTACAATGAAACTTGGAGCTGCAATAACCATTGGACTACCTAGGATGCTCTAAATCTAAGAGATCTGCCAAAAAGGTTTTGTCGTGTCTAATAATGCTTACAATGTGAAACGTGGACGTAGAACCAAGTTGAAGCAACATTCATAATACTCGGAAGTAGTCCGCAACGAGAAGTCCTTCTACAAATTCATTGTTGGAGACTTCAACGCAAAACTAGGAAAGGTCACAGAAGAGGAATACAGTATTGGAAGATCTGGACTAGGGGACCTTAATGAAAATGGCAATCGTCTCTCTGGGCTGTTGTCCGCCGCTCGCCTCTTTCATAAGTACTCTCTTTTCATGAAAAAGGATCATCGTCGGTGGACATGGGAATCGCCCAATGGCGCGACTCGTGCGGAGATCGACCATATACTCACCAACCGGAGGTGGTGTATACTTGACGTCTCAGTAGTACCATCCTTTTGTACTGGTTCTGATCACCGTCTTCTTCGTGCGAAAATACGACTTAGCCACACGATGGAAAAGAACATCTGCTATCGGCAGCGAGGGAGAAAAGAAGTTGTCTACGACGATTGCGTACTCGAGAACTCCTTGTCCCAAGGTGACTGGCACATCGAGGAGGACCCAAACGTGGACTACGAGATGCTGCTCAGAGGATTACGAGCCTGTGCTGAGCGTGCCTCGAAGCCGCGCACGACAAACTTGGATCGAATTTCGAAGACCACCAAGGAATTGTTGGAAAGAAGAAGGGCTTTGAGGCTCGATCCGAATGCATCGCACATTGAGCGGTTAGTAGCAAACACTAGCTGCAGAAAAGCGTTGCAGGAGTATCTTTTGAAGTACAGGCAGAAGAAGATTCTGGAAGCAGCGCAAAGAAGTACGAGTCTAAAGAAGTGTCGCAGGGATCTCCGCGAATATAATATTCCGCTAGCAACTTTGCTGAGCGAAGACGGGATTCGCACGTCTTCTCGTCGTGAGGTGGAAATCATTACGGAGAGGTTCTACTCGAAACTTTTCCGTTCATCAACCCCTGTGTCAAGCCCGATCATCCTCACTGGTGAAGTTCCACCACGGATTCTCCCTTCGGAAGTACGAGTCGCTATCAAGAGCATGAAACCTGGCACAGCCTCCGGACATGATTTTATATCAGCAGACTTTCTTCGCGCTGGTGGCCATCCGCTTCATGTAGTCTTAGCAGCGCACATGACATCCTATCTTCAGAAAGAAAGGATCCCAGACCAGTGGAAGACCTCGCGAACCGTTCTTATCCATAAGAAAGGTGACCGAGAGGACCTTCGGAACTACCGTCCGATATGCTTGCTGAGCGTGTTATACAAAGTATTCACCAAGATCATCCTCACGCGCATATCTAGGACGCTGGACGAAGCTCAGCCTCAAGAACAAGCCGGATTCCGCCAGGGGTTCAGCTGCTTGGACCACATCCAGACCTTGTCGAGAGTCATAGAGGTATGCCGGGCCTTGTTACCCACCCCTTCACCTGTCCCTTGTTCTGACCTTCGTCGACTATGAGAAAGCCTTTGACAGCGTGGAAACGAATGCAATACTGTCAGCGCTGGTCGATCAAGGTGTGGGCGCGTCGTATGTGAGGACATTAGCCAATTGATGCACGACTAGAATACGGCTTTTCCACCACCCTCTCACCATACCCATTGGAAAGGAGGTACGACAAGGCGATACTATATCGCCGAAGCTGTTCACGGCTGCATTGCAATGGATAATGAAATCACTATCCTGGGAAGAAAGGGGCATACGTGTTGATGGAAGATTTCTTTCGAACCTTCGTTTCGCGGACGACATCGTTCTCTTTTCGAGCAGTACCAATGAAGCAGAAATGATGCTCAACGAATTGAACGAAACAGAGAAGAGAATAGGACTGCGAACAAACATAAAGAAGACACAGTTCATGAAGAATGTCTGCTGCGAGGACGGAGGAGGACAACTTGAAGGCTCCCAAATCGTGGGGACTTCGTCATACGTATACCTCGGACGTTCTATGAACATGGAAAACGACTTGAAGGACGAACTGAATAGAAGAATGAGAGCAGCTTTGGCAGCATTCGCAGCCGTCAGGGAAGCTACGGACCAACTAACGGACCAAGATCTTCGTGCCCATCTTTTCGACTCGACAGTCCTTCCAGCGCTCTATTACGCAGCGGAGACGTGGGCAGACACCGCGGTCACGTCTACGAAGCTACTTACTACTCACAGAGCCCTTGAGAGATGTCTCCTGAAGTTTAACCGGCGCACACAATACCTTGCCGGTCTTCGTAGCTCCGACTCAAAAGGAATGTCCCGTCTTCGCGATACAGCGGAATATGTATCGAAAGCAAAACATGGATGGGTCGGTCACACCATGAGAAAAATCGACGATAGATGGACTAAAAGAACGCTAGAGTGGATCCTAAGAGACCCTGAACGCCCTCGAGAGAGACCGCCAACGAGATGGGGTGCCGTGTTCGCTACACAGATGGACCAGCTGTGAGCTCAGCTAGATACGGTTCAAGGACCTCATCAACGTCACTCACGAAACTTGAGAACATCTTGGATGACAATGGCGAGGGAACGAAACGAGTGGAAGAGATGCTGGGGCCCGCACGTCCAGTGAAGACGGGACATCTAAGTATCTCAGTAAGTAAGTATTATAGGCCTTCCGTTGATGGGCAAAACAGAAAATAAAACAGTAAAAAAACTATGGTAAAACCCACACTGTAACAAGCACACTATTACGCACAACACTATAAGCGTCCTTAGTGATCTTTTTTTCTTGCTACAGCTTCATCCTTAGCTCATGCAAAAAGCGCTTTAGTGCGTCAAAAAAAATTACTCAACTACTTCACTCAACCAGAACGAGATGAATAATACTGTACATATCTCTAATAACCGCATTGTACGTGCACCTTAGATGGCACCACTTTCATGGACTATAATTTTTAGGGGGTTAAAATCAGCTTGCTGTATACAATATTTTGTTCTTATTTGAGAACGTAGGTGCATGCTAAGAGCGCAATAGATTTTTTTTTTTCAAAAAAAAGTTTTGACTCTTTTCATTTCCTACTAACAAGTATATTTTGACTGATTTCATTACTCCCAATAAATCAAGTTTTCAATTGTGCTATTTATCTCATCAAATCTCATTTTTTCGAATCCAGAAAAGCTATTTGCAGGCTTTCATAGAGCAACCAACGCAAAACCGACGACCAGGGCGACCTCGAACTTACGTTAATGACGCTGAACACCAAGGGAGTCATCGCCACAGAGAGACTTCACAGCAGCGCAGAACCCGTTGACTAGCAAGCAACAACGACGAAGGCGACAGAACGAAAACGATGAGCAACGTTCGGTCAGCAGCGCTTCGGGAAAATAGACGCGAAAGCGAAGACATTGAACAGCGTTTTGCTCGGCAGATGGCAAATGCAGACCGTGAGCAGAGGCGATGCCAAAGTGAAAACGATAATCAGCGGTCTGCTAGACTACTGTCAAATGCCCAACGTGGACAAAGGCGGCGTCAAAATGAGGGTTCTGAGCAATGTTCTGCAAGACGCCCTGCAAACGCTGAGCGCCAACGAAGGCAACGACAGAATGAACCAGATGAACAGCGCGCTGAACGCTTGTGCAACGACTCCGAAAGACATATTCGCCGTGATGCCGCTCCTGGAATGACAGGTTTAGCACTGCGTTCTCGCATTACGGATGTGAACTACCTTGGAGCACTAGAAAACCGCTGTTCAAATTGTGGAGCGTTGCACTTCGCCTTTCAAGTAAAGCGACAGCATCCGAACATCTTTTCTGATTGCTGCGACCGAGGGCGATTCAACTTGAATCTGTTTGAGGAGTTTTCAGAGCAATTAAAACAGCTCTTTGCACGAGATAGAGCGGCTCCCACCGACGTGACGCATCGCCAGCGCAACTTCCTTGAAAATATAAGAAACTTCAACTCTGCCCTTGCGATGGCTTTGATGGGAGCTCAAGTTCACACAATTTCTGGAAGAGGGCCGTACTGTCACCGAATTCACGACCAAATATGTCACTGATTGGGTGCGCTTCATCCCCACCAAGGGGGGCAACGTCAATTCGGTCAAATATATATTCTTGACACTGAAATGGCTGCCCAACAGCGCCTTAGGAATGTGCGGAATTCTGACTGCGACCCTAACCTTGTGTTGTTTCTGAGTGAATGGTTTGCCCGTACCAATGCTTACGCTCAATCATTTAAAATGATGAGCGAAGTGGAGCAAATGGAAATAGCGGCAGCTCAGCGAGAAAATCGGCAAACCATACCGATTCGCATGGTATTCGATCACAGCAGAGAGAGGGGTTTCGCAAGAGGACAGTACGCTACTCCTACTGCGAACAAAGTGGCAGTCGTATACGTGGGAGAAGAAAACGACGTTCCTGCAAGCAGGAGTCTTGCTGTCCATCTTCGACAGGCTGCAGGATCAACGTTGATGAGCATCAGTGACATAGATAAACGTTGCGATCTTCTCACGTATCCACTCCTCTTTCCAACCGGTAGAGGTGGATGGGATCCGATCTTAGTTGATAATGACGGAGCTCAAATCGCTCAAATGAAGTATTACGATCACCTCTTCTCCATTCGTGAGTCTTTCAATCCAATTCTGCATGCGGGTAAACTCTTTCAACCGTTTGCTGTTAACGCTTACGTCAAGATAGAGCAGAACAGACTAAATTACCAAAGGGTGCGTCAGGTTGATCTCCGTTCTGATTCTTATAGACGGTTACAGAATTATTTGGCCGGTGAAGATAGCGATAAACCACCAGTAGCAGAGTTATCTTGGCGTCTTCACACATTGGCAGTCCGAAAACCTATGCAGCAATAATATCAGGACGCCATCGCCATCGTAGCCCGACACGGGAAGCCCACATATTTCTTCACTATCACTTGCAATCCGCAATGGCAAGAGATTCAGGAAAACCTTCACAACGGCAGGTTGCATCAGATAGACCTGATTTGACAGCAAGAGTTTTCCACGGAAAATTGCAAGAATTGTGTAGTGATCTCTTCAAAACTGGCAGGTTGCATCAGATAGACCTGATTTGACAGCAAGAGTTTTCCACGGGAAATTGCAGGAATTGTGTAGTGATCTCTTCAAAAAGCACGTACTTGGGGAAGTGGAAGCCTAAGTCTACGTTATTGAGTTTCAAAAGCGAGAGCTTCCTCACTGCCATATGCTTTTGATAATGTAGGAAGGATGGGAAGTACGGACAGTGGAAGAAGTCGATAATGCTGTGAGCACAGAGATACCTAATGGAGATGCGGAACCAGAGGTTCATGCTGCTGTTACTTCGTTTATGCTTCACAGGAAATGTGAGATCGAAAATCCTTATTCGCCATGTATGCGTGATGGGCAATGCTCAATACGTTTTCCGAAAGCGCTGCGCGAAGAAACGTCCATGGAAGTGAACGGCTATCCAAGTTATCGGAGACGCAACTGCACAACTGTTGAAGTCAGCGGTCACGAGTACAGCGATGAGTGGGTAGTACCAACTAATCTTTACCTACTTACCATGTTCCAGTGCCAAGTGAGCTTAGAAATATGCGGTACAATTTCTGTGGTAAGATACTTACAAAAAAATGCTGTACAAGTACATCTACAAAAGATCCGATCGCGCACGGATTAGCATTGAAAGTGGATCGGATGGAGAGGGAAATGCTGTTGTTTATGAAATTAAAGAGCATCTCAATACTCGGTATGTTTGTCCACCTCAGGCTCTCCACAGAATTTTCGGCTTCTCCATGCAAGAAAAGTCTGACACGGTATACAGACTTGCAGTTCATCTGCATCAGACCATTCACTTCATTGCTGGACAGGATCGACAATTCCTCGATCGGGCCCAAAACCGCTTCACTACGCTCACCGCATATTTTGAGCTGATCCACCAAATGTCATACAGAGAAATATTCAAAGAGATCACAGCAATTTGATTTGAAGGCGCTATTCTTTTCTCACACCGGAGTATGATTTACAAAACATCTAGTTATGATATAAAAAAGAAAGAAAGATTGTTGAAGATGAACAAGTCCACTTTCATGGAACTAATAACACTAATATTAATTTTCGCTGATCAGTGAAGGCGAGCGAAGCAAAGCCCGTTATTATATACCAGGCATTATATACGAGCCGGACATTCAGACTGGCATATAATAACGGGCTTATTCTGTCACGTGTGTATGTGTTTGTGTGTGTGTCTGTGTCTGTCACGAAATCCGAAAAAAAGGGAGGGTGGGGTGCGACGGGTCCACCGGCGTCGGACTGGTGCGTCGGCGCCAGATAGCCATAATATGGAGTGCGACCGGTCGCACAGCGTCGAAATCCTGTGTTGTGTAGAGGTATCGCATAGTAACATGCATGTCGCAAAAGGTAATAAACCAACTTGTATTTTGGAAAATGACTGGGAAAGCGTTCATTCATAATAGCTTCTCAACTTCGTCAACTCATTCTCACGTATGCAATTTCTTTAAGAGCGACAAAGAAAGAGAAAATGGAGCTTCTTAGTTCGGCAAAGACCTAAGCAAGAGAATTCGCGTTGGAAACAGTCCCCCTTCCTGAAGGAGTGAACATGAAATTGATGTGTTACAGAAACCAGGAAAAAGCAGGAAAAACGAAGAGTTCCGATTGTAGATTGAGGACGCAAGCGTGGTCTCGCTCTACACCTCCTAGTTATCTAAAATAGCGGGAAACACTCTAGTTCCTACGAGTTGCATTAGCACGCACACTCTTGTGCAAACTTCGAACCTCCTCGGCAGGCTGTTCATTAGTTTCACTTAAACAGGCTAATGGGAAGATCTCACTAATCCTCTACCGCTCACTCGAGGGCGCGGCGTGCAATGGTGGAGAAAGAAAACAGCGCGAAAGATGGCGTTTTTTCCTACGAAGTTAGTTTCGTAGGAAAAAACGCGAAAGATGGCGTTTTTTCCTACGAAACTAACTTCGTAGGAAAAAACGCCATCTTTCGCGCTGTTTCTTGCGACAATTACTGCGACTTGAGCGATGCCACACTAGTTTCCGTAGTCTAAAACCCGAACTCTTTTTCCGTTGTTATAACTATTTAAAATCAAGAGTTGTTGTCGTCATCATGCAGCATAAACCGTTCGAGGTATTTAATAACACTTGGGGATCGTGGGATCTTTATAATAACGATTTTCATACTTAAAAAGCTATGTATGATACGTAAATTTGTAATTAAAATGTGTGTTAATACTTTTCGTGTAACACGTTTCATCGGAATGCTCCGCTTCTTTCAAGAAAAAAGATCACCGGAAGAACATTTGAAAAATATCTTTGTGTATAAGAATTGATACGATCAACATGCTGACTTACGATCTGAACCGGTGCCTGCTGAATGAAGAACTTTTCGAAGACGTTGATCTTTGCTCGGAAGGCAAATTGACTTCCATCGCCATCCTGGGATTCGGCTTTTTAATTCAATAATTGCAATATCGTTATTACTGCTACCGCAAGGATTATAGTCTCCTCGGAGAAGAATCTTAACAAGGTAAGTTGAGAAACTTTAAAGATGCGTTTTGGAATACAATGTTTTACCTCTCGCACCTGGCGGCGTTTTTCGCATTCTTCCGGCACACTACAACCGCTTCCAATGTACACTGACCAGTCCTTCGGTTTGTCGTTGAAGCCAAATTTGAAACTAATAACAATGAGTATTGAAAAGGTTGCAGGTCCTTATTAATCACAGAATTTAGTTGCTGGTTTTTCCAATACGTCTAATATCAGAAACTACTAAGAAGTTTATCAAAAAGTCTCTTTTCCCACTTTTAATTATCCTAGGCTCTCTGTTTTATTCCAATATTGTTGTTTTAACCAAAAAAAATGTATCAGTTTTCAAATGAAATAAGAAAGAAATAAATCAAACATTTTGGAGAACTTAAAAGAGATAAAATATAGGAAATAAAGCGACGTAAAAGCTTTCACAACATACGGAACGAAACTGTATGTGGAACAACTCTTCACTGCTCTCGTTACCTTTTAGACTATTGGTGATACATACTTATTCGTGCAGAGAGACAAAACACTGCTGCGGATCCTCAATCAGAGAATGTTATTAAATTAGATTATTACAGTTGTTGTTGTTATATTGTTTGTTGTTGTTTACTACAGTTCAGTATTAAAACATCATTTTCACTCACATTCCTCCGTTACGGTCCTTTTTGCACGATTCCGTAATCGAGTCATTTATTCTTAGTATGCAATGAGCGGCTGTAAGCACGTGTAACGGAGAGATCAGTGAGCCACCGCACATTTCCTCCATTTCACCTCAACAGAAGAAAATCACCGTTAACAAACGAAAGAAACTGGATATTTAGGCTTTATATCAAACCTTTACTATATCTAAGAGTTGCAATAAACGGAAATTCGTTTTCTTTTACGCTCTTCCCATTTAAAACTTTGAACGGACATGCTGGAATTAAAAATCTCTTTCAGTAAACAACCTCTAACAATCAGAACCAATACAATAATAATCATAAAGTCAAATTTCAACAACAACTAATTAAAAATAAATTAACAATAAATGTTTTTAATATTCATAAAGCGATATCTAAGCAGTGTTTAAGAGAATGTGCAATGTATGGGACCAACGTTCTCAAAACCAAGGCGCGGAAAAAATTGTATGCACAAAAATTTGAATTATTTGAAATTTGTTATTCTCACATTGAGAGAGAGCGAAAGCCATTTTCCCATCTGTGGATTTGTGCAGGATAACTTCCATTCAGAACAAAACATGCACTTCTTTCTTGAATTCGCGTTCATTTTATAAAGAATGCGTAGCTTAAAGACAGCATAACACGAAATTGAGAATGTTGAAATCTCTCCATTACCAGAAGGAGTTAGGGATGTAGTTCTTGAATATGAGTTCACCACTGCTTAGCTCCCTGTACCTATCCAGAGAAACGGCGTGGGAAACAACCTCATCGCACCGGATCCCTTTACGAAGCACCTAATAACGTGCCGCGTCCCTGAGAGATAGTATAAGCGCCACGCCCTGTGCAGGGTGAGCGGACAACCAATGGGCTGCCGAAGCTGTTTTGTTCATTGGCAGTGTTTCACTGGCGTAAAAAACGGCCCAGAAGATGCAGCGTGTGCACACGGCTGGCGCGCTCCAATGGAACTCGTTGTAGAAAGTAGCGCCAAAACGCTCGAAGCCGTATCTTCTGGCCCGTTTTTTACGGCAATTAGAAAGAAATGGACGGAATCACTCCCCTCTCTTTAATCTACGATCCCGTATACGAAAACTCCACCTGAAATCCGTATCACCTTAGATTCGTGGGATAATCCCTTACACAAAGCGAGTATGAGAGGTGGGATGGCCTAAAGTGCGAGATGAGCAGCATGCTAAAGCCTTTTAAGAAGAGCGATGTCATGTCAAGCAAAATCTCCACCTAACCTGCGAGGGATACGAAACTTGAATGTAACTTCTAGAAAACCTGAGGAGAAAACCATTCCCCTGTCTTTTCGTATTGCTCTTTTCCATTCTGTTCCTTTCTTAGGACCATTAGGCTACGATCAACCATTTCTATTTTCTTGTGATGTCACAGCATTCATAATGTTTGTCAAGGATTGATTTGTTTTGGAAGATTCAATAGATCCTGCAAGAACAACTTTGGGATTTTCTGAAAAAACGACGCGCTTTATCACTTATCATCAAATTCCCATGGACTTCACCAAGCTGTTGCTTTACACGTCAATTCCAACATTCAGCACTTTCTAGAAATTTACTGCTTTGAACCATTTCATTCATTCATTGTTAGTTGGGCAAAATTCGATGATTTTACAGCGAATATTGAAATATGTACAAGTGCCAATTTCCCCAGAAATCTCAAAATATTATTGTCAAACACACTAATGGATGTTGTCTTCAAAGTACCTACCGTGATTTTCTTTCAAGCCTATTGTTTCAAGGAAGGCTACGAAAGTGTGTTTCGTACTTTAAAAATAGAAGGATAACGTACTTGGTCTGCGTCCTCCACAACATTGATTCAAAAGGAAATTCTCTCGTGGAGTTATCTTTTTACAATTGATTGTGAGGAATATGCCGAGAAGATGGAATACTTTGATGGACATCGTCAAGAAAGTTTCTTGATGTGAGACGGCAAAATACTACAATTCTGCTATGTCATGTAAACAACGTAGAAAAGTATGAAGTGAAAACTACCAAATAGGAATGACCGATCGAAGGAAATTGTGTCAGCTTTATCTACTAACAATGAATAGAATATTCAATTCTTTACAACGATCAATTATACATTCTCCGTGGAATCACATAATATGTACTGTAAATAAAATGGTTATGCATATTAAGCTCCTTACATCGATATGCGTTACATTCTAATTCTAATGACGACGCTTGTGAATATCCATGCGAAGAAACTTTTCCGCGAATGCCTCCTCACTAATCCGGTGGATATGCCTGGAGAAACGAAAACATGCCTCAACAAAGCCACACTTCGGTTTTTCACGGGGATACAGACAATCGTCGTGAATAGCTTTCTGGATATAGGAAAATCGAGAACTACACGGTCACAGGGAATTACGAAAAGAAGAATGGTGAGAATTGTCGACACTACTGAATCAATTAAAAGGCAATGTAGTTAATAATATATGACTTTTTTGTGGTGGTCTATTGAGAGGAAGGGAGCGAATTCTGTTAAGATATTACCTTCAGGAAGTCTTATCAAATGAACTTTTCTTTTCAAGAGGTCAGAGATACAGAACGCCCCTCTCTTAAGCACCTATTTTCCGTCAATACGACCGCCTTTTCATCATTTTCTTCCCATTTATTCCCCATTTGACGAGCACTAACATCGATGATCCTAATCTTCGCTGGTTCTGAAGCCCGAAATGTTCCCTGTTCTAACGAGGATTTTCATACGCGTAATTTGATGCTACTAGATGTGTGGATTCATAATTGACGTGGATTTCTCTTGTTTACGGTCACACATTTGAGACCACCATAGATCGCAGTTCTTTTCCTAAAAATTTTCGGCACCCCTTTTTTGGAGTTTCGTGACTGACGCACACATGTGACAGACTAAGCCCGTTATTACATGGCATGATCTAAGAAGGGATCTCCTTGCTTAGTATATCAATGCTATCATAATTTGTACCTGAAGATTTATGTTTGATGTAATCTCTTCATTATGCCTGTTCTTATCAATTTTCCTTCAGACACAGTGAAATCCTGCGAGCTTATGGTGATAATCGCACCATAGGAAATATCGATGGTTCATTTGTTGATTTTCTCATAATTTCTGTGGAGTACTAGCAAAACTTATCTATTGCGGTTTTCACATGTGTTGATTCCAAATACGATAGTTATTTTCCAAAAAAAAAAATGCACTATGTTAAAGAGGGAAGAATGTGCTCTCGCGCTCAGTGACCGTTCTTCTAAAACAGTTGCAAACATTGTATTAAAAAAGATGAATCAAAAATCGAAAAGATCATCCACTTGACAGAAATGAGTAATGCATTAAAATCTAATAATTAAATCTCATCAGGAAACTAAGATATCTTACTATTACAGTCCAGCAAAACGTGTATGTACAATATAAAACAGCTGAACGCTTGCGAAGTGAAGCCGAAGACAGATCGATGACAAAGAATATCATAGAGTTACCGTCTTTGAGAATGAAAATATCGTTATTATTCGTGAAAGGAAGGGAACAAAGAAACTATTCCAGGCAACTATTGCAACGATATATGATATTTGCCAATATTAGGGTGATGCGCAAGTTCTCCGCCACGATTCTGTGAACTTTCTGCTTTATGTCCTTGCCGAGCCAAAGTACGATCATCAACGATTCTAGCCGAAGGTGGTCTCAATTTTCTTAGCAGTGAGATACATGTTCTCCTTCACGTTGGTACGCAACATCTGCAAATTCAACTGCATCGCTCTCCACGAGTTCGAGGCAGTTTCGAGAGAAAATGTCCCTTCCTAAAGTTGCCGAGCCATGCGCATGTGTCACAGGAGACAACGCCTTCGCCGTAGATAGCTCCAACAGCTTGACATGGGTCCTCGTTTCCATTCGAGCCGGATTCGTACAACAAACCAAACAGAGGACAATTTATCTATAGTTTATTAGTCTAGTTTTCTTCTAGCTTAGAGGCAGCATACCATGAATCTGTGGTGGTACGGATTTCAGGTGGAGTATCCGTATACGGGGTCGTAGACTACGGAGACCGGGGTGGTTCCGTTCATCCCTCCCTGAATCACTGCAAGCAGCCGACCCCTGAATGCTGTTTTGTACGATGCCGTCTATTGCAGTGCCACCGTTGCACTGATAGCGTCCCTTACTGTCTACCGGGGCAGTAAGAATTTATTCTCGACGAATTGCAGAACGGAAGAGGCGCAAAGGGTGGCGCGTTGCAATAGATGGCGTCGTATAAAACAGCATTCTGGAGGTGGCTGTTTGCAGTGATGCAGGGAAAGATGCTGATACGGATGCTCCACCTCAAATCCGCATCATCTCAGAGTCGTGGTATGCTGCCTTTAATTCGTTTAGGTAGTGACTGTGTTGAATCGTGGAATTGTGACATGCAGGTTCAGGGTACGTGAGTGCCGGCCAAAGCACTATCCCATTAACGACAGAGCGCCTTATTTTCCGTGTTTTTCGCACATGACAAGCGGGTGCGGCGCAGTCGGTTAGAGGTCCGTTGTAGCCACACGGTCGAGGGTTTGCGACCGCCCTAGTGCAAACCAAGTCTTTGATACCTCCGGGGGTCGATAATTTGGTACCAGACTTATCTGGAAGGATAAGAACACTGACTTGATCATCGACTGGCCCCCGCAAGTCATTGTATAGGCCAATACGCATTCCAAATCCTCAACGATTACGAATTCCAGTAGAACGCGTTGGCACATCCCGAGTGGATAGATAGCCAGTGACTTTATCCTTTACCCCTTTTTGACAAGCGCGTTTGAGATAATCTGGCGCGGCTGATCACTCAGTCGCATTGACCGACGATTACCATTTTTTGCTGTAGAGAAATTTTTATATGATTTAATTTGTATTTGTTGCAAATCGCGTTGTTACAGAAGTTCTTTTACTCTTATTCATTTTGTTTGCACAATTAGTGAAGTTAATTAGTGAAGTCTCTGCACGAGTTCATTAACTGACAGGTCACAAGCAGTTTTCAGTAAAGGTGTTCCTGCCACGTGAACAACGGCTTGCTATAAGCTAATATCATAGCTGAATCAATGAGAAGCATTAGAAAAATGCAAACAGTTCGCATTGGAAAAACACCAGATATGAAATAAATACAGATGCGAAGTCTTTTTCATTCTAAAATCATGTGTTTAAGAGAACGTTTTCAAAATTGCTACATGAAGCCAAAAACATTTCTGAGATCTACGAACGAACAGCACGCAAAAATAATTGTTCAGCCTTTGCATATACGATGGAAAAATTATAAGATCAACAAAGCTATATCATGAGTGAATTCACGCACATTTCGTGTACATATAACGATGGAATCAAAAACTCCTATGCAACGCTTTCAGTTGCGGAAATTGGGTTTGCCTCTCCTTCTAAGAGTTACAAGCTGTTGACCGTAATCTAGCAAACTGTCGGATTCACTCGTCCAAAACCACTGTGCAGATCTGCTAGCGATCTCTGCGTTACATCGTGTGGGCCGGAGATCGTACATATCGCTTATCTCTGCATGTCTTTTTTCGCACCTCTGATTTTAAACATTTAAACTTTCAAAATTATATCCATTTTTCTTATTTTTAAATGTTTAAACTTCTCTAGAAACTTTCGAGAAATTTTTGGAACGGTTGATGGGCAATCAGACAATCATCGGCAACCCCTACAAAATGTAACTCCAGAAGTTGGCTAATGCAGTGCAAAGGAAAAACGATCAAAACGCAGCAATACAAGACACTGCTGCGCAACAACACGAGATCTCACTCGACAAAAGTGAAGCGGTCTGGGTTGGATAACTCTGTCCCACCCTCCCTATAGCCCGGATCTTGTCTTATACGACTATCACCTGTTCCGTGTTCTAAAGCAGTATCTGGGCGGAATTTAAAGTCCGCGATGATCTCAAAAATCTACTCAACAAACTTTTATCGTCGCAGCCCGTTTTATTCCGGAAGAAGGGCATTAAGACTTTGCTCATTGAGTAGCTAGATGTTGCAAATAATTACGGTAATTATACTGTTGATCCTTGATCTGTACTAGAAGGATAGGAATTTTTCAACTTTTTTTTCAAAAATAAGAAAAAAATTTGCAAACGCCCATACAGTTGTTCTTTAAATGACAGCTCCGCTATTTTACAGTTGTAAATGAGATGCATTTTAGCAGTACGGTAACCGGTGTTTAAAGCTTAATTGGTATAGCCTCCAAGTCTTTGTGGTAACCTGTTCACAAACACTCACAATGAATGTGCTATGCTTATGTGGCGAAAAATTTATTGCAGCTGTAATTGCTCTTCTACGTAGAATAAAAAATTCCCCCAACTTTTCCATGGATTTATGGAGTCTGAATAGGCGGATATCTCTGCATTATGACGGCAGCTCATAGAAATACCAAGCACAGCCAAGCATTTCCTCAGTCTTTCTTTGTTTTAAATTTGAAAAAAAATGAGGGGACGTGTTTGGTGCAGTGACGGATCATAGCACCATTACATTTCATTCTCAAGAATAACACAATAGGTATTGTGACGGATAATGTCTGATTGCGCAAGATTAACGACATTCAATCAGGTTTAAGACTCGTTTGGTCGTCGCCTGAAATCTCTGCTTAGCTAATGGGTATCCGCCCATTATGCTGCTATTATGCATCATTGCTGCTTTGATCGTGGTTAACTAAGCGTCATCTCCTGTGTTTTTTCTTTTTGCTGCTCCAAATTCTACCCTTTTTTGTCAGCTATGAATCTCATTTCTGGGCTACCATGGATCTCTTAATCAAGGCAAAAAAAAAAACGCTCTTGAAGCATTAGCCTGCTCAAAAGCGCCACTTTGAGTGTTTTAGTAGAGAATTGATCTTGCACATAATTCCAGAAATCGGAATCTGTATAACATTCGGATACTGTTTATTTTTATTTCAAATAGAAGATGATTGAATAATATCTTACCTAAATGAATCGTTTTATACATCAACAGTTTTATACCTAAAACTATATCTATAGAATAACTAACGTGTCTTACAACTACCGTAGAAAATACCTGAAAGGCGACTTCACTGTGATGTTTTTTAAGGTGCAAACTGTTTGGAATACAAAAAATTTGGTTCTTAAATTACGTTAGCTCAATGTGTCTAATGCCCAAAGCCTTGAAAAATTAAAATATCATCATATTAAAGTGGTGAATGATAATTGGCGTCTTGTAAAGAATTGAATTAAATTTAATTTTTTAAATTTTTTTACTAAATTAAATTAAAGAATTGTGCAGCTCGTGGAGTTCTTCTGCAGAAATTGATGGGACCTATATTAACGCAAATCACCATCAAAATATGACTTTTTTCTCTCAATTGGCTGATGATATGAAAATCAAATGATGTAAAGTCATTGATGGAGACTAGTGCGCAGAATCTCCATTGAATAAAACTGTGATTTTTGAGAAACAACTTGAAAATCATGCGTAGATTACTATTATTATAATTTGAAAATCATCATGATAGTAATCCACATAAGAATAACGATAAAAAAACACTTAGTTACTCGTATTTTGCATCAGTATCCGTAACTGTGCACACTTTTCAGTGTTTTCTGGAATAAAGGTCTCTTTTTCTAGAATGTTCCCTCTTCTCCTGTTAATTGCTTCATTAGGCACCCAGGCTCAAGAAGAATTCAAATGGAATCGCTGGGGTAAGTTAAACTTAAGCGATTCTCTCTCAAAGGATACTTTGAACCAGCTATTATCTGTGCATTAAAAATGATCGAGGTAACTTCTCACAAGAGAGTTTTTGCTATTGATTGTTGCGTTGATCTTACAGAACAACGAACGGTGGACTGCATTTCCAGCGGAGAAAAGGATGTCTGTATTCTCAAGGCACCTAACGCTGTTCTGCCGAAGGATCCAAAAGAGTACAAGTATGTAGGAACTGCTACCGTTACCTAATAAGACTAACTACAAGTTTCTACCCACTGCAACCAAACACCTCACCAAGTGAGATGTAAGAAACAAGATCTTTGCTATCCAGAGAGCTTTCTGTGTTTTTTCTTTCTAAAATTCCACTGAAGAAAAATCCTTATGGCAGAGGGATCGTAGAAACAGCCACGGACTTGATATTTCAAATCTACCTCACAATTTGGGAAGAAGGAACCACAGCCACCTCTTCTGAATTTATGAAGCAAATTGTAAATATCGATTGTATTTGCTCAAAAATGGAGAAAGGAAGAGTTTTTGTAGTCTGACAATAAGGAAGCAATAAGAATTTATTTATTTATTTATTAGAATGTCGCACAAACTGGAGAACTTGTAGAAGTGATTAGGTTTAACTTAATTTTACTGGTCACTAAAATTAAAACCTTACAGATGTCGCCGTGAACCGATGCCACAACATAAATGGAATCAATTAGCACGAAATTCTACCACCAGGCTAGCCTGTCCTATAGGATGTGAACCAGATTTTGACCTTTCTGTTGGTGAAATTTCAATCAGAATATTTGTTGAGCACAGGAATTGTTGAAATATTTTAGGTTATAACGAAAGTCCCTTTCGACAATAGTAAATGTCAAAAGTACTATACCTATGGAAAGTATCGAGAAGTAACTGAGAATGAATGGTGAGTCAAATTCAATCCATTGATGACAACATGACCTCTCGGCTGATCATACATGAGAGATCAAGAATAACATTCTTATCCCATATGTCATAAAAATTGAAAAGAGCACTGTCCGCACTGAGTTGAAGAAAGGTGCCCTTATTCTCACATACAAGAGGTGATTCCTGCTGCTAACAGGAGACCTCGAGGCTGTATTGACGCTGACATAGAGGGTCTTAGCGTTTATTCAAATTTCACATTCAGAATTGGAATTCACAGACTTCGCAACTCTTCTTTGATCAGCAAGAATGTCTCATTCTTATTTGTGATCATTGACAATTAAGTGTTGCACTGTTAATTCACCAAGTTTGAGCTACAACAATAACTTCACACCGCTATCTACTTCGTTGAAGCAGCTGACCGTCACTGATCACCTTCTTGACCACAGATTATAATTAGTTAATTATTCCAGGTATCTCTGGATGACAGAGCCTTGTGTAGCTGCTCTCACAACTCATTGCCGCTTTAAGGACGTCCCACTAAACGCCAAGAACACCGAGTCAAGAAAATTGAAGCAGAAAGCTTTGCTCAGGAAAATATGACATGTCTACATGTTGCTTATTTATTGATTCATGTAAGCGAAATAAATGTTGTTGGAAAATACTTCAGAACTACAACAGAATGAAATTGGAACAGTAAAATGTAGCAGGAGACTTACAGTACAGGGCAGTATTTTAACAAAACACATAGTCATCGGGACTCGATTCTTTGAAAACTCATCCGTCCTCGAACCCCTTGAAATAATCTTTACTTGCTCACTTTGATACTTATATGGACCGTCTTCACTGAACATTCGGACCCCGGCATGTTTTTGTTCTTTGTTTTTTTTCTAAAAAATCGTTTCGTTTCCTCGCAATCGCCATCCAAGATGTTCTCAGGTATTGCGAGTGATGTTGAGAGGGTCTTTTAGCCGTGTACAGCCGAGCTCTCATTTGGTCCATCCGTGCACCAACTTCCCTTTTTGACGCCCTCCATCAAGCGTCTCTTGGCCAGCGTCTCTTGACTAATCTAGCGTTCTTTCAATTCATCTACCGTCGATTCTTCTCGTGGCCGTGTCATCTATCCGGAGGGTCGCGAAGACGAGACATTGCTCCTAAGTCGAAGTTGCGAGGACCGGCTAGGTGTTGTATGCGCCGGTTAAACATTAGAATATATTACTCAAAGATTTGAGGGTAGTTGGTAGCTTCCTAGACGTGGCAGCGATGTCTCTCCACATCTCCACTGCTTAACAGGGCACACAGAGGTACTGCTCCGTCACGTGGTCTGTAGCTTTGAAGGGTGTAAATAAATAAATAAATCTGAAAGGTATAAATACTGTCCACGCAGCTCCCATCCTTCTATTCCATCCTTAAGCCATTCTTCACATCAATCGTCCAAGAAAGACGTATGAGGAATTTTCTGCGTTTTGGAAACCTTCAGGTAGTATTCCTCCGTCCTCGGAGTAGACGTTCTTCAAAAGCTGTCTTCTTTCTGTGTATTCGCAAACCTATCCTTTTCTCGGCATCGTTTAATTCTTCGAGGATCGTCTCTGCTTTAATAGTTGTTTCTGGAAAAGAGAACGATGTTGTGTGTCAAAAGAAGATACGAGAGGAATCTCCTGTCAATATGTATGCTCTTTTCTTCCAAGCAGGTGATTCTCCAGTATAACACAGCCGTGAACACCTTCGGCGATGTAATATCGCCTTGTCAAACACCGTCTTCGGTGAGAGTGTGGTGGGAAGGTAGTGGTGCACCAATCGTAGCCATTGGTTAATGTCCTCATGTATGCCACCTCCGCACCTTGATAGACCAGTTAACAGTATTGGACTCGTTTCTGTGCTATCGGAGGCTTTCTCTTAAAATGATCATGGTGAATACTTTAAATAAAGCGCTCAGCAAACATGTCGGATCACAGTTTCAAAAGTCCTCAGTTACGTTTCTTATCAATAAACGATAAAGGATAAAAAAAAACTTGATCAACTAGAGATTTTCTACAGTATGGTGCTGTGTGGGACGATTCAATCATTAGTGCTGCAGCTGATAGAGCATGTGTAACTTTAACATTCCATCTTTCAAATTGGTTGTCTTTAAATCATTAGGAATGTCCAGAAATCCTGAATCATGGGAAGTGAAAAACCCTAACTTTTGTTTATTTTTCTATTCATGTAAGGTTTGTGCTTTTGCGGTAGATTAAAAAGATCAAATCTCCTGAAGGCACTCTTAATGACGTTACTTTAGGATCCTCATAGACGTATAATTTCTTTTTCGTTGTTTCTTTATTAATTCACAACACTATTTGCACTTTCACTTAATGACAAATATAAAGTCTTATTTGTCTCATTCTTCATACACCTTTTTTCTTAGCCAGTGCTTGAACAGCTCCCCAATTACTAACACATTCGTCAATAGTTTCAAAATCATTAGCTTTACGCATTTTTTCTGAAAATGAATGATAGACAGCAGAACACTAGAAAAGAGATCAGAGATCTTGATAGAATATAGATGAATGACCAAAAAACGAAGCAAGCGAAAAAAGACGATAGTAAAGTCATACCTTTTGCTGGTACAGGTACGAGTACAGGTTTCGGTTTTGGTGGAGGAGGAGGCGGAACGTTTCTTCTAAAAACATAAAAGGTAAACAAGCACAGTACTGATAGAAGTTTCATATTCTAACTTACTTTTGTAACATTTCTTGTGCAGCACCCCAGTTACTAACCACCTCGTTAACGGTTTCGTTATCGTCTCTCGGTCGAAATTTCTCTGAATGAAGAAGCTCGTGAACAAAAGGAAACAGTGTAACATGTCATTTTCAAGCATTTGATCAGATCTCAAGATTCCATAAAGCTAGCGCAAATTCAATTTCGTACGTTGTGCTGCTGGTTTCGCTGCCTGTCTCGGAGTTAAAAATCCTTTTTTATCCTTCGAGCCTAAATTCTGATGCTTTTTAAGGCATGTTTATATGAGGAACCGAAACTTACTTTCCGCGGCAGCTTGAGCCGCTCCTCCTTCTCTTCTGAAAAAAGGATAAAAATATGGGAGAATTTATCGGAATATGGCAAAATTTACTTTTGCATCATTGCTTGAGCAGCACCCCAGTTGCTGACAACTTCATTAACAGTTTCATTATCGTCTCTCGGTCGGAATTTCTCTGAAAATTAAGCTAGCAAACGATAGAAGCGGTCCATTACGTCGTTTCTGATGTCATCGCTTGAGAAATTTCATGTAAGGTTTAAAACTGCTTTTTCGACATCTTACGAGGTGCTGCTGGTTTAGCTGGCTGCGCTGGAGCCTGAAATCCTTTCTTGTCTTTCGCACCTAAAGTTTGACGCGACTGTTTCTGGCGTGTTCATCTAAGGAACTGAAACCTACTTTCTGCTGGAGCAGCACCTCCCTCTCTTCTGAAAACAGGATAAAATATAGGGGAATTTATCAGAATATGGCAAAAATTTACTTTTGCATCATTGCTTGAGCAGCACCCCAGTTGCTGACAACTTCATTAACAGTTTCATTATCGTCTCTCGGTCGGAATTTCTCTGAAAATTAAGCTAGCAAACGATAGAAGCGGTCCATTACGTCGTTTCTGATGTCATCGCTTAAGAAATTTCATGTAAGGTTTAAAACTGCTTTTTCGACATCTTACGAGGTGCTGCTGGTTTAGCTGGCTGCGCTGGAGCCTGAAATCCTTTCTTGTCTTTCGCACCTAAATTTTGACGCGACTGTTTCTGGCGTGTTCATCTAAGGAACTAAAACCTACTTTCTGCTGGAGCAGCACCTCCCTCTCTTCTGAAAACAGGATAAAATATAGGGGAATTTATCGGAATATGGCAAAAATTTACTTTTGCATCATTGCTTGAGCAGCACCCCAGTTGCTGACAACTTCATTAACAGTTTCATTATCGTCTCTCGGTCGGAATTTCTCTGGAAATAAGACAGGTGAACAAATAAAAGCAGCTCGTTACGTCGTTTGTGCGGCGATCGCTTGGAAAGTGCTAGGTATGACCACTAGTTTTTTGATGTCTTACGTTGTACTGCTGGTCTGACTGGTGGTTTTGGTGGTGCATTCTTGTCTTTTGAGCCTAAATTTCATTATGATTACTTGAAAGTATACATAGTAGGATAGCCGGAACTAACTTCCAGCGGGTTCCTTCGCTTGTGCTGCTGCTCCTTCTCTTCTGAAAAAATAACCAAGCCAAATAAGTAAACGCTGGTGAACGTAGCACTACCGCCATGTATTGATGCCGTTGACGGAGGCTACCCAATTCTTGATACTATGACATAGTGGGATCCAAACGACATGAAGTGCGTCGCAATTGCGTAAGCGGCTGCACTCGAAGCCCCGCGTTGGAGGAAGAGGTTGGAATCGAGGTGGGGTCATCGCGAACTGCAGCGAGGGATGGTTTCAGAAGGAGTGCTCCCTCGATCCTATCACCTACGCTCCGCCCCACCGCTTCAAGCACAGTTGCACACGCCTCTGCACCGCGCTTTCTGTCGTTTGTTGTCCTACAATATGTGCTGATTGTGGGCGTGGATACGCTCGTTTCGCTCACAATCAGTGCCTGTCGAGAATAAAATTCCTGCCGTGGTCGACAACGTAGTATAGTCGCATAGGACAAAAATTCACTTCTGCATCATAGCTTGAGCAGCACCCCAATTGCTGACCACTTCGTTCACTGTTTCATTATCATCTCTTGGTCGGAATTTCTCTGAAATTAAGGAAGGAATGACGAATCGTTTTGTACACCTGGAAATTTTTTGGAGCTAAGCATACGTGGAACGGGTTCCGCTGTTTGTTTCTTATCACGTGATTCTTTAGATTCTTTGGACTCCTTAGATTCCTTGGGTTCCTTGGATTCATCTTCAATAGGAATCGCTTCTTACATTCCTTGTCATCCATTACAACACAATACTACAGAACTTACCTTGTGGTGAACTGAAATAGAATATTTATTGAATTTCTCACTGGTACCCAAGCAAGCAACGAAATCTTCTTTCCATCGGCTTTATGTAGAAAACCCTACTTCAACCATACAGATACAACTTTCCGTCAGACGCACTCTCAATTTCACGCTTCAGGTTCATGGTAACAAGCTGCAGCGCAAGAACGACACGCGCAATCAAAGAGGGGCGTCGCTGTCACAGTCAGCTAAGGTAGGGTGTACATTCAAATCTAGTTACAATAAGCAAATTAACAACTCCATGTAGTTGGAGGGACTCATGATCAAATTTCGTGAAAGATCAAAAAGGACCTGAAGTCCTTAAGACCTATACCAGCACTAACAGTTGAACTCTGGTTGATAAGATGGTAGCTAGCTCGTGTCTTACAAATACTAATCATTCATGGAACGAGTTCATGATTAGATTGGTGAATTAGTTCTTCTTTTTTGTTTGAATATAAAAAGATGAACAAGTGAAAAAGAATTACCCAGCATTTTGTCCCGGTGTAGCGAAATACTTCACATCTTCACCACGAGCTTGTGCCATTGCTTGTGCAGCACCCCAATTACTTGCCACTTCATTAACAGTTTCGTTGGGATCGCTGGGTCGAAATTCACCTATGGAATCCCAAGATATCATCGATAATAATTAAATTGTAAATAGCTCACTGTATTATGTACAGTTTCCGCGTTCTAACCTTGGAAATAAAGAAATTTTGAAGATTGGACAGCTAACCTTCCCTACTCACAGAAAACATTCTTTTCATATGATATATCATTCCGCGCATACTAGAGGCACTAAAAAATCTTACCACGCTGGAGACCTTCTTGCATGCGCCTTTGTTCTTCCTGTAGCTCCTTTCGCTTTTTCTTAAACATCACTAACTATTAGAAAGAATTGTATTTCATTGTATGGAACGTTTAATTCACTCTTTTTTCAGATTTTACCCGGCTAATAATGGATTGATAAGACAAGTAAAAATCATGTTACCTCACGAGCAGCCCTTTTTGCCTTCTGAAAAGATTAACGTTGATTATTTCAATTGCATCCAAACATTTCTAAGCGGTTTTAAAGCTTACTGCTAACCCACCATTGCTGCTGAGTCCGCTGAAAAAGGAACTATTTTCCCTTGTTTCAATGAAATAATATAGCCTTTATAAACCTAACAACTGCTCCCTTCAAAAAAAAGGAACTCACGATCATCATCCTCAAATCGCCGAACGTCTGAAATTAAACACTGTGACTGCGTTCCTATCTGGGATAAGCTTCCAGCTTACAACGCTCATCACACATAATTGAAATTAGATTGAGATCGGAAATTCATATTTGATGGCAGTCTCCGGTCCTTCGATCCTTCTTAAACCTGTTATAAACAAACACTACAACAACCTGGTAGAGGATTTTGGATCAACGTCGTTAAGATACGCAGATATACGATTGCCCGATACACAGAGAGAAAGGCCATGTAGCATTCTGTATATGCCGTCTGCAGCACTGATAATTTCAACGAGAAGTGTCAGGGATTGGAGCTTCGCCGTCAACGGCAACAAGTTTACGAAAGTGAAAGGGTGTCTATAGCAAAGAAGTTTGAGAAGGTATGTGGGGCCAAAAATCTAAAAAATGACTAAGCTTCATTAGGAGTATAAGCGCAGAAAGAGGTGCTCACCTGTTCTCTACACTGAGTTGGACTCGCAATTTTTCCAGTCTGGAGGAAACATCTTAATGCCTTACTGAGCCTGAGAGCGTCATAACTCCCTGAACCCAAGCATGTCAAAAGACCGAAATAAGGAAAATAGGAGTTGTGGGTCCTTCCAATCTCTAGTCCAGTTTCTTCACAAAAAGTGCTAATGCCTTCCAGCGGAGATCTGGGCAACCTCCTTTCCTTTACAGTCGCGATGAGCTCGACATCCCATCGGCCCTCCTCTATTTTTTTTTTTATTTTTTTTATTGGTTCAATATCCGGTTTTGTCGATGAACTCTTGATCGGAGACAAAAGTGGTGATTAATGAAGATAATAAAGTGGCAGTTTTTACTAGTGATCAATCTAGGAGTATATACTGTAGAATCACCACTTTACGTTTCCTTTCTGCAACAGAGAAAAACCTCTTTATTGCCACCGCAGCTTCTCAAAAATCTACCGTCTGTGTTGCAACTTTGAATGAGACCGATGCTATTTCGTCGTGCTCCATTGCTAACTATTCGCCTTTTCTAAATTGGATAAGAAGACTTTTCCGCACCGCTTCTCCGACAACAACTGACTTAATCCAGCCCTCTCTCATGAGCCGTCTAAGCCGCCTCATGCGGGTAGAATGATGCTATTAAGTTGAGTCTAAAGTTCTCGGACAATGTGGTAGTGATGATTTCTAGAGATCATCACTCAGCAAAGAGCCGACAAAAACGGACGTGTTTGCAACCGTTTGATAGAGTATAAAAGCCTGTTCAAAGTGTAGGTTAACAATTGCACCAAGCTAGTTCCATTCCGAGCACCATGCCGCGCAATTTCAACCCGTCGTCACTCCACCACTGCAACGTCACACTCTTTCTCCATCTATCTGGTCAAGAACCCAGTCAAGATATCGATAGACGTCTGAAGGAAGTTTACAAGGAGCACGCCCCCGCTAGAAGTACAGTCTACAAGTAGCACTCGAAGCTCGTGACAGGCGACATTGAAGATGAAGACAGTTCGGGACGCCCGATGGAGTAGGATTTGGGCTTGCCGCGGAGACAGGTAAAAGCCGATCCGTTTCTAACCACTCGTGAACTGACAGTCGCTCTTGGGATGAGTCAAACCACGTTGTTCGCGGATTGAAGTCAATCGGCAAGGTGTGAAGACTAGGTCGATGAGTACCACATAGTGAGTGCTCTGACGCAGTATGACATGGACTGCCGCGCTGATACGGCACTTTCTCTCCTCACGCTCGAGCGCACCCACACTTGGCTTGGGCACATAGCCACAAGAGATGAAAAGTGGATTTCTTATTCTAACATTCACCATCGTGCCCAATGGACTGACAAAGCTACGGATGCAGAAGACGTCCGTAAACTCAACGTACACACCAAAAAGGTTATGCTCTGCATCTGGTGGAGCGTCGAACACTGGGAGCTGCTCGTTCAAGGATGTACAGTGACCGCAGATGTCTACATTGAGCAACTGAAGAATATGAAGACAAATCTCGAAAATGCACGCCCGCAGCAGCGCGAAGTCTACTTTCTGCACGACATCGCTCGGTCGGACATTGCAAGAACGACCAAAGGCAAACTGATGAAATTTGGTTGGACCATTTTACCACACCCACCGTATTCACCAGACCTGGCTCCCTTGGATTACCACCTTTTTTCCTATCTCCAATGTCATCTAGATGGTCAAGACTTCCAAACCCGCGACGACATCGAAAAGGCACTTGAGCAGTTCTTCAAGGAGCAGCCCCCAGCGTTCAGGAGCAAGGAGATCTATGATCTGCCTAAACGTTGGCAGAAGACCATCGATGCCAATGGGGCATACTTCAGATGATTTACAGTTATCATTTAAAAATTACTAAGTAAATAAAAATGGTGCCAATTTGTCCGAGAACTTTCGACTCAACCTAATACATTCCCAGTGCTTCAAGCAACTCCGTCCACAAGACTCTCATCCTCAACCGTCTCGCGAAAGAATCCTGAAAGTCCATGGCGTGGCAGGGTCGAGGCAGAGACGCCGCGAAGTGTCCTACGCAATAAGAGCAGTCCTCGCCGTCCGATTAAGATTCCATACCCTGATCAGTGCGTAGCCCGAGTTCAGGTCCTTGAGATTGTGATGGAAGCCGAAAGATATGGCACCTTCCATCATTACATCAAGGAATTGAACCCGTGGAGGAAGCATGTTAACTTACGTCCTATGTGTGTTTTCCGGAGCTTCCTACTCGAAATGGACCTTCGATGTCTAATGACACTTACAGGTAGCTTCTGTCAGCGGTCATCTCAAGCACAGCTTCGAGCGGATTTTGTTGAAAGCCGATATCCGCAGGTACTTGCTCATTGGACTTTTTATACTCACAGGGCATTTCGACAGCGTTTCGCTAACCTTACCCATGTGGCGCATACATGGACAATAGAGAAGACTCCTTTTGATCGCCACTCCACCGCGAGCACACCGCTACCGCATGAGACCGGTCCTCTAGCTAATGCGTTCGACAGGATGAGGTTCGGAAGTCGTCCTCGAACCGAGGCATTTTTTCACCGAAGGTTAGGTTTCCGTTAGTCACGACGCACACTGCATAATCGTGATCTAGCACCCGGTCAACTCATTAGCTCGAGCAGAATGTACTACAGGTCGTAGAGCCGACTCGATAAGCGCTCAACAATCCACGCCCTGCCTTGGCATAGAACACGACCCTAATACGACCCTGGAGAATAAATCTCTATATTTCGTTGGGTCTGCCGGAAATCCGTGGCGCCGGACACTCTGCAGAAACCTGTCTATTTGCTCGTCTTGGGCCTGTTTTGCCGAAAAAACCGCGTAACTCACCTTCTAGTTGAAGAGCTCTGATCACCATCACACCCACTATCTGCGCCTCTCTCCCTAAGGAAATTCGTGACCACCAGTTCCTTTCACATTGGAAGCGATACAACGTTCCATCGGCGATGCTCTTCTCTGAACTCTAGGCGTCAAAGGGTACTCCCGGGCAACTGTGCCAGCAAATCCGTACGTAGGACTGAACCAGAAAATGGAGCGCTTTGCCCGTGAGCATGGTTGCACCATTAACAAAGGATTCCTCGTCGTAAGGGGCAGGAACAAGTTGAAAGTGAGGATGACTTACAACATGGCAGGAGGATCGGCAGCGCTCGTCATTATGGTCATTACCGATCGTGTTTGTAGGACGGCTTCCCTTTGTTCCCTCAATCAGGGCAAAGTGAGGAAGCCGTCGTCACGGTGATGGACTTGGAATTACCACTTCGACGGCGTACCGCGAGACTGTCCTCTTAGGGGTTGCTAAGGTTCCCACTGCTGCTGTTCAGGGAGCCTTCGGTACATGGCAGTCGTCGGCGGGATCATCGTGGCACAATGGGTTCCAGGTGGAGCTTCCTTCGTGACGACAGCGAATACTGATGTCGTCTTGTTTGTGCGAAAGATGTTTTCGCCACCAGCGTACAAGCACTTAAATATTTTAAGGTTGTGTCCGACACGGCGGGTCAGAAGAACTTCATGTCTCTGCCGGTGGGTATGAACAAGCTGCAAATGTAGATGAGTAAAATGCACCCCGATGTCCTTACAACTCGGAAAGGAACGTCTGCGACCGATTAGCAGCATAGAGTGCAGTCCTAGAGTAGCACTTCGATGATCCGGAGCTTGCCCTCCACATATCGGAGAGCGATAAGGAGTACCACACCAAGCCGCGCGATACGTTCCTCAGACTGTCGAGAAAATGCTCCAACTCATGTTCAAGCTTCGTCCGCCGCATCTCCTATGTGTCATCATAATTCTTCTTCTCGACCTCACGGATACGATTCTGATAAGGGACGAGGCGTCGCCAATATCTGAGCATTCACAAACCTTCTCTCCATGCCCCAGCAGGTCTGCATCGGCAACATTCATCAGTTGGAACCGCAAGTAAAATGCCACCGCGACTAAAAGCCGCAGTTTATATAGTGCCTGGTATTATGTCGGTGCTCAGGGCGGTTCGAACGTTAATATTAGCCTCCTTGCTCCGCGTCTATAGGACCCTCTTCATCGTCAAAGTGTTGCCCAACAGCATCACGTACAGGAGCGCTCTCGTTAGCGGCCTACGGCAGAAAACCAGGCCACATCTCTTTCACAAGCTAACCTTTCCGATAAGGTAAGCTTTTTAAGGTAGGCGATAAGGTAGGTTTCCGGTAAGCGAAATAGAAGTTTTTCTTTTTTTGATCACCAGAATCAAATGTACCGAATATCGCGACGAATGTAGGTGCAAGAACGTAATACTGTCCTGTTATCGCCAAGTTCAGTTCATTTTAAGTCATTTAATATCTTTTCATCGGGATCTCGTTCTAAAGAAAGGTATCAAGTGAGCTGCTTCCTTCTGCGCCTTTGTGCCTTCGACGAATCTTCTACGGTATTTTGACAATATTTACACGTCAGTTCTTGGTATGGGTTCCTTTCCCAATGCATAGAGAGGTCCGGGACGGACTTGTAGAAGTGGTGGGAGGAGTAAACGATGGGCTTCGCACTCGATCAATACTATGACACTTTCTTTCAGGGACGCAGCTTCCTAGCGAGAAAGAACCCCGCAGCTGGGGCTCTGAGGGCGTACTGCTAGAGCACCGCAGAGACTGTGCCCATAGATACTCATGGACATATGGGCCAAACTACCGACAGCGATACGACAACGCCGAGTTGCCGAACGTATTGCTGTAGCACAACTTTAGGCTTCTATCGCTAAAGGGGAGCTAGGCGAGAGTCCCACCTCGGGGATTTTCTTGTGGATCGATCGAAGGCACCATGGAGATGAGAACGGAGATCGCAAACCTTATTCAATTTTGAACTTCTGATCTCGTTCACAGAATACTTCGTACGAATACGAATTAAAAGCGTATAGAGTTCGCACCTTGCGACAGTTCCGCAACCAATCATGGTGACTTGATTGCGCGGATACGCGCTCAAACATGTTTTTACTTGTTAGGGAGATATCAGTTGCGATATCCAATGATTGGAGCCTGGAGGGAAAACCTGATGTATGCCTGTAACATTCTCACGTGATACCTCTCAAACAAGTAAGAACATGTTCGTACATGTGAGCCTGCTACCAAGTCCTTAGGGGGCGAAACCTTCGGAAAGTGCAAATTTTATAATTCTCTATGGGAATCATACTCACGCTACGAGAAACTGCGACTTTAACATTTATCTACAACTTTATTAGACCGACCTTACGCTCACATATTATTTTTCCTTATAAAAAAACAGATATGAACTGACTTTTCGAGTCACAAAGGAACGAAGCGAGTACTGTTGATGAAACAATCGTTAATGCTAACCATATGAGATAGGGCGTCTGCACCTTATGGCCCTCTAAAAATGCAAAGCTTCGGAAAAATTAGTACTGAAAAACTAGACTAGAACTAGTACAGATTGGTTCTCTTGTCTGCACACTATGCAGTGAACCAACCATGTATAAACTGAGCTATAGATCTACAATCCACCAAACTTACCCCAGTAGCAGTCAACCATGACAGGTCGATGTTCGAGTGTGAATGATCCGCCATCCATCTTGTTTGCTGTTTTGTTATGTTGAAAAATTTTTTTTCTTATTCCATACCAGCCTAAAGGTTCGGCTGGAGCGGCTTTCGGACATGTTGTGCTGCTTCTTTCGTTCATCTTCAGCGATCAATAAAAATTCAAGAAGGAGCTTTCTTCAAAATTCCATCACAGGATTAGAACTGTTTTTTTTTTCTAACACCGTATTCCTTCGCTTTTTTTATCAGAAATATAAGCATTGATCAAAGACTTCATAATTTTGATAAATGATTATGCTTCGTATTTGAAGAATTCATAATATCATAATAATTTGAGATGTTTCGGTGCTACATCTACATTATTCAAACTTGATTTTACACCTATACTCCAACGATATCCCTGGAATTTTCAAACATTTGGATTAGTTCTTCTTGTCCTCTAGCTCTTCATAACATCTGTAGAATGTGTTAAAGGCATCACCCCACGAATCTGAGGTGGTACGGATTTCAGGTGGAGTATTCGTATACGGGATAAAAGATTATGGACAGGTGGGTGATCTCGTCCATTTCTTGCTAATTGGCGTAAAAAACGGCCCGGAAGATGCGGGCTGTGCACATGGCTGGCGCGCTCCAATCGAACTCATTGCAGGAAATAGCGCGCTGGAACACTCGAAGCCGTATCTTCCGGTCCGTTTTTAGGCCGCAATTAGGAAGAAATGGACGGAAAATCACTCCCCTCTCCTTAATCTACGATCCCGTATACGAATACTCCACCTGAAATCCGTACCACCTCAGATTCGTGGAGTGATGCCTTCAATCCCCATAAGTACTTTCTGGCTCAACACTTCGACGCCGCAGGGCCCGTCTCACCCAGCCCACCGCTTCTTGTGCCAGACATTATCGCAGTATTTTTTTTTACCATGGCATAATAATAGATTGCAAAAAGTAAAAAAGTAAAGTAATGAAAGTTATGGTTGCGGACTGCAAGGAACCTATCTCCTAAATTACGTACACCATTAAAAGTTCTCACATTTTCAATGTTTGGTGCTTGATTTTTGAGGACGGCTTGCCGCTTGATATTTTTAGAGAACTTGGAAAACGCAAAGATTTAATTAGCCATTGGTAATTCACACTTTAATAATTTGCACCATCTGTGTAATCATAACTTTTCCCGTTTTCCTCGTGTCACTTAAAATTTCTTCATTTTTGAAACCATTACAGCCAACGCTTGCGAAAAACTCCAAAACTCGAACATTACGTATCTTCACGAGAATGTTACAGCTTGCCTTTCAGTAGTTTTGTGAGAATTTCCTGAAACACCAGTGATAATAGTATTGTGCGAGATTCAATCGAACAAATCGAATTGGTGTGCAGTCAGAACAAGTACACCGTTCGAACTACCGTATGTTCTGGAGGTTTTGGAAGTTTCTCACGAATATTCGCTCATCATGTATAAAAAACGAATAACACATGAGTGTGTTATTCGTTACTTATTTATGATGAGCAAATATTAACCCTAGGCAAGTCCGCACAAATAGATTCGATTGGCGGATCTGGAGGATAGAGATAATTTGCGACTTTTATCACTGAAAGAGCAATATTCCGGACTGATACTAAACGATGCTTCTGTTGTCGACCGGAAGGTGGAAGACAATTTATCAGTACGATGTATTGGAATATGATAGAGACCAAAACTTCTTGCAAAATTCTACGTCACAAAACAGTCACACGGAAGTCACATCGCTGCATTTTCTGCGGGCCATTCTAACTTAGATTCATTCCTCAATGGCTTTTAGCTTCCGCTTAAATACGGAATCAGCGCTGATTCAACGCTGTATGTATCGTCTGAGCTTCTGTGTCTTCCGCTTTTTGCTCAGCACGAGGTAGGTCTTGCTATTTAGGGACGCTACCAATGAATTTGATTCCGACCTAAATCAACTAGTTTCCATTCATATTTAACTTCGATTTCTTTCTTGGCACTCTTCGAAAAGAGCTAATAAGCGAAAAATAACGGATAAGGAATGAAGTGTTTGAGGATGATCGTTCCTGTCGGGATGAGAGCTATCGCCTTTAAATTCAACTAAGGATCGTAGTGATCTATGAAAGCGTGTGCAACTAATGACGTGAGGGAGCTCACATCAGTGTATTTACCCTCCTTAACAAATCTGCTACCAATTTATTAGATTCCAGCGCGACAATGTCAGGTTGCCTCTGATAGGGATCGAACCATTGAGCTTGTAGACGTTACGGTCGCCTACAAACAGCTACTTTTTATGAGCGTAGTGCACTTCCGTTTTCTAAAAAACTAAATAGCAAAGTAATTAAGGAATACTAAACGAAAGCATAGAACTCATATCAGTAAAGGTGACAATGATAGCTGTCGCTGCAACTCTATCTACTCTTAATGCTATCATATTTAAAAAAAAAACACTATTAGTAATTGTAGTAGTAAGTATTATTAATTAATACGTACATGAAGTTGAAAGAGCACATAAGGCAAATATTCTTACAGACAACTACTATGTTATCAGTGCAGTGCTTCTGTATGTGGAAATCAATCAACCAGGAATCTGGGATGGTGCGGGTTTCAGGTGGGTTATGCATATACGGAGTCGTAAATTATGGAGAGAAGGGTGATTCCATCCATTTCTTTTTAATTGCCATAAAAACGGCTTGGAAGATACGGCTTCAAGCGTTCCGGCGGTATTTTCTACGAATTCGATTGGAGCGCGCCAGCCTTATGCACGCGCCGCATCTTCCGGGCCGTTTTTTACGGCAATTAGGAAGAAATGGGTGGAATCACCCTCCTCTCCATAATCCACGACCCCGTATAGGAACTCTCCACCTGAAATTCGTACCACCCCAAATTCGTGGGGTGATGCGTTTGAGCATTATAGCAGAACTCGGGGATTTAAACGTGTCCATTAGGAGGAAAAACTGAATTTAGAACAAAAAGAAAAAATTGTGAAAGGAGTCTTTATGCGAAGAGATACCCTTTTCGAATATGCTCCAAAAAAATTCACTCAAAATAGAACAAAAAATCTATTGAATTAGTTTGGTTTTCCAGTTTCCACTCCAGCATAGAGCATGCATACATTTAAACGACAAAGAAACGCTTGTACCTTTTCGCTTACAATTTTTTCAGAATGGTCGTCATCCACATTGTCGCGCAATTGCTAAGTTTCTTTACAATTGTTCAAATAATATCGGCAAAAGTAAGCGCTTTCTTCTTTTTAACATAAACTGCGTAAATTTAATTTCTTTATGTGTTTTAAGGCGAAACCGACTATCATCTTCGCACAGAAAAACAGAGCAGACATTGTTCAGTTGAGAGACAAAGAACGGTGACCATGCTTTTTTTGCTGCGTTTCTGAGCTGAACGAGAAAGAGATTGGAGTGATTGGCATTGGTCATTCCTGTTAGGATGCTCCAAAACATTCGACATAATTTCTAAATCGCTTGTGATTAAAGGCCTCACCCCACGAATCTGAGGTGGTACTGATTTCAGGTGCAGTATTCGTATACGGGGTCGTAGATTATGGAGAGAAGGGTGATTCCGTCCATTTCTTCCTAATTGCCGTAAAAAACGGCCCGGAAGATACGGCTTCGAGCGTTCCGGCGCCCTACTTCCTACAACGAGTTCGATTGGAGCGCGCCACCTTTTGCATACGCCGGGCCGTTTTTTATGGCGTATGCAAAAGGTGGCGCGCTCCAATCGAACTCGTTGTAGAAAGTAGCGCGCCGGAACGCTCGAAGCCGTATCTTCCGGGCCGCTTTTTTTACGGCAATTAGGAAGAAATGGACAGAATTACACCCCTCTCCATAATCTACTATCCCGTATACGAATACTGCACCTGAAATCCATACCACCTCAGGTTTGTGGGATGATGCCTTTAAAGGAACAGCAATGAACGGTAATCCTAGGGGTCACCCCTCGGTTCCAAACGCTGCGTTCCACCGCACCGCTTCGAACGCAACCTTTTACGCAACCCTGCTCAATGTCGCTTTGACTCCATTATACGTACGTCAGCGCGGTGTAGTGCAGTCGGTGAGAGGTTCTGCTGTGGCTACAATCGATCGGAAGTTTGAGTCCGTCCCAGTGCAAACGAAGCAGCTAGCCACTTTCAGCCCTTCGTTGTCGATAAATTGGTACCAGACTTGTCTGAGAGGACTGACTAAAAACACTGACTTGGTGCATAGGCTAGCCCCTGCAAGCCATTGTAAGGCTGCATGCGCGTTCAGAAAACCTCAAAAGAAGTCTGAGTTGAAGACGCGTTCTCATAAGGATTGATCGACGCTGTCTACGTTATCCTTTTATGCTTTTTATACGTACGTTGACTAATAATTGTGGAGTCTTACGAAGAAAATCTATGGATTTTTAGGGCAATCTAGAGAGGAGCTTTTTTGGCTTGATATTTAAGGATTTTCTTAGCACACATGCTTCCTCATATTAGTATGTGTGTTCGAAAAGTGTCACCAGGGCGAAGGGCAGACGAAGTCGGCAGCTCGCCATGGTGAATATATAAGTATGGATGAACTACACAGTGATCGAAACTGCTCCAGAATTACGGTGAATTCAGATAGGAGATAACATGTTACTTGTATAGGAGTGACATACGGGAAATCGCGTCCTGTGATCACCTCACAAGGCGTTGTAACTGGGATTGCCATTCGTGCTCCAATGCGAACTCTGCGCTCCACCTGAAATATATCCCTATGGTTTTCTGCGTTCTTAATTTCTCTTCTATATGAATTATTTTTTGCATTAGTTGAATTACAGGATGTGTCTGGGAATCATCGTTTAGACTACTCATTTTCCACTCATTCAACAACTAATTTAGGATGACGGACCTTATGCCAATAATCCGAGTACGCCGAAAGCGATCTGCTGATCCACGTGCAGCACTTATTATGGAGACGAAAAAGCGAAAAGTGAGGGTGTTCAGTCATTGTTAATCTTTTCTGATTTTACATTGACGTTATATTTTCTGATTTTACATTTCTTTAGAAGTTTTAATTTTTTCTTCTTTGCGCAATGTTTTTATCTAACGTTTTTTTACTCTAAGATTTGGTTGAGGTGAAAATGTGTGGTATCTTTCTTTTTTTATTTTCTCTGTTATCTTCTTGCCTAACAGCGGACGTTATCGTATCTTATTTTTGTTCCTTTTATTTCTTAGATTCTTTTGTGAATGCGTTTTTTTTCTTTACTTTATTTCATTCTGAAAAAGCAGCATTTTCTCACCGCAAAACGTCGTAGGCCGGTCAACAACAATGTCTCAACCAACGAAATATGTTACGGTTTTGCTCTTCGTCTTTGGTTTGCAACCATAATATTTGCGTAGTTCTTGCGACTGCTACTATTTGAGAATTTAGTTCAAAACTGAAAGAAAAGCTTGCAAAAAGTTTTGAGCGTTGCAACGAAGATTGCTTTTGGCTGTTATTGTTATGTGTGTTGCTTCAGATTCTTTTTATTTAGTTATTATATGTAGTAATAAAAACGTGAAGTTTAAGTTATCTTATACGAATATATATATATATATATATATATATATATATATATACGACATTCTATTTACATCTGAATGTTTCCGCCAGTGTTATGTATTTATCTCGATTTTTTTCCTATTTCAGGATGATCCGCTTTTGTTCTCTTTGTTTAAAACCGACAATGATAACGAAGGCATAGATGGAATCAAAAGTGGTGTACGTGTTATAGATTTCAAAGCTGATAGTTCTGGTGAGCTTATTTCCCGTCATATTATGTATTTACCTCTAAATGTTTCTTCCGTCAACCTATCTAGAATTTCTTCTTTTTCCTTTCCTGTTCTTGGCGCTCATTTTTTTTATAGCCATATATCCTTTCAGAAGTTGCAGCAGGCCGAGGCCTTGAATTCATTGGTGAACTTAATGAACCAGGAGCAGGACCCAGCGATGATCCTATGGTACGTTCTCCCTTCCTGCATTCGTTTTTTTTTCGTTTATGGTGCTGCAGTCGTGTCATATGAATCGACTGGTTTTTTTGTCTTACGTCTCTTTTTTGTGTTTTGAAGAAACAAATTATTGTTTCACGTTTAACCTGTCTTTGAGACAACGTGAGCTGAGCTTCAAAGGATCCTGAAAACAATTTCATATTTTATGTGTTTGAGCGAATATTTCAATCATACTTGTGTGAGAATCCGTGAGCCCAATGCTGTTTTACTTTTGAAATGTAATTGTACTTCTTGATTTTGCAACTTTCGTTGAAAATCCAAGAATAGTAGCGGAAGTGCGTTACATGTTTTGAACCCTTCGTTCTAATACTATTTTCCTTTTATATCTCATTTCTCACAGCGCAGATTTAAAAAAGAATATGAATGTATATTCGAATCCGACGATTTTTCTTGGGCATTTGTTTCTTAGTTCAGAAGTTACCGTGCAATGAATATTATGAGAAATGAGAGCATAAACGAATGAATAACAACGCATTAACATGTACAAATCGAACCACTTTAGTTGCGTATTTAACCTCGATATGTTCTAGGGAAATATCTCTTTTTCCTAATTCCTTCATTTTCTTCTTTTTACAGCTCTTTTTTAGGGGGATCGAGGAGATGTAGAGGAACCTGTCGGCTATGACTATTATAAAATATACAGAGGATCAATGACAGAACCTATACGAGAATGGGACGCAGATGTGGAATTGAGATTTGCTACTGAGTGAGCATATTCTGGTTTTTGTTTAAGTTTTGTTCTTGTTTGTTTTCGTATTCCAGTTCCTTTTTTTTTTCTTTGGAAAATCCCCTGCTACATTTTAATCCATCTAGAGAAGAGCAAACTCTCTTGCTTGGAAACTCTGATTCTGAAAGTGACTGCGCGGCCGATGACGATGACGACTCGAACGATGAAAATAACTGGCGAAACGACTATCCAGAAGAGGAGGATGACGATACTGAGGATGAAGATGTCAATTACTATGATGACGATGACAGGGTTAGTTATTTTCCTACGAAGTATTTCTGCATTTATTTTCTTTTTTACTCCTATATTTCCACAACTAATTTTTCAAGCATTAGAGCCTTGCAATTTTTCCTCTTTCACGCATTCTCCGTAACAATATGGTCACTGGTTCAATTTTTTTAAAGGACAGCACAAGAAAAGAATACCACGGTACTGTTTTAGTATTTAGCTTAATCTGATCAAATTATCTATTTCTTAATATCACCTCTAGCTACTGAAATTGGCTTTTCCTTTTCAAATGTTGGTTTTTCCTTCCTGTCAAATGTTGGTTTTTCCTTCCTCAATGCTTCCTCTAGCTATTGAAATTGGCTTTTCCTTTTCAAATGTTGGTTAAGTGTCCATTACTTATCACAGTTCATTTATAAGCTTTATACTTGTTCATTCAATTTCTGTCTATTAAATATCAAAGTATTCAATTTCACTCATATGCGTCATTTTATTTTTGCTACAATGATCCTCTCGATTAATAAAAAATCCGGCGGTAGAATTGGAAGTGTATATGAGCCGTACTTTGAAGACAGAAAGAGAAACACTCGGATCGATTATCAGGCGAGAGCTTTCGCGTTTTCCCCTCTGGAGAATTTCTTTACATTGCACTCACATGAGCTCATGAGCTGTACATGCTTGGGATGACAGATACCAAGTTCGAGTACACGGGTTTTAGCTCTAGCCGTCTTAGTCTAACTTCAACCCAGCGAAAAATATTTGTGTTCGAATAGAAGGGTACATATGCAGCGGTTTGCTAAGCATTGTCATCTGGGCGGAAAATTTTTCCTTTTTTGGCTTGCTAACAACATTATTTTCTGAGCGGATAGGATTTCTCTTTGTAATGCTTTGTAATGGACTTTTCTTACAAATCGTCCTTGCAATCTTTAGTTCGATTGATATTTACATAGCGTTGACTTGGAGAACATATCGAGAAATGCTATTTCTCGACACATGATTAGGTTTCTTGCGAAGAGAACGAATTGAAAATGTTATTCTGTTTCATGTGTGTTCAAAGATGTATCCTGTCCTCTTTTGTATTCCATGTCTTTGATGTCATTACTTTTATTTCTGGAATTTATTCTCCACTTTCGAAAAGAGCATTCATGGTATTGTTTTTAGGAATTTAGGCGTACTGTCCACGAAGACAATGACGAATCACCCTTTGCACTGGAAGGAATGCGACGTCGCTTGGAAGGATTTGCTATGGAAGCATATGAAGGGGAGGAGGACAACTCAGATGATGATGATGATTACTTACGAGGCAATCATTCTGGTCCTAGTAACGATGATGACGACAGTTACGATGATAGATATCGTGAAGACTAATTCCTTCTTGTACCAATAACCCTTTTTTCTAAATCTGTGCTAGCAGTCAGATCACCGGTGCAAGTTTGTAGATTTTGCTGTTTGTTGTTGTTTCACCATGTATAACATGGCTCCTGTAACGTGTATATAATCTCATTTGTTGGCTTTCATTTTATTTTGGAGTGTTTTACGAAGTTAATGTTGATTCTAAAACCGTGTTCAATGACAGTTGGAAGCACCGCACTATTTTTTTTTTGTGCAGAAAGAAGTGACTCCGGAGCACTTCTCTCCCATTGTACTTCAATTTAGCATTTAGTTTAATTCGGCATTTCTCCGCCGCTATATTACAAGGAGGATATGAAGTGACAGTTGATGAACGTATTAAGCAGTATTATTCGTAGACTACATCGTAACTGTGCAGTTTTAATGTCCTACGTTTGCTTATGAAGTAGACTAGGACATATAGTATGGTCAAAACGACATAAAACACGATGCAGCTGCTAGGATAGAGCGGAGATTCATTATTCGCTACAGTTCGTGAAGGTCTCACCCGGATCTCAATCGCTCTCTCCAGCGCGCAGCTTCAAACGCTGCCGCGTACGCAACTGCTTTATGTTTCGTAACGTTTTGACCATAAAACCCTTGAGGGGTTGTAGGTCGAATTCTTCTTGTCTGGTGGTTGCGTTTTTAGTGTATCTGAGGATATGATGCTACTATATAGCTCTCGAATTTCGCTGCTAATCTGATGATGGGTGCTGAGTGAAATCGACAACGATCATGGACTAATGTAGCAGCATTTGGTGAACCCGATAGTTTTTAATCTTTAGTCTAACCCGGTTCGAAAGTCTGCTGCAACGTCCGCTCTTTTTCTGCTTGACATAAGTCATCCCTATCCAAGTGAATCGCTGCGCATCGCTTTCATCTGTGGACACATTCGACGCCCATCACAGCAAGTCAATAGTCATAAATCATAACCGGGTCAAAACGACATGAAACACGGTGCACTTGCGTACGCGCTCGAAACGACGCTGTGGAGGCAGCAGTTGGAACCGAGATGGAACCATCGCAAACTGAAGCGATGGGTGGTGCCAGCAAGGGATCCACTGCGCTCTTAACCGCTACACTTCACCCCCGCTCCTAGAGATGTTGTACCGTTACCGTCACACACAGTTGTACCCTGCTTCATGTCGTTTTGACCCTACTATACTGCGAGTGGTTGTCCCTCTGCAGTTGCGTAAGCGGCTACGCTCGCTTGAACAGCTCTTATAACAAGGTTTCATTCCTTTTTTTACTTCGGAGTCAGATCAATCTTTACACATATTGTAGGATCAAAACGACATGAAGTGTTGTTACGTAAGCGTTGTTAAGTGTTGTTGTTACGCAAGCGGCTTCGCCCGAAGCTCTGCGGTGGAGCGTAGCGGATAGGATCGAGGGAGCAGCCTATTTGAAACCATCTCTTCCTGTAGTTCACGATGACCCAACCGCTATCTATACCGTGTTGCCTGCAGGGCAGCGGCTTACGCAACCGCACTGTGCCTCATGTTGTTCTGACCCTACCATAATACTATACCCCTCCAATATACAGCAATACTTTTTTCACCTTTATGTCGTCGTCACCATTCATTATCATAAAAAAAAACTTCATAACCTCTTTATTACACTTTAGTTTTGATAAAGTGAACTAGAAGTAGTAGATATTGGTGAGTAACGGCTTGAATGTGCAGTGTCAGTTAGAAGAGGTTGATGACGTTCGCGAAGGAAACAGTAAAAGTTAAGAAATACCTGAAAATATGTGTATTAGTAGTCAAACAATCCAACAGAGAAATGACCTACCTTCAAAATGTACATCTGCAAGCAGGCGATTGTAATGAACCCCAGCCCAATGCACACGAGCATGTTAGGTTTCTCTGAAAATGAGAGTGATGAGCTTGCGACGTGCCTTATTCGACCTAGGTGAAAAACATACTATTCTGAGACTCGACTATATCCATATAGCTGAGAAGTGAGCCTTTCGTATGTTCTGATACTTTATCCCTATAGGCAACATGGAGCGCTACCCATATCAAGAAACTGCTAACCGTTGCAAGTGTTAGAAATGCCTAAATTTTGCAATGAAAAACCTTTTTGCAATGAAAAAAAAAATGAAACCTTTCACTTCAAGATGAAAATTGTATCTCTGTAGTGGTAGTTCTAAAATAACCTTAGCTGCAAGAAACGGTATCAAGAAATATCGTCGTTCTGCAAATACACCATACACCAATGTGCAGATTATGAGGAAAATGACGGCGGAACTGAAATGAACAACACCTGGTTGTGTCATCTGGATCTGTGATATCGTACCCGATGGATCTGGATCTGTGATATCATACCTGATGGGTGAACCCGGATAACCCGACACAAAGCCGAAAGCATTCAGCAGATGTACAGCAGCGAGTAGCAGGAAAATCGTGGAAAGTAAACGTGCTCCAGACTAAAAACACCGTCCAAATCTACAAAAATAAGGTGTGGAAGTGTTGTGTCGACAACGTACCCGTACATGCATTGCACCGCAAAGGCAATGGTTCTTAACGAGTGACATAGGCATGGTTTCGAGTTTACGGAGGCAACAAAGGCAACTGCTACAGAACCACCTCTGTTGGGCGCTTAGCAAAAATGAAAGCATCGAATGTCGGAGAGCATCTTTTATACGCTAGATATCCCTACTATTACTAATCAGCAGTTTACCACAACAAACTTGCTGGAATTTCTTAAATGATCACCACCGAAGTTGCACTGTGGAACTAGCGATTGGAATCGTGGTGGGACCGTTGCTTGCTGCTATCAGACTGCAGAAATAAGCCCCAATTCACGCTGTAGCACCAGGGTTAAAGTGTTTTTTTCACCAATTGTACGATGTATGTAGTGCAAGGCATACAAAGTAGGATAAGGGCGCAAAAACTATGGCAACTACTCCCGAAACTTTGAAAACCGTCATTCTCACTGTTTTAAATGTACCTTGCTTTTCGCTACTGCATTCTAGCTGTCAGTAGTTGTACTTGACAGATCATTTTGTAAGAAAGCATAGCGTTAGCATAGCTCTTATATGAGCAGGTGTTTGTCCAGTCACGTCCAGGTCTCCAGCTACGCTCATCAGACAAGCGACTCGCTGTCCTATCTCAATTCGTTTAGGTTCAAGGAATAAGAAGTGAACAAACAAACTCCAACCTTTTTTGTAATCGAAAGTGATGATATCGGACGATGAGCTCAACGCTCTTCGCGCTGAATACGGTAACCAGCAAAACTCTGATGCCTTCGAAGACGGATCAGAAAACTGTTCAAGGGCGCCACCCCACGAATCTAAGGTGGTACGGATTTCAGGTGGAGTATTCGTATACGGGATCGTAGATTATGGAGAGGCAGGTGATTCCGCCCATTTCTTGCTAATTGGCGTAAAAAACGGCCCAGAAGATGCGGCGTGTGCACACGGCTGGCGCCCTCTAATCGAACTCACTGTAGAAAATCACGCGCCAGAACGCTCGAAGCCGTATCTTTCGGCCCGTTTTTTACGGCATTTTTAGGAAGAAATGGACGGAATCACACCCCTCTCCATAACCCAATATCCCGTATACGAATACTCCACCTGAAATCCGTACCACCTCAGACTCGTGGGATGATGCCTTTAACATACAGGAGCGAGCCGAGCTGGAACCAGTCGTACACATTTTTGCCGAGGCGTGTCGTTCTTGATCACAGCTCTCACCAAAAAGTATTATACAAAAAACAAAACACCAAAAAGTAACGGACTATTATTACCAAAGTTTCCATTCTCCTTTTAAGTATTTGACCTATTTGGAATGGACTTTGGCAGTGTGCTGGGCAGCAGCACCTTTTCGCAATATCTGAGTGACTTCCGCCATATAATTGTGTAAGTTATATAGCTCCTGCGTGCCCAGAGCGTATCTCAAGTGCCTGATTGCACTTAGTGCAAATATGTCACCGTTTACAGATAGTAGCGGCCCCAAGGACGCGGGATAATTTCTTTATTATTGTGTAATTGCCAGGCTTTTCCACGTGAAGATTGCAGTCCTTCTCCCACCTCTTGATTCTCTTGATTGAAGGTTGAGAATTTTGCTGGTACTGTATCCTTGTCCATTCCAGGAAGAGCTGCGCATTAATTTAAGAACCTGTGTAAAGATCACCGTATTGGATGAGATTCAGGGGCACTGTAGGATATTGAAAGCAAAAATTAACTCGATTTGTCTGGCACAGTTTGGAGAAGAAATTCAGCCGTTCAGCTGAAGAGGTTTCGTTGGTTAACTAACAGCTTTTAGCTGAAAATTCCAAAATCTCAAGCACACCTTTGAAACTACGGTGCGGAACAATATTCTCATGAAGTAGATCTGTTCATTTCACTTGGAAATTCTTTTTCGTTGGAGTGAAGATGTTGTACAAGAGGAGAGACTAAGAAAATATGTTAGTCATGCAATTGCTTCTAAAAGATTTCCTCCTCGTTTATTGTTTGTTGTTGTTGTGAAGTCGAAGCAAGAGCTTCTGTGCTATGTGGTAACGCGCTATTCACACATAAACAAAGTCGGCGTGCTCATCTTTTTCCGTTTTCATCCGGAACATCTGACGCCCTGTCAGGTCACAGTAAAGTACCTGTGCTTTTTCTCGAATTTTGGATACCTAATACCTTTTTATGCGTTGAAAGCTGAAGAACATGAAATGACAAATAAGTTGCTACTGTTGCGAATCATGATACACAAAGGACTCTTATATGGCTCCATAGTTCAGAGGTGAAAATTTATTCTAGAGAGCTTATAAGGTGATCGTCTGTTGAGTTATAATCATTTATTGTCCCAAAGCAGCTTTCAAACTGATATGGGTTTATTTTTCGCAGAGACCAGAAGCAAACACGTGTGTTGTAATGATAAAATCTACCAAAAGTACTGCTCAACACAAGTACAGTACGGTTATCATCATGATCATGGTCATGGTATATAATAGCGGGCTTATTCTGTCACGTGTGTGTGTGCGTGTGGTGTGGTGTGGTGTCTGTGTGTGACACTAAGTTCGAAGAGGGTGCGACGAGAAACCCATACTTCGAGAAATGCTCTCAGTTTGTGTCTATATTGTATTGGTATCGAAGGAGTGTTTGGAACTCAAGTTTGAATATTTTCCGAATGTGGAACTGACCCGTTTGAAAAGAAAACCACGAAATATTTCATCTTCATTTGTTAAAAAAAGAGGAAGAAAGCGTTGTTTGAATAACACAAATCTAATTTCATAGAAAATGCCACTACTATCAATTTTCATTGATCAGTGAAGGGGAGCAAAACGAACACCATAGAAAGTCTGAAGTTTGGCTTTAGGCGAACGTTCAGACTAGTAGAGTAATATAAATCAAAACTACAATTAGACAATCAGAAAGAGAAGAAACTGCATGAAAGGAAGACATGTGTATATAACCGTAGAACAATGAGATTACCATGAAATCACGATACTTCTTGTATACCTTACTATACTATCAATCAAGAAAGCCCAGAAGGCTTGCATACTTATATTATATAACACAGATAGGTGCCCTCATCAGGAGTCTGAGGAAAAACTGTCCGGCGTGCGCTTCGGCAAATGGAATTCGCAATCATCGAGATCGCCCAGACGACTCGTCCAACACTCCTTGACTCCACTCCATGATGCATCCGGACGCCTCGACGATCTCAAAGTGCTCGTAGGAGCGTTAAGGCGCTATGCTTTGTGCTATCTGATGCTATTAAGTAGACAATCTTAACAGCACTTAGTAGAGATTGTAGAGTCACAATTGTTATCAGTTCAGTCAACAAACACAATATGTTGTTTAGCTCATTATTTTTGTGTTGGTAAACAAAAGTACGGGTCAAATTGTTGTGGATTTGGATCCCCTGGACGTGGCGGCGGTGGTGGTGGTGGAGGTGGCGGTGGGGGTGGTGGTGGTGGAGGAGGAGGAAAAGCTGGTGGTGGAGGAGGGGGAAAAGCTGGTGGTGGTGGTGGAGGAGGATGGAAAGCTGGTGGTGGAGGTGGAGGTGGGGGTTGGCCAGGTGCAACTCCAGGCAACGAAAAGAAGTCTTCCTTATTATAAATGTAGCCGGCTTGAGGTATGAGTATCTTTAGTGGTCCCTTCTTTTCTTGGTTTCCTAACTTCCCTCTCTTGGGTGTCCGTGGCTTTGATCCAGGAAGCGGTGGTGGTGGTGGTGGCGGAATATTCAGTGGTCCTTTCCAGTTGCTCACGAATTCGTCGACCGTTTCGTTATCGTTTTGAGGGCGAAAGTCTTGAATTGGATCATTAGTAAACAGTTAATTTCGTTTATGGAAAATAATTTAGCCCAACTTTCTTTTTTCTTCTTTTTCTTACTGCCACTGGCCGATAAACGTTCATGACAAGCGATGCTGGACGTGGTCGTCTCCTGAAGTTTCAGTCGGTACACACTTCAGGTACACGAATATAGTACAATATAGGTCTGACAAATGTTCAACAAATGTTTTGAAAGGTTTCACTTCAAAGGCTCTCAATTTTCGTTCCGTTCAACTGCACAACTGACAACTTACCGACTTCTCAGAATCCTCTTCTGCATCTTCATCCCCTCCTCCTGGAATTTCATTTGGATAAGCCAGAGCTTATCGTGTACCTCTTGAAATACTTACCCATGCCGCGTCTGGATGTTGCACAACAATAGATGGAACAGAAGAACACTGCCGCAAACGCAACATAAGTAAGCGACACCAGCTCAGCTACCATCAATCGGATTTGTAGACATAGAGTACGAAGAGTGAACCTTACTTCATTTAAGACGACTTTTATACTAAGAGGCTAATGATAGAGTTTGATATAGATAAAGATTGTAACCACAAACAAACCCGGAAATGTTTCGACTAGCGGCTCAAAGTAGCGATTTGGATGACATCATTACAGTTCTAATTCAAGTTCCTTTTATAATTTCTATCAGTCTGAACGTCCGGGTGAGGCCGGACTTTAGACTTTTTGTGGTGTTCGCTTCGTTCACCTTTAGAGATCGATACAAATTAATGGTAGCGGCATTTTCTGTAAAAGTAGAATTGAGTTTTCTTTAACAATGTTTTTTTTCCTTTTTCTAAATAAATAAAGGTGGGTTTTCTTCCTGGTTTCCTCAAGAGTTATCACGGAATGATGTTTTAACGTAAAATGACGTGAACATCTTAGTACTGATAAAGATAACGTTCCGAGGCAGATCAAGGTGTAAACTGTTGGCTACTATTTGAGCGGCCGTTCGCACGGGTGTTTCCACTTTCTGAAGCAGGCATGTTACCAACCTGAGACAAACGTGCAAAGAAATAGCTACGCGGAGGAGTCGTAGAGGTGAAACGCAACACATACAGTGACTATAAAGAGGCACACAACGTCTCTTTTACTCTTTGCCAAATCCACATAAATTAATTGCGCGATACTACTGCACAACGGCGCACCAATAGGACGCTGAGAAACCCGTCGCACCTAGTTTTATAGCTTTCTGGTATCGGCGCACCAATCAGGCATCGTAGGATTCGGCTGACTTCCTGCACTTCCTGTTTTGAATTTCGTTGCACACACACCACATCCACCACACACACATCACACCCACAACACACACACACACACACAAACATACACACACGCACACGCATACACACATACACACGCGAAACGTATATTTCGTTAAAATTGAAGTCTAGAACAAGTTAAAGGGAGCCCAAGAAATATTAGAGAGAATTTGGCTCTCGTAATTTACAGGCATCAAAGCAGGAATACAAAACACTACGTAAAGAGTGTATATAACCGGTTAATTGTCTGTCGTCAATCAATCCGCTTGGGATGCGCCACTGCGTTCACTTCAGCTCCGAGTCGTTTGAGGTTTAAACGCGTGCAGCCTATACAGTGACTTGCCGGAGGTGGGGAATTGAGACGGGGCAGTGTTTTTATCTTCCCAGACAAGTATCTAGAATCTAGTATGATATCAGCTTTTTGGCCTCGGAGAGATGAAAGGCTTGGTTGGCATTGGTGCGGTTTCGAACCATCGATAGAGCTTACATTCACAGCGGAAGCTCTCATCAACAGCGCTACTCCCGCCTTTTTTTGTACGATATTCCTTTTATTCAACTCAAGAGTACATCACAGGCAAATCTTTCTTTCTCCTATGGTAAGACTTCGTTGATCTCACGACTGTGGTCGCTGAGCCGAGGAATAATGTACGGCATGTTACGGTTGTTGTAGGAAATCGTCTGTGTAACAATGAAATAATACAAAGAAAGTTGGTAGAAATTAATTGCTGCTCGTAAAACTAAAGGTACAAGGAGAAGTCCAAGCCTTCATATTTCGCTTTGTCAAAAACCACATTAATGCTTAATTTACGTGACAATCAAATGGAAACGATTGAGTTTGTATGAGACATATTGAACTAACATACTGCGGTACGTTCACTTTGATCGCACCATCATGATAGTTACGAACATCGGCCCCACTAGGAGTGAGCATCTCGTTCGATTCAAATCAAATACGCAAAGAAGCATTTATAGAGTGACACTTGGAAATAGGAAATTTTGTGTGTAGTAGTGACAGCTCTGAGGAGTTGGTAGACAAGTGGGAGTGGCGTCCTTCCGAATACAACTACTACAACGTGCATTTACTACGAAGTTATTTTACAAAAATGGTGATACTGCGGCTGCTGCTCAACGGGAATTCCGACGTCATTAAAATTTGAAAAGTCCTGCCCAAGTTCCAACTTGTCATGTCATCAACACATAGGTTAGGAAATTTGAGGAGATCCGAGAAGGAAACCAGGGTACCTTGTTCTCAGCGAACCCCAGAAAACACTGAAGCAGTGCGGGTTTCAATTGCAAGGAGCCCATAACGACCGGCAACGTAACACGTGGCAGCATTGAACCTAAATCGTACAGCCGTTCGTCGAATACTCTACAGTATCTGTTGATATGTGTAGGTGAAAATCCAATATTTAAAAGTTACGGGGAAATGTGAACCGTTGAACAAGAGTCGCACTCTCTTCATTTTTGTAAAACGGCTCACAGCAAATGCATGTTATGAACAGATACAATGGTACATGCTTACGAAATGCTTACGAGTAGTTGTACACTGAAGGATTCCATCTCTCGCACCTGTCTACCAACTCCTCAAGGCTGCCGGCGCTCCATTCAAAATTCTCCGTTCCCCTGTGCCACCCTGTATATCTACTCACAATATGATCAATCTATAGTTGATCTCTTCCCACTATGTCGATGAAGCTACACGAAGAAAAGGATAGTCACTGGCGTATCAATCCACTTGGGATGCGCCAACGCGTTTTACTGGAATTCGTAATCGTTGAGGTTTTGGAATACGTGTTGGCCTATACAATGACTTGCGTGGGCCAGCCGATAATCAAGTCAGTGTTTTTATCCTCCCAGACAAGTCTGGTACCAATTTAGCGACCCATTTATTTGTAATATATCGAGGGATGAAAGGCTTGGTTTGCACTAGGGCGGTTTCGAACCCTCGACCGTGTGGCTACAACGGACCTCTAACCGACTGCGCCACTCACGCCCCTTCAGCCAGATACGTTTCTTAAAATTAAAAATTCGAAGATTGCTGTTAATTTTATGGCAACTGCTTCTTTCAAGCGATTGTTCGAAGATGTTTTACATTAAGATAGGCATATTTTACTAGAAAAAGAGTGTTCCTTCACATCCTATTGAAAAACATGTAACAATTCCAATGTATATTAATTAAGAACAATGCAAATATGATCACTGTATTGGAGAATTAAGGAACTGAAAAGTAGTCATCCTTATCTTGACTATTACCGTACGGAGAGCAAAATCCAGGTGGAGGAGCACCCGGTGGTGGTGGAGGCGGAGGCGGAGGCGGACGTGGAGGTTGTGGACGCGGCGGTGGAGGCGGGGGTGGTGGCCGCTTCTGTGGCGGTGGAACTGGTGGGTCTGCCTTTGGTGCTTCCCATGGTTTTGATGGATTAGCGAAATACTCATCTTTATTATAAATGTAGCCTTGACGTCCTCCTCTTGGTGCTGCTACTGGTGCGGGTGGGGGTGGTGGTGGTGGTGGTGGTGGTGGAGGAGGAGGTGGAGGAGGAGGAGGTGGAGGAGGATACTGCTGCTCCCAGGGAGAACGTTTATCGTACGGTTGCTGCCCGTATGGCTGATTTTGCTCTGCTCCATAGGGTTGTTGTCCACCATACCCTTGTTGTCCACCATACCCTTGTTGTCCACCATACCCTTGTTGTCCTCCATACCCTTGTTGTCCTCCATACCCTTGCTGCCCTCCATATCCTTGTTGTCCTCCATACCCTTGCTGGCCTCCATACCCTTGTTGTTCCCTATAAGGTGGGTACGTTTGTCCTCCTTGTCTATCAAGTCTTTTCTGAAGCGACATTGAATCCTGAGTTTTTCTGACACCTTCAGCACTTTTGCCTTTGCCTCGAAACACTTTGAGAGGATTCCAACCACCGCCTTCTTTGGAGGTTTTCCCTGAATAATCTCCTCTTTTTTGAAAATTCTTCTAATGTTTGATAAGCCTGATTTCTTCTTCACTTTTTTCGATACCATATAAACACTTTGAGCTCACTTTTCTTTTCTCCAGTTGCCGGCGATCTTTCCAAACTCTCCCTTGAACTTGAGCTCTAAAAGGAAAGACTAACTTTTTTTGAGCGCAAAAACCGTTTCTTTGGAACAGAAACACTAAGGAAGTAAAAGTCAAATGATTCTATGACCAGCGTAGATTTGAGGCGGAATAGTTTTCATTTGGTGCTTTGTTCTATGATCTATTTTAGGTCACATCTTTCAAGTTTTGAAAGCGTTACTATGCCAACAAGTAGAGCTCAAATCATTATCATTTACTTTCCCAACCCTTCTCCTTCTTTTCTTGCTAGCTCCTCCTCGGCGACGTTCTGAAGTTGAAATTTCGAACGATCCTTGCTTTTTCATAAAGGTCGCTAACTTACCGTCGCTTTCATAATCTTCCTCCTCTGCTGTTCTGCTGTGCTCCCCCCCTGTGGCTCTGCTGTCTTCCTCCTCTGCTGCTCTGCTGCATATTGGTAGAATATAAAGAGCTGAAGTCGCTGCTACTATAAGCTGTGCTATCCAAACTATCATTTACACCTGAAGAGTAGTATGCTCCATCTTTGACTTCAATAATCTCACTGTAGTCCTACAATTAGAAGATGGTGGAACTGCTAGTAGGAACGAACCCTGAGACGACAAAACTGGAAATGATCCACACCGTGCAGTCTTTTTTCTAATATCACCATCTTTAATATATGTATAATATATATGTAAACATAAACAACAAACAGTTAGCTGGAAGAGGGGTAGCATTGATAGTAGCGTATCAAGAAAATCGACGTGATACGGAAACCCCCGAGGCAACGTAGAGTTCGGGAAGATGACGAAAACGAGCGTGTCTTCCCCTAATTACAGTAAAACACAGTGTGGAAGACGCTGTTTTTTCCTACGAACTCAGCTGCAACGCGCTACCTAAAAATCCCAACACCCACTAAATCGAGCGGAGAGATGCTCGTTTCCGTAATCTACAATCTGAAATATACTTTTTTTCCGTAGTAGGTTCCATCCGTACCGCGTCAATTTCGTGATACGCTGTCTGTGAATATTTCTCCGTATTCAACATTATTCACTACGCCAAACCGGCAGAATTTGAGCATTTACCCACGGTAGGGTGAATAGCGAATCACTCTCCATATGTGTCTGTAAGCATGTATTTTTATCCATCACTACTTTTCTATGTAACAAAACTGGTTCTCGCCCCTAAGTTGTTTTATCCGGAATATTGATCACCTCATTATGTTTGAATTTTTTAGAAATCTTTTGCAAGTCTTTCGGATAAAACAGAAATGCACCGCATTGATCTGCTCCTACGACTATGCATCTAGACTTTACGGCTTTAATTCAGAATCGTTTGAGGTTTTGAAAGCGTGAGCAGCCTTACAGTGACTTGATTGGCACTTGAGCGACTTCCAGCCGTTGATTGTGCAGACACAACCGAACCTCTTGCTGATTGTGCTATACCTGACCAGTTTTCTAGACATTGCAGACGAACTTGGAAATATCTGCCCAACCGGAATATTTCGCGACGTTGGGAGAACTAGCGCGATAGCTGCAATCCCAAACACTATTACTGGCACTACTCCAGTGCTGAAAATCGTGATAGTAGTTACAGTGTGGTAGAAGTCATCTTATGGTGCAGCTACGTGTTAAAGTAGCACTAGCGGCGGGACTTCCGCTCGACTCCGCTACGTAACAGGATCTAGCAAAGGTCCCACTGCAAACGCAACCACTCGCTTGGTCCCAATAATAGTCACGTTGTTTTGACTTACACAGGTACCGTAGTTGAGTGTGTTGTAGCTTTCAGCAAATTCCTGCTAGGGATATTATCCCTCACTTCTTTATAAATCTTTTCCAACCTTTTGGCTGGGCCTAGTCCTCTGAAAATGTTTATGGAACACCGATGTTAGTCTGTACCCGAGATTCCACAGTAAAAACAGGAACATTTTACGTAATATGTGATTTGTTATGTGTTCTAACATATCTCCTCCTTGATCATCGATGTTGTTATGGGTGGTATTTATGTTGCTGTGCCCTTCGGACTTTTAACACATTGAAACTTTCGTTGATTACATTTATGCAGCCTCATTCTTTGCATTTTCTTCCTTTTTTTTTTAAAGGCATCACTCCACGAACCTGAGGTGTTCCGGATTTCAGGTGGAGTATTCGTGCACCGGATAGTAGATTATATAGACGGGAGTGATTCCGTCCATCTATTCCTAGTTGCGGCCTAAAAACGACCCCAAAGATACGGCTTCGAGCGGCGCGCTATTTCTTACAATGAGTTCGATTGGAGCGCGCCAGCCTTGTGCACGCGCCGCATCTTCCGGGCTATTTTTTACGCCAATTAGCAGGAAATGGACGGAATCACCCTCCTCTCCATAATCTACTACCCCGTATACGAATACTCCACCTGAAATCCGTACCACCTCAGATTCGTGGGGTGATGCCCTTTAATAGAAATCATTTTTTTCGATAATGAAGAAAGAACAGCGGTTGGCGGGCGTCTTCGATTTTTCAAATGTAACATAGAATAACAGTCAAACTCACTTTGACTGATATGAAGCCATGCACAATCAACTCTTATTTGTTTCAATCAAGAAGTCACTAGTTCTTCCAGAGCTTTTTCTTTTGTCTCTATAGTTGTTTCGAAGTTTTACCGATCCCACCATTCGGTCCTGTATTTCACAGCCGGATTTCTCAAGTACACAGTAAAATCGCCTTATCCTGTCACTTTTAATTCATTCAAATTTACCTATCCACATTTTCACATTCACAGTTAATTGTTAGAGAATGTAGTTGTAAATGCTTTCGCTTAATCATTATTTCTTCAGTTTTTCTTCTGCCCTTCAGCTGCAAAAGTATAATCAAGGAATTGAAAAGAATAACATATCAAATCGTAAAAGAAAAGCAAACGGAAGACAATCAGAGTGCTTGTATTTATTTATTATATGTATTATGCACACATTCTACATACATCCCTTCCTCATATCCAAAATATATTGGTGCAAAACTTAAAGGCAGCATACCACGAACCCGATGTGAATTCGTGGCAAAAGATGGAGATGGTGTTGTAGACTGCAGGATCAGTGGTAGTTCCGGTGGAGAGACGCCGTTTTTGGGATGATTTCAGTTGCAACACGCCACTCTTGTGCACGTGCCGCATCCACTTGCGAGCGGTCGAAGATTAATGATGTCTCCTCACCGGCCTATTCAAGTGAAAGCAACGAATAGGCTACCGAGGAGACTGGAACGTGAACATAGAAGCAGGATCTAATTAACATCGTAGGAACTAAAGCGGTTCCTTTTTTTACGACGATGAGGTAGAGATGAGCAGGAGCAATCTCCATCCCACCTTCTACAACCCGATATATAGCTTTTCCCGTGGATCGTCACACCAGATGTCAGTCTCGTGGTCCCTTTAAAGACATCACCCCACGAATCTGGGGTGGTACGGGTTTCAGGTGGGGCATGCTTATACGGGGTCGTGGAATGTGGGGTATTATAGATTTATAGATAAATCCCTTCACGAAATAAATTCGTTAGGTTCTTCCTTAGAGCAGAGACATTAGCAGAGGCTGCAAAACAGAGATCCCAGTGACGATGACGTCACTAATAGAGTTCTTTAAAGGCACCACACGACGAATCGGTGGTGGTGTGGAGGTTTCAGGTGGGTTATGCCTATACGGGGTCCTAGATTATGTGGAGAAGGGTGATTCCGTCCATTTCTTCCTAACTGCCGTAAAAAACGGCCCGGAAGATGCGGCGCGTGCACAGGGCTGGCGCACTCCAACCGAACTCGTTGTAGAAAATAGCGTCCCGGAACATAGCTGAAATTCACCTGAAATCCGTACCATCTCAAATTCGTAGAGTGATGCCTTTAAGGAATCCATAAACAGCTTCTTTAAATACAGAAAGTTTAATGGGACTGGATATTTTTTGCACGTAACTGAAGGGGCTGAGCCAGTTCTGTTAACGAAAAAGTATATTGTTTCACTGATGACCTAGCGATGTTCAACTTAATCTTGATTGTAGGACCACGACTTATCTTATCTAGCATGATGTCTACAGTTGGACTTCTTGCTACTGCTCGTCTGCTACAAATACTTCTCTCACCTTCTCAAAAATCCGCCTTAACCACGTTCTCTGATCTGAGAGAATATGGTAACTACTGGTAATCAATTACGTTTTGGATCTATTAAAAACAAGCATAAGAATAACTGAGAAAAGAAACCTAAAAAAGCAGTATTAGAAACCATTCATCGGGTACTATTCTTGAATGTACCCATTCCTTCACGAACAACTAACCCCATCCCAGCACCCACGACTACCCACGCATTTTACATCACTGTCCTTGTCCTGAATATGATTTCTGGCTGTCCGAAATCCTATCAGAATATCGAGAATCGATGCACTTGAAGACAATAATTACGCTGACGTCATCCCGATTTATGATGGTTTTCTAAACATTACAAAAGACAAGGCAGATTCCTTATGGGCTGTGTGACTACCACAGATGCCAAAGCATGCTCTGCAACGTGCTCTCATCCTGGCTACAAGGTTAGTAAGGAGTTCTTATGGTAAGGCGCCATGGTCTATTGTCGCGCTATAGTCACGCTGACTTCACGCCCAGCTTTCTGGAAGACCTCTACCAACATACTCCCACTCTTCCATTTATTCTCCCACAGTTGTTAATACAATGTTATGAAATTTTTCCACACCAGCGTAGATAAGTGGAACTATGGGGAAAAACAAAATAGGACCTTAAACACAGTAGCATAGTATTTTCTCTGCACAGCTAGCGAAATGAGAGACTTCCTTAATGAGGTGGGTGGTGTCGCTTCTTAATAACTCTGAATTGCTTGACTTGGGGATGTCATGGCCTTACGCAGTTTGTCCTCCTTCGCCGAGGTCAATCGTCCTTACACATATTCGAGATCATCCTGTTCTATCTTTAAATACAGCTCGCACAGGATCTATACATCCGTCGCTGTTCCATATTCTGCGAAACTTTGCGTCTCGTCTGAACTGCCTGCCAATGCCAACTCAGGCAACTTGGACAAAGCGATCCGATAGTTTTCTTATAAAGTGGCCTGGAAAACGATGACGGTTCTCTGCAAAAACTTTAGGGGGGGGGGGGGGGAGTTGCAAGGTGTTGATGCTTTCCTCGCGTCATCAGTCGGCACACATCTCCATTTCTTAGTAAAGTTCTTCGTTATGGCACACTATAAACCAAAAGTAGCCAAGGATCCGTCTAAACAGCTTCCTTTCCATGCACTCGAGCTTTTGACGGCTTGACTTCGTTGGGGAAGGGGACAGACCACAATCACTTCACTAAGGAGTTGGATGCAGAAGTGACCTAAGTGCATCCTTGCTGAATATGTCTCTCGTGGCTGAATTACCAATGTCGACAACCAGAAAAAAAACTGACTAATTATCACTGTACTGAAATAGATCTGTATCAACATTGAAAAGCATAACAGGTACAAAATCAACGGAATGTAATTTTGCTTCTTCATCGTCATGGCAATCAATCACCTAGGGCGAGTTTGCTGCACTTGGATTATTACTCGTTATCGCGACTACACCATCATGACTCAGTTTTGTATGCATTGCGGGGGAATTTTCGAAACAAAGATAATTATGATAGTTAGTTTGTGCTTGATAAGAGTGCAGAGAAACGTGTATGACTATTAGAAAAAAAAAGAAAAAGAAAAGCTGCACTTTCAAAAATCTCCCATTGAAGTCCCATGAAAATTTTTACGAATTTTTCTTCTATGACTACGAAACATTCCCTAATCGAAGTGCTCCTCTATTGTGGTGTTTACAAGTCACAGATACATGGATATTGTAAACCCATAATTTTCGGATTTTCACTACGCTTTAGAAAAGGGTTCATTGCAAACCAGAAAACCGAGCTGAATGAGTTAGACCTGTGAACAACTGTTTCATCACCTCTCACGTGATTTTTTTTTATTGTTCTCCCGTTCCATTTCTGCCCTTCAGTTTCTTCCAGGAATGAAAACGTTCATATGAATGTTTTTAGGAGATCTCTCGTTGCTTTTCTTTCTTCTCAAATTCAATTACAAGTTATGTTAAGAAATATAAGCATCAAGAGTCACGGTCTAGTGAAAAATATTCTAGATGAGAATTTCTCAACCTTCTGCACCAGGAGAATGACCTGTCAGCCCACAACACAATGTGCTGCAGAAAATTTAAGCGGAAATCATAGTGAGTTCTGCTATTTGTTGTTTCTATTTTATGGCACATTTATGGGTGTTTTCAAGTAAGTAAATAAAGGGCAAGGAAAAAAAAACACGCAAAAAAGTAATTAGTTCCTGACTCCGTAAAAATCTGATGCTGTTTTAAAATTCACGTTTTTTTAATACTCAATCTATGCGGCATCTGCAAGAAAAAAATTGCAAACATCAGTGATGAGTAATTTCAACTCATTCCACATGACGATGACCTTTCCGCACAAAATTTCTTGAATTATTCGTTCGTTCGTTGCTTTTGATAGGGAACTGTCAATGTTTGCATTCTAGACCACAACAAACCAGCTGATGTTCACAATAATTTTGTGCTTTGAAGCCAACAACACTTCTCTTTCCATTCGTCTGCACATATATCGCTGAACTCTCGGAACTGCAATCAAATCACATGCGACATGCTGATTAGAGCGCATTAGTTGGTATTTTTGAGTAATATTCCAAAGAAAGACGAAACCGTTGAATCGTTCTTCGGAGCCTCCCAGGAGCATGACTTGGAACATGCTTCAGAAGTGAATGATTCATCGCAATGAACGATAGTGGGCAGTATTCTGAATGAGTCGCCGCAATTCATTCCGATGACGTCTTTATGCGCCATTCGCCGTTTACGCATACCTCTATACATTCCTGCATCAGAAAGCACCGTATATTTTGCATAGTTACGCCAAAAAGCAGGCTCAATATACTTCAAACCATATATTATGGCCACATATTCTGCCATGTACGCAAATCTGCGTACTCTTACGTACTCATATTAAAGGATAAAGGATAAAGTTTCTGGCGTTAATCAATCCGCTTGGGATGCGCCCCCACGTTCCCTTCAATTCAAAATCGTTTGAGGGCATCACCCCACGAATCTGAGGTGGTGCAGATTTCAAGTGGAGTATTCGTATACGGGATGGGAGACTACGGAGAGGGAGGTGATTCCGTCCATTTCTTGCTAATTGCCGTGAAAAACGGCCCGGAAGATGCGGCGCCGCACAAGAGTGGCGCGCTCCGATCGAACCGCTTGTACAAAATGGTGCTCCAAAACGAATGAAGCCATATCTTCCGGGCCGTTTTTTACGGCAATTAGGAGGAAATGGACGGAATCACCCCTCTCTCCGTAGTTTCCCATCCTGTATACGAACACTCCACCTGAAATCTGCACCACCTCAGATTCGTGGGGTGATGCCTTTAAGGTATGGATATATGACAGACACGACAAACACGTCCTAGCCAGCGTTCACCAATAGCGCACGAATCCTGAAGATCCGGGAAATGATTTTTTAAGTGAACGTCGTGGAAATGGAGTGCAAATAGTGCAATGTCGCGCACCGGACAAAATCTGTTGGCAAGTGGCCAGAATTTGAATGGATGAGGTCGTGACGTAGACGATGTAGCTACCGCGTTTCCTCTTACGCACGCTCTCCAACTGCTACTTGCTGTCTTGTGGAGTTTTCTATTATTTCTGGAGTCCTTTAGTAACCGTAGATTTTCTTGAATAAGATGATTCTCTTTATTTTCATCCTCTGCGCTGTTCCTTGAATTTTCGTGTTCGCTTTTGTTTCGTTTATTTAGTTTTCTTTTCTTTTATGTTTATTTTGTTTTCTTTTCTGTTTATTCAACTGATTTTTCGAAAATTATCTTCTCCATTTAATTCACATTTTTATCTCTATTATATAAGTGCTTTTAAAAAGTCTGATGTTCTTTTAAAATGATTTACGGGATTTCGCGTTGGGATCCTTTAAAAAAATAACTACTCTAACGATTCTTCGACTCTCCATGCATGTCAGAAGAAGGGAAAAGGACCCGGATCCTTGTACTGCAGAAGTTCTGTAAAACCTAAGAAGTTTAGAATAAAAAAAAAGTGTACAAGTTTTCTTTGAAATCGATTTTTCAAAATAAAGTTCCACGATAACTGTTCGATCTCATCCACTCGTTTTGTATCAATTTTACCCTTGATTCACTCTTTCTCTCTGGTTCCTCTGGGTGCCTTTGTCTGTTTCGTTTCGATTTGTACCTCTGAGATCTTCATGTATCCTTTGTTATTTACTATTATTAGGTATTCCAACGAATCTGAGTAAGAAGCCTCGAAATGTCCGAACGAATTCTCGGGATTTGCAAAAATGGGCTGCTAATGGCCTCCTTAGGTTTCCTAATCAGTCAAATGAAAAGGCTCGACAGTGCTTAGCACCATCTCCGGCCGAACCTAGGGGTCCTGTGAATTGGGACCTCCTCCCATGTGGAAATGCCAGCGTGCCTCCGCTTATCTTCCGCTCCGCTAGTTTTTCGCGAGAAGTGGCGTTTGTTCCCACGAGATAGGTTGAAACGTGCCACCTTGCGCATGCTCCGGTCCCCTCAGCTGCCTTTTCGATGGTTTTACTTGAATAGGCTGTTGAGCAGACCTTGCTGGTCTCCGACCGCTCGCGCGTGAACGCGACGCGTGCGCAAAGTTGGCACGTTGCAACCTATTTCGGAGTAAACAACTGCGTCTTCCACTTCGTTTCTTTACGACGATTAGGGGAAGTTGAGCGGATCCACCTTGAGTTCCGTAGTCTGCAACCCGAACTCTGCGGTTTACCTGGGGATTCCGTACAATTCCAATTTCGTGATATGCTGCAATTTAATTCTTTATACGAGTTAGCTACGCTAATTCGGTGTACGAGTTAACAGCACTATTAACTTAGGGAATTTTCGAAAAACATGTTGAGCGTATCTGTATTGAGGTGTGTTGTAGGCAGCGAAAAATTGTACTGTGATCTCGTGCACAAGTTTCACAATCAGGAGAACTGGTCCCAATTTCACAGTCATTTTTGTGAGCCTATTATTCCTTCGAATGATTTGTTTTGACAGTATTTCCGGTAATTTAACTAGTCTGTGAGGATGGGAGAGTCACTAGCTTGGCGTGCTAAATTCAATCGTTCTCGGGAAAAAAACTGCACTTCGGTGGGTGACAATAAAAAAATGAAATATATAATATGGATAAAACAATTGTCGAAATGCATATCTCACAATCTTTTTCTCTAGATTTTAGCAACACTCTCGTAGTGAATAAGAAAGACCAACAACAAATTCGAACATTCGATTTATTTAAAAAAAGCTCGACCGAATCATGCCATTTTACACTTCTCGGATGCGTCACAACTCGTCCACACTCATAGCCGGTCGTCGCTTCACACTCGGATGATCATCGATCGATAGATCTGCAGCAGCAACGAAGATCGGATATATGTCTATCGCAGACAGACGAGCGCACGATGATTGATTGATCCACACTGACGCCACCCGTCTGGCTACGCCCCCAGTGGTTTGGCCATCTCCTTGGTGATCCTGGACTTTGCCAACGACATCTTTTTTCCCGCTTCATCCTTGTTGCTCCAATTTTCTGCTCTCATTGCGTTAATGTATTCATTTGCTATATCTGATATGTCTGTCGCATGAAATTTCACATTTGTCCCCGACAAAATGTCAGATTTTCATTGCAAACGACATAAAATCGGCGTTCGTCTGCAAATTCTGGGAGATTTTCCCATGTTTCCGAACCAAACAGAGCAAATATTGTTTTTGTAGGTGTTCTTGTTTTGCATTGTTTACACATACAATGAACGGTGACTGATTCAAAGTGTTTTCGTTGTGGAAGTTTGTTTGTTGTGCAGTCACCGGTTAGTTTTAGTCAGGAATTGGTTGATTACGGCCTTAAAATTGTTCTGCGGCCACAATTTAACAGCTTGAGAATGTGGTGAGTATTTCTTGAAGCTCTTACCAACAAACAAAGTTCTCTATTTCTTGAGTGCCCGTTTGGTCTGCATTCTCCCTTGAGAAGTTATCTCGAGGAAGAGTTCTTCTTTGTGACAATTTCTTTCTGCCATTTCTCTGTTTCTCCAATGATATAGTTTTTTAGTTGTGTTTTAGTTTTCTAGTTTTTTTTTTCTTTGTCGCACTCGGAAGAGAAGCCAATGAGTGGGTCTATTCCCGAATGTTCCCCATTGGTTCAAATAATTCCATGTTCGAAATCTAACAACTTGCTTCAGATGATGTTTGAAAAATATATTTTCCTCTTCGAGTTATTCCAAATGGCGGGAATATCAAAAGGAAAGAAGTTATTGTCGAAGTTTCATCTAAAAAAACACAGCTTTTATGAAAAAATTTTGATCTTGTTAAACGACGGGAAATCTTTCGCAGTGAAATTCATTCATAATTCAGACTCGACCACCGTATGTTGGTTCCTGGTTTAAAGGCAACATACCACGAATCTCCGGTGGTACGGATTTCAGGTGGAGTATCCTTATAGGGGGTCGTAGATTATGGAGACCGAGGTGGTTCCGCTCATCTCTCCCTGAATCACTGCAAACAGCCGCCTCCAGAATGCTGTTTTGTACGACGCCTTCTATTGCAGCGCGCCACCCTTGCACGCGTGGCGTACCTTACACCCTGTCGGGGCAGTGCGAATTGATTTTCGACGAATCGCAGGGCGGAGGCGGCGCAAGGGGTGGAGCGTTGCAATAGATGGCGACGTACAAAACAGCATTCTGGAGACTGTTTGCAGTGATGCAGGGAAAGCTGAGCGGAACTACCCCGGTCTCCATAATCTATGGCCCCGTGTACGGATACTCCAGCTGAAATCCGCATCACCTCAAATTTGTGGTTTTGTGCTGCCTTTAATTTTTAATTTGGTTCTTAATTTATATCAGACCTTACCTCTAGAATCCTACAGTTGATTGATCGTTTTGCCATTTTTATCCGTTCAGTTACTAACGAAACTATGAAATTATGGAGTCTGCCCAACACAGCTGATTTTTGAGTCCACCACAAATCGTTCTGTTCCTCAATCCTTCGCACCACACGAGCTGACTCCACCCGGATCTTTGATTTCACGCCAGTTTCCCGCGAGCCGGCGTCATTCTTTAGTCTTTGGCCAATTTTGTCATCACGAGCCCTTTTGCGGAGCTTGTCATCTCCTTTGCGGTGTTGGTCGATGCCCTCACAAATTCAAAGATCAACTCAAGGTAGTCTAGGAAACAGGATACTCAGACAGCATTCTTCTGAATAACAATGTTTTCAGTTGCCTACTGTAGTGCCGGGTTTCGTGGATGTGCTTGAAACTGTAGGTTAGAAGCACGAAAACCCCAAAATTTAAATAATGATCATTCTTGCGCATTTGATGACATCTTCTGCATGTGACCGATCAATGTTGTATCCGTAAACTTTGTTGTAACATAACCGCGAAGCGATCGAGCACCACGGTCAGCGGCGCTTGGGTGCAAAATGTTGCTTGGTCCTCTCGCCTCCACAGAATTTCTTGAAGGAGTCCAGCGTTGGTGGAAAATCATTCTTGGAACTGTTCACAGCTGCATGAAATTAGGTCTGGACCTCAGCTGATTGAGTGTTACTTCTGTGGAGAAGTTGGTTGAAATAATGGATTTTCTCATCCCGAGATTTTTAGATCCTCAAGCAGTTCATTTCTGGTTTTTTTTTTCGTGCTTCGGTCTCTACATTGTCTCCACTGATCTATCGCGGTTGTTCCGTTCTACTGATTCAGCGTTGTTCTTTTGCTATCCTTAAATCACTTCATTTCATTTCCCACTTCTCGCTTCCATTGCCTCGAAAGGCCTTATTTTTCTTCCCACACGTTATCTAATTACTTCTTTTTTGAAGAAGCACTTCCTGACCTACTTTCCACATTCCTCGGCAATCTTTACACTGAAGAAAGTCCTTGTGCGAAGTCGGAAATTTGGAACACATTCTTTCCCCGGTCTTCGCCGAACTTCCCATTAAAGTATTATGATGAAGGGTTTTGCACTTTGTATTTCGCGAACAACGAAAGAAAAAAGTTCGCTGAGGAAATTCATGTGGAACTTCTTCCACGTTTCGGGAATCACGCGATTCGATAATGAGACAATGGACATTTGAGACGTTTTTTGTTTGTTCGTTGCCGATTCCAAGGCCGCCATCGTCGCTCAGACCGGGTTTCTCCTTGCACGGATCAATACGAGTCCGGTTGGCACGGGCAGTTGAACCTTTTGTCCAACTAGCATCGGCTTTTTCTATCTTCTCTATGTTTCCTACATTGAACGTCTCGATTTTCCCTATAAAACATCTGATATCCTTGGCAAATGGCGTTAAGAAGTCAATTTCCTATGATGTTTCATTTTCAGTGATGTCCTATTATTTACTAGCTGAGTTTTGCTGATTCTTTTGTTTTTTTTCGTTCATATCCTTAAAATTGTGTGGTTAACTTGAACGACTGTTTTTTTTTCAAGAGAAATGTCTTCGATTGTCCTTTTTTGGTGTTCATGAGTTGAAAAAGTTCGGAAACTGGAGAAATATGTAACCTCTTTCGAACAATTCACATAATTCAGGAAATGTCTCTCATTATACGCATCTTTGTTCATAGAAATTGTGTTATCTTCTCTTGCAGAAGCTGATGATTTTTTGCTGACCGCTGCGTTCTTTATATTATTAGAGGGAGAATGAAACGTCAAATTACTGTCGTAAACTAAATGTGTCAGTTTGATCAATTGCAGAAATTATTTTTAGACCCCATATACGGAGTTTCAGTTTTAGATCGCATGCTATCATTGGATTTCTATGAGTTATTCCGACTTTTTTTCTCTCGGGTATTTCACATCTCAGTTCCATTAACATGTTATTTATTTCCTTTTTCTGCGAATTACTCTGAAAAATGGTCATCTATCTTCCGTTATTTAAAACTATTCTGCTTATTTATAGATAAATCCCTTCACGAAATAAATTCGTTAGGTTCTTCCTTAGAGCAGAGATATTAGCAGAGGCTGCAAAACAGAGATCTCAGTGACGATGACGTCACTAATAGAGTTCTTTAAAGGCACCACACGACGAATCGGGGTGGAGTGGGGGTTTCAGGTGGGTTATGCCTACACGGGGTCCTAGATTATATGGAGAAGGGGGATTCCGTCCATTTCTTTCTAATTGCCGTAAAAAAGCGGCCCGGAAAATGCGGCTTCGAGCGTTCCGGGGCGCGATTTTCTACAACGAGTTCCATTGGAGTTCGACATCAGAATTTGGAGACAGATGTTGACATTTTCTGCTCGTATGGAGATCTCGTTTTCCTTATGAAAAGATTATTCCTTGATATTTTTTTCTTGAAGATTCAATATGTATCTGAGTTTTTTCCTACACCCAGTCGAATTCGAGCCATTGCGCCTTGTGTACGCACCGCGTCTTCTGGGCCGCTTTTTACGGCAATTAGGAAGAAATGGGCGGAATCACCCTTCTCCCCATAGTGTACGACCCCGTATAGGCAGAACCCTTCTGAAACCCGCACCACCCCAGATTCGTGGAGTGATGCCTTTAAAAATAAAGTTCGACATCAGAATTTGGAGACAGATGTTGACATTTTCTGCTCGTATGGAGATCTCGTTTTCCTTATGAAAAGATTATTCCTTGGTATTTTTTTCCTGAAGATTCAATATGTATCTGAGTTTTTTCCTACACCCAGTAGAATTCGAGCCCTTGCGCTTGAAACGAAACGGAGGTGCCCCACCCGTTCTCCCAGGGTCCTTGACGGATTCCTCCGTTCGAGGTTAAGTTGGTCACCCAAACCCTGGTGTCCGTTTATCTACCGTAGCGTTCTGGTTCTGGGAAAAGGATCTCGCAGGAGGATTTCTCACCTTCTGGGGCAGGAGAATGACCTGTCAACCCACCACCCCTCATGCTCTGAAGGGCCAGTCTTTTTGTATAAAATTCAGGCGAAATTCTAGTGAGCTCTGTTCCATCTTTTTTTTTTGCTTTATGGTACACCTGCAGGTGTTTTGAATAAATAAATAAATAAATTCCTATATGGTACGATAAATTCATCAGAGAAGAAGTGAGACCAGCTGCAGCATTTCCTAATGACCTGCACATCACTTGCTGAATTCCAGTTCTTAGAGAGAACTGGTGCGTGAGATTACGTAGTGTTTGCCCGCGTTGTTGAACACGATTGGGTGGAGAAATCTGGATCATTCTGGAAATCTTTGACTTTGTCGTTACTGCTGGCTAGCGAAGGTGTTGAAGGAATTCGTTGGACTACTACAAAATGAGAGGCTTTTAGGTTTTTTTTTTCCTATCGGATCCGCTCAAATTTGATAACTTTTGTGATTACAGTTATGAGAACCAGTTCCCAGGAGGGGACTGATTCTTCATCATTACTTCCACCATTCTCGAGTTTTTTTTTTGTGTTAGAGATAGGTCGCAATCACGTGGTAACACCAACAAATCAGAATTAACATCCTAACATATTTTCTCTTCAACAAGCTCTGCTTTAACGTTAGTCAGTTTATCTGGAAAATATCTGCGTCTGAGTCATGACTCATTGTCCGCAGTTACACATTGATGAGGTGAGTTTACGTATGGTGTGTACGTGTGTGTGATGTGTAGTGTACTTACCATGGAAACCGTTACAAATACTAGAATTGTAACAAGCAGTAATAAATAGGCGGTAACATATATTTTTATGGATCAGATGAGTACCGAACTCGTTGATCTCCTCGTTGTCGCAGATCTTTTGTTTGTTGTTCGTCCGTCCGCCCGCGCGCCTAGCAAACAATCAAATCATCATTAGGGCGTAGATCATCATTGTTTGAAAGGAACAGAGGTGTCACGTGCTTTGCTCTGTACGGTAACTACCCCTAATTTGTTTTAAAGTGGACTTTTCATGATGCGAACGTGCTGAAAGAGAGGATTTCGTAATTTTTTCTCTTTCAATTTGTGTGGTTGTCCGCTATGTTCCATTTCATTGTTGCAGTCTATTCTTCCTGAGTTGTCACACAGTACGGTCGCTATCTGCGTTTTATTTCTCGATTTTCCTGGAAAACAGATATGTTTATCCATGTCTGTACGAATGACTAATTTTTTTCAGCAATTAAAACAACAAACATTCATTCATATGGAATTAATTCTATTATTATACATAATATGTACGTCATTCTTAAATTTCTTCGGCAATTTCTAGCGAATATTCTGAAATTCTCGGCTGTCTTCAAGAGTTTGCCGCTGCTTCGTTTTACAGACAGTTCTTTTCTTTTCCAGTTTTTCTCTTTTCGGTATTCTGTTCTGTACTCTTATTTTTTTCTCTCTCTAGTCATTTATCTCCACCTCTCCTTCGCTTTCTCCTGGTTTTACCAAATCCGCCCGGAAGTTTCTTTTGATTTTCGAACTTCAAACCTCTCGGAAAGAGGTATTTTTCTGTGCTTTCTCTTCAGTTAAATACCAAAGTAGAGAATTATTTCCACTCAAGAGGTCTTTTTTTTCGCTAAACCAGTTCTCTTATGACTTCAAGAGTACAGTATCCGATTTAGTTATAATGGAGTGATGTTTAATGATTCTTATTTTGTTGAAAAATTCAAAGCCACTACAAACATGCGTTTCCTTTTCGGTGGTGACCGGAAATTGAAGTTTTCCTGTTCCTAAACTTTTTTTTTACTTGTGTCTAGACAAAAACAGCCATGTTTATACTGTTCCTTTTTTAATAGATCTTTTCTTAGTCATGTTTGCTTGGCTGCTTGGGCTTGCCATATCAAATCAACATCCGGTTCCTCTCTTCCCGAAATAACCCTAGGTATGTAGAAGTCACAGTATAAAATGACATCGTTAGTACAGCGGTTTTTTTACGCGGAAGTAATTGTGATAGTTCACATGAAGTTCTTGTGAATTCAGAACCTGCTAGGGACAAAAAAAAGAAAGTTTCCAGGAATGCTTTCACGTATTACCTACCCGAGTTTGTTTCTGGTCGAAGATTTCCCAAATCCACATTCAAAGTTGCAGTCAAAGGTGCGATAGAGGGAAGCTGGACCCTCCTCAGGTGAAGGGGGTCTCCTACTCCGACTATGGTTGCAGTCAGTCGAAAACAAATTGATTACTTTATGCGACAGCGAGTTTTACTTGAGCGAGCGGTGTTCGCATTATGTGCGCAATTGGAGAATTCTGAAGAACTCCCAGTTGCTCGCGGTCTGTTTGCACATGATCCTCCTGGAATTTTTTTTTTATTCGCAGTAATGTTCCTTCACATACTTTTCTTTATTGAGAAATTGGCGGATGGTTTCTGCCATCTCTTTTCTTTTACTAATTGTTTAGGTCCTGCTCTTTTTATTTTTCCGAAAAAAAGTTTGTGTCATGGGATTTCTCATCAGTTTAATTTTCGAGAGAATCCTTGAAGGCATCACTCCACGAATCTGAGGTGGTACGGATTTCAGGTGGAGTATTCGTATACGGCATAGTAGATTATGGAGAGGAGAGTGATTCCGTCCATTTATTTCCAATTGCCGCAAAAAACGGTCCGGAAGATACGGCTTCGGGCATTCTGGCGCACTTTTTTCCGTACCACCTCAGATTCGTGGGTGATGCCCTTAAAGGCATCACCCCACGAATCTGAGGTGGTGCAGATTTCAGGTGGAGTATTCGTATACGGGATGGGAGACTACGGAGAGGGGGGTGATTCCGTCCATTTCTTCCTAATTGCCGTAAAAAACGGCCCGGAAAATGCGGCGCCGCACAAGACTGGCGCGCTCCAATCGAACCTCTTGTACAAAATGGTGCGCCAAAACGAATGAAGCCGTATCTTCCGGGCTGTTTTTTACGGCAATTAGGAATAAATGGACGGAATCACCCCCCTCCCCGTAGTCTCCCATCCCGTATACGAATACTCCACCTGAAATCTGCACCACCTCAGATTCGTGAGGTGATGCCTTTAAATAGCGTAATGCAACCTATATTGCAGTTTAAACTGAAGTTCTCGTGACTCTGCAGTCTTTGTTGTATTGCTATATTTGCTATATTTTCAACTCTGTGAATTTAGTGGTTTGTTTGAGAAATATTAAGGTGTTCATTTTTTTTTACTGTCTAGTTCTCACAAGGATATGATTTTGCCACTATCGCACCGCCTTACCGCGGCGTAGTGACGAGACGTGATTTTTCTTTTCGTAATTTTAGTAGCTTCACTCTTTTTGGCCTGCCACCTGGATCATTTTTATTCTCATTCTCTATGAATTTTAGTTCTGACGTTGTATCTCGAAGCGAGCGTTTACTGTTTAACAGATGACCTTTTCCAGAAATAGCTGATCTCTTCCTGTTTGTCATTCCTGTTCCTCTTTTTTTTCGTCTCTTCTTTCTGTCTTTCTCGCTTTATCGAAGCGATCGCACACGATTGACGCAATTACCAAACATTCTTATCGCAACCAGGCAAACACTCACTCGTAATGGTGCCACGTTCATTGCCATCAGCTCATTACTTCTCACCTATCGCAACTCAGACGCACTGCGATATCGCGCCGTGTCCTAGAATTTGGAGCAAACACATTTACACAGCTATCTCTTTTGTTTTTTTCTTTTTCCTCTGTTCTCACCGCAGTCAAAGTGATTCGTCGTCCTACTTTTCTCATGATATTTAGAAATTTCTGTCTTCCGTTACCACTCCGATCTAGTTTCTCGACATTCCTATTCTTTTGTCCATGAAGGAAGATCTTCATATAATTTATTACGCAGTGGTGTAACGTTTGAATCTTCACGTTATTGGTATTCTTCCTATTTTCTGCTCCCGTTAGCTATTTCCGCGATATCGACTAATTATAAACGCAATCACTGTGATCGACACATTTTATTTTTCAGAAATATGACGGCCGCTGTGAAAATTCACCCGGCCATTATAACAATACCAGAAGCAGAGGTGCCAAGCGTCAGTAACCCAGTACCGGTGAGTATTATTGACTTGATCGATACTCATCTTCTACATTCCACTTTGAAAACACAGTCCCTTTGGCTCTTTTTAAACCGGGACATGGTTATGAGGTACACACTACAACAAAGCAATTAGCCGTTTTTCACTGAAATAGAAACTGTGTACTTTTTATCGCAACTTTAAACTAGGATCTCAAAATTTTGCATAACGGATCAGTGTACATGTATAACTCGTCCATAGTGAGCGTGGTTACGTCGAAAACAAGATATACATCTCACTAAATTCCTTCTGATCTTTCTGTGTTTCGAAAATTAAGAGTTCTTACGTCATTTGGAACTCGTACGCATGTAGAATGGGCGTTCTTAGAACTGTGAAAACATCTTAAAAAAGGCGTGGCTTGCAGTCGATCAGTCGATGCCAAGGGAATCTTGTTTGGGAATGCTCTGTACTTTTCCCTACACAAGAATGCGTTGTTTTAAAAGCACACACAAGTTTTGCTTAGAAAAAGTACAGGTACGTTATTGATGGGGTTTACACGGCTGATTTTTTAAAGGCATCATTCGGGGGAATTTTCAATGTTGGTTTTATCCGTACTATGTAATTATTGTAGGAGGTGTAGGTAGCAAGTATCACGAGGAAATTAGCTGACTCAGGTCGGCTGTTTATCGGACGAAGCGACTCTTTACACCCGTATAGATGATGAAATGAAAGCGCTTAGTTAGTTTAGTTGGTTTGATTACTCGCGCGAGTAAAGTGTTGTTCCGCCGACACTACGTGTACTTTCTCTTCGCTATTCGTCTTGGTGCAAATAGTTTTGTCATGTTGGATAGATTGATCAGCGTTATGCTATTAATCGTTCTAATTTACCTACAAAAAGTAATCCGGAAGTAGAATCAAATTAGAATTTTTTCCTGAGATCTCAACAAGAACGACTTTCCATTGCAGTTGTTTTCGTGTAATGAAGCTATAGTAATTAAACATGCAAATGACAGAGTTTTACCATCACCCACGGTTCCACTTCCGTAGTCTTTTGACGGAGTTCCCTGCTGGCCACCCATGTCCATGACACATGATTTCGGCGTGATCGGATGCCTACAGTGAAGTTTGTGGTGTCTGACGCGGGGATAAGAATTGTTCCTGGTCGATATGACTGTCAATCTGCTCGATGATCTCAATTATCAGCATTATTTACTGGATTTATAATGGAACAGAATGGATCTGATTTTGAAAAAAATTGCGGTTGAACCGGAGGCATTGGCAGAAAATGTAATTTGTTAAATAGAATGACGAAAGCAGTTAATCATAAGATTTTATTGGTTTGATCCGTTAACCTTCCTTAATTCATATCATTTCAGCAATTTCGTACTGCTGTTGTCCTACAAAAATTGACGAGGCTGGACTGGGAAAAGCAGAAACATCCACATAAAACGACACAACAATTGTTACAGTATCTTCATGCTAAAGGATTTGATGTGAATGACATGATAGAGAGCGATAAGAAGCAGAAAGCAGCCGTTTTGGAGATTTTAGCAAGGCTTGAGTAAGTAAATCCAGCAAATTTTCACTTCCAATTAAACTTTCAGTTAATTGCGTTTGAAATTTACAGAAGGAAAGAGCTCAAAACTGAAATAACTTGTATAAAAAACAAGGATTCCTCACCTAATTTTTGTTTTGGGTTTCCATGGGAAAAGATCAGTATTTCCTTTTCGAATTTTTCTCCCATATTTTCGTTCTTGTGCTCCAAATTTTTGCGTATCTTAGTGCTGTAGCCGTGTATTATGACGCATTTGCAACGAAAATTTGCACAATCTCTTATCCCGACACCATTTATCATCAAAACAAGAATGCGTTGTGCATTCGAAGACAAGAACGCACTGCACGAGTGCATCCTGCAAAAGTGATCGATGAAATGTGAAGTGTCCCCATTGTAGCACCGACTTTGAATTGAACGTTGCACGAAGAATTGGGTTACACTCTACTAAATTAAACAAAAAAATGTTGCTGAACTGTTGGTTTAGCTCTCCTTGCCATCTGAGGGAAATTTCAAAAAATTTACGAATTTACTACCGATCTTTCATTGCTTACGGATGAAATTTACATTCTATCAAGATCGTTTCTTCTTCACACTCAGTTTGAAAGTTAGAAATCACTCAGGAATGCTGTACTGAAGGATTGCTTTTTTTTTTGTTGAAAAATTTGCGAATTGATGATACTTAGAAATGAAAAGGCAAAAACTGTGAACTTCAAATAACTAAAAAAAAATCGAATCATTTCAGGGGAATTTCCTTAGGAAATTCATCTCCCGTCCATTGCAGCTAGTTGTACGTTTGCAGTGGTTTTGATTTTTTCTAGCGGCAAAATCTGGCGATGGGGCTATGTCCCTTTAAAATTTGTCCTCATAACTCGACGACAAATAGTCAGATAACTTCGTACACCTGATGATAACCGTCCTTTGGATTTGTATCACCATACCATTTCTTTCAGAGAAGCTAACATCATCACCCAAGTGGTTACACGCCAATCCCTACGAGCCGCAATTCCATGGGCGGATTTGGTTGTTTCGGCCGGTGGCGATGGTACATTCTTGACGGCTGCGGCTGCAGTTGCGGACAAAACACCCGTGATCGGCATCAACACCGATCCCGTGGGGTCAGTACTCGTTCTGTTGCGAGTTTTTCACAAAAATACTTTTAAAGAGGTAGGAGTGAAATGTCTAATGTATAGCGTGTGCGGAGGAAACTTTCTATGTTACTCACGTGGGCGTGGCTTACAAAGTTTTGAATTGACCTGTGGGTTCCGAAAAGATGCTCTTCCTTTCAGATCGGAAGGACATTTGTGTATCGGTGGCAAGAATCCTCCACATGATTTGTTCCAGCGTATTGCCGAAGGGAAGTTCCAGTGAGTGGATGTTTCCTTTGATTAGCTATCTGTATGACTCGATTTCTTTCTGAGAATACCGTTGTGTAGCCAAAACAAAAAAGGGTTGACCTGCAATGAACTAGAAACATTTAGAAAACTATGTAAATTTTATGTCCGGGCATAGCTGTGTTAAAACGACCTGAGGCCGGGTGGAATTGCGTAGGCGGCTGAACTCGAAGCGATGGAGGTAGTGCTATCGACTTGCTATCGACATGGGATCATCGCTAGCTCCAGAGTCGAGCAAAAGCTGTACTATCTCTGTTAATTTCTGCAGTGGTGTGGAGCTAGCGATGGACCAACCTCGATAGCCATTACGAGCTCCACTACGACGCACCTTCGACTTCGTCCGCCTTCGCAACTACGTCAGGCTTCAGATCATTTTGATCAGACTACAACTATTGTTTTATGTTACTTATTCGGATTACTTATTCGAATTTCTGTCGGTCATGTGGATAACCTCTATTGACGACAACGGATACTATAAATTTCATTATGATATCAAAACGACAGCATGAGCGTTACAGATTCGCAAACCGCAACCGAATTCGAGTCACAGTTCTTAATAAGAAACAAGAAGCCAAAAATGACTGCATTTTGGCTCTTAACGAAGTTTTTGTGGGAGAAGACGAAGCTGCAAAGGTACAACATTACTACGGGCTAAGCACAATTGGCACATGAGTTCTGAAACCACCTTCTCTAGGTGTCCACTTATTCAATATCAATTGACGATCAACCTATGGTCAAGCAGAAGAGTAGTGGATTAATTGTTAGTACGGGTACAGGAAGCACGAGCTGGTAGGCAAAATCACCATATCTGTGTGAGAATACAGCTAATGTGTTAAATTGTCCCCTTGATCAGGTACTACGGTATGAACCGAGTCGAAGAGCAGACTGTATCGGCAATTCTGGAAGCTATGCAGAACATGGGAGTAGAGGTTAAGGCGAACGTCAGAGGACTGGCCGAGGAAATTGCGAAAAAAATGAACGACAAAATTGCCTTCGAACCTGATCATCCAAGTAGGCTGGTGATTCGCAGGAAATCAATAAAATTGTCGAAACAACCGATTTCAGACTTCGCCTACTCTATCCGTGAACCGATTTTTAACGCCACGTTCAAACGTACCAGCGTGCGTGGCTTTGCGCGTCGCATTCGTCTGAAGTCTAAATGCTCGAAAGGATTTCTGGTGCTCGACGGAGCCACCAAGATCCCCTTCAACAGTGGTACCGAAGTACTTTTGGAGATCTCTGAGGCTGACGCTCTAAGGACCATTAAATTGTAGCATCTCTATGCATTCACTTTCATTATACAATAACATTACTATTTAGACGGTTAGCGTCAACATTCTGAACCTTAGGTTCATGTTTTCCTATTGATTTTTTTTTAAATTTTGTAAGCATAATATTGGACTAAGTTCACTTATTTTCGTTGTACATTGCCTTACATGTGATGAAACTGCGATCATCCCTCACGTTTTATTGTTGTAGATTGGTTTTTTTCTTCTAGGCAGTTAATTAAACGAGCAGCATTGTTAATATATTGTATTATTTTCTAGAATTCAAATCCTATTAAAATATGTCGATCAGCTTCTTCACTTTTATCTATAGTAACTCGGGTTCTATCCTCTTTCTAGGCACGAGTAATAAGGTCTGCGATTATATCAAGAACTACTAATAAATATTTCAAAACTGCAGTTTTTTTTTCGTCTGAAAAATATGAGAAATTTTTCGTCAACACAGCTATGTCGTCGTTGTTAACGGAAGGGAGAGATAACTTTATTGGAAAACTCAATACAACCAGGAACAGGTTGCAATGTTTCAGAAATAAATCAAGATTGATGTAGTGGAACAGAAACCACTGGGAAGCGAAGGAGGAGAAAGGAGTAAAAAAATTTCTATTCTTCGAAATTTCTAAGAATTTGCTTGTATGAAACTACTATGTTTTTATACGGAATTATGTTTCTAAGTCTATGGATTAATTTAGTGGAGTGAAGAGTAATTCGCAGCCGTCTTTTTTCTTTCAAACGTAAAAATGCACACGGAAGAAAAAGTTAGTAATAAAATGCTGTACACCACTAAATAGAGAATTTCTCAGTTTACAGGCAGTTATGTTTTAATCCTTTATTTTCATTTATTCTTCTCTTTTTCCTTTATTTTCATTGGTTCTTTTTTCAGATAATTGCAACAGAGTGTCATTAGTAGCAACATCTTTTTTTTTTGCATTTAACAGAGACGACAAGAAATTGCTGCAGAAATTGCTATTGGTGCTGTGTATGGTGCAGCATTGCATTAAAATACTGCCTGCCGTTTGTTCTTTCACTTGAGGAATTTGAAATTTGACGTGGATAACATAACATTGGAAGAATGAGTAAATGTCACGACGTTCATGCAATTTCCGTATTTTTAAGTCACTTTAAAACATTTCAATATCCGACAGCTTCAATTCGTCAGCTGCAATCCCGTTCGTTAGTGAAGAGAAATCGTTCACATCAGTGAAGAATTCCGGCTATTTTCCGCCGAAATTCGTGAGAAGTTCGAGTAAAAGCATCTTCGTTGTTCTCGATAGAAGCAAGACAGCTCCTGCCCCATTACGTCAGGCCAACGTAAAGAGATCATTCCAGGAATCTGGTGTGGTACGGGTTTCAAGTGGGTGATGCCTATACGAGGTCGTAGATTGTGAGGGAGAGGGTGATTCCGTTCATCTCTCCTCATATCAGTGTTAACGGACGACCCCGAAATGCTGTTTCTTACGACGGCTTCTATGGCAATGCGCAACTCTTGCGCACTCCTGCCTGCGATTCGTCCGAATGGGTTTTCCTCAAGAAAAAAAGGTTTCCCAAACCCATTCGGGGAAACCTTCTTTCACTTTTCAGAAACAGTTCCGGGGTCGTCCGTATACACTGATACAGGAGAGATGAACGGAATCACCCTCTTCCCCATAATCTACGACCCCGTAAAGGCACTATCCGCCTGAAAGCCGTACCATCCCAGATTCGTGGGGCGATGCCTTTGATGTGCCACTTCGACTTGCGACAACACGTCCCACGGTACGTAGTACCTGTTATTCTAGCTGTAATCCGAACGTGCTCACTCGAATCTAAAGTTTCGAGAGGCTCTGAGCCTTACATGAATGCTAACGCGGCGAGAAATCCAAATGCGTGTTCTGCTGTCCATTTTCTCTGTTGTTTCTCTGGAGTTTTGGAGATAGGACTAATGTGATGGAATAAATGCTGTTTTAGAAACTGCTATAATTCGATGCAACGAAAGAGAGGGATCGCATCTAAAGTAGTGAACACAATAAGCGATCAATTAACTATGAGTTTTGAATTCAAAGGTGAGTTGCAACATTTCGGTCAAAGAAAGATTTCTGCCGAAGATACTTGCTTCGCTTCCAGCGACGATCAAATATTTCATGCCGTTTATAGTTTCTGCACCATTTCCATACCTCTTGTTTTGTTTTCCTTTCCCTCGTTTCTTTCTTTCATTTTTTATCTCCAATCTTTCGTGTTTTTCTATCCTACGCACTGCTTTGTCTTGATTATTTCATTGTATTTGAAGCAGCGCCTAACAAAATTGACGATGTTGGCATCCATTAAACGAATAGACAGGGGTGATGGCGTAGTCCATGAATGCGAGCATAGTTGGGTTCAACCTCACCGAGTAATCACGAAAAGAGTATGAAACAGCCATTGTCGCAGCCATGAGCCCGACTACAAAATTCGCAATGTGTCCGTGGTTGTGCAATTCGCAGAGCGGTTTACGTTCTATTGCGTAGTTGGTTGTATCGTTTGGGAAGCCACACACGGCTACCGTACCCAACGTTTTCTAGATTGCTAGGTCGAACGCGATCACATCCATACTCGGAAACTACACGCTACTACTGTCTGTTCTATCTATTCAATCTCTACGGTGTTAATTTCGTGACAGCCTACCTCAGTTGCGTTTTTGTCTCTCTCTCTGCAGTTATGTCTATTTTTCAATCTGCCTTTATTATTCTGTTAATTGCTTCTCTGTTTTCCATTCGTACAGTGGTTCTTCTCGGCATTTCATATTTCCTTCATTTTCATTTTCATATGTTTTACCATCTCTATTACACTGGACCAAAGTTTCTAGATATTTTTCGAATGTAAGAGTCTTGCTACGCATAGATACTAAGTATCGATAGAAGTCTTGAAAGCAATGCTGAATTATTGGGTTGAGGAATAAGTTCTTTCCGTTTTTTCTTTATTGAAAAATCCTGATATTTTACAACAATTATAACAAGCAATTAATCAACTATGTATTCTCCGTCATTGTTTACGACCTGCTCCCACCTCTCGACCAACTTGTTAATACCGTTTTGCCAAAAACCGCCGGGCCTGGACTCGAAGAAGTTGTTGAGCCAATTTTCGAGGTCCTCGTTGTTGTCGAAGGTAACACCTCGCATTTGGTTCGACAGCGAGCGGAAAAGGTGATAATCTGTTGGCGCAAGGTCCGGAGAGTACGGTGGGTGCTGAAGGACTTCCCAATCGAGCTCTTGGAGGGCGGCTTTGACGATGTTTGCTGTGTGAGGCCGTGTGTTGTCGTGAAGCAGGATGACTTGGCCTCGTCGATGAGGTCTTTTCAGTTGAATAGCCTCTTTTACTCGATGAAGCTGGGCTATATAGAGATTTTTCTCGTCTTCCTTCAAAAGCGCTTTGAGACTATCCTCGTCGAAGTCAGAAGGTCGACCAGAGCGGAGAGAGTCGTCCAGGTCGAAATTGCCATTTTTGAATTTGGCAAACCAATTTCGAGCAGTCCTCGCAGTTATAGCATCCTCTCCATACACGGCGCAAATATCCCGAGCAGCTTCGGTGGCTTTTTGACCTCGGCGAAAGGCGAAGTAAAGAAGGTGTCGAAAATGTTGTTTTTTACCGCCTGGAATGTCCATTTCAGAGGCCTGAAATTAAGGCAACATTTAGTTATCGAAAAAATGGTTACAACAGGTTTGTAGAGCAGAAAAACCTCTTTAAAATGGTATATTACGATTGGCCTTACGAAAAAAGAATCGCTGTAAACAAACGATCGATTAAAACGGCAAGAACTTATTCCCCAACCTAATAGATAGAAACGACAGATTTGAAAAGCTCGCCAATTCAACCAACTTATCCGTTTTACCTCTGACTGTTTAACGATAGGATTTGAACCTGTCAGTTTCAGTGGCAGGAAGTGATGTCTGAGTGGTAATTAAAAGCATAACCAAACAAACCACGAATCTGAGGTGGTGCAAATTTCAGGTGGAGTATTCGTATACGGGGTAGTAGATTATGGAGAAGGGGGTGATTCCGTCCATTTCCTGCTAATTGGCGTAAAAAAATAGCCCCGAATATGCGGCGCGTGCACAAGGCTGGCGCGCTCCAATCGAACTCCTCGTAGAAAATAGTGCGCCAGAACGCCTGAAGCCGTATCATCCGGGCCGTTTTTTACGGCAACCAGGAAGAAATGGACGGAATCACCCTCCTCTCCATAGTCTCCCATCCCGTATACGAATACTCCACCTGAAATCTGCACCACCTCAGATTCGTGGGGTGATGCCTTTAAGTACATTTTGACTCTGAATTTGAATTGAATTGAATGATGAATTTCCTGTGAATACAAGACTGAAAACGAAATTCTATTGTATTGCAAAAAATATCACCATGTTTCATATAATCAGAGCTATAATCAGTGAGGAGCAAGAGCAAGAGTATTACTATCTTTCTCATTAAAGACTGGTTTTTTTGGCAAGGTTCTGCTGCCATTGTAGGGCAGCAGGTGTTTGGGGATGTTCGCATCCTCGCATAGACTCGTACCCAGGCACTAGCACATATGAGATAGAAGAACGCTAGAATTAGTGTCTTCATACCAGAGAGAAGTTTCAACTACGTCATTAAACACTCACAGGAAAAACGCATGGCTAAATAAGCAAAGGCATAGATGGGCTGAGCAAACAATGACACTGTTGGCGCCATCGTCACATCTGAATTATGTCCCACTTTAGCTATGCTACAGCACGTAGTTAGCAGAAGGGGCACAAGGGAAAAAAGTAAACAAACTCAAACAATTGAATGAAACCAATAAGAAATCCCCTCTGATCACAAATTAAAGAGATTTTCCACTGAAATGCCCCGGGTTTGTTGACGCAAGCCGATTCTGACCACGGTATGATTACCGACCGCTACTATAAAAGGTCCACCAGAATCGGTAGAGGCACACAACAAATCCCATCACGATGATGTTCTTGCTGCTCCTGATGTTCGGTCTTGTAGTCGGTGAGAGAACTTTAGTTGTTTCCTATATCATTTAGTTCCTATTTTAAATTGTTGAAGGACAGAACGAAGTAGATAACAAAACGGAAGTATGCCTCATGGAGCCTGATGAGGGCCTCTGCAGAGCTCTTTTGAGAAGGTCAGTGTAATAATGGTAAAGCAATGTTTACTCCTCTTAAGAAAAAAAAAGAAGAGCTCCCGGAATATATGAGCAGCCCTAGTAGCTGCTGCTTCTCGGTGAAACTACTTCAACTGCTGTGAAAAAACCCTGTAGTAAAGATTATTCAGAGTTAAAAGCCTCAAATTGTCAAACCAAGTTGTCTGCAACTTTTAGATGGGCATGGGATCCAGTGGAAGAGCGCTGCGAACCATTCTACTACGGCGGTTGCGGAGGTAACGGGAATAGATTTGAGACACAACAACAATGCCTTGATGAATGCTGGAACAACCACGTCGACGAAGAGCACAAGAAGAAGCCTGAGCCGAGATGCATAAAATACATAGTATAAGTGAAAGAAAAACGACTTTGTGTCATCAGTTGGCATTCATAACGATGTTCGACGTAATAGTATACGTATTAGTAAAATAACTAGTTTTCATTGAAGAGATAAGTAATCGAATTCTGGCGTTTGAAATGCTACAAATAAATCAACTAAATAAATGGAGTAATAAATCACCACACAAAATTGAGCGCATGTAGAACAGTTGTAAGAGGTTTCGCAACGTCTTCACGGTCGATGTGGACATCGCCCAGAGCTGAGAGAGCCTTTCCTACTTTGGGAAGTAATAATTACTGTTATCAGGAGGGTACTTTTGATAACAGTAACCAGTAAAATTGTATAGTCGTAGACAAAATGCGCTGCAAAAAGACTGAACTGAGATGTGTAAAATACATACAATAGGGTAATAAAAGAGCTTACAAAATAATGGCAAAAGCTCTTTCGTAAGTTTTTCACCCACGAGTAGCAGTGGTACTGAAGACAAACACAAAAACAAATGTCAATTAAGACTACGTAGTGGAATACAATAGTGGCGAAAACTACAGAAATCATGAAGGAAAGAGCTGTGAGAAGACTCTCGCGCTCTGTAGAGCTTTCTGCTACCAGACGTAAAGTAACAAACAAAACGGATGCATTAGGCTGGCCAAAAAGTTTTAGAACATTTGCAAACGTATCGCGTATAGCTAAGTTGCGACAAGTTCTAACGAGCGGAAGAATAAGTTCAATAAAGGTGTGCGCGTGAGTTTGTTAGCTCACGACAATATGATAATATGGGAATTGTATCCCAGAAGAATGCAGATGTAGTGGTTCAGTGGTACATTACAAATGTTTATTATAGAATAATAAAAGAACACAGAACAGACAAGTCGGCTCTCTCGGCCAGAGGATCCACGAGTGCCACAAACGTGCCGCCTCCTTGCCATATAGTCGGCAAGGAGGCGAATATCGAATAATATAAACTATCAACATTGCATTATTAGTTATGGAGTTCCGAGATCGGAACAAAAGGTCAAGCTTAAACCCAGGAGAAATAGAGCACCCAGTAGCACTTAAACAGAACAACAACAGAAACACAGAAGCAGGTGTTTGTAGAAGTGAAAAGGAACTACCAAAAACTACATTTGGGAATAAAACAAACAAATGCTCCCAAAACATGGTGCATAAAGTGTTTTTCGTTAATGATTCAGCTAGAGATGCGCCACCACGTTCACTTCAATTCAGAATAGTTTGAGGTTCACGAATGTGTAACTGGCCTATACAATGACTTGGTGGGGGGAGGAGCTAGGCGATGTGTCAAGTAAGATTTTTTTTATCTTCCCAGACAAGTCTGGCACCGATTCATAGACCATGGAGGGATCAAATACTTGTTGAGCACTAGGGCACTAGGGATTCGAACCTCCGATCGATCATGTGGGCAGCGGAACCTCTTACCGTTACAATTCACCCACCCCTATTGAGATAACTTCAGTATACTCCAATTTCAAGGAGTGTGTGATTTTATGCTTTCATATTTGTGGTCTTGAAGTGGATGAGGTGTCTCCTGTGCAAACGCGCTATCATGAGTTCACTTGGCGTGCACTTTTTCGTGCCCTTGCACAGGATGCTCGCTAGGTCCACGGATCTCCTTCGTTTTTCTTTTCTTTTGTTTTCAAAGAGTGCACTTCAACTGAATATCCTCCCACAAACTCCAGTAGAAACATAAATAAAAACAAAAGACTTAGAGACTTTGAAAACCTCGGGATACCCTTCACGAGCGGTATCCCATCTATCCCGAGTAACTTCAGTCTCGTACGAATTATACCACCTACGTCCACCCTGATGGCAGGTTGCTCGAGAGTATTTACCTACTATCCTCTTCTGGTTTCCATAGTTTTCAGAATTAAGCAAATGACTACGCCCCTCAGTCTCTATGTATGGACTTTACTTGGCCTAGAAATGTGCTGAAGCAGTGCTGAAACTTTGTCTCGGTATCTCCTATGTGCTAGAAAAAATAATAATAGCATTAATACTAAGAGTTCGTGAACTTCAAAAATTTTACCCATCAGGTTTTCGGCAACCCAAAACAGAAGCTCCCAATTTTTCATTTGTAGGCTGCAACACATTTCCTGCAAACTACGCATTCCCTTCCGAATTTTTGCATTCCCTCCGTCTCTCAGAACTCATTTTCTCTTGAAAAAATCAATACATTAATCCCATTTTCAAAGTTCTCGCGATGATCTTACAGCAAATTTAAATGTTAGAAATTCTGTATCACTTGGCCATCGGGCGACATCAAAACATCACCTAGCGGGAAAAGTTTCCCACAGAAGCTATGCGATAAAACCCTCTTCTTTGGAGTAGCTCCCACAACAATGGTACAATTATTTTACGTTTTTTAAGACACACACACTATATTTTAACAATTTTTTATAGCGCATGAATCAAAGACCAGTGCCGCAACCGAAGCAGGAAACATAATGATTTTCGAGGTAAAAGGAACCCTCAACTACATCAATAAAATGCAACCCTTCAGGAGATGCAGAAGATAGGATACAAGATCACAGTAGGCAGACTAGACTTAATTGGCAATTTCCAGACGTAATGCATTTCCTAGATGTCTGCAAAACGGTCTATCTGTATACAGTAGCCGTTGCAATCATTTTCTCAGTCACCCCGGCTTATCTCAGCTCATGCACGACTAAACATTCACAACAAATAGCCTCGACAACGTCAACATTCTTGACATTCGTCTCTATTCTAATCTTTACGATGCGGCTGCTTTTCCTTATTCTTCAAAGACTACTCAAAATGATAATTTCTCTTATCCGCATTCCAACTAGGCTCCACGCTTTTTAAATTGAGCTTCTTTATTGAGGATGATACAATCCTGGCCCAAATCTTCGTGTAGCTTCTGTCAATACCCCAAAACGCAATACCATCTTTCCAGTATGGCTCATGAGAATTACCCGGCCAAAGACATCTCCATTATCGCGGGTGCGAGCCCGTGAACTTTGGTAACTTGTGGCCTTTTATAATGTATTTTGGAATGCGGAGGGAATGTAAAGCTGTCGATGTGAGCCCCCCTCTAGGAATAATCTTGTAGCGCCTCTATAGAAAAAAAGTTTCATAAAAATCAGATATCTTGTCTGTGCTTTTGCTTTGTACGCCGCTATTGCTCCAGTTTGGTTTTGGCGTGGCGCTTCTTTGTAGTTTTTTCTTGCCCCCGCTTTAACGCTTCCTTTTTAGAACCCAAACTGTTGATTTGATTTACTCTGTGCTTTGTTAAGCTGTTATTACGCTGCGCTGCTTTGTGCTTGTTACATTGTCAATTCGTTCAGTTGCTGTTTTGTTTCACTTCTTCCGTTAGTCACTTAAAGGCATCACCCACCGAATCTGGGGTGGTACGGGTTTCAAGCAGGTAACGCCTTTAACCATATAATTGTACGTGTAATCGTAAATGTAAGTTTCTGTATTGATAATTTGATTTGGTTTAATTACCCAAGTCTGAAGTAGTAAATTTTTGCGCTGTTCGTGGTACAGGAACCGCCATGCCACACAAAGAACACTGAATACCGAAAAAGTTTACTCATGGAGCTCGTGGTGGAACAGGCTGAAGCTGAAAGGCTTTGGGCCAATGAACAACAACGTCAACGTCAACAACAACATGAACAACAACAGCGATCGCAACAACCACCCGCACTCCTCAATAAGGCGTCAATGAGAACAACCAGCGAAGACTGTTATAACACGAGATGACCCAATTTTGACTTATTGAGAATGAAAAGACTAACGTCTACCAGAGACAAATTCTCAGAAAAGAAGATTAAAAGCGAGAAGTTGAGGGCTCATTGTCACGTCTCATTTACTAGCATACGAAGAGATGCTGGATGGTACAGAGGAGCTGTTTAAGATGCAGAAACCTCTCGTCAACGAACTTCAAGGACAAACAATACTCAGAGGACAGGACAAGAAGCACATGACCAGGACCTAGCTCAGCCCCCCAATAACTTCAAAATTCTAAGCTCAAAATCTCATATGTCCCTTTTGTGACGGAAATCACTTCGCTTCCGATTGCACTAGAGTTCAACGAGTTCCGCAAAGGGAGACTGAAACTGTTCGAACGCGATAATGCGAACGGTGTCCCTTTAGAGCAACACATTTTGCAACTTCATGTTCACATCAAAGTTCTTGTTTTTACTGTAAGAACGAAAGAAAAGAGGCAGAAATGGGAAAGCACCGTAGTACTTTCTACACCACTTCCCTCATCATTTGAAAGAGTAGCTAGAGTAATGACAAGTGAATAGAAAAGCCCCAGTGAAATCAGAAAAAGCAAACGAAATTCATACCCAAAATCGACCAGTGTAACTTGTGAATAAAGATTGCTCATCATATGACGCTCGAGTAATTGAAAAGAGAAAATATGGGAGGAAACGTAATCCCTTTTTTCCTCAAAGTGATGAAGTCATTGATCTCGAAATGAAGCTTAAAAAGTATTGATGTCGAAAAATTGTTGAAAATACTGCTTGAAATTGAAAAGTTGATCTACATAGAGAAGTGGTGTAGAATGTACTGTGATGCTTTCTCACCTCTGCTTTTCTTTTCTCGTTCTTACAGTAAAAACAAGAACTTTGATTTGGACATGAAGTTGCTAAATGTGTTGCTCTTAAGAGGTACCGTTTATTATTTATTACTTATTTTATGTATTTTATGCATTTCGGTACAGGCTTCTTCCAGTGCTCTTCGTCGACGTGTTTGTTCCAGCATTCATCAAGGCATTGCTGTGGTGTCTTAAATCTATTCCCGTTACCTCTGCAACCGCCGTAGTAGAATGGTTCGCAGCGCTCTTCCACTGGATCCCATGCCCATCTAAAAAATTGTAGACAACTTAATTTGACAATGTGAGGCTTTCTGAATAAACTTTATTACAAGTTTTTTTTACAGCGGTTGAAGTAGTTTCATCGAGAAGCAGCAGCTACTAGGGCTGCTCATATATTCCGGGAGCTCTTCTTTTTTTTTCTTAAGAGGAGTAAACATTGCTTTACCATTATTACACTGACCTTCTCCAAAGTGCTCTGCAGGGTCCATCATCAGGCTCCATGAGGCATACTTCCGTTTTGTTATCCACTTCGTTCTTTCCTTCAAAAACTTGGATCAGGAACTATATGACAATTAAAAAAACAACTGAAGTTCTCTTACCGGCTACAAGATCGAACATCAGGAGCAGCAAGAACATCATCGTGATGGGATTTGTTGTGTGCCTCTACCAATTCTGGTGGAGCTTTTATAGTAGCGGTCGGTAACCATACCCTGGTCACAATCGGCTTGCGTCGTCAAACCCCGGAGCAGTACAGTGGAAAACAGCTTCAATTTGTAGTCACAGGATTTCTTTTTGATTCCATTTAATTGTTTAAACTTGTTTTCTTTTTCCCCTCTGCTAACTACGTACTTTTCGGCAAGTAATGTACTATAGCTAAAGTGGGACATGATTCAAATATGACGATGATGAAGTTCAGGACGTCAAAAATCAGTATAGTCATTTTTGGCTCGGCCTATCTATGTCTACACTTATTGAGCCATCTGTGTTTTCCCTGTGAATGCTTAATGACGCATGTAGTTGAAAAATTGAGTCCTCTCTGGTTTGAAGAAACTAATTCTATCATTCTTCTATCTCATATGTGTTAGTGGCTGCGTACGAGTCTATGCGAGGATGCGATGAAAACACTTGCAGCCCCACAATGGCGGCAGGATTTTACCAAAAATCATCTTTAATGAGAAAGATAGTAATACTCGCTACTTTTGCTCTTCTTCACCCACTGATGATAACTCTGATTATATGAAACACGGTATTTCTTTGCCAATGATGCCAAAACAGCCGCAAGGACATCTACCCGAGCCAAGACGAGGCCAGAACAACTTGAGATTGAGATCAACCCGCTTGCGCTCCACGAGCGCGGCTAAGGTGCTGAGCTAAGGAGCGGAGCTAGCTGGGTGACATCATGAACTCAAGGTTTATGAAAATGGCGGTCTGGGACAAAATCCACTTCCATATCGCACGGAGATGCGTTTGAGAAGAACGGCTAATATATCTAATTAGAGTGCTATTACTACTTACTTACCATACTTACTTACTTACTTACTTTACTTACTTACCATAGGATCAGGCTTGTCGTCTCGCAATTTAGCGATATACGATACGTTTGCAAATGTTCGAAAACTTTTTGGGCAACCTTATACATCCGTTTTCTTACGTTACGTTCAGCAGCACAGAGCTCTACAGAGCGCGAAGACCTTCTCATAGCTCGTTCCTCCATTACGTTCCGTCATTACAGTACTCCACTACGTAGTCTTAAGCGGTGTCCTTATTCATTAGCTTTGGGGTTTGTTGTTGTTTGTCCTTGGGGTGACCTCAGGAGTTTAGTTTGAGATCTTGCTTCTGGCCCAACCCTATATAATTGCACAATTAGCATCACTCAAATGTGCAAAACAAATGAAATTCTCTTTTTCTGTTAGTTCAATAGTATCTTCTGATGCCACAACATCTTCTTAATTTTCAGTTTGCAGAAACTAGATTTTTGCCGCACTCTTCGTATAATTATGCATAGTTTTCTCTATTACGTACTGCAGGATTTTACAACGTTTGTAGTAACACAAATAGTTCGCCTTCATAAATTCAGTTTGCGGCGATTGAACTTCCACTCCATTTTCTCGTGTAATTGTGCACGACCAACATGCTTTGTGGTCGTAATCCCAGAAAACTCCTTTGTCTCGCTAGTTCTTCTGAGGCTAGGACGTCGGAAGTAAAAAGCTCTGTAGGAATTGTATTTCAAGCCAGTTCTACGCAGCACCGTAACTGTGTACAGTTCACGCTATTCTTAGACATATTTTGGAGTTCTACCACGCCTACGACTGCAAAAACGCTAATCGTGCACAGCTACACAAAGAAATGGGGCAAAAATGCAGTTTCTGAAACCAAGGGTGCCATAACTACAAAACAAAGATAAAACTAATAGACAGTGATCTTGGAAGGACTACGTAAAAGGCGGTAATCTCCACAAGCGGTTGTAACCTGATATAATGATGAGATTTACGCGACCATTGGGAATTGACTCGGTCAGATTCTCTGTTTCCACGTGAATTTTTCTTCAACAGCACCGTCACTAGTAGCAGGAATATGTTCATTCTGAGGCTGGACAAACCAGCCTGTCTAGACCGAGATGTACACTGAGTGTTTCATCCAGAAGGTTCCGCAGCACTGACGTGAAATTAGACGATTTCTGTCCGAGCACTTCTCTCCGATTAATAAAAAAAAAGAGCATAAGAAAATACTTGTTGGTTTTGCTTCAATTACATGGACTACCTGCCTTCGGTACCACTGCTACTCGTGGATGAAAAACTTACGAAAGAGCTTTCGCCATTATTTTGTAAGCTCTTTCATTACCCTATTGTATGTATTTTACACATCTCAGTTCAGTCTTTTTGCAGCGCATTTTGTCTACGACTATACAATGTTACTGGTTACTGTTATCAAGAGTATCCTCCTGATAACAGTAATTATTACTTCCCAAAGTAGGAAAGGCTATCTCAGCTCTGAGCGATGTCCATATCGACCGCGAAGACGTTGCGAAACCTCTTACAACTCAATTGCGCTCTATTTTGTGTGGTGATTTATTACTCCATTTATTTAGTTGATTTATTTGTAGCATTTCAAACACCAGAATTCGATTACTTATCTCTTCAATGAAAACTAGTTATTTTACTAATACGTATACTATTACGTCGAACATCGTTATGAATGCCAATTGATGACACAAAGTCGTTTTCTTTTCACTTATACTATGTATTTTATGCATCTCGGCTCAGGCTTCTTCTTGTGCTCTTCGTCGACGTGGTTGTTCCAGCATTCATCAAGGCATTGTTGTTGTGTCTCAAATCTATTCCCGTTACCTCCGCAACCGCCGTAGTAGAATGGTTCGCAGCGCTCTTCCACTGGATCCCATGCCCATCTAAAAGTTGCAGACAACTTGGTTTGACAATTTGAGGCTTTTAACTCTAAATAATCTTTACTACAGGGTTTTTTTCACAGCGGTTGAAGTAGTTTCATCGAGAAGCAGCAGCTACTAGGGCTGCTCATATATTCCGGGAGCTCTTCTTTTTTTTTCTTAAGAGGAGTAAACATTGCTTTACCATTATTACACTGACCTTCTCAAAAGAGCTCTGCAGAGGCCCTCATCAGGCTCCATGAGGCATACTTCCGTTTTGTTATCTACTTCGTTCTGTCCTTCAACAATTTAAAATAGGAACTAAATGATATAGGAAACAACTAAAGTTCTCTCACCGACTACAAGACCGAACATCAGGAGCAGCAAGAACATCATCGTGATGGGATTTGTTGTGTGCCTCTACCGATTCTGGTGGACCTTTTATAGTAGCGGTCGGTAATCATACCGTGGTCAGAATCGGCTTGCGTCAACAAACCCGGGGCATTTCAGTGGAAAATCTCTTTAATTTGTGATCAGAGGGGATTTCTTATTGGTTTCATTCAATTGTTTGAGTTTGTTTACTTTTTTCCCTTGTGCCCCTTCTGCTAACTACGTGCTGTAGCATAGCTAAAGTGGGACATAATTCAGATGTGACGATGGCGCCAACAGTGTCATTGTTTGCTCAGCCCATCTATGCCTATGCTTATTTAGCCATGCGTTTTTCCTGTGAATGTTTAATGACGTAATTGAAACTCCTCTCTGGTATGAAGCACTAATTCTAGCGTTCTTCTATCTCAGATGTGCTAGTGCCTGGGTACGAGTCTATGCGAGGATGCGAACATCCCCAAACACCTGCTGCCCTACAATGGCAGCAGAACTTTACCAAAAAAAAAATCAGTTTTTAATAAGAAAGATAGTAATACTCTTGCTCTTGTTCCTCACTGATTATAGCTCTGATTACATGAAACATGGTAATATTTTTTTGCAATACAATAGAATTTCGTTTTCAGTCTTTATTCACAGGAAATTCATCATTCAGTTCAATTCAATTTCAATCCCATTCAATTGCTTTAACTTGCTTCCTTTTGTTTTTATCTTCTCTGTCCTGAGTACGCAATCCGCAGGAAACTCCGGAAGAGAATTCACTGTCAAAACGTACTCAAAAGTTGATTGGTTTTTTCAAAATCTCAAAATTTTCTTCGCTTAATTACCATTCATACATCACTTTATGCCACTGGAACTGAGAAGTTTAAGTCCTATCATTAAATAGTCACTGATAAAACGCATGAGTTCGCTGAATTGGCTTGTTTTTCAAATTTGCCATTCTTATTTAATCCAGCAATTCTTTCGAGACCTTGATCGATGCCGAGTGGGAAACAGTGATCGACAGCTGTCACACAAAAACGCTTTGCATCGCATTGCATTATGAAAGAGCATAACATCGTAACTCACAGCGAGTAATTTTAAATATCTTGCTGTCTTTCCATTGTTTTGTGTTGCTCTAGTTCATTTAAGCAATTGCTAAAATGCTGGAAGTAGAATTCGTTAGCTTATATTTGGTCATGTGTTAGCGATGCATGTCACGTCTGAACATTCATTGCGTAAATGGTTTTTTGTTACAATAAAGATAAGAAACCTACGAGAATGTTCGATTTCCTCTTAGAACTGTAGCGGTTTATGAAAGGTATGCGGTCTCTACAATGACTATACTCTCGGACAGTTCTGATAGTAATAATTATAATCTGCCAAAGCAGGAAGAAGTTCGACGATGTCAGCATCGACCGTTCAGACTTTGCTGGATATCTTAGCACTGCATCACATCCGTTCCGTTTTCTGTTCTAAACTTGATTATTAACTTATATGCATTGGAGAGCACCAGAGTTCAGTTTCTAATTTTCAACCAATACTAATTACATTACTAATCCATAACTTGGCTTAAAGGCATCACTCCACGAATCTGAGGTGGTACGGATTTCAGGTGGAGTATTCGTGTACAGGGTGGGAGACTATGGAGAGGGGGGTGATTCCGTCCATTTCCTCCTAATTGCCGTAAAAAACGGAAGATACGGCTTCAGGCGTTCTAGTGCACTATTTTCTACAAGGAGTTCGACTGGAGCGCGCCAGCCCTGTGCGGCGCCGCATCTTCCGGGCCGTTTTTAACGGCAATTAGAAAGAAATGGACGGAATCACCCTCCTCTCCGTAGTCTCCCATCCCGTATACGAATACTCCACCTGAAATCTGCAACACCTCAGATTTGTGGGGTGATGTCTTTAATCGCTCTCCTGATATTATCGCTTGAAGCAAATGTTCCCATCTTCACGAAGCTGTGTAGTCCTTGAGCCTAGTTCTGCTCAACCTTCTCGATCGTCAGCGAGAGAGCGACTTGTACAGGATCGATCCTTTTGTTGCTATTCCACATCTTGCGAAACCTTAAGTACGCCCGCCGAGTATCCACAGGTCCTCTTTCACCATCTTGGATCAGAACTTCCACTTTTGTCCAGATAGCCTCTTCCAACATAAATCCAAGAGAATTCACAGGACACAGAGGCGATGTGTTAGCCTCCGCATAATGCGACCGAAGATGCGAAGACAATATTTTGTTGCTACTTTCAAGGGCGGTGTCAGATGTTGTCGCTTCGCTCCCCTCCACTGATCAATAAAAGCTAAAAGCAGTGCCTTTTTTGTAGAATAAAATCCGAATTTTTCCTCACAGTGCTTCATCCGTTTTTTTAATTGAAATATTTCTCACCCTAAGTTTCAGTTCTACGTTTGGAGAGTATGCAAACTTGATTTTACACCTACATCCCTTCGATATTGCAACAATTTGGGAACATTATCTGAAGAATGGGTTTTTTTCCAGTTTTTTCCCCAAAAATTAGCTCAGAATGATGTACAAATATAAGATTATGTGAACATCATCGTCGTATAGATAAAGATAAGGTATCACGTCAGATCATACAAACTATTTAAGTAATTCACGTTAGTTACTTTAAGCAACCGTTTGCACGCATTCTTCGAGTTCTGAAAGCAAAAGAAAAAAGAAAGAAAATGAATATGCGGACAAGTAAACAGGGGCGAAACGCAACACATTGTTTCGGCCATAGGGGATAACGCCTCATTTATTTTTTGACAAATCCGTTTGGAGTTGTTGCGCGACACCGGTGCACCGTAGTGCACCAATCCGACTTTCTTTCTCACTCCATTTTACCGCTTTCTGGCACCGGCACATCAATTTGCCGCTGTAAAACCTACCTCTCTTCATTTTACTGCTTCGTGACCCCAATACATCCGTCTAACCCAGCTGCACATACACCGGTCTCAACGCTTTCTGGAATTTTGTTACAAACACAAACACATAGGACAGTAAAATCCCGTTACCATATGGCATGACTAATCGTATTAACAATACTTTATTTGTTCGTCATTCCCTTTCTGTAAAATTCGTGGATGTGATTGCTCTTCCGTTATTATCAACTGCTGGGACTGAATTGATAATTTTTTGGGACTATGCGAAACAGACGTTATTTACCTACACGTCACACGTACTTTTGGTTTTATGATTCCAGCGATAGAAAATAATCCGATATAAGGCTTTTTCCGATAAAACCAGAAACGTTCTACGCCCTGAGCGGAGACTCAAAAACCAAACAACACTAAAATGCTTTTTGTTCTTCTCCATTGGTTGTGTCTTAGGCGTCACATCTCCTACTCGTTTGAGAGTGCTTGCGATGTTCTGAACCCATGCGAAATAATTATTGGATGTTGAGAGTTCAGCTCTAGTTAATCTTTAGGTTCAGTAATGGAGGGACGATGAAGATATTCAATATCCAATCGGTCTGAAAAAATGTCTATTACCAGGCCATAATGTAACTAAGATTGTGAGGACTGTGTCAAGAAGATATTAACGTATTTCAAGTAATGAAAAGTCCACCAAGAAAGCAAGAACGCTTCCCCTAAGAAAGTATAAGAGGAAGAACAATGGATATTACCACCTCTATCATCAAAGACTTTTTTGGATTAAGGATAAAGTATCTGCCAGTAAGTATCAATCAATCTGCTTGGGGTGCGCCACCACATTCACTTCAATTTAGAATCGTTTGAGGGTAACGAACGTGTAAGCGACATTTGTAATGACTTGCGGTGGCTAGCCGATGTGTCAAGTCGGTGTTTTTATCCTCCCAGACATGTCTGGTACCAATTTATGGACTCCGCAGGGGTGGAATGGTTGGTGAACACTGGGGCGGAATCGAACCACCGATCGATCCTTCAGACAGCGCAACCTCCTGCTGACTGCGCTACCTTTTCTGAATAGAACTTAGTTATTACTGTATCATTATATTAGAGCAAGTGTGGCGCAGTTGGTGAGTGGTCCGCTGTGACTGCACCATCCATGGTTCAAAACTGCCTTAGTACCAACCAAGCCCTTCATCCGTCCGTGGTCGTGAAATTATTACTTGAAATTGTCCGGGAGGATGGAAACTCTGACTTGATCATCGGCTCCTTGTTCAATGACCCCATGCAAGTACTGTATAGGCCAACATGTGTTCCAAAAACCCAACTACTACAAATTGCAGTAGAACGCGTTGCCACATCCCAAGTGGCTTGATACCCCAAGCGACTTTATCCATTTCTCACTGTATTGCATCTAGTTATTGGCCTACCCGTAGAAATCGCGATTTTTGGGTGAATTTTTAGACAGCCGCTTTTAGACAGAATTTGCAAAACACAAAATGCACTTGAATAACCTTTTAGTTGCTTGTGAATAAATTGAGTTTCCTTTCTAATATTCATGTTAGGAGCAATGCGGCACCAAAACCCTTATTGCGTAGACAAGAGAAATATTCGCATGGACTCGTACTCAGTTAGTTAATATAAGGTGTTAGAAAATTAGTAAATATATGATTATAAAATAATTTAGAATACGGTACTTAGTTTTCGTTATACCACTAAGAAGTTTGAATTACGTCATTAAGCTGTCACAACTAAAAGACAGACAGAGATGGGACGAGACAACTCTTACTTTACTACTTGCTGTTTGACGTCCTCAACTTCACCATCGTCGCGTCTGAACAGTATTCCTCTTCAATTATCTTTACCTCACTTCCTAAAAAGCACGTAGTCAGCAAAGGAGAGATAAGAGAAAACAAAACGAGTTCAAACGATCGGGTGGGACCACCAACGATTAAGAAAGATTAGGATTTTTTTTGTGATTAAAAAAGTGGAACGATTTTTTGCCAGCTCTGTTTGTTATGGTCAAGCCGAATCTGAAAAGGGTGCTGTGACCGACGATTGCTATAAAAGCCCCAGTAGGAAAGCCAAGTGTACGCAACAATCACTGTCGTAATGAAGTTCTTGGTATACCTGCTGTTGGGTCTCGTAGCCGGTAAGAGAATTTTGTGCTCCATATGCGTAATTTAATTCGTAAATTGAATTGTTGGAGGACTGAAAGCAGGAGGTAACGGACCAGAAGTGTGTCTTTTGGAGCCTGATGAAGGACAATGTAGAGGCATTTTCAGAAGGTAGGTAAGAAGGTGGTAATATTTTTTCCTCAGAGAAAAAACGAAAGATCCTTTAAATCTTACATATGGATAGTTACAGAAAATAGTGTTTTTGAGCCAAACAATTTCAGCTGCCATAAAAAATCATGGAACTAAGGTTGTTTAGGACGCTGATAAGCTTCAAATTATATTCTCTTTTACGTTCTCTACAGTTTTTTAGATGGGCATGGAATCCAGCGGAAGAGCACTGTGAACCATTCGAGTACGGCGGTTGCGGGGGTAACGGAAATAACTTTATGACACAACAGCAATGCCTGGATGAATGCTGGAATAAACACGTTGACAAAGAGCACTGGAAAGAGCCTGAACCGAGATGCATTAAGTACATAAAATAAGTCAAAGAAAAATCACCTATTTTGTGCAACAGTTGACATTCATAAAGAAGTCCGTAAGAAGCTTTTCACATCACATCCACGAATTTTGTAAAAGGAATTGACGCACTAACAGATTAGCTGTTATTTATTGGTACTACGTTTGCTAATACAATGGATTAGTGATATAACTAGTTTTTGTTAAAAATTCGAAGTAGAAAAGCAGACGAAATCTGATGTTTGAAATGCTATAAATCAATGAATAAATAATCAGTATGCACAATAAATCAATGAATCAAGAATGAATCAAGAACAACACCTACAACAGTAAATTGAACGGAAGTGATGCAGTGATAGGAGGTTCGGCAGAGTCCGCACGGTTAATGCTATCGTTCCCAACCAGGGAAGACTTCAATTAGTGGTACCAGACTTGTCTGTGAGAATAATTATTGTAAAGATCGTATACGCTTTCATAAACTTCTACTTTTCTAAACCGGAGTCGAATGTGTCTTCAGACTTCTCAGAGAATTGGCTAGTGGGAACAATTCTATCTCTTTATTACAACAGAAATCATTTGCGCAATGATTTTGCAGCTTTCCAGACATGAAAACTAACATATGGGCAGGCGTACGTAAACGAATTCCGCTTCCGACAGTCTAGCAATTGCAGAAGTTAATTAGAACTACATAAAAGAATGACGAGACAGCAGGATATTTAAAATTATTCCCTAAGAGTTGCGTTGTTATGCTCTATCACAAAATGTGCAATACAAAGTGTCCTGGTGTGACCGCTGGCGCTCACTGTTTCCTACTAAGTATCGATAGAGGTCTTGAAAGCATTGTTGGATTAAATAAAAACGGCAAATTTAAAAAACCAGCCAATTCAACCACCTCATGCGTTTTGTCTCTGACTGTTTAATGATAGAAATTGAACTTCTTAGTGGAATGAAGTTATAGATGACTGGAGAATGGCTGAAGTCAATGGCTAAGTTTTGAGGCAGCGCCGTCATAAGCTTTTGAGGACATTATTTCAGCGAATTTCCTTTATCTAACTTTTCAAAATCCATTTAAATTCGGCTGCTCCCAGCTATAAGCTTCTGCTCAGATCTGCTTCTGCTTTCAGCTGTGTGATATCCTTAACTGTTGCATCTCTTTCGCATTTGCTACGCTTACTTTACATTTTGAAGAGCACATAGTTAGCACATTGTTCAATCAATCGAATGGAATCACGAATGAGTGCTCTGTGATTACGAAACTGAAGTGATCTTTTTCGTATTGCAGCTGTGTTTGCTGAAGTGATGCAAGCCGACTCTGGAAACCGTACAGTTACTGTAGCAGAAGCATAGAAAGAAAGAAATATATCGAGTTCAATCAATCGAATAGAATCACGAATGAGTGCTCTGTGATTACTAAGCTAAAGCAATCTTTTTCGTATTGCAGCTGTGTTTGCTGAAGTGATGCAAGCCGACTCTGGAAACCGTACAGTTACTGTAAAAAGATGCAGCAGTCGCCATCACAATAAAACTCTTGCTATTCCTACAGTTCGGTCTTGTAGCGAGTAAGAGAACTTCAAGCGCCTTCTGTGTTATTTAGTCTCTTATTTAAAATTGTTGAAGGAAAACAGAAGGTAACGAAACAGAGATATGCCTTGTGGAGGATGATAAAGGAGAATGTGGATCTCTTTTGAGTATGTTATTGAAACGAGCACGTAATGCTTGCCACTCCTGAAAGGAAAGAAGGAGAGAGCTTTCAAATCTTTATGAGTTTGGGATCCAGCGCAAGAGCATTGCCAACCACTCTGTTACTGCGGTTGCAGATGTAACAGCAATATATTTATGACACAAAGGAATGAAAAGAATGCCTACATGAATTCTGGAACAAACACATAGACCAACAGTATCGAAAGAGGCCTAAATTGGCATGCATAGAATACATACAGTAAGGTAATAACAAAAGTAGAAAAGAATAATAACAAAAGTTATCGGTCTCTCAGACTTGTTCGTGTCTAAGACAAGCGGATGATAGTAGAAATAAATAGACACTTGTAACTATAACAAAACTGCTTAAATTACCATTGCTTTATGAAATGGAGTGTTGCCGCTTACTAGTGTTGTGCCGCTTTTTCCGTAATCGGAGAATTTGCAAAACCGCATAAGCAGAAATTGTCTGTCAAGTAAAAGAATTGATTTTATGTTTTGTTATAGTGTGCCTGCGAGGTTTTTAGATGGAACCTTTATTTGCCTGACGTTTCGGCTTTTTCGCCGTCTTCGGAGGCCTAAATAGAGGATGACTGCAGCAATGCTACGTTTATCCCGTCAAGTACCGCACTACCCTGGGTCAGTGTTTCGATAATCGTTCAGGGTAGTGAAAACAGAAACCCATCTACATTGAAAATGGTTTTACGTGTTGCTCCACCGGATGTGGCGCGGCTGGTTGCACGCACTTGTCACTCAGTGTACCAGCGAATGAGTATTACTGCGTGTAGATCGCCAGCGACGATATAGGTGATTCGATCTACACAGAATATACTCGATCCGTTGGTCCTCCCATACAACTTATTATTGGTCGGATTTTGAATGTTGCCGCTGATGTTGAGTTGATCTCATCGGGTTTCAGCTTATACGTTTTGATGAGGTTATAGAACACAGGGCAGGTCGGTTTGTCAAGCTTGAGGCGGCTAACAAATCGCCAAGACCAGCAGATTTTCCTATAGACATCCATACATGCGACATCCATTCAAGTATTTGCACTGCACAAGGAATTCTTTCTGTGTTACGCAGCGATAGATCGTTTCATCTTGCAAGTGAAGATTTGTTATTTCCCGATCAAGAGCCTGTGACATGACTACGAATTCCCCACCCTTATCGCTTACTGAAAGGCGTATGTTCCTTCTCGTAGTCATTTCGCGGATTTCCGTGAAACCCTGCCATTGCTCGCGCTTGTTAACGGTGAGTCGTCTCGTATTGATGATAACGTTCTTCTACTCATAGGTGCAACCTGTTGATGGTTACTTTCATTTCTTGTTCTGATTCGAAGCTTTTCGCGAAGCTTTGGAGGCCTACTTTGACTTTACGGAATGATCGATTCGAGAGTATTACCCCCAACACCATTTCCGCGCAATTTCTATAAAGAACCCGAACCAGCTCGGGAATTCGTAGTCATGTCACAGGCTCTTGATCGGGAAATAACAAATCTTCACTTGCAAGATGAAACGATCTATCGCTGCGTAACACAGAAAGAATTCCTTGTGCAGTGCAAATGCTTGAATGGATGTCGCATGTATGGATGTCTATAGGAAAATCTGCTGGTCTTGACGATTTGTTAGCCGCCTCAAGCTTGACAAACCGACCTGCCCTGTGTTCTATAACCTCATCAAAACGTATAAGCTGAAACCCGATGAGATCAACTCAACATCAGCGGCAACATTCAAAATCCGACCAATAATAAGTTGTGTGGGAGGACCAACGGATCGAATTTCGTGGTTCCTTAATAAAATCGTGAGTCAAATTCTGCCTAAAATACCGTCTCATTTTTCGAACACGCACCATTTCCTTGAGCGATTACGCGATGCGAGAGTTTAGAGCAACTGCGTAATAGAGTCTTGTGATGTAACCTCACTCTACACGAATGTAAAAGGCGCTGCAAGCTCTCTCTCCGAGATGATAGATTCAAATGGTAACAACTTGGAAACATATGGACTAAGTAAGTCTCGCATAATATCACTTATCAAGGAATGCCTGAGTTGTAATATCTTCAGGTGGTCAGGAAATTATTTTGCGCAACTGAGAGGGCTAACAATGGGTCAACGATTAGCACCAATACTGGCGATCTGCTTCATGAGCAGAATCGAAGAACCAGTGCTTTTGCATAGACCAATAATGTATTGCAGATATATTGACGACTGTTGCATCATAACATCAACACAGTCCCAAATGGACGAGTGTTTCCGAATACTCCACCAACAATCGCAATATATAAGACTCACTCGAGAACCCCCAAAACAAGGATGGCTTCCTTACCTGAACACACAAATAAGTGCTTCAAACGGCAGTATTAGAGTAAAGTGGTATCGCAAAGAAAGTTGCAAGAACATTATATTGCACGCCAAATCTGCACATCCGACTGCAGTAAAACGCGCAGTGATTCGTAATATGTTCAAAACTGCTAGTGAAGTATGCAGTGGCGACCAAGAACGACACGAATCATGAATGCATATTAAGCACTCGCCATTAGCACATGTAATTTGCAAGACTAGCCTTGCAAATTGGATGTGCTAATGGCCTTACAGTACGCCCGCATTACCGAAGAACCCGCTCTGTAAATAGTAATGTACCACGCGAAAACAAAATTTCTTTTTGTCTTACTTTTATCTGTGACAGTGTCAGTGCCGCTGTTCTGCGCAGCATTATCCAAGCACAATTACAAGATGACGTGATCTTGGTAAATATCCCAAATGCAGGCATCAAAAGCCAGCTTGTTAGAAGCATACTATATGATAGATACTGCATCTGTGAAAGATGTGTTATTTGTCCTTACGGAAAAACAGGCGACTGCGCAAAAATGGGGGTAATATATGAGATTGAGTGCTTAATTGACTTACTTGACTTAATCGGCGGGCTGATGTCATAGCCTGACGCGATTACCCGCATCTTCGCCGAGGTGTGCCGTCGTTGAACATAGCTCTGCCCAACCTTCTCGATCTTCTGCGAAAGCTTGCACAGAATCAATCCATTCGTCGCTATTCCATATTCTGCGAAACCTTACGTCTCACCTGAACTGCCTATCCACGCCGAGTGTCCTCAGGTCCTCTTTTACCACCTCAGTCCAGAACTTCCGTTTTCGGCCAGGTGGCTTCTTCCAGCTCGAACCCGACGAACTCTTCAGACCTCGTTGGACAAGGCGATCTGCAGGTCTCCTTAATATATGACCAAAGAAGCGAAGACGATCTGCTTTAGCCGCTTTCGAAGGTTGTGCAAGATGTTGATATCTTCCACGTGTCATCCGCGTATATCACATCAATTTCTGCGTAAAGATCTTCATTGTGACATACCCTAGGCCAAAAGTAGCCAAGTAGCCGTCTAAGCAGCTTTCGTTCCGTGCAGTCAAGCCTCTCCATAACCGTTGATGGTGCTGCCCAAGTCTCCGATCCGTACATCATGATGGGGCGAATTGCGGATAGGTAGACTCGCAGCTTGACTTCGCTGGTGATGGGGGTCGACCACAAACATTTCGTTAAGGAGTTAAATGCAGAAGTGGCCTTAGCGCATCTTTGTTGAACATCCCTCTCGTAGCTGCCATTGTTCTTCAGCGTACAGCCTAGGTAACAGAACTCATCGACGAGTTCTATCGGTTGTCCGTCCACCCTGATTCCCGTTCGAGATCTCGAAGAGATCCACATCTGCTTGCATTTATCAGGGCGTAGGCGTAGTCCATAGGCTGCAGCCAGCTTCGATACAAGGTTGACAACATGTTGAAGTTTCGTACTGCTTTCCACGAATATTACAACATCGTCGGCGTACTCGAGGTCAGTCAAGGGGCACCCTGATGGTGCTAAGACAATGTCGGCAGGACACTGGTCGACTGTTCTTCGCATAATGTTGAGTGCTTAATATGCAATGCAACTTACGTTGGGGAGACCGGTAGGAATGTTGGAGTGAGGATTAATGAACACATGGCAGGAAAACGGCGAAAAAGTTTGATAACACCACAAGGAAGGCACAGACATGAGGCCCAGAACGGAAACGATTACGATGTGAAATGCTTTTTACTGGCTCATGAAACAGAAATATCGGCAAGGAAGACGTTGGAGGTGTTTTGGATTCTTAAAATAAAACCTTCAATGAATAATAGGAATGAATGCTTGTCGATAACGAATGAGTTCTTGCCACTTGTACCGCTCTGTGACCTGTAACCGCCTGATATTCTGTGTGTAGATCAAATCATCTATATCGTCGCTGGCGATCTTCATGCAGTAATACTCATTCGCTGGTACACTGAGTCACAAGTGCGTGCAACCAGCCGCACCACAACACAACACAACCGGTGGAGCAACACGTAAGACCATTTTCAATGTAGATAGGTTTCTGTTTTCACTACCCTGAACGATTATCGAAACACTGACCCAGAGTAGTGTGGCACTTGACATGATAAACGTAGCATTGCTCCAGTCATCCTCTATTTAGACCCCTGAAGACGGCAAAAAAGTCGAAACGTCAGGCAAGTAAAGGTTCCATCTAAAAACCTCGCAGGCACACTGTAACAAAACACAGACAGATTATGCCGAGGTTTCAAGACAAAAGAACATTCGAACTACTGTAGTGATTTTAGTTACGCTCTGAAATGCACAACTTCTCCACTCAAGAAATAAACAGATCACACCATTCCAGAGGAAATAGCCTCGATGAGATGCTTTGCATACACCAAATAGATCATGGCCCAATCCTTTTACGATGCCAAGGCAACATCCTGAGGATAAAACACTATATGTTCCATCCTCCGAATTTAGAAAGCATCCAACGAAATTAGAAAGCAATATCGCCGTTTGAATAGGGTATGGGTTGATAAAAAGGGAACAGCATGGCTACCGAAAAACTTTATTACGTGTCTCAAGAACGACATACCTGCATGTCCAGTCTTATACACCATCCAGATAGAATTTCCTTTACAGATATAATCTCTTGGCAACTCAACATAATCCCAAATCAGCTGCTCAAATATGTTCTTGCCCACCTCAACAGTTCAAACAGCTTCCTTGAACAAATTTGCAGTGCCCTGTTGAAACGCAAATGTGTAGTAGAGTGCTCACCAGGATTCATCGAACATGTCGGACTGACTATTAGGCAAATCATGACAATGATAAAGGAAAATAAACGAGTGCCTGAACTGATCTTTTTTTCCGATGGTCGGAACAGTACTACCGGCAACCCAGAGGCCTAGTTATGTGACAAAGGCTGGCGTCCACTCTCCGTATAGTTTTTTATGCCCGATAGACAACTGGTTTTTTTTTTTTTGAATGTGCACATTTACTTGCGGAGTGGGGTATGGAAGACAAAGTGGTATCGAAGACCCAGTAGCAAAAAACTCTTAATCCACTATCTTTCAGCACATTCTAGCATAATGAAAAGACCCGTTATAGATGACACATACAGGATGACGGCAACAGTCTCATCAAGTAACCAAGAAAAACCATGGTCTGCAAATCTGGCCCAAAAAGTGGCAATATCCAATACCCAGCTGTAGACTGTGTCGCTCGACAAGCACGACAACCTTCTGAACAATCCAACGTTGCGGATAGTCCAGGAAAGACTATTTATGTTTATCTTACATGTCTCATGTTATGGAGCTGTCTGCGAAAAGCGGGTCTACAGGATGACGTGGGGATTGTGGAAATACCACTCGCGAACCTCAAGCGTCAGCTGGTGCGTAATCGTGCGTAAGTGTGACTCTTCACGACTCCCAGTTGCGTGATTTGCGTGCACGGCAGAGAGGGTGATTGCATGACATCATGACTGGTGTATAGTATAACGTACAGGTTGTGCTGTGACGATTGCATAGGAGGGACGGGACGTCCACTGTGTGTTGGGGTCAAGAAGCATCCAAATGGACTCACAAAATTCAAACCCTCCACCACGCTCAAAGAACACCGTAGTATAGAGTATAGAACTCCGAAGTAGAGGTAGAAGTTACTATACTATCGTTCGAGTCCGAGATCATAGCACGGAGAACACTAGAGGCATTTTGGATCACCGCCAAAAGTCCAAGATGAACAGGAAGGATGAGTGTGTTGCGATCACAGACGAACGTGCCCTATATCAAAATCTGTGCGGGTTTTGATCTACAGGGCGGGTCGTCAGGTCCCTATAAAAACTCTTGTGATTCGTAGTTGTAGTATGTGGTGCTCTGTTGTGTTAAAAGACTAACGAATAACGAATGATAGGCATTAGCCAGTGTGTTGCTCTTTGAGAGTGTACCTACCATTTGAATGCTTTCTGTAGGATGATGAGGCGCTTGAGAGAATAAGTCACCGTTGGCTTTGATTTTTCCAGGCTCTGACGAAGGCGAAAGTGAAGAAACGTTAGCTGTTGATAAATATCAAAACCAATCTTGGTCACAGCTCAAGCAAATCAATCAAAGAAATAATTTACAAGATAAGTGTACGTATTCATGAGTACATTTATATATAAATGAATGTGCGTGATCCATAGACAAATCGAATAGATCAAGCTATTTGGATCACATTCAGCGCACCTGTACACTTTAGCGTAGGTAGTATAAGCCACCTTTTGTCCTGAAACCAGATCTTTCTGAAATCAGTTTTATCGATTTTTACCCGCTTTTAGGCTCTTATTTTATCCTTCATGTTTCTCGCACATGCACATGTAGCGTCTACGCAATGTTGTTATAATATGTATATTTTCACTTTAAGACAGTTTCAGCTTCGTTATCGATCCATAAATTTTTAGTTGTTCCTAGTTTGCTAGAAACTTTTGCAGTGCACGTCGATTGCCGTCAGCTACCGCCATACGCGATCAATTTGGTCAGAATAGAGGGAGTAAATCGTGTTTGTCGAACAGAATAAAAACAGACAACAGTGCAAATGTAAGTATAAACAAATACATAAACAACTGATAGAACTAATCCTTGTCTTGTAGCATCTCTTTGGAAGGAAACTACTCGTTTGTTCCTATGTTTTTTGTATGTTTTTTGTGAAGCGTGGTCTGATGGAAATAACTTACGTTACGAGTATCGTTAGGTACGGCTTTTTTCTACCTTTTCCTCTCTTACTGGTCTCCTAGAAGGAGGAGAGAAGAGTGAAAATGAAAGTCTAAAATGACATCCTACTCATACCTCATTTAGATACTTGGACTCAGGACTCCTACGACCGTAGGAAGCTCTTACGAAACTTTTTTAGGCATATCCTTCTTTGTGCTGTTGTCAGGATTTTCTTATGAATGTATTTCTACAGATCCATCTGCAATGCTTTCCAGAGTCTGGTGCTTGCCACCAACCGCTCAATGTGTAGCGCTGAAGAAAAGTAGTTTAGAACGCTCATAATTTTCAGAGGAGTAGGTCGTAGTTCACGTTCGGGTCTTCTTTCAAGTACCAATCCCTTTGTGATAACGAGACCTCCAGTATACAGTCGTCCTATACAACTTCTTTCCTTCATCGTTTTCGATGCTAACAGATGCTCTTTTCCGTCCTGTGGCTGAGTAATACAATATTTTCCCTCGAAAGGGACGGCGATCAAAACCACTATGCTAGGTTGATGCTCAAAGTTCAGAATACGCCAGCTCCGGATGATGAGTATTTTGTCGATGCACTCGATTCAAGCCTTTGGGAAATTCTCATTCCCACCGGTAAAGATGTTTTTTCATGAAAAGAGGATTCCCATGAAAGAGGTTAATGAGAGACGTCAGCAGAACAAGATGATTTTACTCCAAACCTCTAATCCCGTTCGTCCGATACTCTGTCCTTCTTCTGTGGCCTCCTCTGTTTTTGATAAGCTGAGTCAAAGCCAGTTTAATGAAATTGAAATAATGAGGAAACCTTGTCAGAAACATACAGTTAAGGGTGTAGATTGCGAGTATGAGCGTGGCCGAACTAAATTTCTTTAATCTTCCCCTTAAAAAACTGCATGGTGTACATTAGAATGCCCCACCTTTAAGCATATTTTGATTCCTTCAGCAGCTTATTTATTGGTTTTATCTGAATAGGGTTCTGCTGTTTATTTATGTTCTCTTGTTACGCCAACGAGGTTTAGGTGAAACTTTTTATTGGCCTGACATTTCGGCAAACTCGTCTTTTTCAAAAGCCTGAAAATGGTTCAAGGTCTTTGATACCATGCATATCCCATCAAACTCCTCCTCGCTCCTCGACAAGCCCCAATATTGTTTCAAGTGCACCACGCAAGACCTTCAAAAGGAATACAACTGACCAGTTCCACCGACTAGCGGGTTGGTAAACCACCGCGTTCTTTAAGATTGTCATCAAGGCGAATGAGATCTACGCACTGTGCAGTATCCTTAAGTACTGGTGTCTGGATAACGTTAAGGAACTGCATGTGGGGCAATCTTATAGCTCACAGAGTGTTACAAACGGCAGGAAGTCATTGGTAATTGCTAAGCACTCATTTTTGTTATTCATGGACGGATTCCTGACTGAAATCCAGAATGCTTCCAATGCCTTCCTAGCAGATATTTCTTTTGGCGGTAAATGGCGTTGCACGTTAGGCATTCTATTTGGTAAATAACACCGATGTTCGTGCAATCATTGGCCTTACCGAATGGACAAACCACTCAAAATTCTGACATGCATTGCCTATCGTAAAATCTATTGCGAACTAACTGGCGCTTGATGCTGTCGTTCGGGATGTTCACCAACACAATCATCTTACAGCTGTGCTCGCAAAAGAGTCCGGTGTATAGCAGCAGTTAAAGAGTCAGAGACGAAGGCGGTGCACAAAGGATTTCTACCTTCACGTGGGATCCTCACTGTGTTGTTCGTAGTTCGAGATTGAGTGTCAGATTTCGATCTCGTGTAACCGTTTGAACTAGCTATGCTTGTGGCTAGTTTTAGTGATTTCTCCCGTTCTCTATCCCCTGTGCACATTGCTGTTGCTGTCTTGACCATATTTCGGATAATTGCCTTTTTCATGCCATTAGGATGAGCTGACTTTGCGTTTATCAGTATGTTTTTCGAGCTTTCCTTGCGATACCATTTCACACTTGCAATACCATTGTTTAGTTTTATTTGAGCATCCAAATGGGGCAGCCAACCATCTTCTGGTTGTTCTCGAGTGAATTTTTATGTGCTGCAGTCGTTCATTCAAAATTCTAAAGCATTCGTCCATTTTGGATTGCGTTGATGTTATAATGAAGCAATCATCGATATAACGGCAGTACATCTGTGGAAGACGTTCTATCACTGGTTGTTCTATTCTGCTCATAAAGCAAATGGCAAGAACTGGAGCAAGCCTTTGGCCCATAGCAAGTCCTCTTATTTGAGAGAAATATTTTCCTGACCATTTAAAAATATTGAACTGGAGACATTCGTTGATCAGGATCATTATGCGTTGCTTGTTTAGACCAAAGGTTTCTATAACAGCCGTGTCTATTAAGCATTTAAGATAACGCTTGAAACGCCTGCTTGTTTTGAGCGTTTATGTACAAAGACGTCACGTCAAATGACTCCATGACACAATTTTGTTCGAATAACAATAATAACAAGAAAACATAAATACACTCTCAAATGCCGAGGCTTCAAGAAGAGAGGACTTGGAGATTGTTCTGCTGTTTGTTTTTTTTGTGTGGCTATTGATACGGTGCTAACTAAAATCTTTTTCGACTTTTAACTTTACACCAATGACTGGGTTTTCACGGTGTTACACCATCTTTGACCTTTCACTTTTCCTTTCTTTCCTAGAGCTCGGTCTCTTTTCGCACCTTTGCGAAGGCATCGCGCCTCCCATTTGGGTTACGCATATTGAGCTATGCAGGACTATGAGGACGCCATTGGCATACACATGATATCACAAACTCATAGAACGATAACGGAATGACAGTAATGACGTTTATAAAATATCAGTCTAAATAGTACTTTAGATAATCTAAATAAGTATTAGTAACTGGAACAGGAACAATTAAGAACAATGAAATTACTGTTTAAGATTGTCCGTTTCAAAATCACTCTCTGTTCGACGCCCTTCTAGGATATTTCCCCCACAGCGCTTGATAACTCTTCGTAAACTTCTTTTGGTGCCAGCTACGTCTTTTTCACAAGTCTTCGCGGTTACGTTTTCCCAATATTCAAGGATAGAGCACTTCAATTCGCTTATTGTACAAACGCCGCGACGTCTAAATACAAAAGACAAAGAATAACACCTCATTTGGAAGTTAGTTGGCAAAATCAGATAAAATTAAATGAAATTTAGTAAATAAAATTTTCGTAAAATAATTAATAAAATAACACCAGTTGCCTAATATAACTCTTCATATTACCCCATACTAATTTAATAGGATTCAAATCTGGGGACTCAGCAGGCCAGTTCAATAGCTGGACATTTCATTCTTGAAATTTTTGGCGAGTGTAGGAACTAGTATGAGCGGGAGAATTATCTTGTACAAGGAGATCAAATCTTTAAATAGAGAAAAATAGAGAGAAAACACGAAGTACTCAAACTTTTACTTTGTTTGATTGTTATACCTCGATAGCGACTTGATTGAAAGACGAGATAAAGCCGCTCTGTTATACGGCAGTAATACCCGCTATTCTTGGATGTTTTCCCGAAAAAGTTGCAATTTTTGTTTCTCTCCTTCATAAGATCTCTCCCCACACGTGGACTTTGCCAGCGTGTGTTTTGCGATTGCGATGTCTTGAGTATGGATCATCGTCTTTAGCATAAGAATATTGTGTGGAACAGTCAACTAGAATATTATCAAGGTCTACTGAAGTCAAGCAGAAAATCGTAGAAAATCACTTACTTTGTACTGTACATCCATCAGTGAAAATGCAGTCATAAAATGATTCGTTTATTGTTAACATTTCCTGCGCAAATATTACACGGATCATCTTGTTTTCCCCCCTGATAGTGTGGCAATACTTGATGGTAGTTCTTTTTAACCCAAGATTGGACAGGTATCGTCTTATTTGCGCCGGAGTAATGAATATATCTTGCATTTTCAGTGCATCAGCGATTTCTGTACACGTTGTGGAGTTGTTTTTCGAGAATTTTCCTTCTATTAGCGATTTAATATGCTCATATTGCCTTGAAAACTCAATCTTATAGATTTTCCCTGACGGCGTAGAGGAAGAATAGTATGTCGGTAATCCATAGTGAAGAAGTTGTTAGTAATTATCTTTGACCTACATATATCCATGTTTATGTGACCTTTCGTCTAAGGCGTAAGCTAAAGGACGCGCAGTCGCATAAATAGTTAAAGGCACAAGGTAGTTCTAGTTAGTAACTGATATTCCCTAAATGCAGTTTGCTATCTTATTCTTTCACCCCTCCGAGACCGCTGGCGTAGTTTCACGTTCAGATTCTGATGGTGAATTCAAAGTAAATGCCGCGCTCAAAGCTCGTTGAGAAGGCCGATGGTATTCGGCAAAGGTAATATAATCGTATTTTTGTGTACTCTTGTCCGCCTTAACATTGTGAATGTTTATCTTTGTCCACCATTTCTCACCGATTTGAAAATAGATATTTTCGTTTACGTTGTTTCTTTCTGTTTCAAAAGGAAAATCAGTAAAGTTGGCTAAAATTTGACTTTTCAGATGATGTTTCAGATTGTATTTATTGAGTCGAAGAGGCTTTGCAAATCGAAAGTCGATTTTGTGACCACATCTGGTAATATTGTTGAAGACAATTTTGATATTAGCAGGTCTCAAAGGGGTTCACCCATTGAATCAAGGATGGCTTTGTAGCTTAGAGCACTCAGTTTAAATTTATATTCTACTTTTGCTTTTGGTGTTTCAATTTAGTGATTCGCCAGAGGGCAGCGAAATATTTGCTATGGAGCGATTTAGAAACGAAGTGATTGCAAGGATGAATGATCTTCAAAAGAGAATGCTCGCACCATCTTTTGAATTTGACATGGGTCCCAGATGCAGTCTTTAAAAGTGGAAATGCGCGAGCTGAAAGAGCTTCTCCGCAATATATTTATTAGATTACCGCCACCACCGATAACAGGTACTTGCATCTCTTGCGTTGCAATATCCCACTACAAAATACAGGAATGTTTGAGAGGAGTTACGACACGATCTTGTGTCTCAAAAAATGTTGAGATTATAAAAAGGCAGAAAAAGATAAACAAGAATCTGTTTACACTGGCTCTCAAAAAAGAAGTTTATGTAAATTTGAAAACAGATATAGCGGTTCCCGTTTGAGCACTCTTTAAATGTTACTTGGTCAATTGGAAGTATGGAAGAGCGCCAGAGACGCGATGAATAGCCGTAAGGAGAACACGTAAGCTGCAGCGGGCTGCTGACGGTTCCGTATCTACAGATCTGAGTTCGAATGGATTAAGCAGTAACAGTGGAAGAAACGGAGACGTTCATGGATCGGAGAGATCCGAGACCAACTTTGATTTGTACGAGTTTGATGATGATATCTTTTGCTGGCCTCAGTTTTCTGATTTTAACCAATATTTATTCAGATTATGTAAAGTTCTATTAAGATTGATATTTAATAAACGTCATTACTGCCATCCTGTTATCGTTCTATGAGTTCGTGATATCATGTGTATGCCAATGGCGTCCTCACAGTCCTGCATAGCTCGACATGCGTAACCCAAATGCTAGGCGCTATTCCTTCGCAAAGGTGCGAAAAAAAGACCAGGAAATCAGTGAAGAGTCAAACATGGTATAACATTGTGAAAACTCAGTTATTGGTGTAAAATCAAAAGTTGGAAACGATTTTAGTTATCGCTGTATCAATAGCCACATAAACGTCAAGAAAATCAGTACGAGATAGCGGAGAATTGGAAGTTACCTACATAGATGCTTCTGGCATCTAAGATACGCGCGTATATGAGATTTGTTAAAGTATAGTATATTATAGTATTTGTATTATAGTATTATCGTATAGTATTATATTACTATTATATTATTATTAGTATTATAGTGTTATGGTATAATACAGTAGTATATTTTATCTACTGCAAAAATAAACCTGATGAAGTCGTGCTTCCGAGCTCTTCGAGGATCAATAGATGCTCGAAGTTGACAACAAACGATTTTTCCCTGGTGTGATTTGCAACTTGTGGACTTTGAAGAATTATATCTCACCATATGATACCATCAGACAAAATAACTTACCTTTTGCAAAAATTCAAGTTTTTCTAAACACTTTTCTGCGGACATATCCACATTTTATCATTTACTCCGGTTCTGAAGTTGTTGTAATTCAGGAAAAGCCCAAAACCTCATTTTTAAAGCTCTGACTAATATTATTTTATTTTTGAAACAATACAAATTAATGGCTTGTTTTACCGTTTTATATTTTGTTGTTGTTTTACCAAATCATTCTTCTTTTTAGAAATAAAGAAAATAACATTGTTCAGCACCTAAAAATAAATTTCCTCCTCGAAAACTGCTGTAATTACCCCTAAATGGTTAAAATGGGTGTGAGTTTGGTGTTCTCAAGCATTATTCCGAAAGTTTCCTAGATTCGTTTCACATGGTGTTCATATTTGAATAGATCTCAACGAGTCGAATCCATCTGTGTAGAGATTTTAAAGAAATCTTCAGTTTTGTAGAAGTACTGAAGGGGCGACCGTAGCCGACGGTGCCACACCGTCAGTCACCGTCTGTTTTTCAATCTTCATGCGTAGAATGGTATTACTCTGTTCAGTCCTCGATTGGGTAAGTGAACTTCCCTGGAAAACCGTCCACGAAGAAGACCTCGGTGAGGACAGCCGAAAACGACTTTGGAGTCTAAGAAGGCTAATTGCATAGGTTTCGAGTCGAGCTGCCACAATTCGATCATTCTTCTGACTATAAATACCTGGTTAATAGTACATCAACCAAGACGAAATCCGGTATGTGCATCAGAGGTTGCCCCTTCGCAATGCTTCTTAGGTCAATTCATGATGATCCGCTCTAAGACCTCGTACATTGAATGCAGAAAATATATTTTTTGATAGTTCTTGGGTTCCGTGACGAGTAATTTCTTGTGGAAGAGAATGATGATAGCGTGCTCCACCAATCATGTATCTTTTCATCATCCATGACCTTTATCATTTCAGGAATCCCAAAAGGAGGCAGAGACTCCATCATTTCTGCTCTAATTCCATCGTCTCGGCCAGATTTTTGTTCTTCACTTTTTGGATACAAACCGGAACCTCCGATTCCCTGACTACACTGTACGTCATTGTTCATGCTTGTCTTCAACGACTGATGACGCTTGTCGGTTCAGCAAGGTTGCTTGTCAGTTTTGTCCTCAGACGGTTCTTCCTGCTCAGATTTTCCAGTAGTGCGCTCAACACATACCGAATTGAACGTCGACTTTGTCCCGCAGATGCAAAAGCGAACTTCTTCCTAGGCATTAAAACCTGGATCGTTTCCTTTGCAACGTCCTGAATACGACTGTTGAGAGAATCGGCGTCGTTAGACTTCTTCTCGGTCCCTACTCCACACCTATTGAAGAAATTTCTTTCTGCATTCTTCGTCCTTCATACCTGCCATTTCTATCTTCGGTTGATGTTGAGCTCCCAATACCTTTTCCTAAACTGCATGATAAAGCTGAGAAGAACTGTTGCTGGTCAAAATCGAATGCGACATTCCAGCCAGCTCTAGAGTTTTGAACGTCTGACTGAGGAATGTTCTTTTCTAGAACGTAGTCAAGCTATTGTTCAAGAGTTGTCATATTCCGCTGGCGCTGGTCTTTTGGCGTTAAAGGGGTTTCCAAGTAACCTGGTGTCGGATTCCTCTTAAAAGTGGAAGCAAAGATTAGATTCTTCTGCTCACAAAGTCCTACCAGACGAGTACCAGATTTCCTACGTTTGCTTCGCGGAGTAGTACCATTTTCGAGCACAACAAACTGCTGAGATTTGTCTTTGCGTTTGCATTAATTTCGATGGTAATCATCTGCTGGCATCTAAGGAATGAGCTCTGATCACATCCTTCATGCACTTTAGGCAGGTTAGCTATATAATAATTATATGATAATAGAGCCTTGTTCATTGCTGCCACTTCAAACAAATTGTCAACGTCATTAACATTCGTAGTTACCTTCTAGTTTTAAACCACTTTTAAACTAACTCGATAACGTTTTGCAGAAAAAAAAGGCTTATGAATCACCAACTAGCAGAAATATCATCTAGGATACTGTCGCACTCCAGTTTTTCATTCTTCAGGTTGCTGGCTGTTTCTCGTTCGCAGATTGTGCTGGCTATAATGACCCTTAACTAGATATGAAAAATTATCATTAGCTTATGGGTTTTCAAAGCAAAGCTCCAAAAATAGCATTTCGTTTGCAACAAACTTACTCATATTGCATAAATTGATCAGTTAATCTTCTTTGAATAGACCTATATGCTTATGCAACAATGATAGCTTGAAAAGATTACACAAGACCACTTAATATAAGTACCAATTTTAATACTATTTAATATAATATAAATATATACATTTAATATAGCAACCAAATGACATTATGTGTATGAAAACAAAGATGTGTTCGCACTTTAAGTTTCACGACCATTTCTCTAGTGAAAGTGAGTAGACAGTTCTCGGCCGTTCACAATTTGCTGGACTTACGGTCACCGCTCAAAATTTGGTACCGTTTCATTTTCGTTGGATTTGTGGGCTTGGGTCAAATAGCATGGCATGAGTCATAGTTGCATTGATGTTGTACTGCACTGATTCAAAATGAGCGAATTCGATTATGTTCCTATGTCAGGAGAAAGTGTAAGGTGAATGAGGAGTGTGTGGAATTCTCTCTTCCTTGATATTTCCTCTCTTTCCAGTGTTAGTAAGTGGATTACCGCAACTGGGCCGCAAGTGTTTCATTTCTTTTCAAAATTACTAGTTGATTAAATATCATTTATTATTGTCACTATTTATTAATTTTGGAATTTTTCAGATGACCGTTGAACACAGAAGACGGCAGAAGGTGGCTTTGCCCTGAGATGAGATCATCCTGCATGCTTTTCATGGCCAAATAATGATGACTCTTGTAACATCAAAAGTGGATGAATGGACCATTAAATGTTTCACATATTGGGAAAGGAAAAGGGGACTAACGAAAACGATTCCACAAAAAAGGAGAAATAAATTTATGCCATATAGGCCAATGATTGTACAGCCTGGAAGCTCCGCTCCAGAAGTGCTGCAACTGATCAGGATACTTTTTCTCTTCATCTTGTTTTCTTTTAATCACTGATTGATTTCGTGTGCGATGCTGCAGATGCCATCCCACCAATAGGACTGAATTCATAGAAGCAATTCTGTCCCTGCAATTATCGCAACGATCCTTGAAAAGAAAAAGATTGATCAAGTTCTGAAAAATTGTATTATTTGATGCCATCTATATTGGGTCATTCCATAACTGATGCAACTTTCCCTAGAAGGAAAGGAAGATTCTTCTTCGTGAACAATAAAATTTAGGAAGAACAACACTGGAAGTATAAGACGAAGATGGGTAAGTGTTCTAGGAAATGAATACTTTGTATTTGAAACCTCTTGCTTGAACTAGTAAAAAAAGAGGTTCAGGACATCGGATTATCTGGGAAGTGAAATAATTTAGTTTGTAACCCAAGCTGAGCAAGAGCAAGTAGAATGTAGCGCGTACCGGCGTATAACACGTGAACAACATCAACATCCTGCCTGCCCTTCTGAGGTAGTCACAGAAAACCGTCTTCGCTTCTTTGGTCACGTCACGAGAAGATCATCAGATCATCTTGTTCAGGTTGTTCTGAGGATGTTCCCTTTCCAGAGTCAAACTGGAAAAGGGCTCCTGGGCGTAAAGAAAGTTCTGTACGGGGGCTGAGACAGGATGGGCTCGGATATGTCCAAGGACGACACACCCAGGCGAAGATGCGGATAGCTGTGTTAGGTCGTAATACCCCGCCCGCCGATTAAGTCAAGTAAGTCAAATTAGAACAAGATCCATTTCAAAGACGAGAGAGCTAGCAGAGAAGCTCAATACCTCGGAATCACAATAAGTCATCATCGCAATAAATGTACAAAGAATAGAACTGAAGTTATTCATGACTCACTCCAATCGTTACACATTAATAGGTTCATCGGATTTCATGAAGGTGTAGTGAATAAGACCGGCAGAAGATCACCAATCATTAACTATGATCTTTTTCCATGGTACGTTTGGAAAATCCATTAAAGCTTCCTTTATGTCAAGTCATTGAGATAGTCGTACGATATCCAATTTTCATTATATATTACAAACCTAGAGATAAATTACTCTTTTCCCGAATAAAAAAGAGAACGCAGTACTCCAGAGTGAGGATTTTCAGTCTGCACACTGTGGAACCCGCATGCTTAATTTTTCCACTTTTCCAGTTTATTTTGAGTCCGAAACGATCGTTAAATGATTTATGGTTAGTTCTTGCGCGACTTCTCTTGCACTTTTAAGTGGACCAGCTTCAATTGCGATCAATCAGCTGCTCTCACCAAGTCAGTGTCATCTTCAAATAGCCGTCGACCCTGCTTCTCATCTCTAAAACTCATTCTCTTTAGAGTGCTTTGAACATCGGCTGTGTTACGCGTATATTGGCGGCTCTAAACTGCGACGTTGATATAAGAAGCCAGATATTTCCTTTGCTCATTTTGAACTCACATAAAAAGTTAGCCTGAATTCGCTCTTTCTCCAGTACTACTTCTCCAGCGTGCGTGTGTGGCGCAATCGGCAAGAGGTTCAGCTGCGAATACACGCTTGATGCTTCGAAACTGTATTACGCCAACTTTCATCGCTTCAGGGAATGAAAACTGGATAGTAGAAAAATAGGTGCCAGACTAGATTAAGAGGTGAGGCACTGTATTCATAGATCACAAATTGATATTAATAATTGATACTGGATTGATTGGGACCAGACAATTTATCTGTATAGCCATCTTTACTTTATCGTTCACTTCTACAGTGTGAGAAAAAACTTAAAAAAGTAGCAAATAAATATTTTGTTTCTGGAAAATAGGATGAGAAATGTCAATTAATATCACCTAAAACATCCCACATTAACTTACGTGTAGCGAATGGGGTCCTTTCTGATGTTTAACTATCACACACTACCAACAAGGATTTAACACCTCGTTGAAAACTATCGTAGCGAAAATTCGGAGCATCGCCTGCAATCCATGAATCATAGGCATCAAGATACCAGATCGAGATATCAAGATAGATAGGATACGAGACTATTCTTCACGTTCATACTATCGAAGAAAACAAAAATCGAATAAATGTTGACATGACAAAGCGATCCCTAACATTCGTTGATTTTGGGGCCAGCAGCACCAAGGAAACGAACGGGTGAAACGATTGTAGTACGAATAAGTGCACAACAGTAATGTCGAGAATTTTCGAGAAGAGTGATTTACTTAAGTTAAACAGAGGAGGACTGCTGTGGAGTAACGCGGTCATTCACGCTTTTATTGATCGCTTCCTTGCGCATCTCTGAGGTGATCTTGCTACTCATCTTTGGCTACATCTTGCGTACAATCCAGAGGTCCATGTCTGCTGTTCAATGTTCTACGCAACGTTACATCTCCCTTGACTGCCTATCAACTCTAATGTTCTCCAGTCTTCTTTGCCAAATTTTTGTTCGACGTTTACATGGCTTTCTTTAGTTAGATTCCAAACATCTTCAATGCTTTTTGGACAAGGCCATCTGACGATCTCTTCCTTATGCAACCAAAGAACTCGGTTTCCTGTCTCTTTCTTAAAGTCCCCATGAACCTGAGGTGGTGCGGATTTCAGGTGGAGAGTTCCTAGGGTCTTAGATAATTCCTAGGGTCGTAGATTATGGAGAGCAGGGTGATTCGGTCCAGTTCTTCCTAATTGCCATAGAAAACGGCCAGGAAGATGGGGCGCATGCACAAGGCTGGTGCGCTCCAATCGAACTCGTCGTAGAAAATAGCGCGCCGGAACGCTCGAAGTCGTATCTTCCGGGCCGTTTCGTACGGCAATTAGAAAGGAAATAGACGGGATCACCCTTCTCTTCATAATTTACGACTCGGTATACACATAACCCACCTGAGACCCGCACTACCCCAAATTCGTGGTATGCTGCCTTTAATGCCCAGAACAAGATGTTGATGCCTAGCATGTGCAGTCTGCCCGTACCTAGTCAATTATGCGTGAAGTTCTTCATTTTTCCTATTGCATATCGGTGACCATTGAGGTTACTCTACGGTGGTCTGCTATCGGACTTATTACCTACTGCTCAGTGAAATCCAGTAAACTGCTATCACTGCAGCTAGTACGTCGAACGAATAGATGAAATTCATCGAACGCCGAATGTAGCATCTGTTATGGCATTGACCTCACATCAGGGAAGAAGGTAGTCATCGACATCTTCTCTCTCAATACCTATCAAGGGTGTAGTTGTGGAAAGTGGAGGCTGAACTATGTACAGAATCCGGTAGCGGAATTCGAATCCGACAATCACAGGAACTGCACTCAAAATTAGTATTGACATTAGTGTTTTTGTATCATATAGATGTTTAGTAGCAATAAATTTCAGTTTTAACCTATTCTAATTTAATTCTGATAGTTTTTAATAGCTTTTTAAACAATATGTAATGAAACCATGACCAACTGATGATCGATATGTGTAATTGCAGTGATGAATAAACCTCATATGTGTAATTGTTTTATCTAGCACAATTGAAAACAATTGTTTTGACCTCAACTTTTGATTTTTTTCAAACGCACATGTCGATCTACGGTATAAGTTAGTTTGCGTATCCAAATACTATGAATATTCGTATAACGATTGTAAATAAAAGAATGTAAAGCGTGTTATCAATGTAAATTATGGCACCAAAGGTCAAAAATTGTCATTTTAACAGTTTTAGGCAAACATTTACCACATTCATACAATTATTACGCAAACACATTAAGGTTATCGCAAAACCATTTCATTCGCAATATTTATTCTTCACCTCTTCTGGCTAAAAACTGAAATGCTCTGCTTTTTATTTCCAACAAGTCTTTGAGTTATTTTTATTGTATTTTTATTGTTGTTTTTATTTCCAACAGTCTTTGAGTTATTCCTTTCCTTGAGTAATTCATATCTATCAGCAAATTGTCCATCGAAAATTACGCAGTGCTCCTAAATTGGGTATTTCAACTCCTGGTTCTCCGTCATACGTAAACTAAGGGGTTGCTGGTTCATGGAGTCCACCTTGAGTTGTACGGAATAAAAATGCCAGGTTTTTCAAGTATCCTCTTTAACATCGTTTCACATTTGTCGAGAACTCTTGTGTTCACTTTTACTTTCTACTAATTTACTTACGTCTAGTTTTACGCTAAGCCTTCTTTTCTTATTTCAGTCACATCGTTTAATGTCAGAACTGTTAGTAAATATAGTTCCTGATATTTACTTATAAACTAAACTTTATAATCTTTACTTGTGAAAATTTGGACAAGGAGGGGGAACTGCTTCATATTCGGAAAAGATAGTTTGATGGAAAAGTGATGTCGGTGAGGATTTACCTCCTTCGCATAAGGTTAGGGTTTTCCATTGATCTTGTGGATTGGGGAATTCCCGTGATTCTTTTTTTCGTAAAAAGAAGAGGGTAGTGGAGAGCTTGTTTTGCAATGATTGCATTATAGTTGGATAAATAAAGGTATAAAGTGTCTGGCGTTAATCAATCCACGTAGAATGCGTTACCACGTTCACTTCAACTCAGAATTGTTAAACGTTTACGAACGTGTAACTGGCACGCACACTACACAGTGACTTGAAGGGCCCAACCGACGAAGTCAGTGCTCAAGTCAGTGCTTTTACCCTTCCAGACAAAGATGATACTCATTTATCGACCCCGGAGGTACGAAATACTTGGTTGGCACTGGAGGGATTCGAACCTCCGAACGATCGTACAGACAACGGAACCTCTTACCGTCTACGCTACACCCGCCCTCATTATAACTAAAGTGGACAATTTTTTCCAACATTAGCAGAGCTACACAATATAAATGATCGCTTGTATAGTACGGAGACGTAAGGTAGTACGTAAGCTGGAACAGTAATGTATACCTTCTACTACGTTTCTAAATCTGCAACTCTCCTGTGGATAGTTTAGATTAAAGTTAGTTGTGTTCTTAGGCAATTCCTGACCAGATCAATCCGCAGATTTAGAAAAGTAGTAGAAAAGTGGAGATGTGGAAGGTACACATGTGTTTTTGAGGTTTTATGCATGGATTTGTTTGAAACCCTGTCAAAAAATGGACTTCCCCTAACTCAGCATAACAGCATAATTATGCGAAGGATACAGCAATCAGTGCAATGGTATTAAAAAAACAATTGTGCAACGGGTTAAGACTACGGCATGGTCGGAAATTTACACTGCCATATGTGTCTTCGAGGTGTATCGTGGGAAAGATCATGTCTTCTTTTGTTCCACCTGGTTGAAGCGAATTTTCTCGTCACTTCCTTCAAACCGCCATGTAACTTTGTTACTCCTCAAAAATAAATGGAGTTTCATTCTTCCGATGAGCGCGTGAAAAAGCACATTAGCGGAAAGGCAAGTATCCCTTGGATCACCTGTCCATCCGTTGTTCGACTTTTTACTCAAGCGAGTCTAACACTTTATTTCATTGAGGAAATCAAAATCAAACTGACGAACAAAACGAAATGTTTGCGAAGGAGGAAAGAAATCCCAGGAGAAGTGTTTTCATGGTAAAATCACACCCAAACACTTGGGTGGATAAATCAACTGGGTTAATTTGTAATCGATACACATGTACTACGGATCGATAAACCACTAAGACCTTTTCCCTTGTAATTCGGTAACTGAGAACTAACACAAATTTGTGACTCGATCTACTAATGCGAAGCAAGAGGTAGGGTTGGTCAGTTGGGTTTTCAACGCAGAATTATAAGACGAGAGAGAAAAATGAACCTCTAAAAGCAATTTCTTACCTTTAGAAAAACACTTTCCATTTCCCCCACCCATTTTCGTTCTGGTCGCAAGTATTTAGCGCCAAAAGCTCAAAGATGATTTCCAGATTTTTCTAGGATTGATTGATAGAAGAAATGATTAACTTAGAACTTCATATTTCACTCTTTTCAAACGAACGTCCGATGCTGTACAATACTGTGTAAGAGTTCGATGTCTGATTTATTCTGCTCTTTAAGTACAACAAATGCAATGGTTCCCCAGAATAGGAATCGATTTAGTGAAGGACTGCGAATCTTTACATTTGTATGACTAAGTCGTATCCATAACCAAGAATAAAACGCTACGATTAGATAGAAAAAAACTTATTGAACAAACAAACGTTTGCAAGCGTTGGACATTTCAATGGATTTCGACTTCGTGTTGCTCCACTCATCTCAATATTGTTTGCATCCACAACTTCTTTTTGTTTTACTATTGTTTTCCAAATATCACTCTCTTTGAGTTCTAAAAGTTCCTACAGTCAGCATACCACGAGTCTAACGTGCTGAGGAAATCCGCGGGGAAAGCTAGAGAGGTTGTAGATCGCGGGATACAGGGTGGTTCCGTTCATCTCTCTCTAATCGTCGAAAAAAAACAGTGTGAGAAGCGTTTTAGTTCCTACGAGGAACGTTAGCACACGCTACTTCTATGTACACGTTCCGGTCCCTTCAGCACCCTATTCATTGGTTTCACTTGAGAAAGCTGCTGAAGAGACTCCCATTAACCCTCGACAACTCGCATTTGTATGCAGCGCGTGCGCAAAAGTGGCGCATTGCAAGTGAAATCGTCGTACAAAACTGCGTCTTTCACGCCGGTTTTTAAGGTGATCTGGAAAAGGAGATAGGAACCAGGCTGGCTTCCACAATCTACCATCCGAACTCTGAGCGTTCGCAGTGGGTTCAACACCACTTCAGATTTGTGGTATGTTGCCGTTAATGCAGAAGTAGGAGTTGTAATTCATTATTCTTCCCTTCATTCCCCTTTTAAAAAATGTATTGTGACCGATTTATTTACTGCACGCCTACTCACAGCAATAAAAGCGGGGATGGAGGTCGCTGCATCACCGTCGTGATATCTTAACAATCGCGAGGACCGTTTTTCCTCTTTAAGAGCGTCGTCGTCGTTGCGGCACAAAAACAGGAGGAAGACAGCAGTACTTGATATTGAAATGTGTATTTACATTTGAGAGAGAAAGGATAAATTTACTGAGAGAATGCAGTAAGAAGAAATTCGAATAGGGGTTTAAGTTTAAGAGAATTAAATATTCGAATGTTCAATTCTCTTAAACTCACAAGCCGAGGTTGTTTATGTTTAAGCTTTTATGTTGGTTAAGCACTTCTCGTGCTTATTACGTTCATACTTCGTACAAAAAAGGAGGGAAAAGTGCGCTGGTCATTTCCTTTGAAGATGCACCTATGCGTTCGACCTCAATTCAGAATCGTTTGCGGTTTATGAACGTGTGTCAGTGTTTTTATCCTCACAGACAAGTCTGACACAAAAATACCTGGGAAGTGAGAGGATTTGTTGGTTCCGGGACGGTTTCGAGCCATTGGCCGTGCAGCAGCAGTCAATCGTCTGCACTAGTTCGCACTTTGCTGAAGATTTTATTCCAGATTGCTAACATTATGTTACTGTCCTCTCGACATCCAGCACATTCCTAGACGGCATCAGGGTTCCTATTTCACTTACGCATGGTCGCACAACCTGCATTTCGATGCTAATCGCATTTTCGGATCAAGTTCCAGAGATCGCCTTCATCAGTTTCATTCAAGTGTTAGGTGATCGCTCTCACCAGATACAACGCACTTTTACTACGTGTTTACATTTCTTCTTCTCAAAATTATATGGACCTCCATAGAAATTCCTCATTGATTACTGCTTTTCTGAATGAGATTCTGATTTTTGCAACATTTGATACATGACAAGTGTCGCCGAAATGAATTTTCCTCTTCTTGTTCGCGCTTCAAACTTTCGAACAGCGCATCAGACCATCGTTTTGTAGTAATATCGAATAATCAATGGTCGAAATAATAAAACTGTTGTAATATTGTTTTGTAATATCGAAATTTGCAAAATCTCTGTCTCCTGAGCTATAAGAATAACGTAGAAGACCCTTGCACTTTGTCACAGTAATAGAATTCACACAAAAGTTTGGGCATGCAAACAAAAACAGCCGTCATTTTTTTATGGGATTCTAGTGAATGACAGTGATAAGGAGGAAAAGGAGGAGGAATGCGTAGGAATGATTCTGGACATACATGGTGAAGTGAGCAACGTCGAACATTTCGAGAGGTAATATACGACATCTGATCATTTCCTCATGGTATAACTGCTACCGTCTTACGATTTCGACTTTCTATCATAACTAGGCGTCTCATATCTATCTCTAGGTTTGTTCTTCCTTGGCGAAATAAACAATAAAAGTGTAAAATATTTTTTTTTGTTATTCTAACGACGTTTTGGTGAGACATTATTATTGGCCTGATGTTTTCACAACTTCATCTTTATTAAAGGTCTAAAAATGGTTCGAGTTCTTTGATGCTATGGATATCCGCTCAAATCCTTCCTCTCTCCTTTCCGAACTTCGATATCGTTCTAAGTACAGTAAGCAACAACTCTAAAAGGAAATGACACTGACTAATCTACCCAGACTGGTGAATAACGTTAAAGGCATCATCCCACGAATCTGAGGCGGTACGGATTTCAGGTGGAGTATTCGTATATTAAGATTATAGATTATTATAGAGATCGTAGATTAAGGAGAAGGGGTGATTCCGTCCATTTCTTCCTAATTGCCGTAAAAAACCGCCCGGAAGATACTGCTTCGGGCGTTCCGGCGCACTATTTTCTACAACGAGTTCGATTGGAGTGCGCCAGCTGTGTGCGGCGAAGCATCTTCCGGACCGTTTTTTACGCCAGTTAGCAAGAAATGGACAGAATCATCTACCTCTCCATAATCTACGATTCCATTTACGAATACTCCACCTAAAATCCGTACCACTTCAGATTCGTGGGATGATGCCTTTAAGGAACTGCATGTGGAACAGTCGGCAGTCTTATAGCTCACGGACTGTTACGAACGCCATGAAGTCATTGGTAAATTATAAGTACTCATTTCTCTTATTCATGTATGGATTCCTGCCGGAAATCCAGAATGCTTCCAATGAATTCCTAGCAGATATTTCCTTTTCGTGGGCGAATAAGCATAGCGTGTACGTTGCTTATCATTCCAATCGCAATGCGCCCACATGTTCACTTCATTTCGAAATCATTCGAAGTTCGATTCGAAGATTCGAAGTCAGCTTATGCAGTGACTTGCGGAGAATAGTCGATGTGTCAAGTCAGTGTGTTTATCCTCCTAAGGAAGTCTAGTATCAATTTATCGACCCCGACGTGATAGAAGGCTACGTTAGCCTACGACGGTTTCGAACCATCGACGTGCAGTGGCAGCCGAACCTGTTACCAGCAGCGCTATTTCACCCCTTTGACGGAATGAACGTAGTCTTCTTTGTCCTGTCCTAGAGTAACAAAAAGTTCTATCATCCGTAATAAGTTGCATCGTCGGGGAAACGGGAACACACGAGACTGTTTCACACATCTTTTTTAAGATTACAAATAAGAATTGAGTCTAGTCCCACTTGCACTTGTAAACTGCATCTCTCTCATTACCTATTGATCCCAGGAGATCCCAGCATAGTCAATTTTGCGATACGTTGCCTAGAAACAGACATCAACCAAGATCCAGTGCAGTAATCGGTTGCAGGGTGGTCTTGAAATGTCTCACGCCTATATGAACTGTGTTTGATTCGACTGAAACTGAAAAAAGAATAAAACTATGACATAATCGCTATTCTACCCGATTAGAAATATGAAGTCAACAGAACACCAACGCAGTCGCCTGCGAAAAAAAGAGACCAAATTTCGAAGTGCTAAAGGAATTTCACCGAGAAATTTATGAGATTATGAAGTGGTTCAGAATCAATGCGTCAATGTTTGTGAATGTTGTATTGAGGAGAACTTCGGTATTCTCATAAGAAAAACCCAAAAGAGTTCCATTCTCCTGCACACCTGCAGGAATTTCCACGTGAAATTCAACGTACCTTTGCAACCACCAAAACTGACTACGCCTTGATATGTAAACGAGCTGTATGACTTTGAAAAAAAGAATTATGACCTCAAAAAAGTTTATTGGTAAAGATAAGGGCTCATTCCACCCACATATCGGGCAAAAGTGTATTGAACGAGGTTAGAGAAAAATTATATTACGTAGAAAGCTGGGAAGCATCTGATATGCTCATCAAATGTTCTCGTCCTAAACATGGAAGACGCAGAGTGTCCTTTCCGCATCTTTCCTTTCCGAAATTATTTCTTCTGTATTCACGCTTTTCATTTCATTATTTTCCACCTTCTAAATCTCTATGAAATCCACCGTCGTCGTGATAAGGGTTAGCAAACTTTTCTTACTTTTTTATTCGGTTCTAGTTTCTGTTTAGAGTTCAAAATATAATGAAATATGTTCTACACAGAAATTCTGGAAATTTCTTGTAAAGCCTGTGAATGCGGAAATTTTGTCGCTGATTGCAGGACGGGGCTGAGGTTGAATGACTTTGAACAGGTTCTCCGTTCATGTACGCACGTAGAAAGTGGAGGCGGTCATGTTCGAAAAAAACAAATTAATTGGATCGAGTTTTGCATCGTAAGTAAGATAAGGTTCCTATTAGACTCACTTTCTCTTGTTTTACTAAAGGGGTTTTGGTGAAACTTTATTAATGGCCTAACTTTTCGACAACCACGTCTTCATCAAAGGTACCTTCATCGACCACCGTGCGCTTACAGATTCTCACCAATGGCACCGTCGAAACGTTTAGTTCTGCAATAAAGTTTCACCAAAACCTTATTGGCACTACAAGTAAACATAAATCTGTTTCACAATTTTCTAAGATACTTTAAAGAAGGGAGGACTTGAAGACTGTATAAAATGTGTTATTTTTCACATATCCTACATAGTTCTGTGTTCTATTCCTCGTTGTTGGTTTAATCATTTGTGATTTTTTATATTAATTTAGCTTTATCCTGTACTATGACCATCCTTCATTTACAGCCATCAGCTTCCAACTTTTTGCAGTCTTCAAGTACCAACATACCCAATCTTTGGGTTGGTGCTTGGTTTTTAGTGCTTTTTTTCTGCATGTTTTTTTCTCATTTTTCTTCTTCCCAAACGAAAAAAAAATTTAATTAACAGTTTCTTATAGAAAACAGATGTGATGTTTTGAATTAACGAGTCGCAGCGCCCTCTTATTCCTACCTGATGAAGAGATTTATGAGTGAAAATGAACTTTGGTGGCTGCACTACACTGTAATTTCGACTGAGCAGTTTCCAAACACGGTGATCTAATTAATGATGCCGTTTGTGGTGAATCGATCGATGAATCCAGAATATTGATGAGTACTTTCCATATTTTCACTTGAAATCGTAGCTTTTATCGCCACCATTCCAGAAATCACCCTCCGGACAAGTCTGGAATGGATTCTGGATTGGTGTCGAGCAAGTATGGAACGATAATAAAAGAAAAAAAATAAAAATAAACAAATAAAAATAAAAATGATGGCTTGACACATCGACATTTTAGGGCGGGCAAACGTTCGTAATCGTCAAGCGATTCTGAAATGAAGTCGAATGCATTTCCGCATCTCAGCGGAATGAATAACACCGGGCACTTTACTTTCTTTTCTTCTCTCCTTTTCCTATTTTTTTTCTTTCCTTCTCCGCTGGGAAAAAGGAACCGATAACAACTTTTCAACACCTTACATGGTTCTATTTCTATTTCCTCCCTACTTGAGCTCCTGAGTTCCGCAGGATTTCTGCATACTTCATGCTCTATCCATTATTTCCGACTGCCCAACTGCCACGACTCCTTAGACATTACAGTAGATTCGTTAAAATGATGAGATGGGAAAACAATAACACGAACTGAAATAAACATGTTTTACGTAGCGTATTCAAACAACAGAAGTCTTATCTCAAATAGTTCGGTGTTCTTTAATATTTACTAAATTTTCTTCTGCAAAAATTCCTGTCAACCAGAGACGGTAATAGATCAAAAGTGAAAATTGTAAATGTAGTAGGGTAGTAATAATGTTGCCATGTATATTTAGCACAAATTATTTTTTGATGATTGTTTATTATTTATTCACAACTTGTCATTTGCTCATAATCATACTCTTGAAAGTTTTTGGAGAAAACTAATCCAGAACTTAAAGAAATGAAGAGAATCGAAATCATCATGTTTCTAATCCTGATTACTTTCAAAGCAGCAGCAAGAATGGCTTGAACGGTTTGATCAGTTCAGGTTAGCTTAACGACGTCTATGTACGTGAAGACGTTTGATGAAGGCGGATAGAATCGAACAAATTGCTGAGCTGCTGGTCCCGCGGCGATTTTTTTGGAACGTTTGAGCACTGATCGCCTTAAATCCACAAATAATTCCCCCACATTACTTGCAAATTCTGATAAGTGATAGGTTTTTTTTTCGTCTAGATAACGAGATCAATTCAGGGTCTTTTGCATCGATTAACCTTCACCCTACCATTGCAAAAAAAAAATCATTATTTGGTCTTGTGACTGATGTGTGAGTATCCTTACTGTCTCTATACATTGAAAAATGTTACAATCACGATGTTTTTTTGTTGTTGTTGTCCATTTCTGCCTTCTTCGTCTCCAGTTAGATGGCTCCGCAATGGTAATAAACAATATTTTATGTGTTTTCTTTAATCACCGATGGACTGTAACGTCGGAAGAAAAACTGCACAGGCCGCGCACATCACCGATTCTTCTTGATCGAATTAGCAACTGAAATCGGGCACGTTTTTCCTCAGAATCGAGTTTATCGATTCTCGTCGCTCCACAGATCCGCAAAATTCGAAACTTTGTTCAGGAAGCTAATCATCGAGGAAAAATTATGCTTGAAATTTGCTCGAAACTCATGTGAAACGCTTCTGTTACACTCTTTCGAACAACTCGTTAACTTAGGCAATTTGATCAGTGATGTAACGCAGCTCTGGAACTCATTATTTCAAATTCATCACTAGACCTCATTCATTTTCTTTCATGGATGAAAACCATTAGTTTCTAATCATTTTTCTCTACGACCGATCGTTATTTCCTTACGATCCTCACCGTTCTGTGCTAGGCAAGGAGTACTGTCACTTGCAGAGGTTTTTTTTTCTTATCAAGTAATTTTTTTCCTTAGTCCTGACCAAGCGAGATCTGCCGAGCCTTTAAAATTTTCGATTATTCTACTTGGATAAGACTGGACTTTACAAATAAGTATAAAAACAGAAACAAATGTAGGATTCGCAATTTTTTGGCATCAAATGCTGAATTGCATTTTTATGTAAATCTTTTACCTCCTTGAACTTTTTTCTTTTTTTTTCGGTCTCTACATTAATGTGACACATGAGGAACTGATCATGCACGAAAATGTCCCGATAAGTCACGCTTAATTTAATGTTCGATTTTAAAATGCAGCACAGCACTCATCCGAAAATCTTTGACGAGAAGAGGCGAAAAAATCTTTAGTCGTTAGGATAAATATTGTAGAACCAATCTGAAGAGGAGAAGGGGACAAATTGGATGTCGGAGGGTCCCAGTTTTGACTGAAACCTTTTAATGATTGTTTTCGACCGTTTGAGTTATTCGGGGAGGTATTTTTCGATTCTTCAAAAGTCTCTTATTTATCTGTCCCTCCCCTCATGGAGAGTACGGCAACTACCGTAACTGCCAGCTGACTTTTACAGTGACTCTTGACTTTCGGTGGCTTTCGGCGATGAAATCATTCTCTTCATCTCATTTCCATAATACGGTTAGTCACGTTATTGATCGAAATTAAAACAATCAAAATGAAAGTTAAAATTCATCACCTGTGAAATGTGCGAAAGAAAAAGTGAGCCTTAGTCAACCCCATTTTTTCTTCGAACTTTGCACCTATTTACGCTCAGTTGACGATTTTTTCTGTGTTTGTTTAACTACTCGTTGCTCAGTAGTTTGATTTAAATATTTTCGGAGGCTACACGGAAAGTAAATTCTTCAAAAAAAATCCTGGGCATCATCTGACTTTTTCCATAAATCAAATGAACCCACACTTGCTGAAACTAATTTCGCCTGAACAAACATTAAAAACATTGGTACTGTCCTACAGCGCTACCAAGTAAACAAAATTCCAATGTACACAAACTGGGTGTTGCTCATCAAGTAATTTCGATTATCCGAGAAAACGCTAATGAAATGGAAAATTTGTAAAGAAAAGTCATTCTTCCTTGCTTATTTCGACCACAGAAAAATCGTATTTGCGGTTGGTATACGAACATTTTTGCATTGAAACTTGCAGATTTCTTCTTTATGTTGTCATGATCTACGGGATTGCTGCAAATTCGAAAACTTCGCCTAGACGCACCAATCATCCCCTGTAGCATCCCTGATTTTTTTGTTCCTATCACCACATGTGCCTTTGGCACTCTGTTAAATTAAAGGTAACGTATCAAGAAATTGATGTACTGCGGAAATCCCGGAGATAACGTAGAGTTTGGGATGTATATCACGAATATGAGCATGAACCCGCTTACTTGTCTCCAATTGTTTTAGAAAAACGAGTTTGGGAAACGGAATTTGTTCCTAAAAGGCAAGTGAGACGTGCTATGTTCGCGCACGCGTCGCATCCACGAGCGAGCGGTCAAAGATCAATGAGGTCTCCTCAGTAGTTCACTCACATAGAATCAATGAATAAGCCGTTGAGGGAACCGGACCGTGAACAAGGGAGGTGCATTCTAACGTACCTCGTAAAAACAAACGCCGTTCCATCGCCCTTTTTCGGACGATTAGGGAAATTGAGCGGTGACACGTTCATATTCGTAATCTACACCCCGAACATTGTGTTTTCCATTAGGTTTCCATACTGCGCCAATTTCTGGATGCGCTGCCTTTAACTTTGAAGTTCAAGTTTTTTTGTTGATCTTTTTGTATAACACCTTTCCTGGAATTCGTTTGAGGTCAATGAACAGAGAGCATGAATCCTAAAAAAAAGTACAAGAAAAGCATCACAAAAAATCACCATCGCATGCTGATAAAAATTATTAACGCACATCTTTTCTCTTTATTCTTCTTTGAATTCATCCGTGTTTCCGCTTTTTTCCGGGTGCCGGTCCACCTTTTTTTCGAATAATGTTCTTGTTTACATCATGCTGTAAAGCTGTTAGAAGGAATGGAATCTCCGTTTCCACCCTCATCACACTTTCAATGCGACGCCTGCGCGTTCTTCTGCTAAGCAATTTCAACTTTACGTTCTTCTCTTTCACCTGATGTTTTTAAACCACTAAAAAAGTTTTACTGGTTGAGTGCTGAGAAGAAACTGTCACATTCGATGGAGCGAGAGTGTTTCATGAGCCAAACGTCGTGCAATTCCGTTCAAGGACATTTGTTGTATTCGTGCTGAACGTATTTCACTAGCGATGGGTGTTTTTTTTTCGAATTCCTGTATTCCCTGGGATAGCTTCGCATTTTAGTAGTTGTATATACATATAATGGGAGTTGTAATTAATTTCCCCTGTAATAATTTTCAGTCGAGATTCAAATTTTCTTTTTTCTCCTCCCATTTTTTTTTGAACTATTGGTGTCTTCGCTCCTTTCAACAGTAGAATTCTGGAAAATTCCGATACTAATGGTCCATTGACCATTTTAAATTTGGCAGTGTATTATCTAGATAAGTGAACACGGTTGAAAACAACAATTGCTGCCTAAACGTATTTTACGTGAAGGTTTCGGTCACATCGAATGAAATTCGCACTGTTTCCTTCAACCTGTCTGTCTACCGTTAGCGAACCAAAAACCTCCATCCAACACTTGTGTCTCGTAAATTTGAATTCCGCGCCACCCATCGCCTCTATCTTTGAAATTCGCATCACACCAAAGTCGTGTTCCAGCCATATCAATCAATGGATATTGAATTTCTCGAAAATCGATTCACTACTGGTTTCTTCCAGGGGAACGTACCTACGTCCTTCCATGGATACAACTTCAATTAAGATTTTCTTTAACTATCCAACCGATTTAGAATTGAGTGCTCTCTAGAATTATGTTTTCTTTCAGAGTTCTTTTTTTTCTTCTCAAGTCTTTTTTTAGAAAGAAACCTCAATTATAATAGTTAAAGCATTTTTGTATGTAAAACATGTAAAATTACGAGTCATACACTTTGGCGACTACGGATCTCTGTTTTTAGCTGAGACCGTGGACGGGCGCTCATAATGTTAAAAAAAATCGGCTGTAAATATTGTTGTTTGCATGAGTAAGACATGCAATGATCCTATAAGCAAACTCCACAAAACTCACTTCCTCATCATCACAAAGTAAGTAAATTTCTTGTAGAAATGATGTAATCACTTTCATAATTTCGTGCATTGAAATTCTACTGGTTTCTTTACTGGAAAATTTATGCAGGGAAGAGAAAAACTTATTCCCTTTCAAGAAAAAAAAAGCTTTTTTTTCTACCTACATAGATCTCACTTTTTGCGGGTTGTAGCAGCTTTGAAGAATTACGGCTCCTTAGAGAATCATCTTGGACGAAGTGATACTGTGAAGTTTCTTAGATCCTTCCAGGACCTTTCTTTTCTCTCTTTTCTCTTTTTTCCGTCCAGGAATGCGTCAGAAACATTGAATCTGCATGTGTCGCATTACAATATTTTTGCTTGTACTTCGTGATAAGCACCGATCATGTCGATTTGGTGGAAAAAAAATAGCAAACGAGTTGGATCTCCAACCTCCAACTCCAGGACATTTTTGGTCTCGTTCTTCTGACCGACTCTTTCACGTTCTGTATCAAAATACATAATTTTAAAGAATATTTCACATTCTCTGCTCCTCGCTTGCCCGTCGCCGTTTTTTCATTTTTGTTTTCTGTTCAATTTCCAACACTAATGAGTTGACTCAATCCAGCAACGAAAATTCTCTGCGTAAATTTGCAGAAATTCGAGAGCTTTAGGAAACTTATGTGAAATATTCAAATCCTCACCAATTGGTTTCTGTCATCTACGAACCATAATGATAGACTATGAGCTGTCCTTCCTTGATTTTCCTAGTGTTAAGTAAATTCAGAGGGTGTGGCCCAGTGAACACTTGGACTTCTTTAACTTTCATGCCTGTCAAACGAATTTTTTGGAGTTTTTGTACGGAGACAGACGAGGAAAGGTTGTGTTTCGTGACTCATTCTGCTTTGTCATAGTTGTTGTTGAGTGATTCAGAAGGAGACGATATCTACGAGGAAAATGATGATGATCATGCTAATCATTTGCCTGTCATGTGCTAAAAAAATGATTATTCTGACTTTTCGTATTGACCTAGTCTTTTCTGGAAGCTATCTTTTCGAAGACGTTCGTGGAAAACTGAATGACTCGCACGAGTTTTCTTTTGTTTGCGAAAAATAGAATAAAATGTAAAAGAAACTGAAAAATAATTATGCTTAGCGTGATAAAATTCAAATTCAAGATTTTATTCCTGTCATTATTTGCTGCTCTGCGTAGGTTTGCAGAAAGAATCAAGAATCTTCAGAGATACATGTACTCAAACTCTCTGCGATTGGTTTCTTCATCTACAAGCGATAGTGATTGATTACGAACTATGTTGCCTTGATTTTTCTAGATTCTCTTATCTATTGTGTTCGATATTTTCTGGTCCTCTCGCATCTTGTCTTCTATTCCAGTGTGTACCTTCTCTCACTATTTTTTTTGTTCCTTCAAAAATCTTCTATATAAATCTATTTTATTAATTAGAATTATTCACAGAAAAGAAAGCTGTAGCGGTGATCTGCTATAGATCAATTATTTAGTTTATTCAATGGTTAGTTGCTCGCGAAGGTGCATCAGTTTCTTAAAATGTGTTAGTGAACTGAAATGATATTCAAGTACTAGAAAATGGCCAATATTCGTACGACTGTGAACCAGAATCAAATCCAAATAAAGAAGTACACGACGGTTTGTGAAAAAAACCAGAACTTTAGTGGAAATTTCACGTTTCATGAAATTTCACGTTAATGGTCATGTGATTCCCCATCATGTGAGAGTAGAACTGGAAAGTTGCTAGAAAAACCTTCCATTAAAAAAAAGTTACTCTTCGGAAGTTACGGCTTTGTTTTTCATTTTTCTGAGGATACTTTCTTCTTTTACCTCTTTTTCCTTCTTCTTACCAGCTGACGTAGACGTGCGTAAGAAAATTTTGTTTCGACATTTACAACTATTAGTTTGCGAACTTTCGAGAACTATTTTTTTCTCCAAGATTTTGCTGAAATTTTCCAGAAGCTTTTGGATTTTTTAACGTATAAACGTAGGACAGCTAAAAGGCTAATTGATACTGGTTATAAAGCATGAGTATTGCGAACTCGAACACCGAGACGAAAAAATTTGTTTAAAAAACATACCCGTTTAAAAAATAAAAGTAGAAATAAAATATAATATAAAGTAGTAAAAAATAAAATATTAAATATTCAGAAACTAAAATATTCAGAAAAAAGAAAGAAACTATTCAGAAACTTGGTTTTCGATAGTGAAAAAGTAGAAGTTTTTTTTGTAAATTGATTTTTTCATAGTGTTTTCTGTTCTTCACCTTTTTCTCCTATTTCTGTCAACTCCTGTGCTGTTCATCCAAAATAAATTATCGGACCCGCGAATCAGCGCAGTCACTGACTTCTTACATTGTACTTTATTACATTAATGAGAGTAAACTTTTTTTTGTAAGAAGGAGGCTCTTCCTGAAGATAAAACGATAAAATTCGTCTGAAACCTCTTTGTAAACGGCCATCTATCGTAATAAGATTGATCTATCTTAATTGGGAAATTTTAAGTTTTGGGAAATTGCTTAAAATAATTCGTACAAGTCAGAATAACATCAAAATTGTGAACAACAGAAAAAAAACAAAGAAAAACCTAAAAATTCTCGAACATTTATGCTATCTTAGTAGCGTTACATAATGCTCCACATAATGCTAGAACTGCTGTTTGAAGATACTGATCTACTAATAATTATTTATTCGTTCACATACTGATTTATTTATCTATTTATTTATTTGTTGCGCACGGTAACGTGCCAAAAAGGATATGGTTGGAGCGAAAACAAAACAAATACAAAAACTACATAATAAAATGATTTTTTAAAAAACACTAACGATCTGGATCAGCTCTTTGTACGATTTCGGCCCATGTGATTTAGTGATTTATATTTTATATATTTTATATTATTTATTACTATCATTGTATATTATTATTGTTATTATCATGTTATTTATTAGTTTACATTTTATACTATATATTTATATTATACTTTATAGTCACTCTCTCAGCAACCTTTCACGGTTTCCTTGGACTATATTTTAACAGAAATAAAATATTCTCACCGTTTCCAATTGATTAATTTCTCAGTTCATTTTCTTTATTTTAACCTTCACGCCAATCTCACGTGACCAGTTTTTAAAAGACCTGAAGAGGATCCGCGAAGAAGGGAAGGGATTCCGTGTCTCAGCATTCCTGAGTCTGGAAGGATTCCAGACTCAGGAATTCATATACCTCAAAAGAAACCAAGAAATTTGTTACTATCTGATCTCTGCAATTCTGAAATCCGAAACATTCTTCTACTTTTTTCTTTTTTTCCATTTAACCAATAGAATGTGTTTTGACTTGTGTTCTTTTGGAGGAACTTTGTGTACTGTAGATTTGGGTGCGCAATAATTCTATGCGAGACAGGAATACGAATTATGGTCCTGGATGAGAATGTTGACGCATTCAATATTTTATGACCCTTCACATGCTGTTTTCGAACACCAAAAAGAACAAATTCTTAGACACTCCATGTTCAGTCAAACATTTACTGTATATGTCCATGATTCATTGTTCTCTTTAAATTCGAATCCTTCTGCACGTCTCGCATTTAGTTTTCTGAGTGTTTTCGTCGTCGAAGGATGTCCATATCCCCTTCTTGACATACATAATTCATTTCTTTTCTATCTTCTCAACATCATCATGATCTTTAGGTTCCTTCCATCAATTCGCTAGAAAATACAGCATTACGCGATTCATTTCTTACTTACTTAGATCAGTTAGTGTTGCGTAGAAATCACGATTTTATAATGGGAGCTCTCACAAGTATCCGAAAATCATACCGTAGTCTTTCTTATGCTTGATGACTCATACTATCCTAGTGCGCTTTAGACGAAACCTATTTAGCAAATAGCCTTCGAAAAAAGACTGAACCGTTCCTTCGCAACTAAAACGACCGTTTTCTAAGGTCGTACAAAGGTTCATGGAATACGTTTGTGATTAGTGCTCCATGACATCAGCTCTAGTACTTCCTTTTCTTTCCATTTTTTTAATCTTTTTATTATCCTTAGCAAAAAACGACACTAATTTGGTTACTGTTAAGCAAAAATGACACTAATTTAGTTACTGTTAATTTTTTCTGTCTCTGTTACATTAGAAGTTTGCCAAATGGGACCGCAACTTATTTCGTTTCTTTTCGTAATTTCATTTCGCAGCACATATAAATGAACGATGCCAGATTTCCTTCATTGGCTAATTTGCAATAGCCAATAGTCTCTTGCAATCAATAACAGTTTTGTTTGCCAATGTTCCTTGATTTTTTGTAAATCTAAACGCTCGAAGGTCTTCTCCGGAAATTCAGAGAAAAACAAATTTACTTAGAATTATTGACGGTTGCAGGACTGAAGAACAACTCTTGGCGATTTTATTCGAACTTAAAAAATAAAAGACATTGACAGGGCGTTAGAGCCATTTCTACTTCTACAACACTCTTCTTTTTTGGATTTTACAACTTCTTTTCTTAAAATAAAATAGAATCTAGCCAAGCTGAAAAAGCAGAGCTCTTTCGATATCATTTGTTTGTTTTTTTTTTCAATTTTAATCGAGATAAAGGCATTGAAGCTGATGTGGGTGCAGTGTGTGGAAAAATAGGAAATCTGCTCTCGAGGACCGAACAACTCCTGATCCCATGTCACTTGGTCCACGACAAATTGGGAGAAAAAATGCTGCGAGTCAATCAGTTATATCTTAGTTGTACCTCTTGTTGTGTCGTATCCTGATGTCGCTGTTCCAACTCTCGCTCATCAGGTTCTTTGATATCTCATATTGTTTTTTTTTTACTATATTTGTTTCTTTTACGAATTTCTATTAATTTTCTTCTGCTTCGTTTCATGTTTTCGACGTGCAGAACAAATCTGGCCAGGAGCTTCAGCGTTTTCAACACCATAAGTAAAGGCAAAAGGAGAGGGTGTTAAAAATGTCGCATTTCATTCGCTTGACATTAGATTCTAACAATTTGCAGAAAACAAAAATTGATTAGAAAATTAGTTTAAAGTATAAATTCAAAAGATTCAATTCAAAAAATCAGCATTTGAACCGCAAAATTTACTCTCAAAGATACCAAATGTTTTTCCAGTACTTTTTGTTTTGTTTTTCTTTTTAATTTTGATAAGAAAAACAACGGCGAACTATGTGTGCCTTAAACCAGTCCAAATTAAATGAACTATTATAAACATATGTCGTTGGTCAATTTACATAAACCAATAGCGTGTTTTCCTCTTTCTGTTGACCAATAGCACTTCTTTAAAAACTCCGCTCGATTTTTTTTGTCTTACTTTCGAATAGCTTTTTCTATGCATTTATGCGTGTAAGAAACATACAAATGTACCGTGATTTATTCCAGATCCGTTATTGCAAATGACGGTCTCGTATAACCTGGACGTTTCCTCTGTATCAACATTTTCTTTCATTCGGTTATTATTTCGATGGCGTGGTTCCATATGGAAATCGGTGCTATCAGAGCTTATTATGTGGGTGTGCGGATACTACATGGTTTTTTGCATGTATCGATACGTTATGGATAAGGACAGTCAAGGGTAAGGAATTCTCTCTTCAAATATTCCACAACTTATTTCCGGAGTAATTAAATAAATTTCTGGAGTAATTAAACGAATATTTTTTCCAGTACCTTTGAAAGAATCGCCGCGCATTGTGATAAGAAGCTCGACTATATCCCTCTAACATTTATGCTTGGTTTCTTTGTTACAGTTATAATCGATCGCTGGAGAAATATTTTCAACAATATGGGTTGGATTGAAAAGTAAGTGACATTAGTGACCCAGTATATTTTCGGATCCAGAAAACAGAGAAAATAGTCTTTTTGGAGTTCCATTTGCATCAAATTCCCAACAAATTGTTCCTATTTTGGGGATTCTGGTGAACCTTTGCTGCAATCAGCGATGCGTAACTGTGATAGATGTGTAGATTTCCGGCAATAGTCCTGGAATATTTGTTAAAGGAGTGTCAAAAAAATCTTTGGAGCCATTCAACTCGTTACTTCATTGAATATCGACGTCATTTTCTAGAACAGCCATTACAATTATTTTACTCTTGCTCTTTTTAGCGTAGCCCTAACAATTTCAACGTTAATGAAAGGTGACGGTAAGGAAGTGGTTCTAATTCGTCGTACCATAGTTAGATATGTGGTACTTTCTCAGGTTAGTTGTAATCCCGAGGAGAAAAACACTTCAAATAGTCAAAATTTTTAAGATTTTGGTGTTTCGTGATATTTCCATGAAAGTGAGGCGACGATTTCCGAATTTGGAATCATTAGTTACAGCTGGTAGGTCTTATCTGGAACTTCTGCAATAGAAAGTCAGTTGAGCCTAGCCGAGCTAAGCCGACAAACCACACAAAACAGATCTTTTTTAAAGAGTTTTTTTGAAGGATTTCTCCACGAGGGCGAAAAGAACGACTTGGAGAAGATCAACATTGTGTATAACAAATATTGGGCACCGATCAACTGGGCACTTACACTCTGCTATCGAGCTCACAAAGATGGGCATCTTAGCGCTCCACCTTCTCTTAACACATGTATCAACGTAGGTTTTGTTTCTGTTCTCTTCGTAACTCTTGAACAAGCCAGACCAGCACTTGTAAAAGTGAAGAGATGCAGGGCTCGATTTTCACGCTTAGTAATAATCAGAGCTGTCAAAAGTTGATCTCCAAAGCCATCCAAAGTCAACACGACATGAAGTGCGGTGCAGTTACGTACGCGGCTGCGCTCGAAACGGCGAAGAATTTAGTGGACGTGGGACCGTCGCGAAGTGCGGCGATGATTGGTGCTACCAAAGGTCTCTTCGACCCTATTCGCTGCGCTCCACCGCAGCTCTGCGAGCGCAGCTGATTACGCAACTTCGCTGCGCTCCATTGCGTTTTGTCTCGACTGTACCATAAGAATTTAGATGCGATTATTTCGCATAGTCTCTACTTACTAAGGCTCGGGGAAGCACTCCTCTCTGTGGAAACACTGAGAAAAGCTATCAGTGATCGAGGACAATAGGATGAACGGGTGGTGAACATTGAAGGAAATATGCATTGATAGACCAGAGGCAGACAGATAGACAGGGGCTGCAGTTGCTAGCGAGTCAGGACGTCCACCCATTGTCCTCAAGCACTGATATGTAGCTATTCGTATGCCTTCTATATCGGCAAAATTCTGGCATTTTTGAAGCAGGAAAAAGGATAGCAGTAGCACGATAACGCTGTTTTTACCTAGAAAAAACTAATGAATATGAATCTGAATCTGAATATGAATAAAGCACGACAACTCCAAAGAATATTTTTAAAGTTGCGTAATTATTCCGGGTGGTGAACGATGAAAGAAATATGCATTCATAGTCAACACAAGGGCTGCAATTCCCAACGAGTTCATTTATCTTCAGTGGGTAGGTCGGTGTCGTGGATGTACGGATGCATGCATTTTCGCTGATATTTTTGTTCCACATATTGCTTACTAGATGGTTTCTACGCTAATGTGTTGTATTCACCTCTCTACATTTCCGCGTTCACACTTACAGTCATCTTTAAGATTTTCTTTCACAAAAATCTTTGTTAACGTAGTATGGTGCGGCACAGTACATTGGCTACGGTATTGCAGAGTACGTAGTTTGACTGCAAAGATGGCTGTAAGTGATTGCATGTAGAGTGTGCTGCTATGCAATGGAACGACGGTACATTGTTTACAACTCTCTGGAATGCCTATTATCCTCCAAGATACATTTATACTCAAGATATTTTTAAAAAATAACTTATATCAGGAAATAAAAACGTTTCGCACGAATCTCGCCCTTCTATGCAACTTTGATTGGGTGCCAGTACCGATTGCCTATCCACAGGTGAGTGAAATCGCATAATTTAGGAATGTCATCCAAAATCTCCCACATAGTTTCATAGTTTAATTTAATTTTAGGTGGTCTTCCTCGCCGTTCGTGTATACTTTCTGATATGTATGGTTTCACGCCAGTACATACTTGGGGATACTGCACCAAATAAAAGTGTGGTGAGGAATTCTTAATATTTCCATCCGCAAAAAATGTGCTGTCCTTTTATTTTATCCTCTACTGGGAAGGTGACAAGTATGGGCGGTTCTCGCAGTTCAACGGAGCAAGAAACCAACTACTAAAGTTGGGTTGCAGGTTCATAAACCCGTGTGCACCATTAAAATTATTTCCAGAGCAGTCCAGTCATTGCCTTTATCATCCCACAGGAATCTGGTCGATCCTCGAAGGGGTGAACGGTTTGACCGGCACAAGGACGGTTCCTAACCGTGTAGTCGCGACAACACTTTTAACCACTGCACTGCATCGGCTACACACAGACACACACAGACCGGGCTAAGGTTTTCTTAGCTAGTTAAGGAACGGACTCTCTGGAATCGGTTCAGCCAAAGAAATAAGTAAGAGGTGTACGTTGTTGATAATGGGTTGTTGCAACATTAGGGGATGTCTCAACGCGTTCAACTCTAAATTGTTCAAGATTTATAAACGCGTGTGCAACCTATAAGCGGCTTGCTAGAGTCAGCCGATGAATCATGTCGTATTTTTATCCTCTCGGGGTAGGTATAGTGCAACCGGTAAGACCTCCGCTGTGCCTGCATGATCGATTGATGGTTTGAGACCGCTCTAGTCCCACACAAGCCTTCCATCTCCATGGGGTCGATAAATTGGTACCAGACTTGTCTGTAAGGATAAAAACCCTGAATTGGTAGATCCGCTAGCACCCGTAAGTCACTGTGTAGGCTAAGCACGTGTTCGTAAACCTCGAACGATTCTGAATTGAAGTAAAGGCGATGGCGCATTCCAAGCAGATTGATTAACGGCAAGCACTTTATCCTTTATCCTCTACATAATCATACTATATAATAACGCCGTTATTCTGTCACGTGTATGTGAGTGTATATTACAGTCGGGTCAGAACGACATGAATCACGAGTGTAGTTGAGGTGCACTCGCGTACACGCTCGAAACGGCACGGTAGAAGCAGCAGTTGGAACCGAGAGGGGCCGTCACAAAGTGCAGGGATGGGTGGTGTCAGCAAAGGTTTCACCACGCTCCTAGCTGCTACGCTCCACCGAATATATATAGGGTCAAAACGGCATGAGTCAATTGCGTACGCGGCTTCTCTCGAGGCGGTGTGGTGGAGCGTACTGAGACCCATCAGTGCCACCACCCATCGCTGCAATTTGCGACGATCCCATCTCGGTTCCAACTACTGCCTCCACTGCACCGTTTCGAGCGCGTACGCAATCCTTATCTTTATCAGTACGATGGGTACGATGGTGATGTTCTTGTCAGTTCACGTAACCATTTTATTATGCGCTGTGGTGGAGAAAGGAAAGAAAACGCTCCGATCTATTTTACCGAATTGTTACGGTATCGAAGAAATATAGGTGTAAAATCAAGTTTAAATGCCCTTCAAACGTAGTACTAACGCATTTAATAATTTCATTATTACATCATTTCATTTAAATTCTTTCGAAAAGGGAACAAAAAAAGAAGGAAGTGTCGTTAGAAAAACTACGAAATTTACTTGACGAAAATGCCACTACATTTAATTTCTATCAGAGAATGTGGACGAATCAAGGCCTACAAGAAGTCTGATATCCGGCTTCAGCCGGACGTTCAGACTGGTAACAAATAATACCAATAAAATCAAACAAAAGCCTTAATCTCTGTGATTCCCCTGCATCACAGAAGGTACGATCATAAAATACTTACCTAACAATTACCAAAAACTCTCAAACTGTATGGAATATGCCCTATCACCGGGTATATTATGTATACTCCAAGAATGCCACGCAAATCCGATTTTTGACTTGCCTTGCCGAATCCTTCGGAAAATCGCTCTGATTTTTTCAGATCGACCTCTACGTTCCATTCATGACAATCCTACAATTCATATTTTTCATTGGGTGGATGAAGGTGGGTATTCTCATTTACGACCGCGATGAATGAGGATCAAATGGTTGTTGCGAAGAAAATTTCGTTCGTTTGGTTTAGGTCGCTGAAGCGTTGCTGAACCCTTTGGGCGAAGATGACGATGACTTCGAGTGCAATTTTCTTATAGACAAAAACATTGCTGTAAGAAGAAATTTCTACCGTAATCACTGAAAAAACAGAACTTGAGAGGAGTTGCAATTCAGACTGGTCTTTCAATTGTTGACGAAACTTACGACTACGCTCCGGAGTTGTTGCCGGATCGATTTATGGATCCGAACTATGAGCCGGTGTACTCAGAAGAGAGCCAAAAACACGGACATGATAATATTCTTGTGGGATCGGCTGAAGGCATTAAGTGGGTATTGCGAAATTTACAAAAAATCCATAGGTATACTTTTGTGAAACATACTTCATCACTTTTTCACTTTAACTTTTTCAAGAAACTTTTTCTTTACATCATCTTCATCGCTATGAAAAGAGAATCATGTTCTAGAATAGTTTTCAATCCATGCTTGGAACCTAGAAAAATTGATAGAACATATATTTATTATTTATTTTATTTTCATTTCCCCGAAAAGGTTGCAAATTACTTTAGAAATTGCCACAAAGGATTTCAAGTAAGTTCTTTTTATTTATTACTAATTTTACCATGTTTTTGTGTTTCAGATTAGCTGACTCGAATGAAAATGTAAAGATGGTCGCTGTCAACTTGAGAGCATCTCAGAACGATCTCCGCGGTTAGTTTGTGGCTCAGAACTGAAATGATCAGAGTATCTAAGAAACAACTGAGATGAAAACGCGTATCTTAAAATGAAAGAGATATGGTGGATAGAAACAATAGTAGTGCTCTACTTTTTTTAAGAAAAGAAATGTGAAAATTTTCGAATTTGGAAGTCAAGGGACTAAACGTCAGAGAAAAAAAAAGCGAATATATGAGTGAGCGAATGACATTGTTTCAATTACATTACTTTTAAAAAGGTTGCTTGAAAATAATCAAAAAAAATCTTTAAAAAATCAAAGTTCAAAATCTTCAGAAGGACCACATTTGTCCTAAATTTTCAACATCGAGTTTCAAGTTCACCAATTTCATTCAACTTTTTAAGGTAGAAAATATTTGGGACCAAAAAAGATGGTGAATCCTAGACAATGGATTTTTTTTTTCAAGGGAAATAAAAAACGTGATAGATCTGGTGATAGATCTTTTACTCGAACAAAGCCAATGACCATTAGCTATATGTCAACTTATCTATCCATGATCGTCATTGTTGGATACGTACAATTGAAATCTGTGACCTCAAAGGCATACCACGAATCTGGGGTGGTACGGATTTCCAACGGTGAAAAACTGTACGGTGTTCTAGATGGCAGAAACGGGTGGGATCTCGCTCATTTGTTCCTAGTTGCCGAAAAAAGCGGTCCGGAAGATGCGGCCCGTTCGCAAGATTGGCGCGCTCCAATCGAACTCGTCTTGCAGAACAACGTCCCGGAACTCTCGAAGTTCTACGGAAGCGCACCACGCTAGCGCACGCGCCGCATCTTCCGGGCCGCTTTTTTTGGCAATTAGGAAGAAATGTGCGATATCCCACCCGCTCCTACAATCTACGACCCCGCATAGTTTGTGGCCATTGGAAATCATAGCACCACAGATTCGTGGGGTGGTGCCTTAAAACTACGCACTACGTTGTTAGTTTTGTTTATTTCAGAAAACATCAGCGAACCACGTTCGCGCACGACCGCAGCAATGAAACGAAAATTCACTGATGCGCTTCGTCTTCGGCTGTGAGTAAATATCCGGACACGTTGCTGTTGTTACGGTTAAAAGAAACTACATATTTTGAGAAGAGTACTATAAACGATGATAATAAAAAAAAACACAAAAAAGTGTAATGAACGAATAGGCAATATGATGAAATAATACAATAGATAAGATATTAAAACTAAATAATAATAATAGTAATAATAATAATAACATCAATAATAATAATAGCAATAATTGTTATTATTATTATGAGTAATAATATTGAATATATATGGATATATTTAGATTTTGTATGAACCAAAAAAAAAAATAAATTGCAAGTGATGATCTAAATATGAATATATCTAGATTGATAAATTTAGATCCTTTATCATAATTTTCTTTCCTTTCAGTCCAGTACGATCTCAATCAGTGCAGCCTGTACGTCTTGGCGTCACCAAGCCTGTAGTGGTCGACACAAATCCCGAGAGACCGTACACAGCTTTCGATCTCTCGAATGGTAGCTAATTTTCAGAGGAATACTGTTGTCATTAACACTACCTATGTATAGCTGCAGTTCCGATCTTTGCGCATTTTCAGGATTTGCACCATCCACAGCCTTTTTTGCCGACAAAAAACTATCGAAAGTAGAAGAAGAACTTGACGGTCAACCATCAGATAAGAAGCTAATACCCAGCTACAGCATGAAAAGTACTGTAGAAAGTATTGACGAGACCGATGTGAGATGTTCACCTTGAAACAATGGGTTTTCACATAATCTAGAAAGCTAATAACCACATCTACGTAAAAAAAAGCTCGAGTGCAAAAAAAAAAATCCTTTTTTTTTCTTTTCTATAATCATAGGAAATTATGCATTCCATTCTCAGGTCCCCAAACTTCTCAAGGATGAGCTTGAAGGCAAACGTACATAACAAGGAACTGAATCCACACACACACACACACACACATCCGGCTGTCTACAACACTTCAATGGATTTCCACCCACTTGTACATAATCCCGATCAGTTCGATCTGAAGGACTGACACGTTGACCAAAATGATGGCCAAGAGGATTCCGTAGCTTACGGAAAAAAATTACGGAATTCCGCTTCGATTGGATCAGATACGCAGAGATGAAATTTCAACAAAAAAAAAGATATCCTCAAACCAATATTCCATTGTCAAATCCCCCTTTTTCTTGCCTCTGTATTCATTCGTTAGAACTAGTCTACTCATAAGGATACTTCCAGTGTATCAACGTAATGATCTTCAGATTTTCCTTGCAAGCATTGTTAGCAAGTTTAGCATTGTTCATTAATTTTGTTTTTTTGATTGTTTCTATTTTGAGTTTTTGAAGTTTCTGTGAACCTGTAATTTGCACACAAAGCGCAAATTCGGACCAGAACAATCTGACTTGTGATGCAATTGTGTACGTGGTGCGTGGCACCTCCGCCCAAATGCGCTCACCCCGACTCGTGAAAGGGTCCCACCACGGGCACAACCCCTCACTCAACTGCACCACACGATTTTGACGACGATTTTGACCTGACGGCTCGACTATGTGTCCTATATGTATGCAACTATTATCGGGTACTTTACTGGTGCCTTTCCTTTGTTATTTACATCGTACCTGTTGATGATAACATTGTTCTCCTTATCACTATTGTTTTCGTGTAATAGGTAATGAAATATCTGTCTTTTTTTTAACGAATGTCTGACATAAGCCGCTGTTTTTTTTTCCAACGATAACGTCATCAGGAAGGAAGCTGCGAAAACTCCCAAAAGCAAATTTGACGACCTTTACACTTCATTCTCAACAATTTCAAATCCATGAGAACGCAAAAGCTACATTTGTGTCCAATTGTATATTGATATTAGCTTACAACCACCTCCACAAAATAAAATATTAAGCAGTATAGTATGGTCAGAACGGCATGAAGCACGTACGCGGCTTCCCTCGAGGCGCTGCGGTGGAGCGTGGTGAAATCCTTGCTGGCACCACTCATCGCTGCGGTTTCCGACGGTCCCAAGTGCTGCCTCCACGGCACCGTTTCGAGCGCGTACGCAAATGCACCGCAGCTACACTCGTGATTCATGTCGATTTGACCCGACTATAGGAACATCGCCCGGTAACAAATAGACAAGTGATTGCTTAAGTAGACCGTATACAAATCACTCAACTGCCCTACATATCTCAAACAACTCTAAATAAATTTACGAACCATATAAACTTTTAATGAGTCACTGAAGTATGCGCTCGAGAAAGAACATAAAGGATAAAGCTTCTGGCGTTAATCAATCCGCTTGGGATGCGCCACTACGTCCACTTTAATTCAGAATTGTTTGAGGTTTACGAACGTGTAACTGGCCTGTAGAATTATTTGCGGGTGCTAGCCGATGTGTCAAGGCAGTGTTTTTATCCTCTCAGACAAGTCTGGGACCAATTTATCGACCCCGGAGGGATGAAGGGCATGGTGAGCATTACGGCGGATTCGAACCTCTGATCGATCGTGCAGACAGCAGAAACTCTTAACCTACTGCGCTACACCCGCCCCTATGGAAGATAAGCTATACGGAAAATGCAGCTCATAATGCGTCCATTGCGAATAGCTACATTTTTTTTTTAAATGTAAATGCTTATCTACATGGATTGTTCTTCTTTTTCAGGAACTTTCTCTTTTCTTCAAAGTAATAATAACTGGAGGAAAGGGCAAAGTCGCGTGGACATTTGCTCACGAACTGTATCGCTTTGGAATTGGAAGCAGGAATAAAAAAGAAGACAATCAGACAAGCGACGATGAACGTAGGAACAGGAGTTCGCAACTTTTTTGTGCACTTTCTTCATTCGTTTTCAGTTTCGAAACTTCCGAACTTCAATTTAGAACCTTCAGAAATCTCGACCGAACTCTACCTTTGCAGGATGCACTAGACGCTATAAAAATCCCGTTCATAAACTCCTCTGACCGTAGTAAAGTAAGATTTCTGGCATTGCAAAACATATCGACCACCTCTAGGTAATAATTTGTAATAAGTTGGCACTTTACTTCACAAAAAAAACCAGAACAGCAGTGTCATCTCATTCATATCCGTTGCCGCTTTTTTCATGTCTTTTCTCAGTTTTGCACACTGTTTTAGCACATAACTTGATCTTCTTGTTCTTGTTTCGGTGACTACTGATTGATACAGATCGTCGTTGACGAGGAACTTTTCAACCTGCGGACACGACGCATCGCAATGGACACTTCTTCTCTGCATCTTCTCCGAATACTTCCTCTGCCTCTGTCATTTGTCCTCCCTTAACCGAAGCGGACGCATCGCACTCAAACGGCTGAACATATTCAGTTCCGACTGACCGCCACCGGTTGCACGTTTGCGTATGTGTTCATGCGTACCGTGACAAAAACGCTCTCTTCACGACATGCATTTATCTGGAATTTTTAGTTGATGGTACACCAGTATTCCACTAAAATCGGATACCAGTAAGCAAGAAGAAGAAACTGTAGTATGGTCATGTCATCCAGAAACAGCGCAGTTGTTTAGTTACATATAGACAGACGTATAGCTGGGTCAGAATGACCTGAAGCTCGATGCAGTTGCGTAAGTGGCTACGCTCGAAGCGGTGCAATAGAGCGTAGCGGTAAGAAAGAGACCCTTGTTAACGTCACTCATCGCTGTAGTTCGCGATGGTCCCACCTCGATCCCAACCGCTAACTCTACTGCGTCGATTCGAAAGCAGCGAATTACGCAAATGCACCGGGTTTCATGTCGTTTTGACTGCACTATACTCAAGTTCATCTATTGTTTTGAGTAGATTAGTCTTTCCGACCCGATATAGGCACATTTCGATATGATGATAAGGTGGTGTTTAGTTCACTGGTGCTAGAACGTGAAGGTTATTTTTAACAGAGCACTCATATTTACATCATCCAGTTCCAAGTGGTAATTTCAAACATTGGAGAACCACGAAAAAAAAAAATTCTCAAAAAATAGCGATGGCAGTTGGATCTCTGCATGAATATTCCACAATTAAGATGTGTGTAAATCTCGATAACTTTTCACATCAAACAATGACAAATTATTACAGAAACAACGAATGGAAAAGAAAAACAAGAATAAAGTTAAAAGCCAAATACATATCACAGAAGTGCAAAACATCAATAACGGCGTTTTCTGTGAAAAGCACTCGAAACACTCGATTAGGAGAGATCTATAAATAAACATATTAACAACGATACGATTACTATGACAACAAACGGGAAGAGCGCAAAATAGGGACAATTGGGGAGGAAAGAGGTAAAAATACTTGTTTGGAATACTCATGCATACAATAATGAATAGAAGATAACTGTTAATAAGAAAACGAAGAATAAAATGGGAGCTGCTCAACTTTCGCACCCGGAGTTTCTTTTAACCAATATTATTAGACTTGTTACCATAAAACTGCCAAAAATCATAAATTTTCAGGGACGAATAGGAAAAGATCACTGGATTTCCACCAGATATATGACAGTATCATAATAACTATTAGAGAGGCTAACAAAAAATCGCTTAGTATTGCAGAAAACTATACCAGTTTAGCAGCCTGAAACTGAAAGAAAAAACAACAATCCAAATGTAACGATACGGCATATCGTGGAAGTGGTTTAAATAGCCAAGAAAAAGGAAAGAGAACATAAGAAACGCATAAACATAGAGAATGAAAACAAGCTAAAGAAATATGGAAGTTTATCCAAAAGAAAATAACATCTCTGCTGCGCAGATTCCTAGAAGAAAAAGGAGACCCTCTTCTCCTTTTTCAAGAACGCTATCTTGCAGTTTGAGCAGAGTTCGCACCAACACAGTAGCAGTGGTTCGAAATCTGTTCAAACAGTAAGACCCAAGAAAAAGATGCGCTTTTGACTGACTTGCGGTGGGAAAATCAACAAAGGTGGTAGATAGCAGTAGTACGTCCATACCTACTAGAATTTTTCCAGCGGAAGTTAACAGAATTTCTTCAAGAATTTGGAGGTCTTCAGTCGGTGAGATTTCTTCGAAGCTCGCTATTAATTCATGAATAGCAGAAAGAGATAAACTGACCAGCTATGCTTTATTACTCTTTTTCGGTGTCGTTTTCGTCTTCACCGCGTCTGTTTTCTTTCGCCTTTCCAGGTTGTCCATGTTCGCGCGGAGTACTGAGACATAAGCCAAATGGAATTTATTCACTTCCTTCGAAGTAACCTATAAAAGAGAGGGAATTTAAGAGTAGCCTAAATAAAGAGAAACCATATGAACGAATTTGAGGATTGTGCTTGTACTAACCACGGTACTGATGCGTTTTTTAGCAAGCTTAGCGCGAAATAGACATTTGTGACCATCTGCTGGCTGAGGATCAGCATCTTTTGGGAGTGCCTTGGTGCGTCCATCATCTAGAATACAAAATATCAACAAGCGTGGTGATAAACCAGAGAAAAAACTCAGATTGGGAACTATCGATTAATTGGAGCATTCCTCTCATTGTGTCACAAAATGTTGAAAATAGATACGGCAAGTTATTATTTATTAAATATTGAAGTTATTGAAAGAATTTGGAAGTAGCTCTTTCAATAAAAGAGCCATTGAGAAAACTCTACGAAGAAATATTCCCTGAAAAGTGTGCATGCTTCGGAAGAACTCACAGGGTTTCATGGTCACATAGACTGACTTAGCGCCTCCTAGCCTTGAATCCATATACATCTTCCCTAACTGGCTGAGAAACTCCTCATTAGTGAGAACAGTCATGATGTCGTCTGAAACAAATCTTACCACTATACATAATCTTACCATGGCAAAGTATGGATTCTGTGACATATAACCATAAAGGAAAGGGAGACAGAGATAATCGACAATGTTATATTGTTGACGGCTAGAAACGGAAAGAAATACGAAGTGAAAGTTCATCGGCAACGAATCTCACAAAGAAATGAAACTACGAAAAAGGAACACGCGGATATTTCTGTAAAACTGCGTGCGCTCACCTGAAGTCGTCCGGAAAATCGCTGCGTTCTGCTGCCGCGTGCGGAATTTTTTGTTGGATCTGTGCGGTGATTTCCTGTCACGCATTTTTCATTCGTTGAGAAATTCCAGTGTTTTTACGGTAGTATTCGACAAAATTCTCCTAATATTAGCTTCAGAAGGTTAGCTTGCAGTGGGTTGGTGGGTACGATAGTGTAGAGAGGAGATCACCTATGTCCGTGCTGTGTACTCGATTCTTTGAAAGCATTAAAATCCACATTTTCATTAAAAGCATTAAAATCGCAATTTGCTAACAGGTGTAATTCCTAGCTATTTTCTGATGTTCAGGAACTCCTGAGAACATAAATGCAGATGCGCACGGTATATGTCAAATAAACAACGCAAAAAGTAGAAAACTGAAGTGATTGACAGGGTGGTGCTGTCATCCTCTCACGATTCTTTTTTTTTTTCGAATTGATCCTTAGATCGGGAATGTAGCTTTGGGTTTGCTGTGGTGCATCATGGATGTTTTCATGCCTCCGTAACGTGCTACGTGCATCTCGTCACATCCGTTTCAACGTTGAATTTGATCCCACAAACAACCTCCAGGTGTTTTATCGATCATATGTGCCGGCGGGCAAATCCAGAAATTTCACTGCCGTTTTCAGAAAACTCCTAAATCCTGCTTCTATAAGCAAGTAGTCTTCTAAAGATTTAAAAATGGTCTCTTCTGACTATGTTTTTCAACTTTTTGAACTTTGTGTGTCCAAAATCCATTAGCTACGAATTCGAAATGTTTTTGCTGTTTACATTCTCCAAAATCAATGTTTATGTGCGGTTCTTTTTTTTCCATATCGAAACGCTCCGAAATTGCGCAACTTGATTTCGAAATTTCTCTGGATGAATTGGTTTCGTCCATCGTGTGCACGTCTCCGTATGTTTCTTTACAGCTTTTTTCCCGTTGCCACTTTGCATTCACTTACTCTGTACATTGGCTTTTGAAAGTCTAACAAATTTGTGAAATCGCCGCCGTGTCTTCTTGAAGTATTGATGAATTCAAATATGTATTACAAATCTCGTTTGAACATCGTTGTTGTGGAGTTGTTTTAAGGGAGCTCTAATATTATTCTTATGTATGTTATTTGTTTATTATTCATTCCATTTATGCATTAAAGGTAACCCCGTTAACATCCATCACTCCACTACACTAAATGAAATGAACTGACCCATGTAAGTTTCTGTTCCGGCTAAGTACCAGTCAGCACAAACCCGGTAATTTTCAGGTATCAGTTGAGTCCCATATCATTAAGACCGGATGTTCGGGCTAGCCGAAGTCAGCATGGTCCCTTCCAAAATAAAATATCGAAGTTGGTAGAGAAGGTTTGTATTTATATCTCTTTTCTTATATTCTGGCGCATCACTACAATCTCTCGGAAATGTTTATTCATCTTTTATTTTATGGAAACATAGAATGAGACAAATAAACATGTAATCGATAGGAACGAGCAGTACCTGCAATTGTACCATCGCCTTGGCGGTTGGCCAAGTGTGGTTTCTTATATTTATTGTATAGGACTCGCTATGTTAAAGTGTGTAGTAAAGTTTATCAGGTAGAAAATGTATGAAGGGAAGTTTAGGTCTCACAGAGGAACCTTGTATAGGCCAGTAAGAGCCGACCGTCTTATGAATGAAGCACCTTGATTTTCTGTATTTTTAGCCATGTTGAACTTTTTAGTAGAATCTAATTTTCGATTCGTTGTTTTAGCTTTCAAATGAACGAGAAATCGTTGACCTGGAAAATGTGACGGGAAAGATGCTCTTTAATTCAATGGACACTTTCTTCTCTTATGGGTGAGACATACTAATTCGTTTCGAAGTGATTATCATCTTTTTCTCGCATCTGTTCTCTTTAGATGAAAAATTGGCGTAATCCATTTGTTGCACTTTTCAAGGTCCTCGAATGTTTTTGTGATAGTGTTATATATTACAAAACTTCCATAATCTCTTAATTTCGCCATTCAGGCTATTATCCGGTGACAAAGTTTACTGGCGCTTTGTCAGTGAATTCCTTCCAAAAACCCAACAGAATCTTTTGCGAGCCGAATGGGGAGATATCGATAATAGGCGTCTTTCAATTGCTTGGCTCAAAGACGCTTTTAATAAAGGAACACTTCATTTTCAAATGCTTGCTTTTCGAAATAACAGGTGCGATTTTTTCTCTGGTGCGTTTTTACTTTTCTTTCTAAATAATATGCTTCTGGTTTCGTTAAGGTGTTTAGGTGCTCCTTTTTACAGGAAAATTATTGGGCGTTTTTATCACCGCAATGCGTGTATGAACAATGGAGGTATGCTAGAAGCAGTCACCGACATGATTGTTAGCCTTGTGAACGTGCAGTTTGCTTTTTATGTGAGTAGGCCCAAAACATGTCTATTTTCATATATATTTATGTTATTTCCTGGTTTTTTTGTCGAATTTATTTATCGGAACTCACTCCCCTACATATATTTTTCTTGTCTGGAAAGCTCACAAGATTTGGTACCTATATTGGCTGGCTTAAGCTACATATTTTAAGTCAACGGTAAATCTTCGAGCGGAGCCTCAAGCTGTCATTGTCGTACCTCCAGTGACAACGGTTATAAAGGAACGAGCTAAAAGAAGAAAAAGAGCAGTTAGTTTTTGTTCGGATTGAAAATCACTAGGTTTTTCTAGCATTGTGGCTGTTTCATGCTTGGTTGGAGATATTGTTGCGCGTTCTACCTGGTTGCTTTGGTAACTGTTTACTGAGATCCATGTGTTATATGATCTCGTGAACTTCTCTGAATTTAAATAAGTTTAGTAATAAGCAGTAAGGGAACAGAATGAACACAGGACTAACTCATTTAAAAGAGACTTGGAGAAGGTCTTGCGGATTTTATCTGATATTGTTATGTTATAAGAGAACAACGTGTTACTATATAGGAAAGTGAACGAAATCTACCACCAGTCGTTGCTGACACCCTGCCGCCTCCTCTTCAAGTTACAGCTATTCCTTCACCAAAAGATCAAGTTCGTACTCGCTTTTTTATCTGTTGTTTTCATCCAAATTAGATTTTGCATTTATTTATTTTTTAATTCTGAGGTTTTATTTTGAACAATCATTTTTTGTTTATCTTCCTGATTTCTATCTTTCCTTTAGTCGTCGATAATTTAGCATTTCTTATTTGAATGTTTATTTTCAGGAACTTATTCTTGACGAATTAGTCCGGAACCGAAGGTCCCGTATTGAAAGCCTCATGGAGTCAAACAGTGTTGATAAAGTATTTTCTCAATGCTTTCATATCCACGTTTGTATTTCTTTTCTACTTAATCTATTTAAGAGCGAAGAAAATCCTGATTCTGGATTGAACACAAGCGAGAACTCCACAGAGCAGCCAGTAAGAAATGAAGCTTTCGATGAGGTATGTCGGACATTTGTTTGTGTCTAGAAACTTGCATTCTCTTATTTTCTTTTATGTTGTTTTCTTTTATGTTTATTTTCAAATATCACTGTCCAAAAAGAATGTATCAGTGTTAATAAAGCTCTTTCTAAAGCTGTCGATACGCCACAGTGGTGTCCTTGCTGTTAAGGTGCTGCGTAAGACACTTTCTCAAGTGAGAATGGAGAATTTCGGCGACGAAGCGAAATCCTTCGATAGCCTGCTGCATTATGATGAAATACAGCAGGAGAAGAGTCACGAAGAGGACGTCCTAGTTGAAGGAGAAGTAATGTGAGCAAGCATATTTCAATGTTCCTCGTTTGGAAATGATTTCACACAGGCTTTAGGTTACACTCTGGTGATATCCTCAAACTGGCCATGAATGTATACGTGGATGAAGGTGAACGATTGTTACGAATGTATCATGTTTATCAGCGACTCGCCGCTGGAACGCCTCAACAGAGGTACTACAACAAAGCTGTAATAGCAATTATAGTTCTTTTATATTCATCGTTTAAGATTGCTTGCTGTTACTGACCACAATATTTATGTAATCTCACAAAATATTGTGCTGGAAGATTCTGCGCAACCGGGGGCATTTGAAGAAGGCGGACATCATAATATTTTCTATGAAGTGCACGTCGTCATTCCGCTCTCATCGGTGGATTACATAGGAGTAAGTTTTCTCTGTATTCTGCAATACAGTATTGAAAATTATTGTCGTCCGTCCTGAATATTATGCATTGTGCGAACATGCGGCGTTTTGGAACGTTTTGTTCTGGAAAGTAATTAATATCCACCCATTTCGTTTTTAATTTTGCATATCCTTGAAAACATGAAGGATCGACTTGTGATCTGAGAATTTTCTTTCCTTTCTTGTGTATATTGTGTATTCGTGACGAGATGACTTCGTTAGACTGAATCTACCGTGTGAATGCCGATTTGAATGGGTAATTGTATGAAAGTATATTGGCGCTTACAGAAAAATCTGCGAAATTTGGAAGGCGCTGAGCTATCACTCACTTGAGCGCCTCATCCCATATGTCAAATTTTGAGTAGTTGAGCAAGCATCTTTCCTTACTGTTGAGTTGAGCAGCATCTTTTCTTTTCTTCGGATACGGAATAATTTTTTTTTTTTAAACAAAGAACAACAACCACAAGAGAACATTGTAGACCCACGTCGTGTTGAGTTACCGCTTGTTTGGTTTGCCTAAAGTTCGAGAAACATTGTTGTGGACATTGTGAGACGAAACCGTTTAAAAACGAAGGGAAGAACGAGAAAAGCCAGAATAGTTAAGGATGTGCAGTTGTTTAAAAAAATGGTAGCATAGCATCTTGCGCCAGATCACTGCAATTATCGATTATTGTCCGGCACATCGGGTGATCACTGATCTCGAGATTTCATTGTTAAGGTGTCAAGAGATGCTCAAGTCCTCATACTATATGCTAAAAGTGGTCTGCCGTTTCGGGTCATGAATGAGGCGGAGAAAATTAAGGACAAGACGTGCGCGATAGCAACTGGAGATGTCCAATTGGGAAATGCAATTGTGAAGACTATTACTTCGGTATATCCTTACTAATTCTGTCCATATTTCATTCACCTACGTCCACATTCTCCATAAAGTGGATTTTCATCAAGTTCTTGATTTAGGCTGCCGAAAGCGGGAACCAAGAGCCGCCCGCTGTTTTCACAGAAAGCACCCCATATTCGTTAATAATCAAAAGATACCTTACCAAAGAGCTGAATGGCTCGGTGAGTGTGAGTGATTTTTTCTTCTTTTTTCTTTTGAAATGTAATCAACTGTAAGGCGGATTTAATTCTAGCCTCATATTGAGTTGCATCACTTTGCCTTGGTTTACTGGAAAGAGGCTTCGGCATTGCCTGAGAAACAGCATGCAGAAAGCGTAGGGTACCTTTACAGAAGGTGCGCATTTTGTTGCTCTACCATTCTCTATCAATGCTTAAAATTATGCAAGCAATATTTAAGGATGGCGCATCCTAACTGGTGGAGAAGACCTCCAGCCGAATGGGTGCAAAGCTATTTTGTGTTGAAGTAGGCGTTGAATATCCCTAGTTGTTTTCATTTTTCATCTATTCAGTACTTTCTTAATTTTTCAGAGGCACCAAAATGTACGTTTTCACTGATTCGACTTGCAAAGAAGGAGAGATGATCATCAATTTGTGGTGAGTTTTTTTTTTTTGCGGATGATGGTCGCATTAATTTGTAGTGTTGGAAATAAACCCGGAAGCAGCGCTGGGGAAACATGTTACACTGGTAATCAATCTGCTGCAACACAGAGAACATAACGCCCCTTGTTATCTAAGGAGGTTCCAGTTCATACGCTCTTAAAAACGAAGGCAAAGAGAGCAAACAAATGTTCTAGTTTTAGAAAAAAAAAAGTTAACCTGTACTCTTATCGTGACGGTTCGTTCTTTACGGATTCTTACTGGGTTTTTTTTTTAACAAATGAGGAAACAAATAAAGTGACATACATCTCTTATGAGCAGTTGTGTATGCATTTCAACTCTGCCCACATTTCTGCTACCTGATGAATCTGCTGTTTTTTTTTATAGATCAAGGTTCTGTCAGACAAAAGCAATTCCCTGTGCTTTCAACGCATTGCCTTGAGGGTTTCTTCCGATCCTGTCCACACCAAGTTTTTTTTTTCTATGGTGGGGCTTCTTGTGATATGTCCTGAAGTCCAACATTATAAAAACCTTCATACCCAATACACCGGTTGCTTCGAAAACCCATGCGTTAATAAACCTTTGAGAATTTATGCCATCGGCCAAGGGTTTCATCAATACTAAGCACTTCATCCTTTATCTCTAAAGTGTGGAAAATACCGATGTTTGCTGGTTAGAGCGCAGTCAATCTTTTGTTTACTGGTAGCTTATTATTGTTGTAGTATGTCAAACTATTTATTATTTCAGTGAATGCAGTGAAGCATTAGAACTAGATGCGAAAAAAGATTGTCAGTGGGGATTCGAGCTGGTACTACCAGACGGAAACCTGCAATTGCAGTGTCCCAGCAAGGATGAAATGCACAAATGGATGCGATTGGTAAACGAAGCTTTAAATTCCCAGGTATTTTCTTCCTTTTATTTTGTATTGCTCTCATAAGATTTATAATATGCTCGGGTCAAAACGACGTGGAGCACGGTGCAGTTCGTAAGCGGCTGCGCTCGAAGCGGCGGGGTGTAGCGCAACGGTTAGGATGCAGGGGATCCTTACTAGCACTATCCATCGTCGCAGTTTGCGATGGTCCCACCTCGACTCCAACCACCATGTCCACCGCACCGCTTCGAGCGGTGTTGCTTACACAACTGCGCCGTGCCTCATGTCGTTTTGATCATACTATGAATACATGTTCAACTGGTCGAGCTTGGTGATCTGTTCACCCGCAATGATAACAGTAGTGTTGTAACAGCGTTGATATCTAGTCTCCTGAATACCTATTGTTGCGTACAAAGAAGTCCGAAAGTGAGAGTTTCATCTCGAAGATCTACTTTCTAGCGTGGTTTTCCTTGTTGACGATTTGTAGATAGATGTAGTTTCATTGAAGCAACGATTATCTGTTGACATATACAGCTCTCTAACTGATTTCAAGGCATCACCCTACGAATCTAGGGTGATGCATGTTTCAGGTGGTGCCTATACGGGGTCGTAGATCATGGGAAGGAGGTTGATTCCGTCAATTTCTTCCTAATTGCCGTAAAAAAGAGCCCGGAAGATGCACAAGGCTGACGCGCTCAATCGAACTCGTTTTAGAAATTAGCGCTCCGGAACGCTCGAAGCCGCATCTTCCGGGCCCTTTTTTACGGCAATTAGGGAAGAAATGGACAGAATTACCCTCTTTCCCATAATCTATGACCTCGTATAGGCATAATCCACCTGAAACCCGCACGGTCCCAAATTCGTGAGGTGATGCCTTTAAGGAAGCTCTTCCGTCCTTCCAATAAACATGGCGCTCTATACTCAGTCCTGCGAATTTATGCGGTATTTTAAGAATGATGACGATGCGACGGCTTGTATGGTTATGGTGACAGACTCTCAAATTGTAGTCGCTCAGGAAGGAGAGAAGTGCTTCACTGATGGATTTATTCGAACATTGGTTGTAAGTTTCATTCTCTCTCTTTACCATTCTTTTTTAGTTTTTGTTGCAGCTATTAAACCGCAGGATTATGTACTAAGCGGTTCTCGCTAGACCTTAAAGGCAGCATACCACTAATCTGAGGTGGTGCGGATTTCAGGTGGAGTATCCGTATACAGGGTCGTAGTTTATGGAGACGGGGTTCCGCTCATCCCTCTCATCAGCATCACTGCAAACAGCCGCCTCCAGAATGCTGTTTTGTACGACGCCATCTATTGCAACGCTTCACCCCTTGTGCCGCCTCCGCCCTGCGATTCGTCGAAAATCAATTCCGACTGTCCCGATAGATAGTAAGGGACGCTACGCATGCAAGGGTGGGGCACTTTATCAGGGCGGAATCGCAATCTGTAGGTTGCAGTTAATTTCAATACGAGGTTAACAACATGTAACTTCGCTCTGCTTGAAGCGAATATTACTACATCGTCCGCGTACTCGAGATCCACCAGGTGAGGTGCAGACGATGCTAAAACGACATCGGCGGGACACTGCTCAGCACATACAGCTAGTATTCGAACTGCAAGTTGTTCTTCTATTTATGTCGCTAGTGAGATGTACAATTTTTAGTGGAACTCCATCGGCGTGATGCTTGCTGAGAAGACGAGGAGAGTCGAAGGCAACTTTGAAGTCCAGAAAAGCTAACTGTAGAGGCTTCGAGTGCGCTGCCACACTTCATTCACTCTTCTCACATCAAACATACTGATATCAATCGTCGGTCGACTAGGCCGAAAGCCATCTTGCTCGTTGCTGGTGGTTTCTTCGCGATGTTTTGTTAGCCGATCCAGGATGATCCGTTCCAAAACCTCGTGTATTACTTGTAATATAAATAATACGAATAATATTCCTCTGTAATTCCTAGGCTCCGCCACGGATAGCTTCTTGTGGGGAGGAATCATAATAGCGTGTCTCCACGAATCGGGAATGCTTTGCCCATTCTTATGGAGGGGATAATCTCCGTCATCACAGGAATCCTAGAAGAAGGAAGAGACTTCAGCATTTATGCGCTAATTCGTCTCTGCCAGATTTTCCATTCTTCATTTTTTGGACACAGACCAGAACTTCCGTCTCGGACCGTGGTTCTTCGCCGACCGCGGTGTATGTCTGTCTATGAACGTGCACGAGCTCAAGGACTGACGGTGTTTGCAGGTTCAGCGAAGCATTGAAGTGTTCTGTCTAGATGGCAGTTGCCTCCCGACAGCAACTCCATTGGTAGTGTTTAGGAAAGGCGAACAAATCCTCATCTCGCTGCCACACTGCCTTAGCAGAATGCTGGCTTTTCTTGGGTTTCTTGTCCTCCCACGGCTTCTCAAACTCGTTCTCGCGACCACGTTTCAGTTGACGACGTAACCTCCTTCTCAGACGCTTCTCGTGGCTGAAGTCAACAGTTGTGCGAGCTACATATAGTGAATTGTAGGCGAATCTTGTCTCTGTAAGGCGAATGTTCTCGATTTAAAAAGCAGGAGCTTTTTCTTTACAAGGTATGAATGCATTTAGTGAAAGAGCCAGCGTCATTCACTCTCTTCTTAGCCCGTAATCCTATATTGATCAACTATCGTCGACAAAACTTCTTTCTCCATCGATCGTCTTTCAGACCTGGCAAATCGAGCTTCGGTCAATGTAATATTCAGAAACTTATGTCTGCTAAACTGCTAAACTTGTTGAGCGTTCTATTCGTCGTGGTTGAGAAAAACAAATTATTTGAAACAAATTTGAAAGTAAAGTTAATTTATCGCGTATATTTCTTTCACTTATTTGTCTGTTTTCAGTCATTTCCACTAACCGAGATTCGATCAGGTTGGATTATACGTACAGAGACGCACATGTCTCTAGTGCTTCGTGTGGACGCAATGTATCAGTGGTACTTCTTCCGGTCGGAGGCTGAACTAGATCGTATGGTTAAAACACTCTCAATTTATCCTATTTCCTTATCGGAACTCGGACAGCATAGCGAGGTTTGTTCAAAGTTTGCCAAAACATTTTCAAATTAAAATTTGCTCTTCTTTTTGTTCTCAGGATAAAGCGACCGCATTCATTTTGAATCAGTGCCGACGCATGCCAGATCTCTGGCACAAAGCCGTATTTGCGACTGAAGGATTTGAGTCTGACCCTTAGACTTCTACGATGTTTTGTTAGTGTAAATAGTTTCATTTTCACTTCTTCGGTATCTCGTCTACTAATGAATTCCTTAACATTTTCATAGATTTAAGCTTTCCTGTCTTCCTTCTAACAACGATATTCTGTATTGAATATTCCAAATATTCTGTACGTCTTTTGTCAACAAGTGAGCGAATAGAATTCGCTTGTCTAATGTAAATAGTTATTTTGTGGTTTGACACAATAAGCAGGTAGTATCTTTTTGTGGGTTATCATGTGATACTGTTGTACATTGATTGAATGAACTATTTTCTCGATGTTAAGTGCTTTTTTGGTGACCTCGGTTTTGCCGAAATGTACTCTCTCTGTTTACAGCTCGATTTTGACCTTCACTTCATTTTGACATCAGGAAATCTTATCCGCTCAAGCACAGTCAGTTTTTATTTATGTTATGCGATTTGCTTGTTCCTCTGATCTAGTTGTTAGACATGACGACTTGTCGTGAGAATTACTGTCTTGAGCTATTAGTTGTGTGCGTCTGGTTTTGTGTTAGTATTATTCCTTCAAGTTTCAGTAAAGGCTTCGCTGTCGTGGGCGGAAAATGCAGCATCCGCCACGTCAAAAGTCGAAGCTCTCCTATGATAAAGGTCGATGTGTTCCGGTCGGCTGGAAGCCACTTGTTGTCGATGCTCGTGTGAGAAACTATATCTATGCTAGAGCTAAACGAACGTGTTTGGAAGCAAGAGATCGTGAGTAGGATTGTTTCCAATATTTCTGAATGCTTATTCTTCACTTCTCTTTCCTTTAGTTGAACTTGGTTGGTTGGTTGGTTCTTCCCTTGAGAGAAGCTTTGAACGCTATCACAATCGAAAACGTATTTTAGGAGAAGCTCAGCGAAGAGCTGCTGAAGAACGGCAACGTGAGCGGCAACAAATGAGAGAACGGGTTGACGAAGATCTGGAGGCATGCGAGGCGGAGGTAGAATTGAGTATCCCTTTGAGATGAGAATTATCGCCACGCAGTTGTTGTTTGAGTAGTTGTAATGACACCCTAGTAAATTTACGCAATATTTTCACCTTTAACTTTTGAAATGCCCGTGATTTATTCTTTGTTTCAGCTGGAACGTGTAAAAGCACGTCGTGACGAGTTAGCTGCGGAAAAACACGAGTGCTTCACAAAACTTAAAGCGTGTTTGCAAAGAGAATCTCTGCAAAAGAAAGCAGAAGATGAAAGGAAGCGAAGAGTGAGTTCTTTGTTTTTTCTCGCACACAAGTCTTTTCCCGACGTCCAGAATTCTTCCTCTAACGACCTTTTTAGGAGTTACTCACCTTACAAATTCAGCAGCCACTCCTCGCAGCAACCATACAAGCCCAGGCTCAGGCGCAGGCTCAAGCCCAAGCGAATAGTCTGATCTCGAATCAACATCTTCTTACCCAACAGAATCTGCTATCGCATCATTTCTCCGCACAGAATTTGTTGAATCAGCAAGCATTGCTGCAACACCAACATCTTCTGGCAGCGCAAAAATACCAAGAATTGGCACAACAGGCACAACAACGTGGCTTAGTTCAACAGCAACAGGGTGCTCAAGCTGCACAACAGAGTTTACCGGCCGGAATAAACGCGGCGTACTTGCAGCAGGCGCTTGGCCAAGTGCAGGTACGTATCCCACATTGAACTCGGTAGAGCTATGGATTTCACAACTGAACCGTTGAAAATGTGAGATTTGTATTATTTAGGGGCTTCTACCTGGTGCACCGGCGCCCGTTCCAGGCTTTGGTGCTAATGTTTCTGTGACAAGGTTCGTTCGCTTTTCTTTGCTAGTTCTCTAGAATACTGTGAGTAGTAGCACACGCTTTTTTACACTGTTGTTGTTGTTTCTTGTAGTGTTTTGACTCATGAGTAAAAGATGTAGAAGCTTCGCTATTAATTTTGTTCGCACTAGAATCTAATGATAAGTTATACGATTGACTCTTGTTGAAATTTTGCCAGACTTGATTTGATGACATCGTGAATTAATTGTTTCTCTGCGTTTTTTAGAGGAGAGTAGCAGTGTTTGGGAAGTGTTTTTTTTTGAGTTTCTGGAGGCTCATTTGCGATAAGATAAGGAAATCGAAATACCGATCGGCATTCTTCACAGTAACGCGACTATAGTCTTGAATTCTGATGATTAAAACCGCATTTCCTCCCTAACTGGTGGATACGCAGTTTTTTCTTCAGATAAAAAACTATCTACTGCTTTTTTCGTTAAAGTCGCGCACATAATATCAATCTGATATTTTTGAGGGGCACACCACCAATCGCAAACCCATTGGTGTTCAACCAGTTTGCCGTGGAGCCACCAAAGCCGCAATCGCAGTCTGCCACCACACAGGCGTCGCAACTGAAAGCAGAGACGGCTAGCCCCCAGGTATCACCTGCACCACAAACCCTCAACCAGCAGGCCTACGGTTTGCAAAATCTGCCCGCATGTAAGTTTTTTTTTTAATGTTTTTTCCCTACAGTTTCTTATCATTCAATTCTTGAAACATATATGAGTTTCAGCGTTCTTATCCAATTCGAACCCGTTGTTCTCGAGAGCGTTCGCGAATTATCGTCAGGACTTTGCGAAACACCTCAACGACTCCAACGGATGAAAATTTGGAAACAGCGCACTAGCTTCTTTTTCGCAAAGTTGACCGGTTAATGTTCCCAGGTATTGGTAGGTAACTTCTCGCTGACCATCAGCAATCTCCATATTTTCTTTGTCTTTCATGTATCCTCGCTAATTTCATACATGGTCTTGCTGACATATTATTTCATTCGCGTCAATATATTTACCTACAGTTAATATTGTCTGATTTAATGTTATGATGTTTTGAGTCTGCCCATGAGGGTTTATTGATGCGGTGATGATGATTGTTGACTGGTAAGATATAATAACTGCATGCAATTACGCTGTTAACCGTTTCCTGTGAATTCGTTTAAAAAAAACCTACTTTGAGGTTTAGCTCAGGGCCGTTGAAAATTGACTTCAAGGACCTTAGACACTTTCCACTTACACCTTTTCCTTTCTTTAGTTTTCTTTTTCTGCGTTGTTTATTGGCCGAAGTGCTCCATTGCAGAGTTTCTACCCTCTTATTACATTAATGCTCGAGAATCCGTTTTTCACGTTGTTTAATTGATAGCAGCGCATTCTGGGAGAAGATGAAATGCGTGGATTTATCATGTATGCGCTTGAAAGTAGTTATTTGTGATAGGTTGAACACCAAATTCTTTGAGACGGACAGAGGGAACGTACTCAAACATAGAAAATGAATCCCGAGAGCAGAGTGGAAATTTTGTTATTCTGTTGTTTTCTTTTTTTTTGTCAGTCATTTGAGTGACAGTTGAATCTGCTGCCATGAAAGCAATTTATGTAGAGTTGTGACTGGTCTATTTTCCTTGATACCAATGTAAATTTTGTTATTCGCCTTGATCTCCTATGATGTTGAATTCAAGTAAAATAATAATAATCGTCGTATTTACGTCTTAAATATATATAGCGTTATTGCCGTTAGCATTCCTAAGTAAGTGGTGATTATCGTGCGATGAATGGATATGAAGTATTTCCGCTTTAGTGCAAGCATTTGCATGGAACTAACCTAGAACTGAATACCAATCGGAAATAGTAAAATGTCGTCTCCTGGTCCAGTACACCAACGATCTAGCGTAGAAGGTGCTGAAGATGTGTGTCCAATTTGTCTCTGTCCTATGGATGAAGGTTTCTCCAGACCTGAAAATTGTCAGCATCGATTTGATTTGGAGTGTTTGACGGAATGGTCGAAGGTTAGCAAATTCTTTTTCGGCATCTTTGTAGAGAATTTACGTTCATTCTTCAGTTAAGACTCAGTTGCCCGTCATGTCGAGCCGGATTTGGAGCAATTTACACCTATGAAATTATTGACGTAAAACCGAAGCTTGTCAAGGTGCAAAAAATGGAACCGCCTAAAGAGACGGAAGTAGGTTTTAATGATAACTATTCGTATTCGTATATTGACTAATTCGTCACCTCATTGGTGTTTTTCAATGAACACTTCTTCCTGTAGCCGTTCGATGAAACGAATCCGCACGACTTCACAATGTGCGAAATATGCGCTGGAGGACAGCATGAGGAGTTGCTGTTGATCTGCGACCAGTGTGATAAGGGGTGAGTTATTTGAGGCTATTTTTAGTTGCATTTTTGAATTTAAGTTTTACGGAGAGTTAGAGTCAGAAATCTAATGTTCTCGGGACCAAATTGAATAGTTGCCGTATTTGCATGTAGAAACTAATTACTACTGGTGTACATCAGGTAGATGTCAACATGCCAGATGAGGACAAGCTAGTAAGAAAAAAATCAGAATCGTTCTCATCGTCTAGTGATGAGCTATAAAATTCAGATGTGAACGAAACGAATTGTCTAAAATTAAAGCAGTGATTAACGTTGCAACATTTCCATTCTTCTGGAGTTACTCTACAGCTTCCACACGTACTGCCTCACACCGCCGCTAGATGGAGTACCAACCAGTGAGCAATGGTTCTGCCCACGGTGTGAGCAAGCTCGTAATTCACTTCCGTCAACGAGTCGCAGCACGGCCCCTTCGGCGAGAGCTGTTCGTTTAGTTCAAAGAACTGCACTTGCTGAGCGCGTTCGTCGACTTTTGCAGCGGACTCGGCGAGTGTGAGTTTCTTTCTAAACATTTTTAAGAGTAGTTTTTCTGAGCCGACTACGTTCTCCTGAGATATTAAAAGTGACATTTTCAGATTTGATGTCTCGGATGAAAATACTGAAGATGAGAGCGGTAGTGACGAAGAAGAGGAAGGAGATGGCGAAGAGGAGGAGGAAGTAGAGGACGCAGTGGACTCCTCCAGTGAAGTGGGTTGTTATATGTCAGGAATCAGCACCTGCAATTTTGGAAGAAAAACCGCTGCGTATTCTTCGCTTTTATAAATGATTCTGCAAATACGCCTATCTGTTATTAAAACAATGAGAGAGTTGTATGTGTGTATTTTTGTTGAGTTGTAGTTGGAACGGCCACCTCCCTTTGGATATGTACGTTGTTTGATTTGTAGTATTTCTCTTGCTAAGAAAGAGATGATCCTGGGATGTTGGGCGCTTGGTTCTTGTGAGATTGGACAAATTGTGAAATAACCGACATTTTCGCTGCACTAACATTTGATCCTTCCCTAAAGAAAATAACTTTATTTTTGGTTGTCCTTATTTTTTTTCTTCAATAAAAATCTACGAAGACCAAGTTGTTGCTTTAGTTGATTGAATATTTAATATTAACACTTCTTAAGGAAGAAGAAGAAATGCATGACTTCTTCGATGACGACGCGCGTGTACTTGCTGAAATAGATAATGATATTCGAGATGAACCGACTCTACCCAGGTATCCTCTGGTTTTACGATAAACGTTTTCAGTTACAATACAAGGGAATATTTTATAGTGTGCAGAGGAGAAAGAAGCAAAAAGGTGCATCAAAGAAAAAGAGTACCAAGTCGAGCAAAACAAAAAGAAAGACAGGTAAGAAAACTGGAAAAGGCAAAAAGAGGAAAACAAAGGTCAGTGATTTTGCAGTTCTTACTTTAAATACTTGTTATTTTATTGCACTGTCATATAGAGTAAACGTCACTCGAGAAAATCTAAGCGAACAGTCGCCAAACAAGGTCCAATGGATGCATTTGTTTCACGGCGTGGCACTATACGTGATCCAGTTGCTCGTCTCTCACTGCTCGGGGCAGGGTTGGAGCCAGTAGCCGAAGAGGATCCGTGAGTTTTTCTCTGCATGTCATTTCTTCTCAAGAATTATTCTTGCAGGATAATAAATTTCTAGGTTTCCACTATTATGACTTAGTAAATCTGTAAAAGACCTTTTATTTACAGCCTGATCACAGAGAACTCACGACGTTTTGATCGACCTCTTTTGCGTCGAAGAGATGAGGAGATCTCTGCTTTCAGAAACGAGGTGATGGAAGAGGAGAAACCGGTTGTGGATTCTTGGTAGGCCAAAATGTGATAATTTATGGACGTACAGCGCAAACAACATATGTTATTGTTTCCAGCGATTTAATTGGTTCCATAATTCCGGAGCAGGTGAAGACACTTGCACCAGGGAGATTGTTTGCCGTCAGAGGTGGTCGGTTTAACATTACTGACGATTTTGAAAAGTACAATGCAAGACAAACGAACCATCTTTCATCGGAGTTGAAAGAGCGACTAGGGGTGAGCTGTGTATGGAAAGGTTAGCTGTCATTGTTCATGTTTACAATTGGACCAATTTTAGATTCCTGTTGAAAAGAATGTCACCTCCGACTGTCGTGAGAGAGCAGATACTAACAAGTCGAGAGATCTCTCAAAGGTTTGACATTTTTGTTTGTCTAAGGTAACTTTAACGGCGTAATCCCACCCCTGCTATGTTTTTGTGATGCTTTTTTTTGAAAGCTTAAGCGTACGAGAATATGACGGGTCTCTAGTGATACCTCGCAGAATCTAGAAATGGCTGAACCGTTTTTATCAAACACTCGAAGAATTTCTTTAAAAATCTCGGATTTCTTTGAATTTTTTCTGGACGTGATAGCCGCGAAGGATGAGCCTCTCTAAAATCTCTTGACTTACGTGATCGATAAGACAGTGGTGAATGGCGCAAAGATAGTAGCGTTATGGTTTTAGGGGGCTCCGGAGACGTTAACTATATTTTTTGCATATTTTTTGGATCCATGTAACTTATTTTATTCTCCACACGATTAGGTACGATGCGAGTTCGATTTTAGGATTCCATCATCGCATCTGTCGCATTTAAACTGACAATGCGTTCGAATATACAAATAATTAGGTTCTGCGTGTGCAGCTGCTCGATCCTGCGTACTCTTCTCGTTTACTTCGTTATTTTCCACATTCGTCCAATTTCACCTTGCTGCCTCTCATCGAAAAACTGTTTCTATCGCTTTCCCGCTGTTAAGGCGAATCTGCTTACTTTTTTTCAACGATCGATTTACTGCATTTCAGGAGAAAATCCATCTGGATGGTTCGAAAAGACTGACTGAGCATAGCAGCAGTAACGATATGAATTCTGTTCCACCCAAGACGTGCACTTCTGATAGGAATGCCTATCGACCTAGTCTCAACTCTGGTAGAGGAGAAGTGACGAGAGAACCAAAAAAGGAAGTACTTCAGGATTCTTTCAAGAGACCGCTCTCTAATTACCGTGAATCCAAACCTCATAATCGAGAAGATCGCGGGCTAGGTGAGAGGCACAGATACGAGCGATGTAGGGATGAAAGCTACACGAGAAACCGTGGTCCAACGTCCGAAAACGAACGCTACGATAGAAATAGCAGGGAAGCGACGAGATGGGGTAATCGGAGCCAGCCATCGTCTCACAATTCTCTCAGGGATCAGGCAACCAACCATCGCCCTTATCATCATGTCTCATCGTCGTATTCCTCTCATCACTGCCATCGTGATGATCTCAACCGTCACGGGAACACCGTTTCAAAAGATGTCGCGAAAACTGAGGAATCTGAGCAGGAGGACAAGGTGGTAGTTAAGAAGCCCGACGAGGTGGAAAACAAAGAAGGTGAGGTCCACATGATGCACATCTTCGAACTTCCTCACTGTCTTTTTTCAGGTATTCATAAACAAACGGCCAATGTCTGGATGGTAAGTCTAGCTTTGGACGCCCCATTTCGTCTAATTTTCTTTATTTTTGGCGCTATAGTTTCGCTGACATGACGCCATTTGAAGTTCAGCTCTCTGTGCACGACCGGGCGACCTCTGGCAACATACTCCTGCGCTTTCATTCATTTCCACCGAATTGTTAATGCACTGTTATGTTACCCTAATTATCTCGTCTTTAATTTTTGCACACCAGAGTATATAATCGGGTTAAAACGACATGAAGCACGTACAGTTCCGTAAGCGACTACACTTCGTAGGCGGTGCAGTGGAGACAGCGGTTGGAATCGAACCATGGCGAACTGCAACCTGGCAGTAGCGAGGATCCTTACACGACCACAACAGCTACGCTTCACCGCGAGCGCAGCCGCTTACGCATCTACACTATGCTTTATGTCGTTTTGACCCAACTATATGTACTCATACATACTACTCACGTATACTGTATACATTATGTAGTTTATTTATAGGTTTTACGCAACCATGATGCAATGGAAAATATCTAAAATAAGTAATCCTATGTAATATCCTAAGTTATCTTTCACTTTAGCAAATTACGAGGATTTTAGAGTACTTAATGTTCAAAAGATTAAGATTGTTGCTTAGAATTGGATGTTATCTAGAGCATCTGCAATATATTATAAATCTCCTTCAGGAATATTGTTAGTGATATTACCTACAGTATCTATATCATTTAAGTGTGTAGACAGATGCAATATAATTAGAATCAGCTTAATGACAAAACAAAACAAAATATTTGTTCATGTTAGTCAGAAAATGATTTTCGAATTTCTCAGCGATTATCATTACTGTAAGTCTATAGGATCTATAGAAAGTGTATAACTACTGATTGTAGAAATTACAAATAATACTTGCATGGTGATTATCAAGTTAAGTAATGTTTACAATAATCTATGTGTAAAGTCAACTCGATGATTAACTCTGTGGAAGCTGAACCAGTGACATACACAATTAAAGGGAAGTTTTAATTGGACGTTAGATAAGATGTAAAAATATTTTGTATAGGGAACTTAGAAAAACCATAAGGTTTAGTTTCTTAATTAGGTTAAAAGAGCCTGGTTTAGCCCAATTTCAATGGTTCATCAGCAGCAGAATCATCAGCTAAATCAGCAACATTACCCAGTAACGTTGCTGACAAACGCGGAGAAAAAGAAAAGACAACAGTTAGTTTTTTTTCTATACAGATCGTGTTAGTTAGTTATGTCGAAATTTCCAAGAAGGTAAAGCCAAAGACTTTAGAATGCTGAGGATCGTGTGAAACTTATTGAGTCTTTTGCAAAGGACGCGATCAAGCACTACAAGCGGTAAGTTGAAGTTTTGGTTTTTCTTTTTTCTTTCCTATTTCCCTTTTCTCTGGTCATTCTCCCTTTTCAAGCTATGTACTATTTTTCTCAACTCATTTTTCTTCTTATTTGACTTTACAATTTGTGACATTTTGGTCTCGAAAGTAATTCTCCCTCTTGGTGCAAGAAGTTGAACCGCCGTGATTTTGGGGGCGCAAATGTCAATAGTTATTTGAAACTAAATTTTACTGATGTATCTTCCATCGTATTTTATCTACATGCACTTCTGCGGGTCTCATTGGTCCCCTTTTCGCTGTGAAAACTCTTGAAATAGATCCTGAGCTACGTTATTGTTTTTTCCCCTTTTGTAAAATAGCTTTGAATGATTCATTTGCTGGTTCTTTTCCAAACTGGGTAATGCATTTAGGAGTATCACTGTTGAAGAGTATAAGAACGTAATGCGTGCAGTAGTTCGTGAGTGTTATAAGAAGAAAATTCTGGATGGCGGCAAAATCAAGGAGAAAGTGAATGAGTTCGTTCGAGCGGTGAAGAACGGAGAACAGCTATCCGAACACCATAGTTCGAAAAGGTCCGAAACCTCTGGTGAGCTCACTTCGATAGTCCCAGTCAAGCGGCAGAAGTGCGAGGTTTAGTAGAGTTTAGTTTAGTTTTGGTTTTTCCGTTCCAACACCCTTCTGTTGTTTCTGCATATTTCCGAATTGTTTTCCTGTGCTATGTTTAAGGATCTTTAGATTCCTACTTGTTCCAAAGATATGTCCATGTATGTTATGTTCTTGTTTTCTTTTGGTTGGGCCCAAGTATTTATCCTTTTTTTCTGAGATATCAATCCCGATATGTGTTTTACGAGTCGAAATCGATAGGTCATATGTGATTTATTATCGCAATAGGTTTACCGGATACCTGGGTAGTTTTGTTTGTACCATATTTACTCTAATCATGTAATTATAAAACATTACTTGTGATTTTTGACGGTTCCTGTCAGACGAACTGACTTCATCTAATAAGTACAAGCTTGCTGCGGTTTTTCTTATGCGACTTTCACTCGGTTTCTCTCTTCGATTGGTCCAGCAAAATGTACTCTGTGATTATATGACTTTTGTTTGTTAATAATTTTCCGTTTTGGTGCGAATATAGAGCTCTCGGATTTTAATGAGTGATGAACGAGATGGTCGTCAATTTACCTTCTCGCACAGTCGCAGCTGTTTGGAGCCCAGCTACTTAAGCTTTGTTTCACTTTTTTTTAATAGGTGATGGTCGCTGTTAAATTTATATTTGTTCAAATAAGATTTTAGTAACGTGGGTTGTTGTTCTGTTTCTCATTACATCGTGGAATTACGTCAAATAGACCAATTTCAACAAAAAATGAGGATTTTGGAGTAGGTATTTAGTGAGCAGAAGGCATTTGGAAGCTGTCACCATGGTCTTGTGCTCGGATAACTCCCCTCGGCTTCTCACAGTAAGATGAGGTAAACAACAACGAAGTGACACGAATTGGTCCGTTTGGGATACGCCAACGCGTTCGACTTCATTTCAAAGTCGTTTGAGATTTATTAACGCATTGTCTGGCCTATACAATAAATAACGGAGCAGGTCAATGTTCAAATGGGTGTTTTTATCTTCCCAGAAATCTGGTCTGTGGTGGTTCCGAGCAATCGACCGTACAGTTGAAGCCGAATATCGTACCAACTGCACTACATCCTTAACTAATAAACTTAAAGGCAGCATACCACGAAATTTTTGTGGTAAGGAAAACCTAGGGAAAACTTGGAATCTGAGTTGGAGATTACGAAAAGGAGCGTGACCCCGCCCAATTCCCCTAGTTGTCCTAAAAAAAACGGCGTGGGAACCGATTTAGCTCCTACGAGGTACGTTAGAACGTGCATCCTTATATAGGTTCCGGTCCCTTCAGCACTGGTTTTTCTTGAACAGTCAGATGAGGTGACTTGATTAATCTTCGACCGCTCGCTTGTGGACGCGACGCATGGACGAGGGTGACGTGTTGCCACTGGTTTGATAGGAACGTGTTTTTTTCACGACGGTCGGGGGAGAATGAGCGGAATCGCGCCGGATTCCGCAATCTACAACCCGAACTCTAAGTTGCTCCTAGAGTTTCCGCAACACGTCAATTTCGTGTCTCCAATTTATCATTAGAGTACTGTGCCATTAAAAAAGTTCACTTCACACAGGAACAAACTTCTTTATTTCAAATATCGCTCCAGTGATATGGAACTTCCGCTGACTTAGCGATCAACTGTGCTGAAGAGTTAATCCTGCAGATTTTTTCTGCAGACGTTAATTAAGCGATTTAGGACAATTATAAGCTGCGTTTGAAGTGAAGCTGTGAGATCAATGTATGTGCATTGAGGTAAGCGAGGAAGGATATGTTTCGAATTACAGGCAGCATACCACGAATCTGAGGTGGTGCGAATTTCAGGTGGAGCATCCGTATACGGGGTCGTAGATTATGGAGACTGGGGTAGTTCCGCTCCTCTCTCCTTGCATCACTGCAAACAGCCGCCTCCAGAATGCTGTTTTGTACGACGTCATCTATTGCAACGCTCCACCCCTTGCGCCGCCTCTGCCCTACGATTCGTCGAAAATCAATTCGGACTGCTCCGATAGGCGGTAAGGGACCCTACGCGTGCAAGGGTGGTGCGCTGCAATAGGAGGCATCGTACAAAACAGCATCCAGGGGCCAGCTGATTGCAGAGGATCAGAGAGAAATGAGCGGAACCATCCCAGTCTCCATAATCTACGACCCGTATACGGATGCTCCACCTGAAATCCGTACCACATCAGATTCGTGGTATGCTGCCTTTACCTTATAGAAGGGTAAGTCAATCCAAGAAATCAATTTTTTATTTGTTCCGTATATTAAGATCTCCATCGCACGTGACCGTTTAAAAGCGACATCGAGTGAGTAGCATACTCGGCTCTTCAGGAGGAAAAGGTAAATAATATGCGAGGCTTATAAGCAACATCGATGTTTTTGCTCAATTTCAATACTTCATCTTCCCCAATCATCAACTCCGATGCTTGATGGTGTCTCTCACGAAAGGAAACTGGTATGGCGGTATCTGTTGAAGAAATTGGACTATCACGTCCTTTTATAGGTGTACCCAAACCTGCACGGCGCACAGTAAGCGTTTTATTTGGAGAAAAAGGATTACCATACAACATTAAAAATGCGGTGAAAGTAAGATGCAGTGCAATCTACTGTTTGCCACCCACTTTCTACGTTACTCGAAGTATGAGGGAGAAAAGAGAGAAATATTCGTCACTTCGTGGCGAGATAAGGGCGGAATGCTTGGTGATTCCGGTGAAATTTCCTTGAGAAAATTCCCGAGACAGAATGCAGGCACTGGCTTCTCTTATCAGTTTTGAATATCACTGCAATGTCATACATATGTTGACTCATGTTTTGCGTCCAACTCGTTGAACGATGAGAAGAATTCCCCGTCCCCTCATTTTTGTCACTTCCTTTTCCGACTTGTTTTCTTTTGTGTGGTCCACTGCTTTGTGGTAACATCGGCTATTTTCACATTCTTCATGAAACGGGAAAAATTAACTACTGATACCGTGATAACGTAATTTTAGGAGCTAACAAAGAAAATCCTGTTTCTTCCTTTTCTCTTTTTTTTAAATTAAGGTTTGAAGACAGATTGTACGACTGCTGTGGCCAATGACTGAGAAACAAAAATCTACAAGCAAATTAAATAAATGTATAAATATACTATGTTAATTTATAAAGATCTAAAAAAATAAAATTCCCGATAATTTGCACTCTTACGCTGTGTAGTTTTTACTCCACAGCTCCTAGATTCCAGGATCACCAAACTTATACAAAACAGCGGTGATGGTGGGTAGAGTAGGTCGTGGAATGTGCCAGAATCTTCTTTTTTTTGAAGATTTTTTCTGCTTTTTCACATTAACTCAAAACTATATTTTGATCCTGTATTGGAATTCTTCTTATTTTTGAAACTTTTAACCGCTCATTCATTCTAGTGACTTTGTGTTTTTCTTTACTTATTTATCCATTTTTCTGGGGTACTTTATTGATTATGCGTAGCTCTTTTCTTTGCGAGACCGATAGAATACGTATGTAGAATAAAACAAATCTCCTTTCTATGTTTTATTTCTGCATACAAAATCGTCGGCCACCCATTTTTTGACTACTAAGACTGTACCGTACTTGCTAATGTCTCTATAATTAAAGCTTAACGAGATACCAATTTACGCTGTTGATCTGAGGAGCGATGAGATGATGGGCCGCGGATAAAGGTTAAATTTTTCGAATGACTCCGTTTTTATACATTACCACACCGCTACTAACTTGTGTCCCATAATCCGTCGCAAACCGTCGGAATTCTTAGAAGCGCGCAAAATTGAATTTTGAAAATACCATTCGAAAGCAATTAAGTTGTTGATTTCAGATACACTTCAAGAATTTAGGTTTTACAAATGGGTGGCCTGAAAACAGACAAAGTTTAATCAATCACCTTTAATTACTTTCACACCTCCGTAATCGTGCCATTGGCACATCCGGCGGATACTTCTCCATGGAAGGAAGGATTGCCCATAGCATTTGCGCTTTTTTCTCAAAATTGGGCGAAACGTTCATTAAATTCGTAATCAAGAGGTTATTTAGAGCATTTTGGTACCTTGCATCATACGTTGGTTCGAAATTTCCATTCTCTTGGGAAATTGACGAAAATTCTCCATTGAAGGTTAATAAAATAAATATACCTTTCCTTGACAATAGTTTAAATTGTATATTTCTAGCTTTGAAAATGTCTGGTTTTTCCAATGTGGAACCTACCACATTACTCTATTTCGTTATTTGGTCCAATTTTTAGTGTGGAGATTTTTTGTAGCGTGGAGAGAATGTGGAATCACTTATTTCGTATCTATAATTTGTTCCGTGGAGTGCGCAAATTGGCGCGTCGTTGAGTAAGTCCCACAGTGGACAGATGTCCCGGTGTTCCCGTGGCTGTGTTCTTCCTTTCCCGAATCGAATTCTTTTGTAAAGTTTTCTTGATAGGTGTACAACAGTTGCAATGTTTCTGAAGATCATTACAATGTGAAATGAGAGTATTAAAGTACAATAAGAGTGGGAAATTTCCAACGGAATTAAATTTTTGATAAGCAGACTCCTCCCTCTTCAAATTTTGCAGACTTTCTTAGCCCTTCCATCCTTTTTTTGACACTGCTTGATGTTTTTTTTTGAGTTGTGAGCTTCGATACTATTGAATTAGTATAGAAGTTCTTTGGGATGTTTCTTGAGATTTGACTTAAATGATCCATGCGCTCGCATTCACCGATTTTCTCCCTTCAGTTGCTGTTAAATGAGCCAGAACGAAAACTTAGACGACGCTGTTCATCCGGAGATTGTCGTGTCAGCTTCTCTCGCTGCTTTTTTGACCTCTTTTTTGTTTTTAAATGTTTCAAACCTTTTCGCGATTAGTCTCTCTCCTAAGTGATAATTTACCATTTCTACAGATTTTTCTACGTATTTTAGTTGTGTGATTTTTCTTCTTCCGATCCTCTTCATGTTCTTTATAATTTCTTCTATGTTTATATTTCTTTCCTTATAATTATAATCCATACATATAATGTTTTTTTCCCCTGAAACACATACCTTTTTACAACTCCTATTTCTTTCCTTATTATATTATTTTATATTTTTACTATATTTTATTTGTTCCTTATTTATCTTAAAGTTTCCGAATGCTCTCTTTCCTTCTCTTTGTGTTTCTTCTCTGTTTTATTTTCATCAGCACCTGGTGACAGTATTCAAGAATGGAAATCCAAGATGTTGATCATATAAGAAAAAATGTTAGGACATTTTTCGAGCATTTACTGAGTTGTGATGGCGGAAAACAAATTATGAGAGCCGTTTCCCTTAATGATTTCCCTTTTTTTTCTTTTCAAGACTATCATTTTGCTTTCTCATTTTCATGTAATTATACGCCCGATATTGGATGTTCAGTTGTTGGCAAGATACTGAAATTGTTATTTCACTATTTGTTCGGAGAAAAACAAGATGTTCTTCTCTTTTTCGTGGCGAAACCTCAAAAAATGTTTATGTCGTTGTCGATTACATTTATCTATACCGTCGCAAATAATCGAAATCCCTTTAAACCTATACTTATAGCGATAGCATGTGTGTGTTTGTGTGGTTTTTAAACCTGCAATGTTTTCGCATTGCTTACGCACATTGTTTTGTTCGGATCCTTGTGTCAATTCTCAAATGCAAATCCTCATTTCGATGCTACACACATGCGCACACGACCCATATTGGTTTTACTTACATATTAATAATATTTAGGTTTCTAAAATTTCAGTTAGTTATAAATTTAGTGAAATTTAATTCATGTGGTTCAAGTAATTTGAATAGTATAGTTTTAATTTTAGTTAAATTTTTATGCGTAACTTTTTTTCTAAGTCTAAACAATCCTAGAAGTGTTCGAAATGAGTCCTGACCAGTTCCTGGAATCCTATTTCCTTACTTTTCTGCGGTTGTTGTTTCTCTTTACTTCTTACCATAGTCAACCTTTTTGTTCGAAAATAAATGAGAAGAAACTATTTCGACAATTAAAAAAAAGAATTTGGCTTTTATTCTGAGAGCCTTCGCACAATCAAAACCTTTTTTTTTGCTGTTTCCATCCGATGAAAAAAGTGAGAAGAATAAAATATTACATTTGTGAAATTTTCTGAGATTGTAAGATACTCAAAAAATCGAGAAAAAAAGACCATGCTCTCAAAAATATCGAAGAAAAAATGCTACTTTAATTTTTGTTAAGTGCTATATAATATAAGTAGTCACTATCTCGTGGAGTGTTTCCAAAAAAAAAAAAAAAAGATTTTGTCTGTTTTTTCTGATGATTGTGGGAAGAATTAACTGACATTGATTGACCCCATTTTAAGTTTAAGTTCAAGTTTAAGCCAGCGTCAATTGTCGACGTTAAAAAAGACAGCCCGACTCTCTTAACACTTAGCACTAGTTTCCGAGGTATTTTCTAAGGATATTTCCATCCCGCCACACAATTAACGGTGATAATTTAGCCATGGACATTTATTATGGATCATGTACAAAGTAAAAAAGAGCTGAAATGTTTCTTGTGATTATGTATCATAAACATCGAGATGATACACTGCGCCACATCTTTTCTGCATCAAAAGTGCATCGTTCTTACACATGCGCCTTTAACAAACATACACAGCTGACTGAACAAACATAGCTAACTGAATAATTCTCTATCTCTCTTTGTTATTTTAGAGAAGATATAGATTTTTTTTGTTCGACATCTGCTCGTGATACAACTGTGGACAATGCTAATAATTCGCGCTAAAAGCTAAAAAAAAGCCAGGCTGTGCTTTTTTTTTCGTCGCAAAAAGCGGGGGGAGGGGTACATTTTTTTGCACTTCACCTATTCCGTTTTAAAGGAAAAATTTCCCTCAAAATGCTTTTTGTCAGACATATAGAGGCGCATCGTTTTTCATCATTTCATCATTTAAGCTAAATTCCCTTTTGATTACTAGCAAAAAAAAATTCACGTCGATCCTAGAAGGAACTCGTGAATGCGCGTTGCATGGTCGTTTTTCGGATGGGTCCGCTTCTCGCAGAATGATTCATCCGATGAATGTCCTTGACGATGATTCATGACCTATATAAGCTTTTAAATATTTCTTTTTAAACATTGAGACTGAGTCCGAGTGTTTGCCCTTATTTTCAAATCTGCTACCCAATTATATTCTGTTTTCTGGAAATTCTTTAGCATCAAACAATGATGAGGACTTTATGGATGATGCAAAATGTAAGGTTGGTTGTAGAGGAATTTGTACACGGTTTTTTCGAAATGGAAAGTCTGACAAATATTCGATTTTCTAAGAAACCACCCAAGTTATTGGAATGGGCCATCCAACGACTTTGTTCCCGTTTTTTTCGAGCTTTATCAGCGAGATTGTTCGCTTTATTTCCGTGGTTTTCCGACAATTTCTTCTAATGCCAGATAATCACCCTACTGTCATTCGTATCAAAACAAAAAAAAAAATAAATAGAAAAATAAATATTAGATAGAAACCTTCAATTCATTTCAAAAATGTTCAGTCAGCGCTCCGCTTGTAAGTTTTTTTTTGCGATTTCTGTAGTTTTAAGTTATAGTTACTTTTATGGTTATTTGTCTAAAGAGAACAGTCCGAGATTGTTTCTTTTGCCCAAATTTTGTTAGGAAATATTCCCACATGCTGCCTGATTCTTTTTGAATCCTAAGACGTTTCTGCTGAGGGATTGGAGCGGCTGTTATGCGAGGTGAACGAGATTTTCGGAAGGAAGAAGAATAGGAGAGAATTTTTGATGGAAAAAGTTTTTGCTTCAAAAAGAAAGAAGAAACGACATCAACATATGCGTCACGGTTTTTTGTATATGGCAGCTAATGAGCAAATGTCGTTCTCCAGGTGTCCTTCGAATTACTGGATCCTCTTAATGGTTTTGTGATTTCCTAGAGGACCACTCAGAACGTTTCGATATTTCCTCTGGATGTTTGTTTAGGATTGAGATAACTTGTTCAGTCTTTAGAATATTATTCATTGTTTTTACATTGTAAATACATTACTGGTTTCTGTTTCTATGAAATAGTAAATAGTAAGTTCACAAAGAACAGAACTGTATGTAAATCCACAATAAACTAAATAATTGATTTTCTCAATTCTGATTCCTTCAAGTGTTTCCCCTAGGTTCAAATTCTTTGTATCTCAGGGTTATGGATTCGGATCGAAGCCTTCTTTCACTGATTGTAACCTCAGCGAAGTGAGACGTGCTAGTGAAAGAACTTGATTGGAACATTAACTATTCAAACTCTTTTTGGAAAAAAAATCAAAACCCTTGTGAGTGATGGATCTGGGCTGACTGTGAAATTTTCGAATCACTAGAAGACGATCTTGTTGGGAAGGCAGAACCTAAAGATCAATCGCTGTTCTTCTATACAAAATTTTCGAGAAAATTATAAACAGAACATAGTTCGGAGAACTTATAAACGCAAAAAAACTGCGATAAAATACAATAATATTGATTGCGATGTAAAATGGGCAAAAAATCACTGCGTACTTCAATTTATTTTCTTATTTTATTCTAATATATTCAAAAACTGTATTCAAAATCTATAAGAATTTTCTGGAAAGAAATATTCTATACAGTAACGAAATATTCTATACGGTAGTGTTTAGTCGAATGAGTAATGATAATCCACAAAAAGTAGAACCCCTACTTTGCGTTTTTGTGATGGCGAAAAAAATTGGATGTATCAACTGTTGATCATTACATGGTGGTGCTTCTACACATGTTGTTTTTGCAAATTCTGGACTTTTACTCTGTAAATATTTCCGTAACACTCATTTTATTTTATCTTAATCGCTCTAGATATTATCTTCTTTCATCCTTTGGCACATTGAATTTTTTGTGGAATTCCAATCCAAGTTCCGGCACTTTCGTAAACGTAATCCCATTATTTGTTCTTTCAATTATTTCTAGTTTTTAGTTGTTCTAACTTTTTCGCATCTTTAAACCAATGAAATGATGATTGCTTGTGTGTTCGCTCACATCTGGAAGCTTTCCACGAGAAATTTGCATTGCTCACATTTTCCTTACAACATGATAGTAGTAAAAAGCACTTTTGAGGCATACTTGTCAGAAATTTCAGATTTATATAATGAATAATATAGTATTGCGAAAACGAAACGACTCAGTATCTTTTTTTTTCTTGAAATTTCCCGCAACCCCGCATATTGTGGGGTTATGGAAAGTCAAGTTGGTGAGGCCCAGGGTCCCTGACCGATTCCTCCGTTCGAGGTTAAGTTGGTCACCCTAACCCCGGCGTCCGTTCATCTACCGTAGTGTTCTGGATCCGGGAAAATAATCTCGTGTGAGGATTTCTCACCTTCTGTAGCAGGAGGATGACCTGCCAACCCACCACTCCTCATGCTTTGAAGGGTCAGTCTTGTTGTGTAAAATTCAGGCGAAATTCTAGTGAGCTCTGTTCCATCTTGTTTTTTTTTGTTTTATGGCACACCTGCAGGTGCCTTCAATAAATAAATAGATAAATATTGAAAATAGTTTTTGTTCACATGCTCACCACTCTTTCTTATGATCTTGATGGTAGGTGCAAATTTGAACGAATGTAGGATGTTCGAACTGAAATGTTCGACTTTCGCTGAACCTTGGCGTAATATATTGAAAAATATGATATAATAAAAGATTTATAATATAATATTAGTTTAATTAATAACAACCTCGTGTACAGCTCATTAAAAATCAATAAGACAATACTCCAGTCATCCTTTGTGGATTCTTCTAATACAGACACCCGACAATGTATCGTATCACAGCGGATTTTTTTTCTGAATTCGATTATAGGGCGATGGAGGGAGTGGATGGTGAAGGGTTTTGGTTAAAATTTGAAGGGAAATTTTATTGACATCCTTTTGGTACTTTTTTTGTATTTGGACCGTCTTTTTTTAAAAATTAGTTGCTAGGATTTATTTTACACATTTTTCTAATCCCAGAGCGCCCAATCTTGATGGTGGATCGGGGCGCACTTTTTTCTTGCCTCTAATCGTGGAACACTTTCTCTCGCAAGCTGCTGAGCAATCGTTCAGTTCCACCTTCGGGGGATGAATTTTTTGATGAATTTAGAAATCATCTTACTGTATATACATCCTACTGCGCTCAGTGATAAAAGTCAACCATGTGTTTCAGAAATGCTTTAGGAACATCCAAAAAAGTAAGACAAGCCGTGATAACTGATCTGTTTACTTTTAGAGCTTCTTGTTCAAGTGGAGTTTACGTTTAAAACTCCCAATTCAAGTGAATTTTTTGTGGAAAGCCTTCAAAAATAACTGTGAATGATACAAAATGATGATTCAAAGAGGCGACAAAGTTCAGACATCGCCTCCAAGATATAAGATTAGGGAAGGCTTCCGAATGGAGTTTTCTTTTATCGGTACGTTATGGCCTCTTTCCTGAAGTCGTTTTCTGTTTCCGAAATCGATTTCTGGAATTTTATTCAATCCGAATTATTGTACAATGATTAAGACTCAATACTACAACTAATCAATAACGCTTTTCCTTGAGCCTAATCGCAGATGTCTCCCATAGAAATTTCAATTTGGTGCATTCCGCCTTTTACAATTTCTCCCTCTTTTCCACATTTTTGGCGGTATCTCTTAGATGTTGCCGAATGCACTGCGAGAAAAAATTCAATAAAATTTCAAAAACGTTATTGTGATGTGCATTGTTATCACTACGAGTTAGTACTCTAAGCACGAAATACGTCTGTTCCGCATCTTTTCAGTTATATTTTTGAAATTTTTTTTGGCCAGGAAGATAGTCTTAATTTTACCTAACGACCACTATAAACACTGAAGATGCAAATTTTTTCTTATGAGCATAATTTTTATCATATTTTTCCTCACTCTTTCTTTCCCTTTCACTGTTGAAATCTTCTTCTCAAAGAATATGCATGAGGAGAAGAAATTAACATTTATTCTCAGTACAGTAATATATTTGAATAAGTCACAGAAATTAATCAGTGACTTAGAGCCTAAACACGGTTAAAAGGACTTCCCCTTTTTTTAAAATTGTTCATTACTTCGTAAATTAGCTTCATGGAAATACGCAAAGTGTCTGAACTTTCAAAATTTCTTTCCGACTAGTTTTCAAAATTTTTTCGTCAATCGTGATGCGGATTTAAACATAGGAAGAGGGTTCGAAACTTTTATGTGCTGAAGTAAAAATATGTGGGAGCTTTTGCTAGATTTAGAAATCTTTCCCATTTTAGAAACCCTAGAAGGGTTTGAACTTGGTTATCACGTGGAAAACTCTCATAACTTAGAACTCTCGTTGTTGGTTCTACACTTTCCTTTTGTTCGATCCGTTTTTATGCGAAAAAATCGCGGAATCTTGATCGAAATTCCTCAAAAAACAATTTGGAAAGAAAGAAAGACTCAAGACTTTTTCGAAACCTCAAAACTTAAGGATCAGCGCCAAGGCTTGCATAGTGTACACATAGACGTCGTGTCGATAGATTAGTGCTTCCCATGATCTTAGTTGTGTTAGATCCTAGACAAAGCTGCAAAAATCCTGACTCATAGGTATCCTAGAATCGTAACTATTCTGATGACGATCCTGTCTTGATCTTATAGGCTAGTTTGGGAAGATAGACGATGAAACTGCGGAAAAATTAACATTCACTTTATTCTGGCCCGCGTTTTTGGGTATACAAATTTTTTTTGGGTACCTCTATGTCGTGTTGAGTTATGGCAATGATGGTCAGCTGACAAAAAGCCGGTGAGGTCTGATTTCTACAGTCAGATCAGTTGAGAAATTCCTCCCCTTTTGCTCGTACGGATGTCTCTGCTGTGTTTGACGTGATCCATGTTGAACGGTGGACAAAAGTCACGTTCACTGTTGAAACCGCATTTTTTTGTTGGAAAAGTTCTGTATTCTGTACGAGAGCGCTATTGTCTGTGAACGAAGGGATGGATTTCCATCATATTGTGAATGTCTCTACATTCAGATTCGTTCACAAACGTTCCCTCTAAACACGTCACTTGGCGGTATCCATATCGCTTGCACAGTTGAAATAACACTAAAGACCATATCAACAGATTTGCAGTGCGAATTTCTGGCAAAAATTTCAAACATATCCATGTTTGTTGTTGTTTGTTTGTTTATTTGTTTCTCGTTATAATGCTGAGAACATCAACTGAAGCACCTCTAATCCAGAAATCTCTGCTGCTGTCTCATGTGTTTGCGCTCGACGTGTGCAAATGCTAGTTATGTGCACATCTTTCAAAAAGTACATGTGATATCCAAACGAAGAAAAAAAGAAATGCGCTCGCTTGTGCGGCGAAACTCTCCCCGGAAACATCAATTTTTGCGCTTATTTGTTTTTGTGTGCCGTGTTTTTCAAAATTGAGTTGAGATCAGCTCAGTGTTCAGATCTTCGCAAATGACCGTCTCATATAATTTGGATGTCTCGTCGGTGTCAGCTTTCTCATTTCTAAAATTACTATTTCGATGGCGTGGTTCGATATGGAAATCGATTGCTGCTGAACTACTCCTATGGTTATGCGGGTACTATACAGTTTTTCTGACGTACCGGATGGTACTAGACGAGAATGCGAAGAAGTAAGCTGGCATCTATCGTTCTTTTGAGGTTTTAAGTTTCAGGAACGGCAAGATATTCCGAAGTTTTGTTTGTGCACACTTTCTAGATTATTCCCCGAGGTTAAAATCTTCTTTTTCGACTCCCCCTTCATGGAAAACAGATGTCAGTCGAGAACGGAGAAATCTTGGGATTACCACAGGGTCAAATTTGTAAATTCTTCCCCAACTCTGTGTGCATTCGGTCTGGATTTTTTTCTCCAATTTTCCACTATTAAATCCCACTGATTTTAGAAGTTTGTAGACCTACGTGGGCAAAAGTTGCTTTTTGTGGTTCCAGGCAATTCGAGCGAATCGCCGAACACTGTGACGATAAACTCAAATATATTCCGCTCACCTTCATGCTCGGTTTTTTCGTAACTATCGTCGTGGATCGATGGCGAAGCATATTCCAAAATATGGGGTGGATAGAGAAGTAAGTTGCGTTTCTGGAGTGATATTTAGATAAGACGGGAACGTCGTTTCGTGCTCTCCACCGTCAAAAACGAAGGAAACTGGTCTGTTAGTTTGGTTGTGACCGCAATGGGACCTCACTGAGCTTTGAACGATTTGTGGTATGCTTGTTTTTAGCCTTTTCTCATTGGATCATTGGATTGAAATTCTCATTGGATTGAAATTTCACGAAATCATCTACATATCTCAAGTAGAATTGCGTTCCTTCCTTCTGAACTTGGCGCAGAATTTTGAATCGAACAATTAAGTGTAAAACTTTCAATATAACTAACTAAGATATAAAATATTCTAAATGTACGTCGACGAAAAAAGAAACGGCCCAAGTCTGATATTGGACAATTAAAGAAAAATTAAAGGCGACGAATCGAACACGGTGAGAAATCCGCGGTATAAGCTAGAAATGGGGTTGCAGATTGGGAGATCCGCGGTGGTTCGGCCCATTTCTCCTTAATCATCGTAAAAGATGGAGTGAATGGCGCAGTTTTTACGTCGACTTCAGCCGCAACCCGCCTCCTTTGCGCACGCGCCGCGTCAACGTGCGAGCGGACGTGGATCAATGGGGTCTCCTACTTAACCAAAACCAGTGACTAGGCTGAGAGAACCGCAACGTGTACATAAAGGAGAGTTTTGACGTACATCTTAGCAACCAAAGCTGTTCCCATGCCGTTTTTTTCAGGAATGATTAGGTGGAGGTGAAAACTACTCTGGATCCCGTAATCTACAACTCCATTTTCTAGCTATTTCCGTGGATTTCTCAGCTTATAGCTTATACCGCGGATTTCTCACCATGTTCGACCTGGTAAGGACGAATAGGTGGAACTGAGTGGGACTAGGCTCGTGCTTTAGTATCGATTCACCTCAGGAACGTAAATTATTTATTTTTAAGGTAACTACTGTTCTGAATTATGTTGCTTCTTTTTTTCAGCTTGGCGCTTACGGTGACATCTTTACTAAGAGGTGATTCGAAGGAGGCGATCCTCTACAGAAGAACAATAATTCGTTATGCAGTTTTATGTCAAGTTGGTATCGTTTAGAACTTTTTCAACGACTGATCGACAGTTGATTGATTCGGACTTTCTGGTTTTTCCGCCAGTAACAGTCCGACATTCTCTGCATAGCTACTGTTTTGGACATCGCTTTTTCCGGTTGAATCATTCGTCAAATAATTCATTGATTGGTGAACAACGCGGACATAACGATCAATATAGATTTTTTTGAACAAATTTACCACGAGCCTTGCGAATCGATTCATCGATTTTCATCTTGTAGGTTCTTGTATTTCGTGATGTTTCTATGCGTGTGCGGCGGCGATTTCCAAACATGGAATCTCTCGTTGTTGCAGGTGATTTGTAAAATGTCGGTCGTTGAGATCACAAGTGGGCGGAGTTTATTTCTATCCTTCAAGGTTTTCTTCACGAGAATGAATTATTGGATCTTGAAAATATCAAATTGATTTACAACAAATACTGGGCGCCTATCAACTGGTCGTTGACGCTATGTATGAAAGCCTACAAAGAGGGATTATTCGAAACACTTCCAGCTGTTATAAATGTGCAAACGGTGAGGCCACACCCCCCGAATATCGAACTAATTCTCGCACTTTTCGCGTTTTCAGGAAATCAAGAACTTTCGGGCAAGTTTAGCACAACTATGTAATTATGACTGGGTACCAATCCCGATCGCATATCCACAGGTAATTTTTACAGTAACGCAATGTCTGCATTCACGTACTTCTTTTTTTTTCCTCTACCTAAATACTTGTTAAGGTCGTCTTTCTTGCTGTTCGTGTGTATTTTTTGATTTGTATCGTTTCAAGACAGTTCATAATCAGTATCGATGCTAAAAACAAGAGTGTGGTAAGTGCTGATCCATTCGATCAATAATTAGCTGATCGTTTGAAGTGGATCTGGCATGTCTCTGCGTCTTTTTCTTCGTTTATTTCTCCCATTAGTTCCCCTCGGGAATAAAATTCAGATAAGATGTACAAATAACTTCAATATTGATGGCATGCCAATGGCTTGGTGCAGAAAATCAGAAAAAAATTTTTCGTAATTAATTTTTTCAGATTGATCTTTATGTTCCATTTATGACTATGCTACAATTCACCTTCTTCGTTGGCTGGATGAAGGTAAGTTCGAAAAAAATCGATGAAGAGGAGGTGGTTTTCCAGTGATTAATTTTCGATATTTATATATCTCAGTATTCGCATTATATTTGGGGTAGTGTAGCGGTTAGAGGTTTCACTTCCTGCACGATCGATCGGAATTTCGAATCCGCCCTAGTGCTCACCAAGCCTTTCATCCCTCCGCATCCCTCCGGGGTCGATAAATTCGCCCCAGACTTGTCTGAGAGGATAACAGCACTGACTTGACACATCGGCTAGCCACCGCAAGTCATTGTATGGGCCAGTTATACGTTCGTAAACCTCAAACGATTCTGAATTGAACTGAACGTGGTGACGCATCCGAAGCGGAATGATTAACACCAGGCACTTTATCCTTATGTTTTGTTAGTGTTATTGTCCGGATAGAAAGCAAATAGTGTATTTTTGAGAATATTGCTACTTTGATTTCTATTGAGAATTGAGGGATTCATTCTCTCTACCATGAAGCTTTTGACGAGAAAATCAGTCAGAGCCAACGTTAAACTTTTAGAATTGATAGTATTCAATGACGAGTACTTGCCGTTTTTTAATTGAAAATTTCCAAGGTCGCAGAAGCGCTATTGAATCCACTCGGAGAAGATGATGACGATTTTGAGTGTAACTTTTTGATCGATAAGAACATTGCGGTAAGTAATCTGTCGTCGCAGGCGGCGCTGTGCTTAGCTGAAAACTGATGGTTGTTCCCGTTACAGACTGGCATGGCGATTGTAGATGAAACTTACGATTCATGTCCACAATTATTACCGGATCGATTTGCGGATCCTGATTTTCATCCAATTTATTCGGAAGATAGTCATAAGAATGGTACGGATGGTACTTTGCAAGGATCTGCTGAAGGCGTCGAGTAAGAAAGTTGACTTTTTGTTGAAAATCAAAAATATGTTAAAATTACTGATCGATATGTTATTTGTTATATAATATATATGTTTGTGTTACAGCCATAAAATCAGGCTACGTTTAATTGATGACCAATCACAGTGTTTGTATGTCATCCACGAGGTCCTGTAGCAGTTTCGTGTACCGTGCACCAGTGGTCAATTTTTAGTAATGTAGAATTACAACATAACTAGTAATGCAAACCGTATTAAAATTGATTTCGCCCACTATTTCAATAATATTTCTCAATAAAGCGGGCTGCGGAAAGTGATTTTTAACGTTTTAGTGAACTCTCATGACTGCACCCTGAAATAATTAATATTATTAACAATTGTCAATTTTCTCCGCTGGTTCTACTCAAGACTCGCTTATTTCGGAGATCATAACGGTTGACCAATCAGACCAAGCTAAAGACCGTCCAGATAGACTACAGCCGATCAGAGGTGGAGTAGCCTTTAAACCGAATGTCCCGACCTAAAGACTACTTCATTGAAAATAATGCGAGTTTGTCATGGAAAATGTTAGAAAAACTTAACTGTTAGAAAACTCATTGTTCCTGTTAACTTAGGCTAGCAAAGGATACTGACCAAGTCAAAATGGTTGCCGTTGACAGAAGGACATCGGTTGGGGATGGTACGTTTGTACTTTCTATTTCCTCGAAGCACGGTCGAGTTAGAAACGCAGACTGCGAGGATAAACCATTTCAATGTCGATTTCAGATGAATCGCTTCGATCGCGTAAACCTTCCGCACTGTCCCGAAAGATCAGTAATGCATTAGGTGTTCAGTAAGTAATTGGACCCACTGATAGCATCACATCAATCAATAACAATGTTTCGTTCAGGCGCCGATCTCATTCTATCCAACCGGTTCACCTCAGCACCGTTCATCAAATACCTTTTGACTATTCGCCGTCGCATGTTACGGTAGACATACAAAACGGTGCTGGGTTACGTATCGCGCAGTAAATTCATATGAACCGCTGTAAAAATTGTTCTTAGGTGAGAAGAAAGCAAGCAGCACTGGAAATGTGCTGGAAATAGTGAAGGAGGAAGAAGGCGTCGAACTGGATCCGCCTGCTGACGGCAGAGAAGTCAGTTTGTATCTCTCCGTTTATCCATTTATTGCATTGGGCTGCCACCAAATTGCTTTTAGGACGAAACTGTACAAAACGCTCAAAATCCCCTGCCGAGTGTTCGAAAATGACCGTGTCCTTACTGGTGGGACCTAATTGGCGTGGCTATATTGGAGGCTTGGCTTTTTCCGCTGAAGAAAAATCCTCCAAGAATGGCTGCTCTATGCACCTTGTAGAGAAGATTCCATATCGAAATAGTTTTGAAATTTTCTTGCTTGTTGTATTTCATAGGATTTTAGTGTTACCAATTTTGAGAGAACTCGTTCGGGTATTTTTCGTTAGCTGCGTTCCTTCTGAATGACTGAGAGGAAACGTATTCAGACCTTTTGTAATCACTCTTATAAAAATGTTAAACATTGTTATCATGATGAAATGTTTTGATTTGAGAGCCTGTTTGAAATTGCTCTGAGTTGATCTGCACTAATTGGAGTTTGTGGAAATATAAAGAAAGGAAATAAATATGGAAATAAAGAATTACTTCTGCTACAAGGGAACAAATAACAACAATTTCCCAAGGGTCGTGCTATTTTGGAATCACTTCGAAACAAGGTTACCCTCAAATTCTGAGAGTTATGCATTTCCTACAGGGTGCGTCGCGGGAACAAAGTGTTTATGAAATAATAATAGAATTGTCAGTTTTTGCTTTAAAAAAATCTGTTTACAGAACAAGAAATTTAAGAACATTGCACTTCGATAATTCATGGATGAAAAATTACATCTGACATGTGATACCGTTTTGGTTGATGCACTGTTAAAATCGGCGAAGAAAATTGGCCTCCACGCTTTCCAGCAGGTCCGTAACGGCGGTCCAGCGTAAATTCCGTCGGAGATTCAATACTAATCGAAATGACTACTCTATTCAATCCATCCAGGTTTCCCTTTAAATCTCCGGTGAACCTTACGCTGAAACGCTGTTACCAACTCACAACTCCTAAAAAAAACAATCAAACGCGAATATGCATTGCTCTGGTGTCCACGGGTCCATGAGAGCAATTGAGAGTGAAAAGCAGAGACAGAGGGTGACATCACATAACGTAACGCGGCCGCACGCTCCTTCTGTTCCACTGCCACAGTAACAGCCATTTAGGAGACAATCAAAGGCATCACTCCACGAATCTGAGGTGGTATGGATTTCAGGTGGAGTATTCGTATACGGCATAGTAGATTATGGGGAGGAGAGTGGTTCCGTCCATTTCTTCCTAATTGCCGTAAAAAACGGCCCGGAAGATACGGCTTCGGACGTTTTGGCGCACTATTTTCTACAAGGAGTTCGACTGGAGCGCGCCAGCTTTGTGCGGCGCCGCATCTTCCGTGCCGTTTTTACGGCAATTAGTAAGAAATGGACGGAATAACCCTCCTCTCCATAATCTACTATCCCTTACAAGAATACTCCACCTGAAATCTGCACCACCTCAGATTCGTGGGGTGATGACTTTAATTCCCGCGCCGTTCCCACGTACGCACGTTCACACCCGTAGTATTGAGACGTAATTTCAAAGCATTTTTGTAAGAAGTTTTTTCGCGTGGATTTTTCTGGGAAGAATGAGTATTATGAAGCTCACATTATTGTTTTGATAAAAGTGGTTAGTGAGAAATATTGTACGACAATAGGGCAGCAAATCTTTTTCGATACCTATCCCTCCCTCCTGTTCAGTATCCGGAAAATTGTGAATATCAGAGAATGGTGTCGGTACCGTAGCGTTTCCGGCTAGGGAGATTGATATCTTCGTCACGAAAACATGATCTCGTTAGAGTCCGAATCTCTCGACAGTAACTCTCCAAATAACAATGGTGCGCAAACAGTAAGATTCACTTGTCTGCCACAGCCTTTCAACGTCGAACAGCTACTGGTTTAGATTTGGCTTTTACTTCGTTCCTACAGCTATAATAATTTTTTCAAAATGTTTTTTTTCTATTATTAGCCTAACGGTGAAAACTTAAAGCCAGTATATCATAAAACTGACGATGTCGGACCTCCGTAGGCAAATGTAGAGATCGGGGCGTAGATGGAAAGTATGAGCGTACCCCACTCGATTCCCCCTAATCATCCTGAAAAAGGGTGCGGGAGCGACGTTTGTCCCTACGAGATAGTCGGAGCCCGCCACTTTGTACACGCTCCGGTCCTTTCGGCAGCCTGAGACCTATGATAGGCGCGACCGCTCGCAGGTCGACGCGGCGCGTGCGCAAGGGTGGTGCGTCCTAACGTAACTCGTAGGAACAAACGTCATTTCGCACGCTATTTCTCAGGACGACTAGGAAGAACTAAGCATGGAAAGCTCATACTTGTAATCTGCACGTCGATCCCTATATTTTCCACAAAGATCTCAACATCGTCTATTTCTACCACAGTATCTTCAAAAGATTTGTCTCAACATTTAGCTGGTGTAGAACTCAATTAGAAAACATTCTCTCATTTTTTTCCTGGATTCATATTCTTGCTGTTCGTGATCTTTTTTCTTTACGTTTTCTTTTCAAATTTTGATTTTTAGATTCTACTTTTTGATTCTTCTAGTGTCATGGTTTTTGATTTGAGTTAGAATGATGACTATTTTTTTCAAAAGAAACGTGAATTCTCAATGTTGGACTGCATTGGAAGGTTCTCCGATAACTCTTCGAACAAATAATATCTCAAGATCTTGAAACATGAACTCTCCAAAATTTCTATTCACATTCTTATTCTGCAGTTGCAGTATAGAGAAAAACTGCAGAGAAAAACTATAGCGTGTTTACCTAGTTATCCAGAAATCGAGAGGCGGTGTCGGCATGTTTAAAATCTTATAAGTTAGTTAGGTACGTTGATGAACACAACTGCCTCGGTACAGGAGCATACTCATTCTATCATAGAGCAGCACTCAAGCTACCATCATCTAAGTTCTTCTTGTGCTCATAACGCTTACGTATCCTCGCAAGGATAACTCGTCCTAGTTGGGACGACTCGTCCAACACTAAACACTAAATCATAGTGAAAGATAATTCAGGGCGGTTCCAGGTTAGATTCCTCTCTCTAATTGATGTTACATGATTGGAAAGCAAAAAATTCAAGTGTGTTGCGCTGATGTTTGTGCTCTGATAAACGCATACATTTTTTCTCTTTAGGAACTTTTAAATAGGCATCTCTTTCGAAAGTGTGAAGTCAGCGCAAATTTTTGGAAAGGGATTCCTGTGAAATTCCGCCCACTCGAAACAGATCAGAAAAGCAGGTATCTGCGCGTCGGAAGCTGCTCTTCAAGTGAATTGTGGCTGATTCTGGAAGGCACACGATTTGAAAATCCCATTTTCTAAGTAATCAGCGCATGCGGTAGCTAGGTCTGCTATTTTCATGACAATTTAACCGTCCAAATCAGTCCATAACGGCTTTTTAGCGAAACAGTCGGTATGGTGTCAGTTTGATTCTGTCTGAACAAATACAATCTATCGATTTGAACAACCATCACAATAGGTGCATGCAGAGGATATTGCTGTCATTTATTTTTGTGAAAATCCGTGACGTTCCGAGCTTCTTAATAGGACTCTTCATAGTAATTTTACCATGTTTTAACCACCATACACATATGAATCTGAAGCGGAATCCCTGATACAGGGTAACTATGACCGTATCGTATAATGATGCTGTCTCTTCTGTATCTGCTTTCACATTCTTTCGTCTACTGTTACGATGGCGTGGTTCTATATGGAAATCGATTTCCTATGAACTACTACTGTGGATCAGTCTTTATTATGTAGTATTTGTGGTTTATCGATACGTGCTCAAAGCTGATGCTCAAGCGTAAGTTACCGTTTCCCTCCTAGCACGTAATTACCGTACAAATGATGATTTTTCAGAAAATTCGAGCTAATAGCTGCATACTGTAACAGCAATCTCACGTACATTCCGCTTACGTTTATGCTCGGCTTCTTCGTTTCAATTATCGTTGATCGTTGGCGTCAAACATTCAACAATATGGGTTGGATCGAGGAGTATGTCCGCAATTACACATCTTCCAAAGTGGTCTTTTTAAAGAATTTTGTAGGGATTTTTGCGTTCAAGTAAATTCAAGATGAGGGTTATTGAATTACGAAAAATTCGAAAAGTAATGATAGGATTCAATTGGCCTTATAATTAAAAACTCAAGTTAAAATTCTACTTATTCATATCTTTCATATACCCAATGGATGTTGTTAAACAGGAATTAGAAATTTATCTACGAAGAATAAAATCTCGAAGACGAATGGAGTGAAGTCATGCCTTTCACCATAAAATCTAGTATACTTTAAAGGCATGGTTTTCTAATGCAGCTAACACTTCCATACAATAAAATCCTAAATAACTTCAAATTGAACGGCTATGATTGAAATAATGCCCAAAATCTCTTTTCTAAATAACTGAAAGTACTGATAAGTTCCACTTTCTTATGAATTGGACAGTTTTTTGCCGTGCCGGCAGAAGAACTTGGTTCGTACACTGAATAGCGCATAGTTTGAAAATCGCACTTTT